>NC_047089.1:86989069-87589069 GCF_902459505.1 Geotrypetes seraphini | reverse complement strand
CTGTTTTCACGAGTTTTCTAAATTGCAAAACCCCAGAAAGCAATCTAACTTCCATTGACAAAGCACCCTCTATAATAAAACCCTAAGCACGCATGCACACTTAGGGTTTTGTGATTCCTGCAGCATGCTGTGTCCTTCCGTGGCTGTATTCTATTTACGGCGCACGGCGACTTGAGGCAGCTGTCGACTTGAGGCATGCACAAATGCTAAGCCAATTGTCACTGTAGTGTACACCTTGGACCATTATCAGTGCTGTTTATAATATTGGTAATTATCACTGCTGCGATACTTATCCCAGATGGTTTTGCATAAAGACTAGCCCCCTCTTTTACTAAGGTGCGTTAGTCATTTTAGCATGCGCTAGATATATGCACACGCTAAATGCTAACTCGTCCATTATAAATTTATGGACGCGTTAGCGTTTAGTGCGCACTAAAACGGCTAACGCACCTTAGTAAAAGGGGGCCTAAGGGATTAATGTAGATACTTAGTGACAGTATGATTTTACAGGCAAGGCTAAATGTATCGTTGCCCAGTGGAACGGACCCACTCTACAGTGCTACCCCACTGCCAGGACATGAGACTATGTGTAAACTTGAAGTACCCATACACTTCCTCTGCCTGAATATCTGAACAACAGGTAATCTTCCCATCTTTAGGGAAAGTCTCTCAATTTCTGGCACTGTAGAAAGTACATCAGCTTGTTTTTGCCAGGTGGTCATTCCTCTTCCTAGAAATGGAACCTTTTTTGAAAGACAGGGACCAACTTAGTTCAGTTATGGCTCCTTGGACTTCCAAAGTGAGATCTTAAAGCTCCCCACCACACTAAATGCACAGTATATCCATCTGCCATCCTTCAGGATACCCAGGCCTTTTTAAGACCCCTGGTAATTTCCCTCAGTAGTTCACTCAAAATCATTGGACCACGCTGATCATCACTATGCCCAGCATTTGCAGGCATTTCCAGTCCTCCTCTGGAACCAAACCTGATAGTGCAGTGTGCCTGTATGATACATGCAGCTTGCCATCAAGACGGTTGTGGTTCCCTCCAGTAGGAAAGTCACAGGGACTGCTGGAGCCATCCCCCCCACCCAATATCATACAAATGCTCTCTGCTGCTCAAAACACTGGCAAAATCAGCAGCAGATTGTCCCACTGTGTTTCTATTGCATGTGGGGCAGAATGAGCCAACAATGCTAGAGAAGTGATGGCTATTGCATGTTTCATACTGACTTCTTCTGTCAGGGATACCTGTGTGAAAACCTCAAATTGGCACTAGCGCGGTTGTAAAGAATTCTCTGTTGCCTCCCCCATACTCACTATGGCTTTTGCTGGGAAAAGCCTTAGCATTCTTCTAAGGTAGGCCTATCCCATTCTTTACCTTTTGTTAGCTTTCTACCTTTTTAAAAAACATTATGAGGAAGATAAGATGAGTGTTCTCACTGAAGGCCAAAGATAAGGCAGAAAATCAAAACAAAATCAAAAGGGGGGAGGGGACACTGGGAACCATACATACAGGTTCATACTTAACCTCCCCGGCAGTGCCCTGCAGGGGAAAGACCTATAGGTCAGATCCTGGCACCAGGACTCCCATGGGCTCAATTAGGGTAAAGTTTATAGATTGGTCCCCAAGAGCTCAGGTCAAGGTACTGAAGTTCAACTTCTAGACCAGGGGTTCCCAGCCCTGTCATGAAGGACCACCAGGCCAATTGGATTTTCAGGCTAGCCCTAAGGAATATGCATGGATTTGCATGCCTATCACTTCCATTATATGCAAATCTCTCTCATGCATATTCATTAGGGCTAGCCTGAAAACCCAATTGGTCTGGTGGTCCTCCAGGACGGTGTCAGGTCAAAAGCGCACCGGGACAAAGGCGTGAGCAGACAACTGAGCGCAGCGTGGATGCACGCGCCGAAGATAAAGACTGTTTTTAGGGGCTACGACAGGGGGTGTGGGGGGGAACCCCCCACTTTACTTTATACAGATCGCGCTGCGTTGTGGGGGGTTTGGGGGGTTGTAACCCCCCCACATTTTATTGAAAACTTAACTTTTTCCCTGTTTTTAGGGAAAAAGTTACGTTTTCATTAAAATGTGGGGGGTTACAACCCCCCAAACCCCCAACGCCGCCGCAATCTGTATTAAGTAAAGTGGGGGGGCTCCCCAATAAAACCCCCCCGTCGCAGCCCCTAAAAACAGTCTTTTTCTTCAGTGCGCGCCTCCGTCTTGCACTCAGTTGTCGGCACGCGCCTTTGTCTTCCGCGTTACTGTCTATGAACCCTCCAGGACAGGGTTGGGAACCACTGTTCTAGACCATAGGTCTTAACCTGTACCCCAGAGAGCCAAGTTGCATAGAAATATTGCTGCAGAGAATACTGGCAGAACTAGGACCGCATCAACTCATATACTAAGGGTGCATCACTGAAGTCATTGTTCTTTGACTCCATCTGCTAGTTGGGGAGCACAATTCACTTGTTTAGATTGGTTTAGAAGATAAGGAAAAATACATCAATACCTCCATAACAAAGAAGGGCATTAAAAAAAAAAAGTCTAAGTCCAACTTGGATGTTTCCAGTTAAATGTCCAAAGTTGGAGGTACAAAAAATGGCCATTTCCGAATGCCAAACTGCTGGACATACAAATATAATTTTCTTTTTGAAGATCATCTACTTAGATGTCTTGACCACTAGGATGCCTAACTTTATATCCCATTTTCGAACAGAAAAACATCCAGGTTGAAAATGTCCTAATCCTGACCATTTGGACATGGGTAGTGCCAGCATAGTAATGGACTGGCCACATAAACATCCCAACAGAGCAATGGGACACTGCTGTGAACTTCACATATAGGGTGCCAGTTGTATATCTTACCCATAACCCGCTTATTATTTAGGATGAGCCCTTCAAAACCCACTATACCTTCCTGTGCACCACCCCAATAGCACTTATGGCTACAGGTGGCACCTATATGGCAGTATAGTAGGGTTTGGGTGGGCTCACACATTCTACCATAAATGCAGTGGTTAAGAGTGGCTTATGGGCCTAGGTCCTCCTCTCTATGGTTCACTAGCTTACCCACCAGGCTACTTAAAACACCCGAGTGCAGCTCTACTAGGCTTCCTCATACCAGATGCTGCTGTTTTAGAGACAGATATGTACCTTTCTGTTCTCATTTTTGTGTGGTGGAAGGGGGTCAGTGAGCACTGGGGGAGTATGGGGATATCTTACCTTGATGCATGCAGTGGTCATCTGGTCAGTTTGAGCATCTTTGGAGTACCTAGACCCTTCTAAAACAGGTCTAGTTCCAAACGTGTAAGTTCCGTCCAGGATGTCTTGATTGATTATATTGCTGCAAGACGTCCATGTCTAACCCACCCTTGAAACCGCTCAAAGCCTACCACGTCCATGTCTAACCCACCCTTGAAACCGCCCAAAGCCCACCACACCCATCTCATGTTCTGGATGATAGAGGCTGAAACACCTCGCTAGACATAAAGACAGAAAGATGGTTTTGATTATCGACGCAGACGTCCATATGCTGATTTAGGATGCTTTTTGAACATCTATGTTTTTTTATTATGAGCCTGAAAGACTAATGGAAAATGAGTTAATTATCAAAACTGAATTTTCTACCGTTTCACACAGAAAATGCATTTAATTGATAATTATTCTATGGTGAAACTTGAAGTCTGATGTTAATAAGTTTTCTCTGTTTTTCTCACTTACCCCTAAATCTCGGGAGTTGTCCACATGAATAGAGACATAGCGAGCATTGACTCCTTTAACACAATTAATTGTGATGCTTTTGGTTTTGTTTTTGTCCTCATCTCCAGACTCCCAGAATGTTTCTGTAGATCCATCAGTCAGACTACCTATCATTGCAGGTCGACTGGAAGTTTTAATGTCAACTATGGTGGTCAGGTCCTTTAGAGAAGTTACCATACATAGTTCCTGTATAAACAAACAAAAAACAGATGATTACTATGGTTCCACATATGCACATTATTAATCTTTTTAGTGATAAAAACCTGCCCAACATGACTTCAGAAGATATTATAGCAAAACCCCCAAGACAAAATATCCTTAAAAGACACCAAAATATAAGGTAGGCATGCCCTAGGACATTGCAGGAAAGTTAACTTCCTAGACTCCACCAAAAATATATAAACCTCAAATCTAAATTTTTAAGATAAGGAGCACCCTCAGCGCGAGTTTGAAAGCTTTAAAGAGTGACTCAAAGAGCAGCTCTAGTGCTTAGAAGAGCAAAGCCAGCAAACACTGAGCAGAGATTACCACTCACTGCCAGCCGCACACCATCATCTGGGTGCTCCTGTGTGCTTTAAAGTGCAAGTCAAGTGCACTTGTCCCTCCAGTTTCTAAGCTGAATAAAGGTGCTGTAGTCAAATAGTAGCAAGGAGAGTCCAGCTTTTTTGGATCAAAGACCAAAGTTAAGGTGCAGTCCTCTTTCAACACGGCTCGACCCAGGCCTGCCTGGAATCAATCTGACCCACAGTCGTGTTAGCCTGTTTGGTTCCTGAAGAAGGGGCTATTGCCCTGAAACCCATTTATTCACAAAGATTACCAAAGAATCTTAGAAAACTGAACAAGTCATACAGATATGCTCCAAGAATTCTGTAAAGGTGTGTTTTGCTGGAGATGTGTTTGAATGGGTGGGTTTATGTTTGGGGTAAGGAAGAGGTGACCATGAAGCAAACTACATTATCAAATTAAGACTTACCTGATTTATAGTATCAAATCCGGACTGGATACTGATGTTAAAACTCTCCTCACTATCTCCATCATCAGACTTGGAAAGAATATTATTAATGTGATGGAAGACATTGCTTTGATGCAGGAACTGGTGGTCAGACTGCTTAAACTTCAGACTCCAGCACCTAGTTGGAAAGAGAAAATAAGATCCCCACTGAATGCTGTTTACCAATTTAAAGGAATCATATTAAGTTGAAGGGAAGTTGGACATCTGCATAGACTTTCTGTAAATATTTATAGGACCAAAAATGGTGTCACAATTCAAATATGTAATGGACAAACATAAAGGATCCTTACTGGCAGAAAAGAGAAGATCATACATTGAATAAGATCTGTGGCAACACAATAAGTTGGCACAATGGGTATACTAGGTGGGTGAAGCAGTCCTTATTGTCAACTTATGATTCTATTTACAAAAGTTACATTACACATATGCCAGTAGCTATTATCTTAGCTTCAAAGACAGTATCAAAAGATTATGTTCATACCTCTGCTAATCTTCTTTTTTGTAAATCCATAATTTATTCCGGGACGACTGGGTTAATTCCACATACCTGCTAGGACTTTGTAGGAAGCTTCAAATTCTAGAAGCTTCAGCTCCACCCCTCTCACCTCAGCACTTGCCCCTCCTAGACCAGTTAGTCGAAAAGCAGCCATTTACATCTGAAGAGGACAAGAGAAAGGGGGGGGGGGGGGTTTACAGAGACACTCCCCGACTACTGTGTCTAATTTGCTCATGTCAATAAATGCAAAACAGCAACAATGAAATATAATTGAACCAGGTTATTAAACATTAGAAACCAGAACAACAAGAAACAGTGCTATAAGGAGACACAGCCTACACAGTCAGAAGGGGGCACCAAAACTAGGGACCCCCCAAACTAAGTACTAAACCCATTCTGATGGCACTCTTATAAAGACTGCTTAGAAAACAGAACTCCAGCTTACTAATACGTGGAAAGGCAGACCATCGGCAAATCAGCAAGTTACAGGATGTCCCGGAATAAAGTGTGGATTTACAAGAAAGAAGATTAGCAGAGGTAAGAACCTAATCTTTTGTTCTTGTACAATCTCACTTTATTCCGGGACGATTGGGATGTAACAACCTTAAGAATTAGGGTGGGACTGATGAGCCTGCTGCCAAAACAGAAGCACAAAAGCAACATCCTGCTTGGCCGCCACATCAATCCTGTATTCAAAGAGGACCAGGTAGCAGCCCTACAGATCTCATCCAAAGAAATTGCTGACAACTCTGCCCAAGAGGATGAAATACCTCTGGTAGAATGAGCCTTGACTGCAATGGGAGGTTTCTTTCCAGCTGCAACATAAGCCATACAAATGGTCATACGGATCCACCTGGAAATAGTAGCTTTGTAAGCTGACCTGCCAGAACAAACAGATGATCAGAAAGGCAAAAGTTGCTCGTAACTTCCAGGTACCTCAATAGCTTGCGCATATCCAAGGATCGCAACACCCAGACCTGTTTCTTCAAGTCTAAAGAAGCAATAGCAGGAAGCCGAACTTCCTTATTCACATGGAAAGTAGAAACCACTTTTGGAAGAAAAGAAGGAACATTGTGCAGCATAACACTGGAATCCATGATATGCAGAAAGGAATCCCGGCAGGGAAGAGCCTGAAGCTCCAAAACCCTACGGGCTGAGGTAATGGCCACCAGAAATACATTCTTGATTGTAAGATCCATAAGGGATGCCTGCTCCAAAGGCTCATAAGGTGGACAAGCCAGAGAGCAGAGAACCAGGTTGAGACTTCAAGTCAGACATGGAAGGCACTACAGAGACCGAAGCCTCAGAGTGCCTCGCAGAAAATGGACTATACCTGGATGAGCTGCCAAGGTGCCCCTCAGAGAAGGAGGGCTCATACAAGAGAGACCGGCAATCTGGTCCCGGAGAGAAGCCACCGCCAGGCCTATCATCAGGCCATCTTGCAGAAACTCTAGGATACGAGGAATCAATGGAACAGATGGGTCCACCTGTCGCAGGACATACCATACCTGATAACATCTCCAAACCTTTGCATAGGTAGCCATGGTGGATTTTGCTTTGCTGCGAAGCAAAATGGCAACTACTGCCGAAGAATATCCCTGGCTAATTATGGCTGCATGCTCAATAGCCATGCTATAAGACTAAAGTGGTCCAGATCCTGTAGCGCAATTAGGCCCTGTGTGAGGAGACAAGGGTGACAAGGGAGCCGGAGCTGAACCGGGTCAGATTACCATGGGCGCCTTGGCCAATCAGGCATGACCAGAAAGCACAGTTACTTATCGTAACAGGTATTATCCAGGGACAACAGGCAGATATTCTCACACATGGGTGATGTCACCGATGGAACCCCGGCACGGATCACTTCAAAAGTGCATCGCAACGTTGGAAAGTTTGCGATAGCCCGCATGCGTGAGTGCCTTCCTGCCCAACATAGGTGCGCGGTCCCTCAGTTAAGATAAGACAGATAACAAGCCAACCAGGGGAGGTGGGAGGGTTGTGAGAATATCTGTCTGCTGTCCCTGGATAACACCTGTTATGGTAAGTAACTGTGCTTTATCCCAGGACAAGCAATTCATGAAGACTCTGTGAGAAGATTCCAGGCCTAAAGTAAGGACTTTGTATTGATAGTGATGTCCATTCACTTGAAAACGAAGGTATTTGTGGTAAGCCTGATGAATTGGTATATGTGTGTAGGCTTCTTTGAGATCCAGACAGCATAGCCAGTCATTCTGATCCAGAAGAGGATGAAGAAGGGCAAGGGAGAACATCCCAAATTTTTCTTTGACTAGAAATTTTTTGAGATCTCTGAGATCTTGAATGAAGATCTCAGAGATCTCAAAAAATTTCTAGTCAATGAAAAATTTGGGATGTTCTCCCTTGCCCTTCTTCATCCACTTCTGGATCAGAATGACTGGCTATGCTGTCTGGATCTCAAAGAAGCCTACACGCATATACCAATTCATCAGGCTTACCACAAATACCTTCGTTTTCAAGTGAATGGACATCACTATCAATATACCTCCCGTCTTCTACGGAATTAAAAAATATCGGGAGTAGAATCCCTGATTCTGCTGAGATAGAGGAACTTCTTTGATGCATTTAGAAGAAGGATGTATTGAATCTCCTGAATGAGAAGAGAAGGCTGTGCAGGGTCCAAAATAGACTCTCTTGGAGGATGATCTGGAGGTAGAATATGAAAGTGGAGAGCATACCCTTGACGAATGATGTTTAGAACCCAGAGATCTGTAGTGATGAGCTCCCACCAGTTGATATAGTATGTACACCGTCCTCCGATAGGCTGAGGCAAAGATTTGAGAATGGGAATGGCGGCTATGCTCCTGAGGAACACGTCAAAAAGGCTGTGTAGGTTTTTGTTGAGCAGCCTGTTGCTTAGGTTGTTGATGTGATTGCTGCTTTTGCTTCCTAGGTTGAGGAGGAGCAGGAGAAACAGACTTAGAAGTAAACCTGCGATGGTAAGAAGAAATAGGCCTGAAAGCACGAGGTAGTTGAGGCTTTTTATTTGGTTTGACCAATGTGTCCCATCTAGTCTCATGGGCAGACAATTTTCGAGTAGCAGTGTCCATGGACGGTCCGAATAGTTAATCCCCAAGACAAAGAGCATTAGCTAAACAATCTTGGTGGTTGACATCAAGTTCGGAGACACGGAGCCAAGCAAGGCGTCTCATAGCCATCAACATGGCTGCCGCTCGTGAGGTAAGTTCAAATGTGTCATAGGTAGAACAAACCATATACTTCCTCAATTGGAAAACTGTAGTATTAAAATTTTGAAAAGCCTGAGTTTAGCGTGAGGGAATGTATTTTTGAAAAGCTGAAAACTGCTTAACCAGATGTTTCAGGTAGAATGAAAAGTGGACATTATAGTTTCCAACTCGGTTCACCAACATTGCATTTTGGTAAAGGCATTTACCGAATTTGTCCATTGCTTTACCCTCTCTGCTAGGTGGTACAGAAGCATAGGCCCTAGCCCCTGCAGTCTTCTCCAAGGTCGACTCCACCACAAGAGACTGATGAAGAAGCTGAGGTTTATCGAACCCAGGAATAGGAACCACTCTGTATAATGAGTCAAGCTTTCTAGGAGCCACAGGAATAGAAAGTGGAGTTTCTAGATTTTTGTAGAAAGTCTCAAGCAAAATGAAATGAAGAGGAAACTTCAGCAGTTCAATTGATGGTTGGGCATAGTATACAGCCTGCAAGAACTGCTTACTATACTTGGAGTCCGCCTCCAGTGGAATGGAAAGGTTCTCAGACATTTGCCGGAGAAACCTTGCAAAAGAGGACCTCCCAGAAAAAGCAGCAAGGTGAGAAGAATGCTGAGGTGAATCTGAACCATCAGTATCCTCATCAGATGAGAGTGGTTCCTGCTCCAAGTCTCTCAATAAGTCTGAGTCCTGAATGGAATGAGGATGGTGTCGAAGACTCGGTGCCGAAGACTCAATATGTTTCATCGTATGAGAGGCCTTCTGAGACTGCACCGGCGTCACCTCTCTAGATGTTTGAGTCAAGGACAACTGGTGCCATGGAGTGAGATCAATTGACTCCTGTGCTAAAGGTCCCCACATTGGTGGAGCATCAACTTGAGGTGCGGTCGGTGTCGCTATCTACTCAGACTGAACCATCATCTGGAGAGCCATTGTCGACCTAGCTTGGATAGCTGATGTTGACTTGGCCATAAATTGGGTTGGTACCAGAATTTGAAAATGCTCACTCAGTTCCTCCCTGGTGCAGCACTCCGGGTCCAGTGATGTCGAGGCACTCACCAAAATTGGAATCGGGCGCTTACGGGAATTTTTCGAGGTCGGCATGACTCGACTCAATGAGTCCCAAATGAGGTAGGGGAAGGCTTCATAGCTGGCTTATCCATAGGAGGTTGCGACACCAGAGATGTTTCTGCCGGTGTTGATATATGTGGTGTCGTCTTGGTTGGTGCTGCTAGTGTAGGTATTGATGTCGACTCCCCCTCCATAGCGACACCGAACAATAACTTCTGTTAAAGAAAGTGGCTTTTAAAAGTCCTCTTCTGAAGAGAACATCGGGTATAGGTTTCCGGGCAGTGCTCCATTCCCAAACACTGGAGACACCAGCGATGTCGGCGACCGCACTTTTTAAATCCTGTCTGTGGGCATTACATTGACGGGAAGACCGCCTTGGCAAAATCGAAGTCAGAGGCCAAGGTGGCACAACAGGCCCTGCCGGGCAGAACCCGCGAGAGAGAAAAAAAGATTTTTTTCTTACCAAAGGTAAACTAAATGAAAAGAAAAAAGAAAAATAACACGAGAATGACTTGAAAGTCACTGGCACGAGAGCAGTAAGGCAAAAAAGATTTCAACGACCGTCTTCTTAGCTCTACAGAAACTAAGAAACTCAGGGGCTGCATGCCTACGTCGGGCAGGAAGGCACTTAAGCATGCGTGGTGCGGGCTACCGTGAACTTTCCAAAGACTTAAAAGTGGCGATGCACTTTTGAAGTGGTCCGTGCCGGGGCGCCGTCGGTGACATCACTCATGTGTGAGAACATGCTGCCTACTTGTCCTGGGATAATCATCGGACCTCTGTGGATTGCAATCCGTCGTAAGAGATGACCTAACCAGAGCGTCCAGGCCTTTGCTGCCGGCCTCAAAACATCGACTGAAGAATCAGTTGGCTTTCTTGTTGGCTGCAGTGACCACAAAATCAAACATGGGATGCCCCTACTGAGCTACTATGCAATTGAATGCCTTTTGAGACAGGGACCACTCTCTGGGGTCTAGAGTCTGATGACTAAGAAAATCTGCTTGAACCTTGTCCACTCTGGCCACGTGCGCTACTGACAGCGCCAGAATGCGTTTCTCCGCCCACAAGAAGAGCAGTTGAGCCTCCACGCTTAGGGAGGCACTTCTGGTGACCCCCTGCTGATTGACATAAGCCACCTCTGTGGTATTGTCCGAGAAGATACAGATGGCTCAATAATGGAGATGACCTTTGAAGCAGAGGAGAGCAAGCCAAATCACCAGACAATTGATCGACCACTTGCGCTCTGAGGGAGCCCACCGGCCTTGAACAAGAATGGTCAAACACACCACCTCCCAGCCTTAGACTTGCATCCGTTGTCAGAATCACCCACTCCGAAATCCAGAGGGGAAAACCCCTGGATAGCAAGAAAGGTCTCAGCCACCTGGCAAGACTGTTACATGCACCTCTGCCCTGGACATCAGTGGCACAAAATGGGTCCTGTTGCACACTCCAGCACAAAATCAAAGCATCCTGCAGCAGATGCAAATGGGCTCTGGCCCAAGGGACCACATCAATCATTGCCACCATGGTGCCCAGAACCTGGAGGTACTGCCATGCTATTGGGACTGGAATGGCCAGAAGTTCCTGATGACTTGTCAGAGCTTCTCCTGATGGGACATGGGCAGGAATACTTTGTTCTGGCCCGTCTGAAATCGCTCTCCCAGGTATTCCAAATCCTACATCGGTTTGAGGTGACTCTTTCTGAAGTAGATTACCCAGCCCAGGCACTGCAACAACTGCACCACCTGATGAACAGTCCCTTGGACTCCATGGGAGCTCTGATCAACCAGTCATCCAGATACGAGTGAACCAAGACATGAAGTTGGGCCGCCACCAACACCATCATTTTGAAGGTCCTGAGCACTGTTGCCAAACCAAAGGGCATTTCCGCAAACTGGAAATGTTGCTCCAAGACATGGAACCTCAGATACTTACGGTGGTCCAGAAAAATGGGAATGTGGAGATACACCTCTGTCAGATCCAGGGAGGTGAGGAACTCCCCAGTGCCACTGAGGCCATCACAGAGCGGGCCATCTCCATGTGGAAGTTGAGCACTCGCAGTGCAGCATTGACAGCCTTGAAGTCAAGAATCAGTCTCCAATCTTCAGAATAATGAAGTATATCGAGCATCTTCCAGAGTCTGAGTCTTGCTCTTGAACAAGTTCAACAGTTGCAATATCTGGCAATCTGCGGACTGTGGCGTGTACCCAAACTGCCTTTTCGGGGCAGTCCATCGGTGAATCCAGAACATGCTCAGTCAGAGAACAGAGAAACTCTAGTTTGTAGCCGTCCCGGAGAACCTCCAAGATCCAACAGTCGGATGTAATGGTCTGCCATTAGGCCAGAAAAGTCAACAACTGCCCCCCAATGTGCTAGCCTTGACCATGTGATTTAACTGGTCAGCAGCTGGATAGATAGATTGTGAGACAGAAGGGGAAAAATGCTTGA
The DNA here is from genome assembly GCF_902459505.1 of Geotrypetes seraphini. Classification (NCBI taxonomy): domain Eukaryota; kingdom Metazoa; phylum Chordata; class Amphibia; order Gymnophiona; family Dermophiidae; genus Geotrypetes; species Geotrypetes seraphini. Next base: position 87,577,061 of record NC_047089.1, on the reverse strand, counting down.
ATACCTGAATAAACCGTTCTGAGCACTCCTGGCAGAATGGTATAAAAAATTGAATACATAAATAAATAAAACATACAGTTTACAGGTTAAATTTGCCATAGTTATAGATCAAGATGTTTCAATACAAGTTTTATCCTAATGTGACACATACTGAGGATCTAGTACCAATATACATTTCTTTTTGATCCATCGGTCGTGGCAGGACAGTTAGGTGAAGAGGTATGTTTTTGAGATCTTATGTGAGTAGAACAGAGTGCTCTTGGCCCAAATCTAGGTCAGTAGCTGATAAAATTTTTTTATGATCTTCATTATAAGGAATATCAGACTGAACTTCGACAGACCAAAAAAGAATTCTCTCTTAGCATTTTGCATGCCCTCAATCATTCACACACATTGCTTTCTTTATTACAGACTTTATCATCTAGGTTCTCTATTAGCTCTGACTACAATCCACCCATCCTTCACAAACAAGGCATGATGTAGGGGTAGTAGAGTTAGAGTACTCCATCCCTGGCACTCTGGAAGCAAAACAAGGTGTCTTGGAGAAGTTTGAGAACTTTGAAATAAAATCAGGAAAATCTAAGATAGCCGCTATGGGTGAACTTTAGCACTAAAAAACAGCTTAAAATCTCCTCAAAAACTTCAAGACCCACCTCCTCATTTTTCCCACAGGCTGTCACAGCCTTACTCACAGACTACATGCTGGGGAAAAGAAGAAGCCCAGAGCGAATAGCGAAGAGCTGGCACAAAGTGTATGTGTGTGTGGGGGGGAGGGCTCCAGGGGACCAGAGCAGACAGGAAAGAAAAAGGCTAGTAGGGGATAGGTCAGGGGAGGAGCGGCAGGAGGTTTAAATAACTGGCCTCTCCCTGCGCAGCCATCTTTTTTGTGGTGCACCGGGGAGATCGAACTGTACCTTCTTACTTCGGCTGCAGCCTTCAGTCCCAGACAGCAGAGTGGGTCCCCGAGAGCAAAGCACGGTCTGAAGGTCTGAAGTGTGTTTGGGTCAGTAGAAGCACGTGTTGCAGCTAGCAGCTGCGTGCCTACTACAGCATACCGAGCCATCCTCACCGCATGTCAGGGCGAGACTGAGAAGAGCGGGCGTTTTGAAATTTACATCCAACGGATATAGCAGCTCGGAACGGCTGTACCCTGCAGGAGAGCGCAGCACCTTTGTATCTGGCAGTGGCCTGCTAGCAACGCACAGGGCAGTGATACACCTCTTGAGAGCATGGTTAGAGAGCTGAACACTTTTCGCTAGCAGTGCGCGACCGAGAGCTGGGAGAGCAGAGCACCAACCAACCGAAACACAGTAACAGCGGCCTACAGCCATAAAGCGGCAGGTATTTGGTACAATGCCTAGAAGTCTCAGTTTGCAGGGATGGCTCCAATGAAGAAGGTGCAGCCTGCCAAGAAGCGTTCCAAGGCCCTTATATAGCTGGAGCTAGAGAGAGGCCCTAAGCGAGCCAAACAGGCAGGAAAGAAGGCTGCAATGGGCGCTGTAGTGGATCCATCTGCGGATGGTGCGGTAGAAGACTTGATACAGAAATTTAGGGAGAATATACAGTGCTTTGGGGTCGGCGAGATTAGGCAGCGCATATAGGGTACCGGGCTGAGCCAGAATCCCACTCCATGAGCAGAGGAATCCAGGGACAGCAGGAGGAATGGTCAGTCATCCACAACGACAAGCACTCCTACAGTACCAAATTCCGGTGAGACTGATGTAGGTGGACTGGGTGTCATATCAGTCAGAGCGGATTGGGACCTGGCCTTAGGAACAATAATACAGAACGCTATAGAGTCCTTTAAGCAAGGGCGGTTGGCCAGGGAGGCGGGGCCGCATTGGGCCTGGGACTCAGTGGGGGGGGAGCTCAGTTCACCTTGTGGTCGTGCCGGGTGTGGTAGATGTGGCGCCACTGCAGGGTGATCGGGCATCAATCCCGCCCCCTGATCCAGTATTAACCCCGCCTACGCAGCCTCCAAACACATTATCTCAAAAAGTGGTCTGCAAAGCGGATGTAGTTTGTGGGGTTAATACTTTGGATAGAGGGGTTCCTCAGAAAATTAAACAAAAATATGGAACAGGGAGTTCATAGATATATTTTCCCTTCTCGCCAGGGACCAGGATGAGGGAGGGGCGAATGGGAACGATAGATTGCACTGCTGCCAGGATAAGGAAAGGAAGCAAAATATAAATAAGTCCATTGCGAATTGGGTGGCCGCGTTTCACATTTTCATGAGTGTGGTGGTTGAGAAGGAGCCCGAGATGAGTATATACCTGATACGATATTTGGACATGATTACCAGAGCATATAAGAGGTACCCAGGGTGGGCATGGTTAAACTATGATATGAAGTTCAGGAAAGGTATGTCAGAGGATCCATATATTTCCTGGAATCACTGGGTGGTAGATCTGTGACTGGATGAGATGACTCCGGGTAGACCTTATAATCAAAAAGCCTGATCGTCCAAGTACCCATAACCAAAGCTGGTTTTTAGACGTATCTAAAACCAGCTTAGGCCTTTCCCCTGCCACTAAACACACAGAGAGAAAAGAGGCGTGTTTAGAGGAGGGGAAAGGGCGGGTGGTGTGCGGGAGGTGGACCGACCTACACCTAGGCGAGCAGCAGGTATAACCAAAACCTTAGGCAGGTTGCCTAGTAGGCACTTATACCTTTTTGACTTAGACGAAGTTAAACCAGGTCTAAGTGCCAAAAAAGGGGCCGCTGAGCTGATGGCCGCTGGTGCGATCAGTTCAGCGGCCCGGCAACCTATCCACCCACCCACCGCAATCATCGCAGCAGGAGAGATGCCTCACCTCCCCTACCGCGATGCGATCACCCCTCGATCCGCGGCAGGAGAAATGCTCCCGGGCCTATTTTGATTGGCCCTGTGGGCGGGGTTTCAGCCGCCTGGGCCAGTCCGGCCCCATTCCGGAGCCGGCTGGCCTGCCGGACTTGGCACCCATCCATCCGGCCAACGAATTGAGGTATGGGGGTAGGTGGGTCGTGGGTCGGCCCAGATGTTGGGGGGAGGGGGGTTGTGTCGAGGGCAGGAGAGCCTGGGATCCCTCCTGCCCGTATTGTGGTGAGGGATAGGGGTGTCCGCCTGGGCAGGAGGGGTTGGACTCCCTTCTGCCCGATCATGTAGGGGGGTGGGGGGCGAGAGGTCAGGAGGGCTTGGGCTCCCTCCTGCCCCGAATGTCAATGGTGGGGGGGGGAGTCATGGATCGCTGGGGCCAGGAGGGCTTGGGCTCTCTCCTGCCCCGATGTTGTCGTGGGGTGCCGCGGGTGGCCGCGGCAGGAGGGCTTGGGCTCCCTCCTGCCCTGATGTTGTCGCGGGGTGCCCAGGGCAGGAGGGCTTGGGTTCCCTCCTGCCCCGATGTAGAGGGGGGGGGGTTGGGGTGGATTCTGTAACCAGTGTTGTTTTTGACAGACACTGGTTATAGACGCCAGCTTTTAGGCGAAGGACTGGCTCCTCCTTCGCCTAAAAGCCCTTGTGTTGGACGTTTTGGGCTTATGCGTTTTTTTGGTTCATTATGGGGTATAAGTGTAGACGTAGTGGTGGTCTGGGCGTTTAAACAGCTGAATGTAGAGGCAGGCCATTATCAAAACAAGGACGTTTGTTTTGGTTATGGACACTTTCCCTGCTTCTGCTTTCAACATTTAAGGCCTTAGGCCAAAAGGGGACTTAGACGTTTTTTTTGATTATGCCCCTCCACGCTATTAATTGATACCTAAATGTGATGGCATATAGGGGTTCTTTAATTAAGGCACACTAACTGATTTTGCACGTGCTAAATGCTAAGGTGCCCATAGAATATAATGGATGCCTTAGCGGTTAGCGCGCATTAAAAGGACCCCAAAATTTGAAAGTGGGTATGCCTGTTGAGGTGAGCTATATCAGTTTCTCAGATAAGTACTTTTGTATGTTCTTGTGTATTCAAAATTATAATAAAAAAAGGAAAGTGGGCCTAAACATGGCTAGAGTACATGGTTACATGTATAAATTATAGATTATTATAATTTATGCACTTTTTAATAAGAAAAAAAGTTGGTGTACACATGGATGGAGCACATGTTACATGTTTAAATGATCGAATATTATAATTTATGCACTTTTTTAAAATAATCTAGGTGTGAGCATTTACAGCTCTATGGCTGGTGTAAAGTGGTTATGCCTAAAGCATATGCATGTATTTGTGCTGCTACATTAGTATTAAATATTTAAAAAAAAGCAGGCAGCTACTTTCCTTGATATAATAGGTAGCAAATAAATTGCCCTTTCACACTCTGCCATAAATTCTTACCAGAACATACATATACAAAATTGTTCCTGCCTCTGAGCAGGTATAACTTATGTGGTAGCTTTCTAGTGGGCTATTTTACAAAGGCACATAGGTCTCTATGTTGTCTTTTTAAGATATCCAAATGCACTTCAATTTTCTATCCTAAGATTGTCACAATACAGCTATTATTTCTCGGAATATAATAAAATTGTTATTGTTTTTACTTTTTTTTTCATCTTTTAAAAGTATGAAAGAAGAAGAAAAAAAAGTAAAAACAATTTTATTATATTCCAAGAAATAATAGTTTTGTTGCCTTTTTAAGATAAGCACAATATATGGGTCTCTGGAAGACAGCAATATATAAGAATAGAATAGAATATGTATTTATGTGTCTTTCTTGCCTATGTACACTATTATAAAATTAACCTCAAAGTTTTTTTTTACATGGTCTATAGTCTGCTAATGCAAAATTGAACATTTTTGGGCTGTCCTGACAAGTGATCTAAAAGTCCTTTCTACCTACCTCAGTGCCATCTGTTGTAATGAACTCCCACTAGGAAGAGACATCATGAGGTCAGAGATAGTTTGAAGAAGTTGGTGGAAAGTATGAGGCAAAGGATGAGCTGCTTCTCCAGCTATGACTATATCTGAGAGTGGATGTTCACATACTCTTGTATCCTTCTCCTGGAATTTGAAAGGATATACATTAGCAGTGTTTCTTTCATAAAAGCACTCATATGATCCTTGCTACCTACATCCACAAATAAATGTGACAAATCAAAGCTAAAGATGTATCTGCTCATATACTCTGCTGCTGTTTAAAAAGTCTGACTAGCACCATCTTGTTTACCCTAGACCAGGGATAGGCAATTCTGGTGCTCGAGAGCCACAGACAGGTAAGGTTTTCAGGATATCCACAATGAATAAGCATGAGATGGATTTGCATGCATTGCCTTTTTGAGATGCAAATCTATCTCATGCACATTTATTGACAACCAATATTTAAGTACCAACGGGACTCATCAAGAAATTATTAATAGCTTCACTAAATAATTCAATTAAGTATTCAAAAAAAGAAGCTAATTATATCCTTTTTAAAAAAATGTTTCGCCATTTATTAAATCATTTTATTAAATACTCAATCTATAAATGCTATTAAATAAATCATTTAATCTACACACGCATAATAATTAAACAGAGCCCTCTCACAATTCATTCAACCATTAAAACATTCTGTTTAAAAATTTCATGTAATGTTCACTCATACAAACGGCTATTAAAGATGCCAGCAAACTTTATGCATGGACTTCAGTGCTTTGTTGTTATCCTCATAAATCACTCTATTTATCAGTTCCAACTTTGTATTTCTCCTTCTTAAATAGTGTCCAGATCATCCACATTAATCAAGCCCGACACAATTCCGTGCTTCGCTGATAGGCGTCTTCAGGAGCTTAATCTGGACACAGCTCTGTTTCATTAACCAAACTATAATACACAATAACAAAACTCAACCACCCATCAAATATCACAATAACATAATCAAATATTTTATAAAAATTTGTAATCAACATTACCTTGATATTCATTATACATATAATATAAAGCAGCTCACATGATTGGTATATCCAAACCAGGATTACATCACCAGCCTCAAGCTGAAGAAAGATTTCCGTTTCCTGTCATCTATTTATTCACCACAGGTTACTATTATAATTCATAATAGATGCCAAACTACTTAATTGTTTAATCCCATTGGCTCAACAGTACCCCATGTGTAAATCATCCGTTGTTCTTTTCTTAACAATATTTCACACACATTACCCCCTCTATCCAATTCAACCTGCATCAATACTACAAATCTCAAATCATGAGCTTCATGCTTCTGTTGAACTCAATGGGACACCAAAGGCAAGTCCATTTTCTCCAACTGCAAGTTACTTATATGTTGAGTAATACGGTACTTAATTTTTAGTCTGCAAATTACAGTCGCGCCTAAAGGCAAATCTCAGTAAATCCTGTAGCCCAGAATGGAGCTGCAATATGTGCCAACTCCATCTTATAACTTGTCTTATTTGTTGGGCTTGACTAGAAAAGGTACTGTTGAGCCAATGGGATTAAACAAGGAAGTAGATTGGCATCTGTTATGAACTGTAATAATGACTTGTGGAATAAAGAGATGATAGGAAATGAGGGTAGTAAACAGAAATCTTTCTTCAGCTTGAGGCTGGTGATGTGATCCTGTTTGGAAATCTCGACCATGTGAGCTGCTTTATATATGATTTTTTTGAAATATATAATGGGGGTCAGGCAGAAAGTGCTGTGATGCGTCCATTAACACCGCTGCCAGCGGTTTTGGTGTTAATTTAACTGAGCACTTTTTAAACCATTCTTTGTTATATTCTAGTATATATTTTGTGTTTTTCAAATCTTATTTAAACACTTGTTGCCTTAAGTGAAGATCTAATTTTATGAGTGTCTCCTGATATTTGTTTACTTGATTGTCAGATAATATAGGGAGTGATGGCAACCATTGGGTGGGACTCAAAATCAGAGCTTTCAGCTGAACAGATTTCTCAATTAATGAGTGGCACTCGATTGTTTATCTCAGCACAAGACAATATATTGCTACAGATTGGACTAGTATATCTAAGTTACATAAAATTTTGATTCGAGGACAATTACATTCAACAATTTTATAAGAACACTGTCATACTCAGAGAGCTCCTTGGAGCTTACAGCTGATTAAGGAACCACGACTAAAATGGTTAAGGGGCTGGAGGAGTTGCCGTACAGCGAGAGATTAGAGAAACTGGGCCTCTTCTCCCTTGAAAAGAGGAGACTGCGAGGGGACATGATCGAAACATTCAAAATACTGAAGGGAATAGACTTAGTAGAGAAAGACAGACTATTCACCCTCTCCAAGGTAGGGAGAACAAGAGGATACTCTCTAAAGTTGAAAGGGGATAGATTCCATACAAACGTAAGGAAATTCTTCTTCACCCTATAGGGGAAAACACCCTCCAGGGTTTCAAGACAAAGTTAGACAAGTTCATGCTAAACTGGCGAGACTGGACTCATTTGGAGCACTGGTTTTGACCTTGGGGCCGCCGCATGAGTGGACTGCTGGGCAGGATGGACCATTGGCAATTTTTATGTTCTAATGCTCCTTAGACCTTATGTTACTCATTACAGATGCTTTAAATGACATAATTAATGATCTGGACATGGAACTGATTAAAAAATTAGATGATGTTAAGGGAATGGAGAGACAAGAGGACTTTGAAAGACACTATAATAGTTTAAAACAGATGGAACAATATCAACAGGACATTCGAAAACAGAAAATTGCCAAATTTCGATGGATTATACCAAAGGCTACATTTACCTGTAGATGGATTGAGGTAGAAAATCTAGGAGAAATTGAGTGAACAACAGGAATAAGAAGACTGAAGAATCACTTGATGCATTAATAAAAGCAATTGACAAATCTGCCTCTTCAATGCCCACTAGTAATAATGCCGCCTCAAGTGCTGTAGCGATTCCGGATTCTTTTTAAGACTTCCAAAACCCCGGCAATGCAGGGCCGACGGGAGAACCGTCAAAACTGAACAAGAACAAAACTCGGAAAGTCAACAAGAATTGAAAATCACTGTTTTCAATTTATCATCTAGATCTTTAATTCCAGCTGAAGTATTGCTTTTGCAGTTGGGGTTATCCTTTGTGCCAGTTTCCGCATATGATGCTAAAGACACACGCTTTTTTTACAAAAATATTTTAGATCTTTAAAATTAAAATTGCATTTTGGATGGAGCGAGGAAGAGTCTCATGACCTTGGGGTGAGATCTTTCTCAGATTTATATCATGTCCCTTCATCCTAGGACCCTCCATGTACAACTGATGATAAAATAAGGTGCTTTTGAGAAATTGGTGATGAGAGATTTAGAGAAGTTTGCAAACAACGAAGTGATACATCATCATAATTTATCACATGCCCAAAGGTTAGCAATGACACCTCTATTAATAATAAGTTCTATGCTATTTACAATAGTTAAAAAATAAAAAAAATAAAATAAGTTAAATAGAACTAAAAAAGTTAAAAGCCAATAATTAGAGACACTACAATGATCAAAATAGTGCATAATAAAATTTTTACGAATTAGCTGCTTAAATACTTCGAAAACAGATATCACAAGAGCGGATAAAGGGGGGAGGAGTAGTGATATTGGATAAAGCAATGTATCTGAATAAGGGTCATTGTCAATTACATGATAAGAACACATATCAAAGTTTACCCAATGATCCTACTGTGCAGTTTCAAAAAATAAGTTCATGAGGTTCCATTACAAGCCTATTCTCAAGGTATTATATCAATTAAGGAGTTTAAATATCTATATTGCAAATTTTCCAGCATATCGATGATATATTATTTTGCCCCAAATTCACAAATTGGCCCATAATCCATCCTCCTGGTCGGCCAATTGTGTCTTGTCGTAAGTCCTTATTTGAACTACTGTCACAGTACATCAAATAGTTTATACAACCTTTTGTTCACAACTATACTTCGTTCGTTTACGACTCTATGGCCCTCATGCAAAAACTGAGTTGGCCATTCCCATTGAAGTTCAGGAATGTATTTTAGTGGTGATGCTTGATATTACAGCTCTGTATACTAGTACTGTACTTGAGAAGTATTTTGTTAATGCTTCTTTGGTGTGCAATAAGTTGGAGTTACTGCTGACCATGGTTCAATTTGTTATTGAGAAAAATTACTTTAGGTTTGAAGATCAGTTTTTTATTCAAACCAAAGGGGTAGCCTTGGGAGCAACTGTGGCTTTCTCTATTGCCTGTTTGAATATGGCAGAATTTGAAAGTTCATTCGTGTATCCCTCCATATATTTTTCCAAAGTTCTAATGTGGAAGTGTTTTATAGATAAGTGTTTCCCAACCCTGTCCTGGAGGACCACCAGCCAGTCAGGTTTTGGGGATAACCCTAATGAATATGCATGAGAGAGATTTGCATATAATGGAGGTGAGAGGCATGCAAATCTGCTCTATGCATATTCATTAGAGCTATCCTGAAAACCTGACTGGCTGGTAGTCCTCCAGGACAGGGTTGGGAACCACTGTTATATATACATATTTTTAATTTGTTTGGGCATACTTGATGAACTTAATGAATTTGTTCAATATTTGAACAGATGTAACCAACATTTGAGATTTACGGAGACAATTGACAGTAACAACATCACATTTTTGGACATTAGGATATTATACAGTTCAGGTAATTTTGATACCACTATATTTAGGAAAATGACAGATAGAAATACTCTTTTACACTATTGGAGTTATCATTCCAAACAGCTCAGAGATAGTATCCTGGTTGGTCAGATGCTTAGGTTGAAGCATTTATGCTCATCTCAGTCTGAATTTAGAGTGCAGGCTAAAGATACAAGTCAGCACTTCTGATATAGAGCGTATCCTGATTGTAGTTTAAATGTGCGAATCTTGATTGGCATTTATTGCTAAGAAAGCGGATGGATGTAGGTTATAGGAGTGATGTGTGTGTGCTGCCCCTTTCCCCAATGGCAACTCAATTATGTCAGGCTATCTTTAAACACTGGGACATATTACGTTTTCATGCAGTTTTTTCTGAGGTCCCTAGAGTCGCGTTCAAGCATCGTAGAATTATTTATATATTTATTGAATTTCAAAATATAAACAAGCAATCCTTACTTGAATACAGATTTGGAAATCAAACTCCCACATAAACATGTGGCACACAATATAATCTAAGAAATTATAATTAATTATTTAGTCCACAATATTTAAGAATCCAAATGTAAGAAAAAATAAAGAAGAATTATCCATCGACCAAAAGGACAGTAATAGAGAACAAATCCAACTGTCAGTTCATTGATGACAATATGGCATCCAACAAGGAAAAGGGAACAGTAACAATATAGAACTCGTCATCTAATTATACTTGAAAACATCCCCCAGAACAAGAATAACCAGTGTACAGTACATATCACAGATATAACAAGTCCAGCAAAACAGCTGTAGCAATCAGTATACAATACAAAACATGAGCAGAACGAAGCTACATTACAAAAAAACAAACAAAAAACCAAAACCCAAACAGGTGGTATAGACTAAGAAATTATAACATTCCCAAAAATCCCCCAAACCAAATCACCCTACCCTCTACCACAGTACCCACTCCTCCTCCTCACTATTCCTCAATAAAGAATGAGAAAGAGAAAAAGGAAAGAAGAAACACCAAGATCAAATAACTCAGTCCTATGAAGCTGAATAAAGAAGACCTCCCCAATACATTATATTAGTGATTTCTATTCCGCCATTACTTTGCGATTCAAGGCAGATTACATAAGAATTTTTATGATATTAGGAAGTACATAGTGTTATGATATTAAGAAGTACATAAGGAATAGTTTGAACATTTTCTAATTTGCTAAGGAGTAGATAGTATTGCAGGTGAAGTTTGGGACATGTCTGGTTATATAATATTGGTTTTATATATTTTATATAAAACCCTAGGATTTTTGTATACTTTATAGAACCCTAACTAACCCAGCTAAGACCTACCAATAATAAAAGAACTCAATTGAAGGAACAGAAAATACCAAGCGGGTGCCCCCAAAACTCAGAACCAAGACCTAACAACTAGGCTGAGTGTCCAGGACATTCAAAAGTTGACTCCTACTCCTGGACGATAGAATTTGAATATAGGAGTAGACCTCCCAAACCAGAAGATATTGCTTCTGATGTCTGTAATGACCCTGTGCCCCTTGAAGATGCGTATTTTTTTAAAAATGGGGTCGATATTGTATGTGTGTATAACACACGCACATCATGTGTACCCATTTATTTAAAAAGGTATTGTATGTTATAAATAATATTATTATGCTACTTAAACACTATACCTGGCTGCCCAAACAATCTCACATGAATCAATCAAGTAATGGGACACATAAAAATATTTTGTTAAATCAAGACAAAATAATCTTAAGAATAAGAAAGCCCTCTCATGAATTAGCCTTAACATTTTAGGCACTGGAAAGATCATGGTTTGCAGTGCTTGGTACAAATCCTGGGAACTAACTTTCACAACTTTGAGATGTTACAGCAGTTCTATCTTGAAAAAAGGGAAAGATTTAATTGCAAAGAAAAAGTATTTCCTGGAAAAAAAAAATCAAACAAGATCCTTAGGGAGAAAATTTTAAAAAGGAGCCAAAAAAAAGGAGCCAAACAAATTGCTCAGATATAAATAAAAAGCTAAACAGGAAAAGGAAGTACCTGTATGGAGAAGGCTGCATCTATTTATTTATTTACACATTTATATCCCGCATATCCAAAATCTATGTGGGTTACAACATCACACTCATAAAATAAAACAATTCAATTATTCAGTAACACAACACAAACACGCTACATAATTCTTTCAACTTTTAACAAATCATCATACAACTCATAAAATAGAACCATATATGAACTAAATCACTCCCAAATCCTGAAAAGCATTTCTAAAAAGATGAGCCTTCAAACTCTTAGGAAAGGATAAAAAACAAAACAAAACGGAATCAGACAAATTGCATCCAGGAGAGAATTCCATAACTGGGGTCCAACCACAGAAAAAATGTCAAAGTACAGTACCAAAAAAACCCTTATATTTTAAAAGGATGTTATCTCATCTCTGTGGGGAAACTCCCTTGGGAAAATATCATTCTTCTTGTAGGAGCTTGAGATCACTCCTTCCCAATGACATCCAGCCACAGCAGCATTCCATCTTTAATGACAGTTGACTTTCAAGTTTTCAAAATGATTACATGCCAACATTCAAGGAGTGGTGTGTTACAAAGGATTTCTCATGCTATCGTGCAACAAGTAACCCCATGCTAAACAATTTAATTAATGAACAAGAGTTTTTATCCCTATGCCTTGAGAAAATAGTTTATTGTCTACACTAGAAGAAAACAAACTTATGAGAAGATGTATTGTACGACTGGTGTTAAAATCATGTGCTAAAGTTTGAATGGTAAGGAATGCGCACTTGCTAAACGCTCACATACTTGTTCAGCATTTTCTTTGTTTGCTTTGTTCTCCTCTTCCTCCTCCTCCTCAGGCTCCAAGGGAACAGGAGTCAGGGAAGCCACAAAATGCCATAATATATCATGAAGGGAAGTTGTCTGGATGACATTGCATAGAAGCCAGTTGAACGCCTTGAACAAGATAAATATTTATTATAAGAGGAGAAAAAGGGACAGAGAAATAAGCATATTCCAAATTAATAAGTCCACCTAAATCTCTCTGCCCAGCAACACATTTCTAGACATTAAACAGGAGCATTATCCAGGTGAATGCATGTTAGTCTGCCTTATATGCATAAACACACACACAGATAAAGAAGAATATGTCAGCAATTAAAAAAAAAAATCACAGACAAGTGAAAAATCTTTTTATTATGTTTATGCCTTGCCCGACCAAGGTTTTTAGTTCTATTGCTACAAAAGGCTAAGGGTAGCAGTTCTGTAACCATGCAAAAGCTGTCTTGCTAGTGACTAGGGGGACATTAATAACTTAATAATAACTTTATTCTTCTATACCGCCATAGTCGAAAGACTTCTAGGCTGTTTATATTTGAAGAAGGCTGGACAATCAGCGAATTACAGGAGGCAAGAATGAGGGTTACATAAGAAATAGAAAGAGGATATTAAATTGCATCGTGAAAGATAGGGAATATATCCTTGAGAGTGGAGAGGCTTCTGTTTAGGTTTTTACCACAATATTCTTCTTTCTAGTAAAAAGGAATATGAATCTTGAACCAGTGGGTTATTCACCTTTAATTGTGAGTTTGGCACCACCTCCTTCATCACTCTGCTGTGCTGTAGCTCCTCAGTTTGTACCAAAGCAGATGACAACCATTTTAAGAGGAGAAGTAACCAGGAAAGGTATTGGGACCTCTCCGAAAAGGCCAATTCTGCTCTGCAATGATTACAATTATGTTTGTTTATGTTTATTGTAAGCTTCTATACCACTACATAAGACTGGGGAGTCAATTCCGAGTGGTTTGCATGAGGTTCAGTAATGGTGTTACAATACATAAGCTTCAGTAAAGGTGTTACAATATACGAGCTTTGGTAATGGTGCTATAATACATGAGTTGAATATATGCATATCTTACCTATTTATACTATCTTTGTACATATACTATTATTATAGTTTCTATATATCATATATTCATCTTTCTTTGTATTTGTGATTTTACTCTTTTGTGTTCCTAGTAGGTAGTAGTAGCCTGCTGTTTCCTCCATTTTGCTAGTCCCCCTAATTGTTTCTTTATTTGCTAAACTGTTCTGTAAAGAGTATCATCTTTATTCCTTTCTTGAACTTTTTGGTGTCCTTTTCTAGTTTTAATTCCCTCAGAAGGGAGTTCCTCCATATTGGGGCCAACACTGAAAACATTCTTATCCTGACGCTTTTGTATTTGATGTCTCTGAAGGAGGATATTTCCAGTAGGTATTCTAGGCTCGAGTGTAGGATGCGAGTTGGTTTATGGTTGTCTATTCTGTTTGCAAATAAAAATCAATAAAACATAACCTAAAACGAGGTGTAATGAACAAGCCACCCACCTGAATGCAACCAGACTAACATTTATGTAGCTCTCACGGTCTCTTTCTTGCTGCTTTGCAACAGAGAATTAAATCATGACTCTTTGGACCTATCTGACAAGAGAAAAACCAAACATCTGGCAATACATGCATGTCCAAGACAGTAAGCAGGCTAAATGAAATCTGACAGGGCAGGCTTCCAAGACTCATATGCCTTTCTACTAGAAAGATTATTATTAAGGTAAGAACCTAATCTTCCCTTCCAGTGCAAAAGGCATATGAGTCTTGGGCGGGGCAGACGAGCCTGCTTTGTGCACTGAGGAACCAAAGCCAAAAGAAACTGTGGAGGAGATGTTCTTGATGCAGGCTTTTATTCAATCAATTGGAAAATCCTCATATGCATAAAATCAAATAAGGAGGACCCAATACGGACCGTGTTTCGATGAACACGACTTCCTCAGGGGTCCTACAAGAATGAATGTTGATGTAGGTGTAAATGATCTGAAGACTAATAATGTATGAGTGAAGTGTTCAGTGTTGATAAAGTGGATGAACTGTGTACAAGCTGAGGTGTAAAAGACAACGGAATTGCAATGAAATTGCAAAAATGGTGATCTAAGATCATACTTAAAAGAAGGTGTTTGGTGAACCAAAACAGTGCCAATTGAATCCTGAGTGATATTAATGATACATGAATGATGTGGAGGAAACTTACAAAAGTCGTGAAAAATGCTCTTCTTTCGCAAACCTTTCAAAACCATTTATGTTAATTTAAAGGGAAAGCAGCCACAGATCCCTGTATATTATAAACTTCAGAAACACACTAGATAGGGAAATAAGCTCACTGGCTCCATGTCCCCCTCCATGTCCAAATAAAACAATGACTCCTTATTTATATTCATAAAACTTTGAAAATTTGAGAAAAAAATCCTTAGCTTTGGACAGGGTCTGTTGTTAAATGCAGTGCAGGAACTAAATATCACTGCTGTCTCTGCCTCTCTGTCAGTCCCTTCACTGATGTTAGCTAGCTGCCGTTTTGCCTTCTGGCTGCATCAGGGCTGTGGACCGTTGTTCTGCAAATAATAGAGAGATTAGCAGGCAATATATTGTGCATCCAAAGAGATTTTCTATGTTACTTCCCCAGCTTACTGCGGCGTAAAACTTCCACGCTCACTATGGCAAAGATGGCTCCAGGCTGAACTCTCTGCAATTTACGTCATCAATACTCCCAGCTGATTGGCGAAGCAAAGCCTCAATCTCAAGTCAAAATGTCAAGCCACATTACAGCTGTTACTATTTGATTGGAGCAGCTAACTCCAAAACAGTGCCCATGGTAGTTAAATTATAGAATTTGTGATGTACTGAAGTATACATGGGTATATTTCCTGCTAATATCTCTTTATTATTTACACCCTGACGCAGCCAGAAGGCAAAACGGCAGCTAGCTAACATCAGCGAAGGGACTGACAGAGAGGCAGAGACGGCAGTGATATTTAGCTCCTGCACTGCATTTAACAACGGACATTGTCTAAAGCTAAGTTTTTTCAATTTTTCAAAGTTTTATGAACATAAATAAGGAGTCATTGCTTTATTTGGACAGGAGGGGGACATGGAGCCAGTGAGGTTATTTCCCTATTTAGTGTGTTTCTGAAGTTTATAACACACAGGGATCTGAGGCTCCTTCCCCTTTAAATTAAATGGTTTTGAAAGGTTTGCTAAAAAAGAGCATTTCTCACGATTCTGAAGCAGCAGTATATAAATTAAATGGTTTTGAAAGGTTTGCTAAAAAAGAGCATTTCTCACGATTCTGAAGCAGCAGTATATACAAATTTAAAGTACCTAGAGAGGGGTATTTGGAGTAAATAGATTTTTTTTCTCTCTCATTCCCGTATATTTTTGTGGGAACTTACAAAAGCCCTTTCTCTGGCAGGTCTGTACTAAAGTGCCCATGCTGGCGCTTCTGTGCTCAAATCTTCAGCTGAAGAACCAAGAGATTTTTTGTTGACAATGTCATCAGATCGCATGTTGGATGCCCCCAGCATTTTACAATGCTGTCGAAGGCCTTTCAGGACAATGACCACTCCCCCGGATTCAAGGTTTGCTGGCTGAGACACTCGGCCTGCACATTGTCCACTCCCGTTACATGTGCTGCTAATAGCCTGTAGGTGGACTTCTGCACAGCGAAACAACTGGGCCTCTGGTCTCAATGGGGCACCTTGGTGTTGCCCTGCCTGTTAATGTATGCAACAGGTGTAGCATTGCCCGAGAAAACCCTGACCACTTTGCCTTCCATGGAGTTCTCCAATGACTGCAGCGCTAGATGAATGGCTTTCAACGCCAATCTGTTGATGGACCATTTCCTCTGAGGGGGCAACCACTGGCTCTGAACTGGATGATTCTCATAATGATCTCCCAGCTGTAAAGACTGGCATCTGTCATCAGAATCACCCAAGAAGAGATGCAGAGAGGTAGCCTTTGGACAACGACTTCAGCTGGAGCCACCAATGCAAACTTTCCATTAACACATCTTCCTCAGGGGTCCGATGAGTTCCTAAACGGGCCACAATATACAAATAAACCAGAACTTACGTTGACACATAGTTCTTCTAGCACCTATGCTTCACTGCAAGTTCTGGCTTATTTGTATGTTGTTGTGACCTGTTTAGGAACTCATCGGACCCCTGAGGAAGATGTATTAATCAAAACACGGACCGTGTCGGGTCCCTGTTCCTTCACCACATAGGTGTACCACATTTCAACAATGTTAATTAACTGTAATAAAAACTTGTCATCAAGTGCATAATTTCTGCAGTATTTTTCTTTGGTTTCCTGTTACTCGACTCTTACTTCAGTCCTGTTAGATTTCTATTCTGTCCTGCTTCAGTTGAAACAGCAGATGGGATATGAAGATGACTCCTGCCTCAGACACAAATGTAGAAATAATCCAGATGTTTGTGCCTTTGGGCTGTCAGTCAGACCCTGAAAGAATCTGAGATCCCAGACGCCCCACAGCTTCACACGTGTCGTTGGGGTGGGGGGGGGGGGGGAACACTGCCAGCACCTGATAAGAGTCCTGAGGATTGACACAGGGCTTTACAGCCTGGGTTCAAGCCTCACTATCAGAAACTCCTACAAAATAGCAATATTAACATTCAATATATTAACAACTAAAGCTCCATCATTTTTAGAGAGGTACATTATTCCATATATTCCTACTAGAAGTTTGAGATCAGAGGACAAAAACCTTCTAGTAATTCCACCACTTAGTATAATAAATACAAGATACGATCTTTGCAGTTACAGCGCCCAGAATATGGAATTACCATCAATTATTAAGGAAGAAAAATCACTAAGTAAATTTAAAGGACTGTTAAAATACTGGTTGTACAAGGATGCTTTTGCAACCTAATTATCAGAATCTCTATTGATCCCATTTGTTGTTTAAACTCACTTGTCCTCTGTTTTAGGCTCTGAGAAGTTGTTATAAAAAAAAATAAATAAATAAAAGTTCTTAATTTTCTATTATAATTTTATCAATACTTTTAAAGTTTCTTACCCTCCATTTGTATTTTCCTTGTATGTATCCTTTACTATACTTATTGCAGTTCTCCCTACTTCCCTTATGTATTGGTACATCATGTCCGTCTGTGTTGGTTTTAGTTAATAATTAAGACCCTGTTTTAATTGTAAATCGCTTTGAATTAATGATATTGCAATACATCAAAATTTTAATAAAACTTGAAACCGGCCCCTGACCCACCAAGTGTAGTGAGCGCTGGCCAGGTAGATGCCCTGTAAAAGGGTTGCCCTCCCAGCTACAGACTTTTGACCAAAGAGTCTGTCTTCTTCCAGGCAGAGTTGCCTCAGTAATAATGGGGACCTCTGAAGCTCTGAAAACCTCATGATCCAGATAAAACACAAAAATAATAAATTAGAAGCACAGCAGATCAGAAAGACACCTTCCAACTCATGTGTAGGAGAAGAAACTGAGGAGCTACAATATAGCACAATGAGTTCTGAACAACTTGCAATTAGAGGTGAATAACTTATTGGTTCAAGACTCATATGCATGCTTTTGCACTAGAATGTTCAATTAACTATAGAAATGAGATCTTTAAGACATATCAATCTATTATATTTTAATTTATGTTGATTCCTAATATACTGGTCTTTTGGACTACATGAATCATGCAAATTTATTATCATACTATCTATATAATAGGATGCTGCAAGTTTTTTTCACATTATTTGCTGTTTTAGTATTGTACCTCCATAGCGAAGACTCGACAAGCAGATTTACGTAAAGCTTGTTTCATTGCTATTTCAAGACCTTCAAGATCATGGTGCTGGATAACAAATGCCAGAACTGGCCACTGAAAGTTTCTTTCTCCTTTAGAAAGAGAGCTATGAGCAGAGATCAGCCGAGAAAGTTCAGGTGATGGATGTCTTAGGAGAGAGGATCCTACTTCTGGGATGACAAACAAGCAAGCAGCATGGGAGAGAGAGAGAAAAAGAAATTATATTTATTTTTCTTATCTGTGTAAATCATTATACCCCTCTACTTCTGATCTATTTTACTGTGTAACTGGCATGTTTCTAATTATGAAGTGCATCTATTAGTACTAACAGAACTTTAGCAGGGAAAATCTTTACAAAATTTGAAAGTCTTTACTAACCTGTGGTACCTGAATATAGCAGGTTTGAAGAATTTGCAGCTAATTTTCCTGCCTTCTTGTAACTAAGACTGAAAAAACCCGAAAAAGATGGGAGCTACAACAATCAAAGAACTAGAATACTCCCAAGCCCCAAGGCGAAAAACTGTGATCAGGGGTAGAGACCGCCCACGAGGAGAAAAAAGGAACTAAAGTGTTCCACTATAAATAACCTAAGAAAATATAACTTAGAACTGTGTAGAGAGCCCTCAGTCACACAGCCACCTCCTAATGGAGGTAACGGCTGTCACTGGCATACACCAAAAGGTGTCAACTGTGAAACATCCTTGGGCACTCAGTGAATTTAGTGCAAAATAACACAAACAGTGCTTAAAGTGCTTACTTAGTCTTCACTCGTAGTGAGTAGTCTCTACCCCTGATCCAGGGGGGCTAGCAAAAAGAACAAGTGTCCAAATTCAACCAGCAAAATTTAAAGAAGGTACTTAGCTTCTTCAAAAAGGCGATCAGCGTATCACCACGCGTCCTACGGGACTCCGTTTCGGGGGAGTACTCCCCCTTCCTCAGGAACAGCTGACGCTGGGTAGAAGCCGGTCAATCTTACGGCTGCTGCTTGAAAGCAATAGAAGAAAATGGCGCTTGACCAGAACAGACGCCTCCGGTTTAAACCAGCAGACAAAGAGGCGTAACCCAGGTAAACGATCACGTGATGTTACCCAGGTGAAACACCGGTGCAGATTAGTATCGCACTACCAGACCAGTCCTTGAATTCAATAGAACAAAGCAAAAAAGAAAAAATTAAAATGATAAATTGATAAATCAAAACAAGCTCAAAATGTATGATGCCACTCTATATAATCGTTGTGTCCTGCAGGGGTAAGTGTTTGGAGCTCATAAATCCAAAATTGTTCCCTTCTTTGTAACCACGCTAATTTGTCCCCTTGGTAGTCCGGGAAGATCTGCTCGATGATAGTCCATTTTAGATCTTGGAATGTGTGGTTAAGTTGTAAGCAATGAGGCACCATAGGGGAAGTTATAGATTGAGTGTTAATCCGGCTGCGATGCTCTATGAGGCGCGTTCTAATGGTCCTTTGCGTACGCCCTACATAGCCCATCCGACATGGACATATAATGATATATATGACCCACTTAGATGTACATGATGTGTTCGATTTATGGACATATTGTTTGTGTGTCACAGGATGTTCCCAGTCCATGCCTTCAATTGTAAGGGCACATATGTCGCAGGTGTTGCCGCATTTGGTATGGTGACCTCCCTGATGGCTTTGCACATGCATTGAGGAATATTTTGATCGGACCACCCGGTCTGCGATATTTTTAGGGCGTGCATATGCGATGCACGGAAAATCCCGAAACTCTGGGTGTAACTGTAGAACGTGCCAGTGAGTCCTGATGCTCCGGGCTACCTCAGAAGCTTGGTCAGAGAAAGTTAGTACACAGATAGTTTTAGTATCATCACCTGCAGGGGTTTGAGAAAGCAACAGGGCTCTGTTGGCATACAAGGCCCTTTGATAAGCCTGAGAAAGAACTCTGTGTGGGTACCCCCGCTCTCTGAAGCGGGCGTACAATACTCGGGCCTGCCTGCGAAACTCGTCCAAACTTTACGAGTTGTCATCCCACTAGATTGAAGACATCTTTACCTATTAGCCAATTTCTGCGCATTCGCAGACTATGCACTGATTTGGACGAGTTTCGCAGGCAGGCCCGAGTATTGTACGCCCGCTTCAGAGAGCGGGGGTACCCACACAGAGTTCTTTCTCAGGCTTATCAAAGGGCCTTGTATGCCAACAGAGCCCTGTTGCTTTCTCAAACCCCTGCAGGTGATGATACTAAAACTATCTGTGTACTAACTTTCTCTGACCAAGCTTCTGAGGTAGCCCGGAGCATCAGGACTCACTGGCACGTTCTACAGTTACACCCAGAGTTTCGGGATTTTCCGTGCATCGCATATGCACGCCCTAAAAATATCGCAGACCGGGTGGTCCGATCAAAATATTCCTCAATGCATGTGCAAAGCCATCAGGGAGGTCACCATACCAAATGCGGCAACACCTGCAACATATGTGCCCTTACAATTGAAGGCATGGACTGGGAACATCCTGTGACACACAAACAATATGTCCATAAATCGAACACATCATGTACATCTAAGTGGGTCATATATATCATTATATGTCCATGTCGGATGGGCTATGTAGGGCGTACGCAAAGGACCATTAGAACGCGCCTCATAGAGCATCGCAGCCGGATTAACACTCAATCTATAACTTCCCCGATGGTGCCTCATTGCTTACAACTTAACCACACATTCCAAGATCTAAAATGGACTATCATCGAGCAGATCTTCCCGGACTACCAAGGGGACAAATTAGCGTGGTTACAAAGAAGGGAACAATTTTGGATTTATGAGCTCCAAACACTTACCCCTGCAGGACACAACGATTATATAGAGTGGCATCATACATTTTGAGCTTGTTTTGATTTATCAATTTATCATTTTAATTTTTTCTTTTTTGCTTTGTTCTATTGAATTCAAGGACCTGTCTGGTAGTGCGATACTAATCTGCACCGGTGTTTCACCTGGGTAACATCACGTGATCGTTTACCTGGGTTACGCCTCTTTGTCTGCTGGTTTAAACCGGAGGCGTCTGTTCTGGTCAAGCGCCATTTTCTTCTATTGCTTTCAAGCAGCAGCCGTAAGATTGACCGGTTTCTGCCCAGCGTCAGCTGTTCCTGAGGAAGGGGGAGTACTCCCCCGAAACGGAGTCCCGTAGGACGCGTGGTGATACGCTGATCGCCTTTTTGAAGAAGCTAAGTACCTTCTTTAAATTTTGCTGGTTGAATTTGGACACTTGTTCTTTTTGCTAGCCCCCCTGGATCAGGGGTAGAGACTACTCACTACGAGTGAAGACTAAGTAAGCACTTTAAGCACTGTTTGTGTTATTTTGCACTAAATTCACTGAGTGCCCAAGGATGTTTCACAGTTGACACCTTTTGGTGTATGCCAGTGACAGCCGTTACCTCCATTAGGAGGTGGCTGTGTGACTGAGGGCTCTCTACACAGTTCTAAGTTATATTTTCTTAGGTTATTTATAGTGGAACACTTTAGTTCCTTTTTTCTCCTCGTGGGCGGTCTCTACCCCTGATCACAGTTTTTCGCCTTGGGGCTTGGGAGTATTCTAGTTCTTTTCTTGTAACTAAGGACATTGCACATTCCTGGCTGCAAAAATGCATAATGTTGGGACTGATTCCATATTTTCTCTTAAATATGCTGTCCAAAATTATAAACAAATTTCATAGTGCAAAGTCCCAACAAAATATTTAAAATCCCTTTCTACCCCATACCAGCCTTTCTCCTTTGACAAGGTGAGGGAAGGGACGACTGGCCCATCAGGGATTTTTGATTTTCTCTTGGGATGGGGAAGTTTGTTTTTAATTTAGGTAGGCTCCTTTAATAATCTTCCCAGAAGTATCAGTTCCTTAGGGACCTAATACTCCCGTGGGAAGTTAACTACACCTCTGTAGGGCTAGATACCATTTGGCCTAAAATGCACAGTGAAAAGGTTAAATACCTTTACATAATAATGAGATACTTTCCATATGATACACTTTATTATTTTGCCATACAGTGGGCCTGATTTGTTTTATATTAAACTCCTCATCAATGTGTTTTAATGCAGATTAACACTACAGTAATTTAGAGTTCTATGACATTTTACAGCTGTTCTTACTTTCCACTGCTTTTCTCCTAACCCAGATAAAAGTTACAATTCAAAATGTTGTTTTAATTCACACAGATACAACACTTTTAGCTGCCAAGAAAAACAGTATGTACACTTTCATTTTGAAAACTGAAAACAAAAGCAGCTGTATTGCATACAGTAGTCTTCAAATTATAACCTTATAGCTTTCTCAACTTTAACTTTCCCTTATGATAGTATAGTTCCAAGGTTTTTGCCTCTTCTTTTGCTTTCTTTTTATTTCACAATTTCATGTATTTTAATTTGATGATGCATCTTATCAAATTGCTAAAGGAGAGGTACAATAATTAAAGAGAACAGAACTAATACAATTTAAATTATCAGCTTAGCATCCATCCAACCCCATTCATCCATTACCTTAAGAAATGAGTAAAGATGCAGCAAGAAAAAGAGAAAAAAACATCTTTATTTACCCTCTATCAAGTCCACCACAGGATGGGAGAAAACAGAAAAGGTAGAATGCTGAACAAATCAAAATTATTCAGATGAAAAAAAAGCAAATGAAGGTGCTGAAGGCTTGGTCCAATATCAACAAACCACATAACACAAATGAAGACCATCAGTTAAAGATAATTAATTTTCATATCAGAAAACTTATTATGCAGTCTCCTCAGATCTTTAGGGCTGAAAAAATATCTACAGTATTTACAGAAAATTCAATCAAATATTTTGAAGGATATTACAAGAAAAATTTCCCACCACACCTAATCATTTCTTGATGCATCTGCAGAAAAAAGTCTACACACACCAGAAAAGTGTCATACCCTATGACTTTTTTCTGCCTTGCTCTGTCTTTGTTTAACTTGCTCCCTGTTTCTCTCAGATTAGAGAATGACACAGGGAAAAAATTTATCCCCGTCACCGCCCCATCCCTGCGACCACCGTCCCTGTCCCCGCCCCATCCCTGAAACCACTGTCCCCACCCCATCCCCGCAACCACTGTTCCTGCAGCATCCATACAAGCCTCAGTACTGCAATATTTAGCTTATTCCTTCCTTATAAATCAAGGTTCTGGCTGCTGAACTAGAGAAAGAGATGTTCAGCTGGCAGGGCTTTGTTTATAAATTTTTATAAACACAACTAATATACTTTATCCTAAAGCAAAATAAATAAATAAATATAATTTTTTTTTCTACCTTTGTTGTCTGGTTTCTGCTTCCCTTCTCTTCTCATTCAATTCCTCCATCCACTGTCTTCTCTCTGCGTCTTTCATTTGCTCTGTTACTGTGTCTCTCCCTTCACCCCCCTCAATTGGTCTGACACCCATCTTCTTCCCTCTGCTCCCCCATAGTGTGGCATCTCTGTCTTCTTCCTTCAAGCGTATTTTCCCTACTCTCTTTTCCCCATCTCCTTCAGTGTTTTCTCCCCACTTTGTCATCCCAATTTCCCTTCAGCATTTTCTCCCCACTCTGTCATCCCAATTTCCCTTCAGCATTTTCTCCCCACTCTGTCATCCCAATTTCCCTTCAGCGTCTTCTCCCCACTCTCTGTTCCCCATTTCCCTTCAGCGTCTTCTCCCCACTCTCTGTTCCCCTTGTCCTTACAGCATCTTCTCCCCATTCTGTCTTCCCCATGTCCTTGCAGCGTCTTCTCCCCACTCTGTCTTCCCCATGTCCTTGCAGCGTCTTCGCCCCACTCTGTCTTCCCCATGGTCCTTTCAGCGTCTGTTCCTCTCCACCCCCCTTCAGTGTCTGTTCCTTCCCTCCACCACCCTTCCCTCTCGCCACCTCACCGCCCTTTGGCACCCCTCACGCAGGCCCTCCCTCCTTACTACCTACCCGAATCTATCTATCTATTTCCCTCCCTCTTCTTTACCTTCCCGGTGCATTTTGAATAACTTTCACAAAGCCGTCGGAGCCTGCAAGCAGTAGCGTGCGTGTGTGGGTGGAAGCTTCGCTTCTGATGCAGTGAGCACTACCCCCCCACCCCTCACCGTTACGGTGGATTACCCGCGGCTACCCACGACTAGCTGTGGGTAACAGCCACCGTGTCATTCTCTATCTCAGATTTGAACAGTCATCAGTCTGTTGATTACTGACACGTCTGGGCCAGCGGCGCACAAGCACGCTGCTGCGTGTGCAGGCGCCACTTCTGAATGGCTGCTCAGTTCTACTGAGGCAGCCCATTCAGAAGTGGCGTCTGCACAAGCAGCAGTGCACTTGTGCGCCGCTGGCCCCGACATGCCGGTAATCAGCAGACAGCAGCTCTGCGAAGCACCAGTGACCGGCCCAATTAGGGAAGTGTCCGGGCCTAGACATTAGCACGCTTGTGTGCTGCAGGCCCCGACAAGCAGCAGGCAGCCGTCCACCTACCTCCAACATTTAAAGGTACCGCTGGGGGAAGGGGGGAAGCTGGGACAGAATTTAACAGTGCTGGGGGGCTGGGGTTGAATTTAACGGTGCTGGGGGGTATGTAAAAATGATGATTGATTGGGGGGTGCTGGGACGGAATTTAAAGGTGCTGGGATTGAATTTAAATGTGCTGGGGGTATGTAAAAATGATGATTGATTGGGGGTGCTGGGACGGAATTTAAAGGTGCTGGGGTGCTGGGATTGAATTTAAATGTGCTGGGGGTATATAAAAGTGATGATTGATTGGGGGGGCTGGGATGGAATTTAAAGGTGCTGGGGGTATGTAAAAATGATGATTGATTGGGGGGCTGGGACAGAATCTAAAGGTGCTGGGGGTAAGTAAAAATGATGATTGATTGGGGCGGCTGGGATGGAATTTAAAGGTGTCGTGTATATATTAGTATACAATTTGGTTCAGAATGTTTTTTTTCTTGTTTTCCTTCTCTAAATCTGGGATGTATCTTATGGAGTGAAAAATATGGTAGTTGGCTATGAGGACTAGGGGACATGCAATGAATCTACTAAGCAGTAAACGTAAAACAAATCAAAGAAAATATTTCTGCATGCAACGTGAAATTAAATTCTAGAATTCACTGCCAGAGAGCGTGGTAAAAGCAGTTAGCAGGTGTTTTAAAAACATTTGGATAAGCTCCTAAAAGAAAAGTCCATAAACCATTATTAAGTTGAACTTGGGAAAACCCACTGCTTATTCCTGGGATAAGCAGCATAAAATCTGTTTTTTGGGGGGGATTATGCCAAGCACTTGTACCCTGGATTGGCAACTGCTTGTAACAGGATGCAGGGCTTGATAGACCTTTGATCAGTCCTAGTATGGCAGGGATGTCAAACTCAATCACATAAGAGGCCGAAATCTAAAACATAGGCTAAGCCATGAGCCAAATGTTTTATTAAGATACTTGGGGGTCCTTTTATTAAGGTACGCAAACTGATTTAGCGCACGCTAAATGTGCACCTTAATAAAAGAACCCCTTACACTTAGTAGAAGTATAGGGTTTCAACCTCTCCAACCCCATGCTGGCTCTGTGATGTAATCTGACATATTGTAATCACAGAACAGAAAATAAAATTATTTTTTCTACCTTTTGTTGTCTGGTCATTATTCAAATCATGTTGGTCCCAGGCTCTGGTTGTCTTCTGATAACTCGCTTGCCAGGGTCTCCTGCCCATTTATCATTTTCTTCTTTCTCCATGCTAACCATCCATCTTCCATCTCTGTCCTCCCCTTCTGTTTCCCTTCCCAAGAGGTATGGCATCTTTCCTTTTTCGTCTCCATCCCCGCAGCTGCAACGATGGATCCCACCATCCCCAGATCCACCATCTCTCATTTTCTCAACTACCCTTTCATTCACCATCCCTTGTGTCCAACTTCTCTCCCTTTCTATTCCTTCACTCCCTCCATCCCATTGTCCACTATCTCTCTCCCTCTCTTCTGTTTTAGACCCATTATTTCTTCCCCTCCCCCCACCCCAAAGAGATTAAATGCAACAGCAGTTCTTTGCAATAACCTCACACAGCAAAAATGATTTTTAAAGTACAGAGCTCACCCGCAAATTTGCGGTCAGCAATTCGCAGTCCCGGTCATTTGCGGTATTTTCTGACTGCGAATGACCAGCCGGAGAGGCTGAAAGAGGGCAGACGGAGCGCCGGCAAGTGAAGGAAATATTCGTGGTATGCTCCAACCGCCTCTTCCTGTACTAAAGTTGGGCCTCACCAATCAGGAGCTACGTGTCAAAGCAGCTCCTGATTGGTGAGGCCCGGCTTTAGTACAGAAGAAGCAGTCGGAGCATACCGCGAGTGATTTCTTTCACTTGCTGGCACTCCGGCTGCCCTCTCCTGCCTCTCCTGTCTCCCCTGCTAAAAACCATATTCGCGGTTTTTCAACATTTGCAGGGCTTCCTGTAACAGAACCCCTGCGAATATCGGGGGAGTACTGTATATATAGGCAGCTAAAGCCATAAAGCAAAAATCAAACAATAATAAATATTGCAAAAATCAATATTTAGATACAACACGTACTAGCGTAATGTTTTGACAATTGTGCTACACTGTTTCCCCCCTTCTTCTTCCCAGTCTCACCTTTGAGATTTGGCCCACCCTTCCTCCCCTCCCTCTATCCTGGCTTCCCGGTCTCCTCTTCAAAGCAGCCTGCAGAAGATCACTGGTTGGCAGTAGCAAACCTCACAGGCTGCCGTCGACCTCCGCAGTACTTTCCCACTGCCTTGGTCCCAACCCCTCCTCTGAGTTTGACACCCCTGTGGTATGTATGGCAATACTTATGTACTTGAACTGCTCTGACTATGTATCCTGGAATTCCAATAGATTTCCACTATGCTGCTCTTTTTTTCCTGTGACAATTGTCCCAACCTCAGGATCAGAAGGGTCATGGCTACCTGGGGCAATGGGGTATCACCACCTCAAGGTGAAGTAGAGTTCCCTGCTCTGCGCCAACTCCTTCACTATACCTGTATATTGTAGATAGCCACACTCGGCATATGCCTAGACAAATTAGGCATAACCTCATACAGCTACGCAGAAATCACCATCATCTTGCCTTTTGACCAATCCACCAATGACACAAAAATCAAAATACATACAACACTAGAAACAATATCACAATGG
The DNA here is from genome assembly GCF_902459505.1 of Geotrypetes seraphini. Taxonomy (NCBI): domain Eukaryota; kingdom Metazoa; phylum Chordata; class Amphibia; order Gymnophiona; family Dermophiidae; genus Geotrypetes; species Geotrypetes seraphini. The sequence goes on along the minus strand of NC_047089.1, from coordinate 87,549,703 downwards.
ATGAGACCCCACAAACTAAAGTTGAACCAAGACAAAACCAAATTCCTACTTGTAGGAAAAAACAAAACACCCTCCATAACAAACCTAGAATTAAACTCCATCCTATACCACCTACAACCCAACCTAAAACTGCTGGGAATAATAATAGACAAGGACTGCACCATGCAACTTCAAATCAGCAAAACGGTCCAGAAGACATTCGCAACCATGTACAACCTAAGAAAAATCAGAAAATACTTCAACAAAGAACAATTCAGACTCATGGTCCAAGCGCTAATCCTGGGCCTCCTGGACTACTGTAACAGCCTATTCCTGTCATGCTCCGCCTATACTTTAAAACAATTACAAACGGTGCAAAACACAGCTCTCAGATTGATGTATTCATTGAAAAAATACGATCATATTACCACCGCTTACCAAGACTCACACTGGTTCCCAATACAAGCACACATCTAATATAATAAAGCCCTAAGCGCGCATGCATTCCCACCTGTGTGCGCCCGTTTTCCGTGAGCTGTAGGGACCCGCAGGTAGGAGTGCGCATGCGCGCGGCGGCGCGGAGCCTGTCGGCCGTGGCGGCTCTTGCCGTCTGAAGGAAGGAAGGAGGAAAGGGGACGCGGAGAGGAGGCGATTCGTCTCATAGAGCCGCAAGCCTTCGGTCCAAGAGAGATCATTACGGCGCCGAGGAGGAACTCAAAAAAAAGGCAGGAACTAAAAAAAAAGGCAGTAGCGCCTGCGCAACAGCCGAGCGTTACCATTAGCGGCTCCTCTCACGAGCCAGGACTCCCGCCGGGACCGCAGCCAGCCGCCGATCGCCTCCACAAGCCGCAACCCCAACCTCCTTCCCCTCCCTCCTCTCAACGCACGCAGGGCCCTGACCGAACAACTACAAGAGCACCGACTAATGGTAAAAAAAATTCCATAGAAAGGAGGGGTAGGCAGCTATGGCAGATACTTTAAACGAATCAGAAGCGGTTGTCTTAAGACTGAAGGTTGTGTGGGGTGGATTTTTTTGTTTTTTTCAACACGCATTTCTTGCGGTAGAAAACTTTTAGCAAAATCACATTTGTGGCTGCCCAGGCGAAGGTAAAGTGTCACTGTGCTTAGTTTTCTTAATCCCAGTCAGGTTTAGCTCGATGACAAGCGAACCGTATATGAGCTTCACAAAGCTTTCTTGCCAGGCTCATGGTAGTTTTCACCCAACTGGACCTGTGCCCAGCTTCTTAGTACCAGAGTGCGTGCAAGATCTAAACAGCCAGTGGGCACCTTACTATAACATGAGAAAAAAGGTTGCATAGTGTGCAGCAGGCATTTTGAACTAGAGCATGTCTGTTATGAAAATTTTATAGACCTCCTGGCTTCTTCAGATCAGAGTGGTTAAGAAGTTATTTTAGGGGGAGGGGGAGGGTGGGTGGGGGGGAAATGCTGCTGTTGCTGCTGCACAGGGGGCAGGGAAAGAGACAGAAAGACAGACAAAGAAAGGGGGCCAGGGAGAGAGAAAGACACAGAGAGAGAGAGACAGAAAGACAGACAGACATATATTCTAGCACCCGTTAATGTAACGGGCTAAAAGACTAGTACAATATAAATTCTTTTGCACCCTCTTCAGAGCCCTAAATGGAACTGGTCCCAGCTACCTAAACAAACACCTGATCAGAAATAAGGACCAAGGAGAACACAGGCTCTCTTCACCTATTCCCCAGCAAAAGGCATACAAAGCAAAAAACTATATGACGAACCACTAGCCACCAGAGCAGCAAAAATAGTCTGCCACCTCTCCAAGCTACTAACCAACTACAAAACATTCAGGATAGAACTGAAAACTATACTTTTCAAAAAATTTGTCAAATGAGCTAATCAAAAACCTTATAAACCCTCCCCCAAAACCCATCGCTCATGTTAGTCTTCAATTCGTGTAAGCTCACTCTATCTATCAACTCTCCCTGGGAATGTCCAGGCCATTTCTTTTTGTAAACTGCCTAGAACTGAAAGGTATTGGCGGGATAGAAAACACTAATGCAAAATAATGTAATCAGGGGTACCCACACTTTTGGGGCTTGCGAGCTACTTTTAAAATGACCAAGTCAAAATGATCTAACAACAATAAAATTTTAAAAAACACAAAGCACACTGTACGCAGAGAAAATGTTAATCATCATTTATATTCCGGGGTATTTTCAAAGAGGTCAAGGCAGATGACTTTATGCAATGTCACCTCAGTAACAACTATACAAAAATAGACAAATATACCCCCTCCCTTTTTACTAAACCGAAATAGCGGTTTTTAGCACAGGGAGCTGCGCTGAATGCCCCACGCTGCTCTCGATGCTCATAGGCTCCCTGCGCTAAAAACCGCTATTGCGGTTTAGTAAAAGGGGGCCATAATGCAAAATATAGACAGCAGATATAAATTATCAAAATAGACACATTTTGATCACTAAATTTAAAATAAAATCATTTTTTCTACCTTTGTTGTCTGGTGATTTTATGAGTCTCTGGTTGCACTTTCTTCTTCTGACTGCATCCAATATTACTTCCCTTCTTTCAGCCTCCTGTATGCTTCCTCTCCTCCAGTCCTCATTCCATCCTCCAACTTTTTCTTCCTCTCTCCTTGCTCCCCTTCTTTCTTTGTCTGTTTTTGTCTCCCTAACCCCTAATTTGTCTTTCTCTCTCCATGCGCTTTCTTTCTTTCTTTCTGTCTCCCTGCCCCCTTTCTTTTTTTGTCTTTCTTTCTCCCTGCCCTCTCCCAAGCCACCACCATTTGGGAACAGGCCCCCAAGCCACCAACGTTGAGTTCTGAGCTCTCCCTGCTTCCCGACGCCGTAAACAGGGCGCAGAAGCACCGTGCCAACCAGCCTTCCTCACCGATGTCAATTCTGACATCGGAGAGGAAGTTATGGCCCAGCCAGGCAGTGATTGGCTGGCCTGGAACTTCCTCTCCAATGTCAGAATTGACATCAGGGAAGGCTGGTTGGCCCGGCGCTTTTGTGTCCCGTTTACAGCGTCGGGAAGCAGGTAGAACGCGAAGGCAACGCGAGTCTATCACGGAGACCAGGATAGGCACCCCTGCTGTAAATGATAGACTTACAAATATAGGGCGGTCAACTTTATTTTAACCATACTTAAAGAGGAAATGAGCAAAACAGGAGACAAAAAGTGTCTCAAGTAGCTAGTGCCACATTGGATTCTTCAATCTTCTTTTCTTTTAAAACTCTGTTTAAAATCTATCATTAGATATTACATGCATATAATACTGGGTATCCATACCACTCTTCCAACAAGGTCACGTTTATTTTCTTTTTAATGAAGTTACATTAAATATGAGTATATATATATATCTATCCTGGTGGTATCGGCACAATTTTCAATCTTCTGTAGCACAAGATTCAGTGAAGGTCTAGTTTATCCATTTTTCTCCTTTCATTGTGCATCTACAAAAAGTTCTTTGATATATGGATTGATAAAGAACTGTAGAAGCTGTTTTGAATACAAGTTATCCACATCCTTCTAATATTAGAAGTAGGGAGTTAAAATCAGAAGTTAAAAAATTATATATTACACATACACACAGTTTGCTTATTTTCCACAAGCTCCCTGTGCTCTTGCTGTCTGTTTAGTCATTTCCTCAGCAGGAGCATGATGCTAGATGCAAGGTATAAAGCAGCGGGATGATATGAAAGCACTGACAATAAATACACTTAATTGTACAGTAGGTGTTTAATTGTACAGTAGGTGTTCAATTTGTACTTGCGAACCGGATCTTGCAAAAAGCCACACATAGTTTTCTGCTCCTCCTACTTAGCAGAGGAACACAGAGCCCCCTACAATTGAATCCAAAAGCAAACAAACATCACTGGAACAAAGCATACACAGAAGAGGGCAAGGGGAATTTCGCCGCAAACATAATATTATTCTGTTCTGCCTTGCTGCCTGTACCTTGAGGGAAGTTACTGCCATGCCTTTCTCTAGAATGGCCTGGAGGAAGGCTATGACCACCACAATGGGAGCACACACTGGCTCCACCTGTCTCTAGCACATCAAACACACCTTCCAAGCTTTGGTGTAAGCTGCCATAGTAGAGGGCTTCGTGGACCTTAAAAGAGTGGCAATGACCACATCGGAGTAGCCCCTTTGAATCAAGGCCTTGCACTTAAGAGCCATGCCATAAGAACAAAGTGCTGGGTGTTTTCCATAGGAACCAGTCCCTGACTGAGAAGGTCGTGATGAAGAGGGAGCTTGAGCTTCTTGTCCCGCTGAAGATGGATGAGATCCGCATACCATGGACAGCAAGGCCAGTTTGGGGTCACTAGGATCACTAGGCCCATATGAGTCAAGATCCTGCGGATGACTTGACCCGCAAAGGTGGGAAGAAGTAATTGAGTTCCTGAGTTGGCCAGGGCTGAACCAACATGTCTAGATCTAAATTTCCTGGCTCTGCTCTTGGACTGAAGCATTGTTTGACTTTCAAGTTGTTGGTTGAAGCCACCAGGCCTATTTTTGGTCTGCCTCAACAATGTACTATGAGATAAAACACACTCTGCGAGACAGACCACTCTCTCAAGTCAAGAGCTTAGCAACTGAGAAAGTCTGCTTGTACATTTTCTATTCTGGCCATGGAGAGAGCTTGAAGGTACATTTCTGCCCACCAGAATAGTATCCAAGCCTCCTGACTTCTGGGTTCCCTGCTGATTCACATATACCACTGCTGTGCTGGTGTTGGAAAACATGCTTATCACTTTTCCTTCCAGGGTGCATTTGGAAAGATCTCAACATTAGCCGTATGGCTCGAAGCTCTAGATGGTTGATCAACCAACCCTTTTAATGGGGAGTCCACTGGTCCTGGATGGAATGGTCTCTGCAATGAGCTCCCTAGCCTGAAAGACTGGGGTCGGTCATGAGAGTAATCCACTCCATGATTCGAAGGGGCTTGCACTTCAATAGGGATTCTCCCTGAATCCACCAGCACAGGCTGCTCTGGGTTGGCTCTATCCAGGGGAGTGGAATCTGAAGGGGATGACACTGAGGGGACCACAAAGACAGGAGGGACTCTTGTAGAGGATGTATGTGCATCCTAGTCCAGGGACCCCAATATCTAAAGGTAATGCAAAGCAGTGGTGTTCGGGAGGTAAAGAAATCCATGATCTGTTTCTGGAGCTTTTGTTTGCTTCACTTAGGAAGAAAACCACAACCTTGTGCCATGTCAAACTGAATTCCCAGATATTCTAAATTCTGAGGTGGCACTAGTTGGCCCTTCCTGAAACTGGCAATCCAGCCTAGGCGCTGCAGAAGGGACACCACTGTTTCCACTGCCTGCCTGCGCTCCAGCTGGGACAGAGCCCTGATCAGCCAGTCATCCAGAGAGGGATAAACTTGGACCCCCATTCTGCGGAGATGTACCCCCAATACCACCATCGCTTGGGAAAGATACCGGGGGGGGGGGGGGGGAGGACTTTTGCCAGTCCAAATGGGAGTACTGGAAATGTTGCGGGAGAACATGAAATCTCAGATACTTCTGGTGTATGGAGTATGAAGAAAAGCTTCTGTCAGATCCAGATATGCTAGAAATTCCCTCGGAGTCACTGCTGCAATGACCGACTGCATCATTTCCATTCAAAAGCACGGAATCTTCAGAAAAGCACTGATTGCCTTGAGATTCAGAATGACTCTCCAGTCCTCTGAGCCTTTCTTTGGCATGATAAAGTATAAGGAGTATCTTCTAGAATCCAATTCGCTTTCAGGAACTGGCTCTATGGCTTGACTATCTAAGAGCCGCTGTAGTGTTGCTCAGACCTTTGACGCCTTTTCCAGCCTTCCAGTTGGAAAATCCAGAAACAAATCTGAGGGGAGACCAAAGAAGTCTATTTTGCGTCCCTCCCATATTATGTCCAAGTACCCACTAGCCTGAGGAGATCTGTTCCCATTCCTGGCAAAACTCTTGGCACCTGGTCTCCAATGTGAGGAGGTGCAGCTGAAGTCCTGGCATCATTGGGACTTCTTAGAAGAGGGGCTGGTGCGAGAACACAAAGCCTGCTAGCATCTCGGCTTGCTATAGCATTATTTGTACCCTTAGGAAAATCTCTGTCTGGTTAAGCCCATGAAATTCTAGTGAAACATATGCAAGGGATGAAAATTACTTTGACTCCCCCCAAGGTGAAAGGCAAGGCTTGCCATCTGGACAGACTTAGGACAGTGGTCCGCCAAGCTAGCCATAAGGTCATCCAGCCCCTTGCCAAAAAGCATTTGTCTCTTGAAGGGGAGACTGCTTAGAGTCACCTTAGAGGCTGAATCTCCAGCTTAGTGGCAGATCCAAAGTGGCAGATCCTGTGAGCTGACACTGCATAAGCCAAGACCTTGCCTAGAACTCTTATGAGGTCATACAAGGCATCTGCTATATAGCTCACGTCCTCCAGAACAAGATGGGGGCAGGCATCTTCCTCCGCCGATGGTTCCCGGTGCAATCTCTTGTGACAAGAATGCTGCAAACAAGATAGCTGCTGCAGCCTTAATGCCCAAAGAAGCCACTTCAAAAAGCTTCTTTAAGACCACATCTACCCTTTGATATTGGGAATCTTTAAGCATGACTCCTCCTTCGCTAGGGAGGGCTGCACGCTTATTAACCTGAGCCACTGCCGAATCCACCTTCAGTTGCTCAAACAGCTGCTGAAACTCTGGCGCTATAGGATAAAGCCTAGACATAGCTTTAGTGAGTTTGAAAGAACTCTGGTTTCTCCCACGGTTCTGTGACAAGAGCAGTGAGATCTGGAAGCGCAGGAAAAAGAATGTCAGAGCATTAGAGATGCTCATTACTGCACATTAAGACATGAAGGGCTGCCCTTCCAACTTCAGTTCTTTCACGGTGTCTGTAATGAAATGGTGGACTGAAGCCAACTTAAACAGCCAACGTATGGAGGGGTCATCACCCAGATCAGGGCTCCCTGAGGCATCCTGCTTAACTGTTCCACAAAAGGAATCGGTGTCATCCAGGATGAAAGAAGTGTCTGGTGACAAAAGCGGTATAGTATCAGTTTGCCAAATAAGGCAGTCTGGGTCTGTAGGAACCGGAGCACTGGGGACTTGGGCAGTGGCCTCTGACAAAAAAAAGGCACTGGCCTGGAAGCTTGTGACGTACCTGCCAAATGCCTTGTGAGCCAGATCCGTGAGATATGCTGTCCACATGAACTGGACAAACTCCGGAGAAAAGCCACAAAATGGGGCTGAGGCTGTCTCCCTACGGACCCCTGGAGCCTGCAAAGGGCCCCCGGACTCAGCATGCTTGCATTTTGCGCTGTCACCATAAACAGGTATTGGGCAGGATTTTCTGCCCATTTCTTGGACCTACATTGGATCCCTAGCCCTAGAGGACCCAGAGGAAGTGAAGCTCAAAGCTCCCACCCCTTCTTTGCGTGTGCAGTAGCATGTGGTACATGGATGCTCCTCCGCCACTAGCCCGATGCACTGCACACCTGAATTCATCTGATTAAAGGCCGAGGAGTCCATCCCTAATGATTTTTTTTTTGCAAAATCAAGGAGTTATGAAGCAGAAAAAAGAAGTTGAAAAAAAGATTGATAAAATCCAAGATGGCCACCGTCAGTAAAATTGCACCAAAAGCAGCCCGTGGAGACTATTTGGGGGAAAAAAAGCCGAAAAAAGGGTTTTTGATGTGGGAGACATGAACTCTACCCCCAGAAACTGCTTAAAGCAACATTTTAACCCCCCCCCCCCATTTCCCATAGGAAATAATTGGGCTGTACTCAGTCTCAGAAGTGCCTGCCTTGTCAGTTCTCAATCTGCAGCTGAAATGGAGGGATAGGAATTTCTGACTGAAATTTTCTCCAAACAGATCAATCTTCAGGATCTTCGGGCTTCCAGTCGGACGGACCCCGATCAAAACCTCCACAGAACCTCAACATGCTCCCTGAGGTGATAAATGCAGTTTGTACCCCAACACCATAAGGGCTCTTACTCAGGGCACATACAGCCTGCACTTAAGCCTCTAACAAGGTCAGAAGGCAAGTTTGCTCCAAGGGGAATGGACCCTGAGTTCTTAGGTGGCACACAGCAGGCTGGCTCCACCTGAAGCTTGCCCTGTGAAGCAGCAGTCCGGCTCTACGGGAACTGCTTCCTTTTCCAAGCAGAGAACTCCTGAATAAGGGGATCTAAATGCATCAAAACCACCAAAAAGAACAAACTTACGTTAAAAAAAGAAGAAGAAGAAGAAATAAGCAGAGCAGAGCAGATCAGATCAGATACACTTCTGCATGGTTTGCTTGCAGAAAGAAAATCTGTAGGGGTTCCGTGTTCCTTTGCTAAGTAGGAGCAGAAAACAATGTATATGGCTTTCTGAAAGACCCGGTTTGTGGGTACAGACTGAACACCTACTGTACAGACTCTGGAGTAGATGTAACAGAATAAAAACTGCAAATGACAAACTTTCTACACTCAACCTTTCTAAAAAGACAAGAAAATAAATCATCTCGATACTCAAATCCTTAGAAAATGAGTATTTTTTTCTCTACCTGCATCTCCACTGTTGACTCTTCGCCTGGGGATGGCCTTGACTCTTGCTGGCAAAATGGAGTGCTGTTTATCATATTCTGATGCAACAACTGAGTATGACCTTTGGAAGACTGTACGTTTAGCTGAATCACTGTCAGTTATGGGACTTGTCTCTAAACTATAGAAAAAAGAAAATGTAGCCACACTTGACACATAAAGTTTGAACATAAAATGCATTTTCTTAAGATGGAAGGGGTAAGAAGAAATGTATTAATAATCAAAATAGGGAGATTAACAATCATGCATGTCTTCAAATGTAACATAGAAAATGCATACATACATACATTCATTATTATTAATATTTTATTTATTTATTTACCACTTATATCCTGCTTACATAATTAAAAATGTTGTATTTTAATGCTATATGAAAAAGATTGTATTTTATATTAGCCTCTTCAAAATGGTGGGCCTTTTCCTTCTCAGTGCATCCTGGGATTGACCAGGGAGGAGCCAAAGGCCCTGATTGGCCTGGATACCTTAAGCCCCTCCTATGGGATTTTAATATTAATGATCTATTTGCATGGTTGGATCGGAGAATGAGCGATAACATGGAAAAACATGAGGTGAGTTATTTTGTGCATCGGGTCAGCAAATACGATCAGTCACTAAACCAGTCAAACTGGTTTAGTGACAATCATAGACTTTAGTGCATCTAGCCCATGGTTACCACACCATTTTACTCAAGCACAATTTAAGAATGCTGCTGTTGGAAAAGAACATTGGGATCATCACAGTTGCTTGGATTACTGGAAAGTATGTATCTGCAAAATTTTTTTAACATACATGCTAGGGTATACTTTGCAGAGCTTTCTGATATATCATTTGGATTTAAAATAGTAATTTTTATAGTAAATACATATGGAGTTATTTTCATAACATGGTATCTTTGTAAAATGACAGACATTTATTTTTTGCTTCTTTAATGATTGCCAATATCATACAAATTTATATCTGCTCCAGAGAAGGTGTAAATGTATGAAAGTATTGTGTGTGTGTGCAGATGCCTATTTTACAAAAAAAAAAAAAATCAAAAGATGCATACATCATAATTCTACCCAAATTACATCCCCAAGAACACCTACATGTAGCTGTGTAAAAGTTGGTCTAATCTTAAAAAAGTGCCTATTTTTTTCATGTATAGTATATCCATGTGCAGTGTTTAAGATTCACTTTCAGTGTACAGAGCAATTTTTACTTGTGAAAAAGGTTTTATACAATTTTAACCATTATGATTTATAAACTAAGCACAAGCACCATTATTTTTTTCCAAGGAGCATTAGATGAAAGATGCTAATCTGCATTGCTACGACAGATACATGAATTTAAACTGGATATTTGGTATTGTAGATTGTTTTATATGATTAGTTTATTGGGTTTCATTTACTAGGAATAGTATTCTTCCCACTGATCAAAGGCAGCATGGAAAAAAATGCCAAATGGATCTCCAGGCCCCACTGAATACCTGCCTTGAAAACTTCCTCATTTACCAATTCTTCTATTTGGTTAGCAACTGACAACAGATTGAGCATGGATGACAGTGAGCAAGAAGGAATGGGGCAAGTAGTGGGGAAAAAGGAAGAGTACATAGTTGGAGGAATGATTGTGATTCAAGTGTGGGACATTCTATAATGCCTTTCCACCCAAACACCCTTACCCACAACCTCATAGAAACATAGAAGATGACGGCAGAAAAGGGCTACAGCCCATCAAGTCTGCCCACTCTGCTTACCCACCCCCTGTCTATGCCCTAATGACCCAATTTCCTTATCTTGACCCTTGTAGGCATCCCACATGGGTATCCCATTTATTCTTAAAGTCTGGCACGCTGTCTGCCTAGATCACCTGCACTGGAAGCTTGTTCCAATGATCAACCACTCTCTCTGTGAAGAAATACTTTCTGGTGTCGCCATGAAATTTTCCGCCCCTGAGTTTGAGCGGGTGCCTTCTTGTGGCCGAGGGTCCCTTGAGAAAGAAAATATCATCTTCCACTTCGACACGTCCCGTGAGGTACTTAAATGTCTCTTCTTACACGGATACCCCCGTTCAAAGATACATACACATTCAGACCATAAACAGCTCTCTGAAGTTGCTATGCAATTCATGGTTTATTTTGCTTGAGATGATTGTTTGAAATACTTATGATTTATCTTTTATCTCATTTTGATGGTTTTATCATTCCATATCGACTTTGTCTTGTTTGTATTCAAGAAATCCATGAAGACTAATTAACACCGTATGAAACATTTCAATCCTCTGAAGCAACCCGCTCTACTCTGTAACACCTCTGGACATGTCCAGAAATCCTCTTCTGTAATCCACCTTGAACCGCAAGGTAATGGCGGAATAAAAATCACTAATGTAATGCATTGAATGAAATAAATTATCCATATAAGCCCCACAATTTTCAGTTCTATAACATACTTTCCACATCCAAAATGAAGCTAGGACATTTCCCTTTAATACTTGACATACAAAAATATATAATTTTTATAATTAGGGTATTATCTTGGAATTAACAAATGTTCCACAGCTAGATGCTTTATATAAAGGAACATACAACAATGCAAAAAAGACAATTGGAATACCTACCACTTATACCTTACCAAAACAGAACTAAGTCCTGGGACTCAAAGTGCAACAACCCCTACCTATGAAAAGGCAGCACTGCAAACAGCACTCCTATACTTTTCCTATAGGAGAAACAAAACAAATGAGATTGCTACAGAGCCCATGACAGGACCTACTTGCTAACCAAATTCTTCACCTTGGTCAAACACACTAGACCCGGAGAGACTCTCACTTAATATAAAATAAGGCACAACAAATTAGAAACAAATATGCAAACAAAAACTGAAATAGAAACCTTAAAAAGTTAGACTCTATGAACCATGCAATACTGGATAAAGGGAAACAGAAATGCATTTCTTCTTGTATCACGCAAAATACAAAAACGATAAGAGATGCACATTTCCCAAAACTGACCCATTCCAATCCTTAAAAACTGAAAACAAACTTTGTTCTCTACCTTTATTTGGGCATTTTTTTTCTAAGTGTGTTGGTCCTAGTTTTTCTCTTCCACTTTCCTTGTGTCTATCTTCTCCTAAGCTTTTCTTCCAGGTTTGCCTTTCCATTTATTCTCATCTTCTTTCCCTTCTCAACATTTCTGTCACTGATCTTTTTCTTTTCATTTTTCTCTACCTCCATATACACTCATATCTAATTGTACCCTTAATTTTTAATTCCCAAATTGATCCTGGAGTACCCCCTTTGCCAGCCACATTTTTGGGATGTCCACAATGAATATGTATGAAAGAGATCTGCATATAATGGAGGCAGTGCATGCAAATTAATCTCATGCATATTCATTGTGGATATCCTAAAAACCTGGCAAGGAGGTACTTCAGGACTGACTTGGAAAACACATCTACTTCATAGTCTCTCCCTTTTCACTTCCCATTTCCAACACTCCTATTGTTCCTTCCCCATGTATGTCTCTCTATTCCATCTCCTATATTCTCCTTTATCTTTTACCCACTCCCTAGTGCTCAATTTCCATCCTCTATACTCACTCTTTTACCTTTATCATCCCATGTTCCATCCCCCTTCTCTCCTTCTTCCCCGTGCTTCCACAAGCCATTCTTCACCCTCCTACTGACTTCTTTAGCCATCTTTTTAGTCCCATTTCCACCCTCTCTCACTCCTTTCAGAGACCCATTCTTTTCCTTTCTCATACTACAGCACCCCATATCTTTCCACTGCTTCTCATCTTATCACCAGTTGTCCAGGTCTTTCACACCAAATCTCAACCTCTCCCACCCCTTCAGCAACTTTCTCTTACTCCCATCTTATGACCTTATTCATAATTCCAACCCATCTAACATCCCCCATACCTACCCCCTACCATCCCCCATACCTACCCCCTACCATCCCCCATACCTACCTCCTTCAAATTCTGACTCCGTTCCTTTCATTTGTAGTTCCCTGCTCTATTCCATCCTCTCCCCACCACACCACTATTCTCCTAACTCAATCACTAAGTCCACATTCTTTGGAATGGTGTAGCTGCCTAATAACATTTAGCTCCCACTGCAGCTCACTTAATCCTGCATTACCCCAGGTACAAAAACTTAAGATTGTGAGTCCACTTGGGACAGAGAGATACTGTAATATGTAAAGTTGTAAATTGCTTTGGTTGTACCACAGAAAAGAGGTTTCTCAAATGCATTACCCTCCTTTTTCTGATTCTTCTTCTCTGTCTCTGCCTCCCACTTCAATCGTTCTCTCCCACCCTTATGCACTGCTTTTCTTGAGTCCCTGATTTCCTGAACAGAGCAAAATGTGTTCCTATTATCCAAAATAATGTGCGACACCCCTTCCTATTTTCGCCTCACCTCCCCACCATTCCAACTCCAGTTCATCTCTCTCCCAGGATGCCTACCACCTTCACATTTCCCTAGCTTCTATTTTGCTCTCAACTTCTCCCTTCTCCACCTATCTTTTTTCCATGGTCCAGCACACTGATAGTTTGGAGAGGCCCAAGGTTAACAGCATGTACCTAAAAATGGATTTCTACATAAACAGTCTACAGCTGCTGTGAGGAACAAGGCATGACACTTTATATATTTTAAATTCAATTTTTCAAGTTCTAACCAATGCTAAACCGCATACACACCAATGGGAACAATTCACAGTATCTGGTAGTGGAGGAATTGAAATCATACAAAACCTTGGAGGAAAAAAAAAAAAAAAGATACTGAGATTCTTATCCTATCATAACAGCACTAACTCACAAGACTCAAACAGTAAACACCTTATTTACATAAAGGTAGCACTGCAAATACTACACTGGGCCCTAAAGAAAGATTAGATTCTTAACTCAATCATCTTATTTCTTGTAAATGGGTATGTCATTCTGGACAAGCAGGTAGTGAATCAAAACCCGCATGCTTTGCAGAAGGTATCAATCATAGTTTTCAACTCCTCCTTCCTCAGTAGAATGTGCTGACCCCTTCAGTTTGTACCAAAGCAGGCAATAGCCCTTATAACAGAATATAAGAAGGGGTATGGGAACACTCCCCGATAAAACAGGTCTGTTCTGCTCTGCAAGAAGTATACTAAACACAATTTATGAACAATCTGAAACAATAAAAACAGCAGTGTAAAACAACTACAAGCATTACTGGAGCTCATACATTCCCCAATGCGTGATATGATTGTTTGTTTCTCTCTCTCTCTCTCTTTTTTTTTTTTTACAATTACATAAGTGCTTGTATCCCTTAAATCTGACTGGCCTGAACATATCAGACTAGAAACTGTCATTTCTGTTTTGAGACAGTACTCAGGAAGCAGTTGAGTTGTTTGAGTACAGGGCAGGGGTCCAGAATGACACACCTATTTACAAGAAAGAAGATTATTGAAGTAAGAACCTAATCTTTCTTTCTAGTGCAAAAGGTGTGTCATTCTGGACAAGTGGAAGTACCAAAGAGGTACCTGGAGCCCATGGTAGGACTGATGAACCTGCCTTCAACACTGAGGACCCAACCGCCGCATCCACTCTCGCTGCTACGTCCACTCTGTAGAACTTTGTAAAATCATGAACAGTGAACCAGGTAGCCACCCTACAGATCTCCTCAGGTGGGATCACCCAGGTCTCTGTATTTGAAGAAGCAATGCTTCTCGTCAAATGTGCTCTCAAAGATATCGGTGGCTGTTTCCTTCAGGCAATGTAAGCTGACTCAATGGCCATGTAAATCCATCTAGAGATAGTAGCCTTAAACGCCGGCTTGCCTAGTTTAGCTTGACTGGTGAGCATGAATAAATGATCAGAGAAGAAACATAGAATATGACGGCAGAAAAGGGCCGGCGGCCCAACAAGTCTGCCCACTCAAGAACCCTCCCTCAGCAAATTTGCCTCTCCCATGAGTCCGTTTTTTAAGCATGACTCTGTAGCAACCCCACTTGTTTGTCCCAACGTCTCGAAGTCAAAACTCATTAGTGACCTCAAGATACTGAAGTATTACTCTCTGCATATCCAACAACCATAGAACATTGCCTTTTTTTCCCTCAGACCTTATGGAGTGGAATGCCGGCAATCATTACTTCTTGAATGACGTGGAAAGCTGAAACTACCTTTGGCAAAAAGGAAGGCACCATGCACAGGGGAAACTCCTACATCTGAAGTCTTGAGAAAAAGATCTCTGTAGGAAAGCCTGCAACTCTGAGACTCCTCTTGCTGATGTGATAGCTACTAAGAAGGCTGTCTTCACCGAGGGATCCATCAAAGAAATCTGCTGTAAAGGCTCATAAGGGGCCTTGGTCAGACCCTGTAGGACAATGTTGAGGTTCCATGATGGAACGGGCTGACAAACAGGTGGATGCAACCTGAGAGCCCCCTTCAAGAACTTGGCTATATCTGGATGAGAGGACAGGGAGACATTCACTTGGGCTCTGAAATATGAGATACCTGCCACTTACACTTTGAAAGAACCGACAGCTAGCCCCTCTTCTAATCCTGCTTGGAAAAACATTAGCATCACTGAGATTGGAGCTCACAGCGGTTCCACCTTGTCTTTAACACACCAGTGCTGAAACATCACCACCAGTGCTGAAACATCTCCTAGCCCTTAGCATAAACTGAGACTGTGGTTGGCTTCTTGGCTCTAAGGAGAGTAGCAATAACTACCTCTGAATATCCCCTGCATATTAACTCTGTGCACTCAAGAGCCATGCCGTAAGACTAAAGAGTTCCAGTTCTTCTAGGGCATGTACTTTGAACCAGAGACACGTATCCCTCTGTAGATGGATCAGATCTAAGGCCAACAGAGTCAATCTGGGGCTAACAAGACTACCACCACTAGGTGGTTTTCAATCTTTTTTTAATTACTCGGCCCATCATGGGCCATGTGGGAAACATGTATAAGAGCTTCCTTTTCAGTCACTGCTGAACTAAAGCATCCAATCCAATGCTTTCAGGTTTTTATCTGCAGCTGTAAAAATGATTCACTTTCTTGTTCACTGTCATGCTCATCAAATCAAATGTTGGATTACTCCAGAGTTGCACAATGCTTTGGAAGGCCTCTGGAGACAACCATTGTCTTGGATGTAGACTCTGACTGCTGAGAAAATTGGCTTGCATGTTGTCGATTCCAACTACATGTACTGCGGATATCACTTGTAGGTGGGCCTGTGTCCATCTGAACCACAATTGAGCCTCTAGACATAGAGGAATACTCTTGGTGCCTCCTTGATTAATAATATAAGCCACTGCTTTGGCATTGTTTGAGAAGAGTCAGATTGCCTTACCTTCTAGGGATTTTTCCAGCTTCTGTAGCATTAGCCTTATAGCCTGAAGCTCCAGTCTGTTGAGGACTACTTCCTTTTAGTTGGTGTCCATCACCCTTGAATCAGGTGACTGCTGCAATGGCCTTCCCAGTTGTACAAGCTGGCATCCTTCGTCAGAGTCTCCCACGAGTCCAGTCAAAGAGCGACTAAGTCCAGCCAAAGAGCGACTTCAATAGCGACTGAGGTCAAAGCCACCAGCACATGCTAATTCATGCTTTTGATGTCCAAGGCAACGGCATCTGGAGCAAATCCTTTTGAGGAGACCAACGGGTCAAAAGAGTCCTGCAATAGATGCATGTGTACCTTCTGTGGTTGCTGTCATAGATTCTAGAACTAGTGCCACGCAATAGAGGTTGCAATGGCCAGGATGTCCGTTATTTGCTTGCTAATCTTCTGTTTGCATGGCTCTGGAAGATAGACATGGCCTGGTATCAGGTAGCTCTGTCAAAAATTCACGATCCAACCCAAGTTCTGCAAGACCTGGATTACCTGTCATACTGCCTTTTTTCCCTTGGCCTGGAATGGGGCTCTGATCAGCTAATTGTCCAGGTACAGATGCATCTGTAACTCTGCTTTGTGGAGGTGAGCCACTGCTACAACCATCACTTTGGTGAATGTGAGAGGTGCTATTGCCAGTCCAAAGGAAGTGCTGAGAACTGATAATGTCTTTGCAGCACGTAGAATTTTAAATACTTCCCGTGCTCCAGAAAAATGGGAATGTGCAGATAGGCCTCCGCCAAATCTAGAGGAGCCAGCAATTCCCCCTGGTGCTACAGCTGCAATGACTGACCGGACGGTTTTCATTTGTAATCATGGGATTTTCCAAACTGCATCAGCAGACTTGAGGTCCAGAATAGGTCTCCAAACGTCTGATCCTTTCTTGGGCACTACAAAATACATGGTGTACCTGCTCAAGCCCGATTCTTCAGGTGGTATGGGCTCTATTTCTTGAATGACCAACAGCTTTTGCACTATAGAAAGAACTTTGTTCACTTTCTCCAGCTTGCTTGTCGGGGAGGTTACAAACAAGTCTGGTAAAGAGTGGGCAAATTATATCTAGCACCCATCAGTTCGTAGTTATTTGCTCCCAAGCCTCCACATAGTTCAACAGCTGTCCCCCTATCTTCAGGAGGGACGCTGCAGCTCTGGCGTCATTGTGCTTTTTTAGTGATTTATCAAAAAACAAAGAACTGATGTCTCCTGGACCCTGTGAATCTCTACCGGGATCCTTGATAGGGTCTCTGAGTTGAGGCTCCTCCTGAATACTGATGAAAACATTGTGAGCCTTGAAAATTAGATCATTCAGCCCCTCTAGGGGGCCTTGGTCTACTGTCTGGTAAAGAACTTGGGTGACAATCTACCATACTAGCCATCCTTTTCCAAATAATATTTGCTCTTTAAAGAGAAGTTTACTGAGCATAGCTTTAGAAGCTGAGTCTTCCCCCAACTGCCTGATCCAGAGCATTCTACAGGCTGAGACATAATAAGCAGAGACTTTATTCATACCTAAGAACATAAGAAGGTGCCTCCGCTGGGACAGATCAGAGGTCCATCTTGCCCAGCGGTCCGCTCACGTGGCGGCCCATCAGGCCTATCGCCTGAACAGTGGTCCCAGACTAATTTTGTAACTTACCTCTAATCCTCTAATCCTATCCTTATAACCTACCTCTGCAATTATGTTTCCAGGGCCTTCTTATCCATTGACTGTTTTTCTCTCCTTCTTCACTTTCTGCCCTGCATCCATTTTTTTTTACAAGAAAAAACTGACTTCATGCAAAAAAACTGTCTATGGAGAGTGATCAATTAATTGTATAAAATGCTCAGAGACATGAAACTCTGAAGGGAAGGCTAACAAACCCCCTGTGAGAAGAGTTCACCTTCTAGTCATAGCAACTTCATAACTTAATGATCACGCTCCAAGACGCGGTGAACAATTTGTATACATTTCAAAAATGGTTTAATACATCAAAATTTGAGAGTCATATCTTCTCTGCATAAATCATAAAAACAAGGATAGGGGAACACATCAGCAGGATTCGATCAGGAGTGAAGGAGGCCCCTCTTGTTTCTCACTGGCTTGAGAAACAGCATACTTTAACAGATCTGAAGCATTCTATTCTAGATATAGTCACCACGACTAGAGGAGGCAATCTGGCACAGATCTTATGGAAAAAAGAACAGAAGTGGATTTATACTTTTAATACGTTACATCCGCATGGATTAAACAACAAAATAGAATGGGTGGCATTCCTTTGATTTATTTTTGGACTTTATAAATCAATGTTTTGGATTCAGTCACTGAAAGGGTACCTTATTTGCCACTTGTGATTCATTGGTTTGATATTTTTTTCAAAATCCTACGCACATATAATCATGCGGGAAGTCATCATGCCACTATATCGGGCGATGGTGCGCCCGCATCTGGAATACTGCGTTCAGTATTGGTCGCCGCACCTCAAGAAGGACATGGCGGTATTTGAAAGAGTCCAAAGGAGAGCAACGAAGCTGGTAAGAGGGCTGGAAAACTGCCCATACGCCGAGAGGCTGGATAAGCTGGGTCTCTTCTCTCTGGAAAAAAGGAGGCTCAGGGGAGATATGATAGAGACCTTCAAGATCCTGAGAGGCATAGAGAGGGTGTAATGTAATGTAATGTAATGTAATTTATTTCTTATATACCGCTACATCCGTTAGGTTCTAAGCGGTTTACAGAAAATATACATTAAGATTACAAATAAGAAAGGTACTTGAAAAATTCCCTTACTGTCCCGAAGGCTCACAATCTAACTAAAGTACCTGGAGGGTAATAGAGAAGTGAAAAGTAGAGTTAGAGGAAAAATAAAAATAAAATAAACATTTTAACAAGACAGCATTGATCTAAATACTTTGGAAGGTAGAAGAGAGGAGAGAAAGGAATAGAAGCAGAAGGGGGAGCCGTTGAACAGTAGAATTCTGGAGAAATTTAAATGATAGAAATAGAACAAAACAAAGACAAAAGGCAAAACAATAGATAAGATTAAAGATAAATCATAAGCTGGAAAGAAAAATAAAATAAAACTTTGTCTTCAATCCACGGTTTCAGCGTCAGTGATGAAGTGGAGCAAGTAAGTTTAGAAAGGGCTTCTTCAGGGAAGAGACTTGGCCGACAGTCCCAGGATGCCTATGTCTCCTCCCCTGCGATGTTCTCCCATCCATGCATTCCCTCCAGACACACTGCCCGTGCCCCAGCCGCTCCAAGGAGGCTGCCCCAGATGAGGCCCACGGTGAATGCAGGATTCTCTCCTCTGCGGGAAAGCCGCCCGGAGCCGACAGTCGATCTTCTTAGCGGATTGCATGGGGGAAGAGTTCACACTCTTGGTAGGATCGGGTCTGTGTGCTCTCGGTGGTTGTGGCTGGTCTCGTTGCTGCTTAGGTGTAAAAGCAGTTGATCTCCACTGCTGCTGATATTTAAAAGCAGGCAGATTGATCTCTCCAATGGACTGCAGGGGGAGGAGTTCACACTCCTGGCAGGATCGGGTCTGTGGGCTCTTGGTGATTGCGGTAGGTCTCGCTGCTGCTTGTATGTAAAAGCAGTTGTTTTTCTACTGCTGCTGCTATTTAAAGCAGGTAGATTGATCTCTTAAACGGGATATAGGGGGAGGAGCTCACATGCCTGGTTGGATCGGGGCAAGGGCTCCTATTATAGGCTGCTTAGGTGTAAAAGCAGTTGATCTCCTACTTCTGATAATATTTAAAAGCAAGCATATTGATAGGGACAGGTTCTTCAGACTGAGAGGGACAACAGGTACAAGGGGGCACTCGGAGAAACTGAAGGGGGATAAGTTCAAGACAAATGCAAGGAAGTTTTTCTTCACCCAAAGGGTCGTGAACACATGGAATGCGCTCCCGGAGGAAGTGATCAGGCAGAATACAGTACAGGGATTCAAACAGGGATTGGACGGATTCCTGAGGGACAAAGGGATCATAGGGTACTGAAACCAAGGGGTGATTCAAACAGGTCGTGACCTGTTGGGCCGCCGCGGGAGCGGACTGCTGGGCGAGATGGACCTGTGGTCTGACCCAGCGGTGGCACTGCTTATGTTCTTATGTTATAACTTGTACACAGAGTCTCCTCCCCTGATTCTCTTTAAAACCCGCATTTGTTGACAGTGTCCTCCTGGCAGTTGGAACTCTTAGAACTCTCAGATCCAGCTGTGGTATGTCCTGTTACAATGTGTTTCTCCTCTATTGGTTTTGCCTAAATTGAATGATTATAAGTTTTGCAGTTGTGTGAGTATGGATTTTTACCCACACTCAAAAATTTTTTGTTCACAGAAAAGATTGTACATCATGAAATTCACAGAATCATTATAGCACCAAACTCTTTTTGAATATTCAGCATCGGGTCTCCTGAAGCAGAGATCGAAACGGGGGTCACGTTGGGACCCCTCAAATCATGTTTATAAGCTAAGTGAACATTATTCCATCAAATCATGCAGTGATGGCTGTTTTATGATTTATGCAGAGAAGATATTACTTGCAAATTTTGATGTATTAAACCATTTTTGAAATCTATACAAATTGTTCACTGCATCTTGGAGTGTGATCATTAAATTATGAAGTTGCTATGACTGGAAGGTGAACTCTTATCACAGGGGGGTTTGTTAGCCTTCCCTTCAGAGTTTCATGTCTCTGAGCATTTTATACAATTAATTGATCACTCTCCATAGACAGTTTTTTTTCGTGTGAAGTCAGTTTTTTCTTGTAATTAAATGTTTTTCTGACTTCCTCTTTTGATAATTAACATCCCTGATTCTCATAAGGAACTTAATCCATTTTGGCATTAACTTAAAATTCAATTTTTCCGCTTTCTTCTCAAAATCTACTTTTCCATCTCTTCCCTTCCCATCTCTCTTTCTTTCCCTCCCTATTTCCATGATCTGACATCTTTTTCCTTCCTTCCCTTCTTCCCCCCAGCAGTCTGACATCTCTCTCCTTCCTTCCTCCCCAGCAATTCAACATCTCTCTCCTTCCTTCCCCCCCCAAGCAATCCAACATCTCTCTCCATCCTTCCCCCCCAGCAATCTGATATCTCTCTCCTTCCTTTCCCCCCCTTCCCAGTCTGGCATCTCTCTCCTCTCCTTCCCATAATCTGGCATAGCGCTACCTCACTTCCCTCCTTCCCTTCCATTCCCTGAGCTGGTATCTCCCTTCCTTTAGTATGGCTGGGGCTGCTGCCCTGATGCCACCTATGGGTCATACAAGCCCCTTCCTCCTTCCCACAGCTGCTAGCTATATGATTAAAACCTATATTCAAATTGCAGCGCCAGATGGTTCAAACATGTTTCAACCTGATAATGTTTGAACCATGTAGGACTCTGCAAACATAGAAACTGACAACTGAAACACAGTTTCAATTGCACAGTCCAGAGGCAGTGGGAAAAAGGGGCCCATGTGACCTGTGGCCAGTCCCAGCCATTCCATATCTAGCCATGTGACCTGTGGCAAGTCCCAGCCATACCAATTTACAGGTAGTGCCTGGTTCTGCTTGGGATAACAAAGGAGAAGCAAGACATTTTCTCAGGCGTGGCACTTGCCACTCTATAACAATACCAATGAGTAGTAAAAAGACTACATTAACCTTACTAGCATATCTGAGGATTGTTAATTTTATTTTTCATTGTATGTTCCTTATATGCTTAGTATCGATATGCTTAATGTTGAATGACAAACATCCTCTGATTTTTTTGCACATACCTTGGTGGCATAGACTTCATGTTACTTTCTGGCTCCTCAAAGACATTTGGACAGGCATCAGGAGTGACTGATATGTAGGGTGCAGGTACAGATGTTGAACGAAGGTATTTCATCTCATCCTGAAAAAGGTTGTCATCTTGATATCCAACTAAATTCTCATGATGATGCCTGAATGTGATCAAATATATTTAAATAATTTCTTTGTGAAATCAGCACAACCAATCTTTTAGCAGTCATACATACATTTAACTAACCCTTATATACATACATATACACATACATGCATGCATACAGGCAGTCCTCGGGTTAAGAATGAGTTACGTTTTTAAAGCTTTCTTAAGCTGAATTTGTATGTCACTCAGAAATTTTAAGATTCTTGCTGCTTACATCTACTCCCAAGTGACAAAAGGGTAAACTGTCCCTACCAGAGTTCCCTCTAAAGTACAGCACGTACAACCACACTCTGTTCTTAATGTGGCCTTGCATCATTCCTAAACCTGCTGCAGGAAGTGTAGGAATCCATGCACCACTGGAAATACTACTCAGTGAAATCAAATGAAGCCACAACCACATTCTTAAGTACGAGTTGTACTTAAGTCGGGTGCCTGTATAAGAGGTGTGATTAAAAAAAATGAATGCTGTTGCTGAATGCCATCCAACAGAAAGGCAGGGATCTTCAATACAGGAAGCAGGGCGTCCAACCTTAGTAACAGTATGTGACCAGTTACAACTTGTTTGGTGCCGTCATCGGTTGTGAGCTATGGATGAGAGAAGGTGTGCGTTTTAAAGTGTGCCGTAAATCATAGATCACAAACAATGTATTAATGTGTTATTTTGGTTCAAAACTGCAAAAAAGTGCTAAAGAAACATGAAATGTTTAAAATTATTTATGGTGATGCTGCAGTGACCATGAAGATGGTTTACATGTGGTTCAAGTGATTTCATAATGGTTGTGAATCGGTTGAAGATGAGGAGAGATTGGGACATCCTTTAACATCAAAAACCCAAGAGAATGTTGAATGAGTAAGCAAAAGGAAAAATTATGTCCTATCTGTTAATTTTCTTTCCTACAAATGCAGCAGATGAATCTAGAGACTAGTGGGATAGCACACATCTACCAGCAGGTGGAGACAGAGAACTGATTCGCAGGTGTATATCTTGGATGGAGTCCCTCTTGCCAGTCAGTATCGCTTAATGTCCAAGCCTCCGGACAATGTCATTGCAACCTAGCAAACTTCTTTCCCATAAGCAAAATAAATCTTGACCCCCAACCATAAGACAGCACCTGTGAGAAAAAATCCATGAACAATACCTAGCGGGTGGGGCTCTGGATTCATTTGTTGCATCTCAGGTGGGGTGAACATGCCGCCTCTGCGAGCACCGAAGCACGCCTCTGCGTGCTCCGCCACATCCAAGCGATAATGCTGAGAAAACGTATTGGAAGACGACCAAGTGGCTGCCCTACAAATCTCTTCCAGGGAAAATCCCCTGGACTCTGCCCACGACGTAGCAATTGCTCTCGTTGAATGAGGATGTAGAGCCTCTGGCACCCGTTTACCCGCTAACAAATAAGCGGAAAAAATAGTCTCTCGGACCTAATGAGCCACCAAGGCCTTGGAAACCGCCAAACTCTTCCTAGGACCCGAAAAGAGCACAAAGAGTTGATCCGAACGCCTAAAATCATTAGTAACCTGAAGATAGTGCAAGAGCATTCTCCTTACATCGAACAAATGCAAGGCAGGAAACCTTGACCCCCAATCTTCTTCCCTGAAGGACGGTAGAAAGAGGACCTGACTGACATGAAAAGGAGACACCACTTTTGGCAGAAAGGAAGGCACAGTCCTTACTGAAACTCCGGCCTCCGAAAAACGTAAGAATGGATCCCTGCAGGATAAAGCTTACAACTCAGAAACCCACCTGGCCGTTATCCAAAGGCTCAAAAGGCATCCCTCTAAGGCCCACCTTCAGACTCCAATCCGGCCATGGCCTCTGCAAGGTTAATCCCCTTCAGGAACCGTACTACATCAGTGTGAGACCCTTTGGACAAGTCTGACACTTCCCTCTGTAACAGGCAATAGCTCCTCCCTTACCCAAATGGAATTGTAGGACAACCCTTTAGCAACCCCTTCTTGCAGGAAGGAAAGAATCTGAGACAGGGAAGCCTGAAAAGGAAGAATCTCCAATTGAATGCACCAAGCTTCACCCACCCACCAGATCCAAGCATAAGTCGTCGAAGTTGACCTCTTCTTTGCCTGCAGCAGAGTATAGATAACTTGCTCGGAATACCCCCTACGTTGCAGCCTTGACTGTTCAATAACCAAGCCGTAATACCACAGCAGAAGGGAGCATCCCCTGAACCTACTCCTGTGGGATGCAGATGGGTGTCCCTTGCAACCGAAGTGGAGCGACCGGTGACCATCTCCCCCGAGGAGTCTAACCTGAGGGCTGCGGACAACCCCACAATATCCACCCCACTGCACCGGAGTTGCGAGCCAGATGAAGCAATACACGCCCCTTCATTATCTGGAGAGGAAACCCCCTTCAACAGACGCTATAGGTCGCTTGGAGGACCGAGGGCCTACACCTCCCGAGCTTGCTCCCCGTGCCTGCTGGGGAGCCTGGGAACTTACTGCAAGGGAATGAAAGGACAAACCACCATGAGTCCCCATCTCCTGGGGAACCAAAGGACCTACAAGCGGGCCCTTAAAACCTCGGAACATAGCCCCAGGTCCTGTCGACTGCCTGGAACCAGAACTCCTTGCCCTAAGGTCCGCTGGCCCCGGAGTGAACTTCTCACAAACTCCTATCTGGCACCAGCCTACAGGGATGCCCAGAAAAAATCTGCACCTGGAATAAAGCACCCTCAACTGTAACCTTTGTGCCTTACACAGAAGACCACCGGGCTCTACATAATCTTGGCCCACTCCACCAGCAATGAGGCCAGCCGCCCCTCCATTCACTTGGTGGAAGGAGCCAAAACCCTGTCATTGTGGCAGTTGGGAGGACTGAAGAGGATCTACCCTCAAGGCCGAGGGTTTGACAGGGCGAGAAGGTCGCCTTTGTGTAACCCTGGCCTGACACTATATGCTGCCGAATAGGAGGCCCTATATGCTGATTTCCCCGGGCTATACCTCCTGGTATCTCGAAAACGTGGCCTAGATGAGGGAGACCGAGGTGCCCCTCTGGACCTATCTTCTGGCAATCTCTGAAACTTAAGAGTCTCCAAAATCCTTCACTAATTTTTCCCAGGTCCTCTCCAAACAGTAACCTGCCCCTAAAAGGGAAGATGTACCAGGCGTAATTTGGAGGCGGCGTCTGCTGCCCAATGCTGCAGCCATAGATGCCGCCTAGAAACTAAGGCTAGAGCCATATGCTTAGCTGAAGCCCTAATCATATCATATAAGACATCCACCAGATACGCTAGCCCTGACTCCACATCAGGAAAGTCTGGGGGGCACAGCCCTACCTGACTCTACAACCCCATCAGTAAACAACTGGATCCACTGAAGACAGGCCCGTGCTGCATAAGAACTGCAGACAGCTGCCTGCAGAGTCAGGACTGCCACATCAAAAGAAGACCTTAAAGAAGACTCAATCTTCCTATCCTGAGGGTCCTTCAGAGTAATACCTCCCTCTATCGGCAGAGTAGTTTTTCTAGTGACTGCCGCCACCAAGGCATCCACTTTTGGAAGTTTAAATTTTTCCTACTCCTCAAGAGCCACAGGATACAAGCAACTCCAGCATAGTCCATTGCTCAGAAATCAACTCCTGCATGGCCTCATGCACAGGAAAGGTCTTAGGTGGCTGCCTAATGCCTGCCATAAGGGGATTGGGTATCGCCCCTTCCCCCCACCCCCATGTATCCGGCATGGAAATGTGCAAACAGTCCATAGCTTTTGAAATAAAGGCCGTTAGTTCCTTCCTATGGAACAGGCACAATGCTGAGGGATCATCCCCTTCAGCCTCTTCCACATCCATGTCCTGCACCCCGGCCTCCCTCCGGGACTGCACAGAGGTAGAGGGATCTCCGGGTAGGCAAAGTCCTCAGCCTCAGGAATTCTACGCCTCTTGGCCTCTTTATGACCAAACGGTGGCTGTAAAACCGTCCCCTGGGCTAGGCCTCCCTCAGAGAACCCTCCTTCCCCCTCCGTCCAGGCTTGCCCTCTGCTGTGAGAAAACCTTATGCAGCAGAAGCACAAACTCCGGTGAAAGGCTACCTAAGGCCGTAAGCCCTTCCGGAGTCACCGCTCCTGGCACCAGCACTGCTCCTGCCGCTGCAGCTGAGGTGTATGGCCACACCTCTAAAGCCGCAGCCAAGGCCGATCCTGCCTTCTTCTCCCCAAGCATGTCTTTGGTGCAGGAAGAGACGTGCCTTCAGGTGCCGAAACAGCAGCTGTACCCGCGTCTTTCATTCAGCCGGTCGAACAAAGCCCCAAAATAGAGCGGTGCTTCCTGCACTGTGAACGCTTAACAGCCTCCGCTGCCATGCCTCCCCCCAGCAACAAAATACAGCGGTACTCACGTGCTCCTGTCTTGAAAGGCCCACTCCAGTACAAAGCCACAACACTGTGCAGACAAACCTGGCCGCAGCCAAACGGCAAGGGTTGTTGTTTTTTTTCTTATGGGAAAGAAGGCCTACGGACCAGGAAACTTTCTTCATGGGCAGTGAGGGTGGGGAAGGGACCTGGGAAGGTCCTGGTGTTGCCCCCAAAGTCGGAACTGAAATCTGCCGACACCCCGAAACTCAACTGGAGCCGAAGCAGCATGGAATCGATGGAATAGTCATCCACGTCAGATAATCGAGGCCAGTATCACGCTCGACTTCAAGGGCCGATGGGACAGACAGGTGGGGTATCTCCAGAGGAATGCTTAAAAGATGGATTCTCGAGGGAGGGAGGGTTCAAGGATGCCTTTGAAAACTAATTTTAATATCCCATAGTTTTACTAAATTTCATCTTATAATGTTATATTGTTATTTTGTTTACCTTCTGTATCTTTCCCTTATTGTTTCTATTTTTCTTTATTGAATTGTATTTCACTCCCCCTTTACCCAATGTTATGAGTATGTTAAGTTAAATTTTAATCCCTTGTCATTATTTAAATTTTGCTTTTTATGGTATTGTATTGTATTGTTTCCCTTTAAATGTAATTTTTAAACTGTTCATCGCTTAGAAGTATGATTAAGCGATTAATCAAAAAACTATTAAACTAGAAACTTGAAACTTCTTGAGTGGGCAGACTTGTTGGGCTGCCGGCCCTTTTCTGCCGTCATACTCTATATTTTTATGTTTCTATGAGTAACAGCCTTCCACACAGGAACCTTCAGAGATCCAGGAACTATCGGAACAGCAACCATCCAACCTGCTGGAGATAAGAGCATACAGACTGGCAAGAGGGACTCCATCCAAGATATACATCTGTGAATCAGTTCTCTATCTCCACCTGCTGATAGATGTGTGCTATCCCACTAGTCTCTGGATTCATCTGCTGACGACGCTAAGGAATGGTTGTGAATCGATTGAAGATGAGGAGAGATTGGGACATCCTTCAACATTAAAAACCCAAGAGAATGTTGAATGGGTAAGCAAAATAGTTGTGAATTGAATGAAGATGAGGAGAGATTGGACATCTTTCAATGTTAAAAACCCAAGAGAATGTTGAATGAGTAAGCAAAATGGTTGTGAATTGAATGAAGATGAGGAGAGATTGGGACATCCTTCAACATTAAAAACCCAATCTCCCCGGCCCTAGAAAAATACTAGAAACCACAGAAAAAGCAAAATCTTCACGTGAAAATACACAAGAATAACAGACAGACAGATAGGGTGGGGTGGGGTGCTGTACCGGTCTGTAGAGTCTAAAAGAAAGAAAATTAGCAGGTAGGAACCAAATTTCTCCTTTTTTATCACCTCTCCAGACTGGTATAGCCTCACTGATGGGACGCAGCAAAGAAATATCCATCATGTCCACTGGTGCTGATCTAGACTCACCCCCTGCACCAGATTGGAAGACTGGAGCCACCAACAGAGAAAGTGATGAACTAAACCACGAAGAGGAACGGAAGAGTCCAACTCGTGCACCTGGGGCAACTACCGCTGAAGCAAGGCATGATGAAGTGGGTGCATGTGAGCCTGAGCACATTGAACCACATTCAGGGAGGCCATCAACCCCAAGACCTGGAGAAAACCCTGAGCCTGACACCGGGATGCCATCAGAAAGCAAATCTGTGACTCAACTTGACCACGCGG
The DNA here is from genome assembly GCF_902459505.1 of Geotrypetes seraphini. Classification (NCBI taxonomy): domain Eukaryota; kingdom Metazoa; phylum Chordata; class Amphibia; order Gymnophiona; family Dermophiidae; genus Geotrypetes; species Geotrypetes seraphini. Next base: position 87,521,821 of record NC_047089.1, on the reverse strand, counting down.
GCCTCTGGCAGGAAGACCTTCCCCAAGCTGGTGTCAAAAAGAATCCCAAGGTACTCCAGGTGCTGAGATGGAGCCAATTGACTCTTGGACAGGTTGAATACCCACCCCAGCGCCTGCAGGAATTCCTCAACCCGAGCCATAACCCGGGAGCTTTCCTGAAAAGACTTTGCTCTGATCAACCAATCATCCAGATAGGGGTGAACCAGAATGCCCTCCTTGCACAATGCCGCCGCCATGACCACCATGATCTTGGCGAATGTCCGCGGAGCCATGGCCTACCAAAGGGGAGAGCACAAAAGTGGTAGTGCCGACCCAAGATCACAAAGCGAAGGACTGCTCATAGGAGGTGCAAATGGGAACATGCAAGTAGGCCTCCGTCAGATCGAGAGAGGTCAGAAATTCCCCTGGCTGTACTGCTAGAATGAGAGAAATCAGGGTTTCCAAGCGAAAAGACGGAATATGCAGAGCCCTGATGACCCCCTTCAAATCTAAGATGGGCTGAAAAGTCCCCTCTTTCTTGGGTACCATGATATAAATTGAGTACCTGCCTGTGTCACACTCCTGTGGAGACACTGGCACGCCTGGAGATGTAGCAACCATTGTAGAGTCTGGCGTAAAAGCTCGCTTCTTCCACACCACCTGACAAGGAGAAGCGTGAAAGCAATCTGGCAAGAAGCAGGAACATTCTAGAGCACATCTGTCCTGAATCACCTCCAGGACCCAGTGATCCGTCGTGATCGCAGCCCACCTTTGGTAAAAAAAATCTCGCAACCGAGCATCCATCGGCACCAAGAGAGGTGCAGGCAAGGAGTCACTGGGCTGGATGGGCAGTGGGGGAACTGATGGAGGAATCACGTCTCCTCCCATGGGCCCCCTGAAAAGACAGCATGCGCTGAAAGATATGACCCAGAGGCTGGGAAGAAAGCAGTCTGTGGAAATCACGCAAATGCTCCTGAGCAATGCCACCCTGCGTAGGTGTAAGGGCACGGTCTTCAGGAAGATGGGGCACCTTGGAGTCCGTCAAGGTGTGTCAACTTGGAGTCAACTTGTCCAAATCCTTGCCAAACAAAAGACCCCAAAAGGGAAATTTTGTCAGCTTAGCCTTAGATGCTGCATCCACTGACCAAGCCCGAAGCCACAAGGCAAGACGAGCGGCCACTCTTAGCGCCATGGACTTATCTGATGCTCGCAGCAGGTCATACAGAGCATCAGAAAGATAAGAGGCACCCATCTCAATGTTGGCTACCTAATGATCCACCAAGGACCAGTCATCAGACTCATGGTCAAGGACATGCTCGGCCCGAGCCACAAATCGCCGTCTCAACTACTAAGGCAGAGACATCAAAATTCAGCTTAAGAAGAGACTCTAACCTATGCTTCTTAGAGTCCCTTAAGGCAGAGCTGCCCTCAATGGGCACAGTATGCTGCTTTGTGATTGCGGAGACCACCGCATCTACCACGGGCGACTTCAAGGTATCCCTAACCCCCTCTGGAATGGGATACAGGTGGACCATAGAATGTGCAAAATGAAAGGCGCCTCCAGCACTTTCCACTGCACAAGAACAGTATCTTATCTTGATGCACAGGAAAAGAGCAGGATGCAGAGCAGATCCCCCTAAGCAGAGGGTCCACCACACTTGGGGGCTTTTTCGCGTCTTCCTTGAAACACAACACCGAGGACACCTGAATAATAAGCTCCTGGAGCTCTTCCCGATGAAAAATGCGCAACACAGACACATTCTCGCCAGCTGACAGAACCACAAAGCTGCCACTAACAGCATCTGTCCCCCATGAGGATCCTGGAGGTCTCCCATAAGGTCCAGGTCCTCATCAAATGAAAACTGTTCCTCATATGCAAAATCATCGGCCCAAGATACCCGCGGCCACTTGGACGAGAGAGGAGATGGGGACACAACTGATGCTGAGGGGGGGGCCGAACCGGAGTGGCCGTCAAGAGAAAATTCCCCCCTCCCCCCGCCGAGACCACTGGGGCGGAAGCAGGATCCCCAGCCTTACACAATGCAAAAACAAAGTCAGAGGGATACCCCCCCGGCAGCCCAATGGGACTCCCTGCCACAGCAGGGGACCCAGCAGAAACCTGCCCATCTCTCCAATACAGGGGGGAGGTCACCTGAGGCTACAGATAAGATGGAGGTGCTTCCCATCAAAATCGGAACCTCAAGGCCTGTTGCGGCTGAGAGGCCTGAATCGCCCCAGCCGCTAAAGCTGGCAAGCCGACATCAGATGTAAGGAAAACCTTATTTCCCTTACTGTCGGTGGCTTCCCCAATGTCATTTGCCGGCGTGTGAAGCACTCGCGAAGGGGATCTCTGGATTCCCCTTTGCGGCAGCCTGCACACCGCGCACACATGCCGGCCACGGCTGCTTCGTGTCTGGAGCACAATGAGCACTTTCCCTTTAAAAGTTCTCATTGCGCAATACGCGACCTAGTTGTAAGAAAAGTGATGGTTAACAAACAAAATTCAATTACAAAGCATTGAAGGATCCCTTCAGACCAGCACTGCCTCAGGATTAATACCACAACCAAAGTTTGGTCTCAGTCTCCACCTGCTGGTCAAAGTGAGCTATTATTCATTAGTGAAGCTTCCGGTTTGGAGACATGATAAACAATGGTTGCTTAACAATTTGGAATTAAGTTTGTAAAACATTAGGGGCATCTCCATACTTATAAGAACATAAGCAATGCCTCTGCCGGGTCAGACCCGAGGTCCATCGTGCCCAGCAGTCCGCTCACGCGGCGGCCCAACAGGTCCAGGACCTGTGCAGTAATCCTCTATCTATACCCCTCTATCCCCTTTTCCAACAGGAAATTGTCCAATCCTTTCTTAAACCCCAGTACCGTACTCTGCCCTATTACGTCCTCTGGAAGCGCATTCCAGGTATCCACCACCCGCTGAGTAAAGAAAAACTTCCTAGCATTTGTTTTGAATCTATCCCCTTCCAATTTTTCCGAATGCCCTCTTGTTCTTTTATACTTTACTGCTTATAGCCCATTCAAGAACAAAACTTGTGAGAAACATAGGAAAAACTCTCTTCCAAAATTCAGAAAGCTGGGAATTCCGTTTGTTGCAAAACTATTAGATTTCTAAAAATGTTTTTATTTGAGAATCACCTATTTAGAAGTCTTGGCTGCCAGGATGTCCAACCTTGGGACTTTTAACTTTTTTGGCCTGATGTATATCGCACCATAACCCCCGTATAATTTATGGTGAGCCTTCCAAAACTCCCCCAAAACCTACTATACTCACCTGTCTACCACCCCAATAACCCTTATGACTGCAGGTGGCACCTATATAGTAGGGTTTTGGTAACCCCACACTTTTTACCATAAATGTAGTGGTTAGAGTGGCTTATGGGCCTGGGTCCTCTTATGGTTCACTAGCTCACTTACTAAGCTACTTAAGACACCTGTGTGCTGTTGTTCTGGAGACAGGTATGCACTGTTTCATTCAGATTTTCTAGAGGGTGGGAAGGGTTAAGTGACCACTGGGAGAGAGAGTGTGTATGTGTGAGTGTGTTTTTACCTTTTTGGCACTTAGACACTTTTAAAACAGATGTAGTTATGGACATCTAAGTTCTGTTGTGGACATCTTGGGAAAGGTTTGATTATCACTGCAAGACGTCCAAAGTGCTAAGCCCATCCAGAACATACTTCCAACATGCCCCCTCGAACTTTGGATGCACGGTAGACAGAACGCCTAGCAAGACATCCAGCAAGTTGGTTTCAAAAATCAGCACTTGATTGTTTTAGTAAGAAAAAACATCCAAGTGCCGATTTATGCAGATTTTTGGACATCTTAGTGTTTTGAAAATGCCCCCAACAGCTATTTAAAGTTGATTTTTACTTTTATATGCTCCCCAACAGAAATATTACATTCCAGTTTGATTTTGAATACATCGCTATTAAAGATACTCATAGCTTTCCATTACCTAGCTAACGTCTGCAGATAGAGACAAGGCATTTTAATGGGCATATCGTCAGAAATGCCCTCCTTAACACTGGGCAGCTGTGACTGGAATGGCTTTGCAGGATGGTAGCAGAGAATGCTTGGCTCAGCAGCACTGCTCAAAGACAGCAGGAACATAGCATTTGCTTTAATCACTTGGTGAGCTTCCATGGTGGGCAAGGCACGTGGCGTCTTGACCTGCATTGGCTTCCTTCTAGATTGTTTTACCTAGAAAAATACAGAAGAGTGTAATCCATGCAAGTTACCTGGACATATTACATTTTAAAAATATCATTTTACCTATGACGTTTCCAACAAAGCCAAACTGTAAGATAAATAACATTTAGAAGAAAATACATAATGTGACCAAGGCTAGTTCATCATCATTATTACCACCATTTGATATATTGAAAGTCTTATACACATACTAGGTACTGGGGCAGACATTAGGGAGGTGGTCCCTGATCATGGGTTCCCTCTTACTCCTCTGCCCATGGCCTTTTCTTAAGTCATCTCCCTTTGACTCATCATTCTCCCTCACAAGGAACCATTTCCTGCTCATTTCCCTTTTGGGTCCTCTTCCTCTAAAATCGACTACTGCAATGCTTTGTACAAGGGAATAACCTTAAAAGAAACACGTAGATTGCAAATCATATAAAACACTGCAATAAGAATAATTACTAAAAGGAAAAAAAATTGATCACGTGACTCCCTCTTCCTAAAGGATATAAAATAGCATTATTAACACACAAAACTTTAATGAATAAAGCTCCTGCTTTCTTAGAAAGGCTTTTAATCCCTTATACTCCTACAAAATCTTTAAGATTGGAAGAAAAATCTCTCCTCTTAGTCCCTTCACTAAGACTCATTTATTCAAGGAGAGACACGATCTTTTCTGTCACGGCCCCTCAAATCTGGAATCCAATTAATATAAGGAAAGAAAAATTGCTTAGTAAATTTAAAAGTCTCCTGGCTTTTAAGGATGCTTTTAACTGAGGTATGAAAATCTTATATATTCAGGATACGCTTTAAGTGAAAATTGAGTGAGTGACCTTCTCCCCTTCCTATTGTGTCACTACCTTGCCTCTTTTATTTGTTTACAAATTATATATAATCCTTTTTTTTTTTTACCCTGTGTGTCTGGTTGGTTAAAAGTTGTATTAACTGTCTGGTTTGATTAATGTGTTTGTCTTTTTATCCCAATTTTATCATTATTTGTAAATCGCATTGGATTAAGATTTTGCGATCAAATCAATTTTTTAATTAAACTTGAAACTTGACCCATTCCGTGCTCCTCTTCCTCCTTCCAAATTCTTCTCCTCCTATCCTGAATGGTCCTGTTCAGCTCCTCTCACTCTTCCAACATGTGTCCTTCTATGGTATTTTGCTCTCTACCTGTTCCTTTCTCCGGTCATTTTCACTTTATCTGGCTATGTGCTCCTAGGCCCAAGAGATCCTCAGGTGCCGCATCACACGGACAACAGAAGCAGTGAAAATTTTTGCAGACTACATGATACAGTCCCCCCACCTCTCACATGGGTTTTTTTTGGAATTAGGATATCCTAGAGACTATCAAGTCTCTCACTTTCGTGGGTCATCATCTGCATTCCTACAGGTGACCCACCAGAAAGGAAACAGGTAGTGACATCAGTGAGGGCAGGACGTGGCAGAGGAAAACCTTTGGGGCCAGCTCTGGCAGAAAAAATCCAAGCTACTACAGGCATTGGGGATGCATGTAAGGTACACCAGGGAGGGTCAGGCTTCAGAGATAGGAGGTAAGATGCCAGGACACTGCAGAGAAGAGAGGGGAGAGATGTTGGATGGATGTAAAAATTATTTTTAAAAAAAAATCTCTGCGAGGGGTGTGTTTGGAAGGAACCATCCAAAATACTGGGTCTGACTACGCTACTAGTACAGTGCAATATATAAATAACAGATATAATATCTCAAAACTGACATTTTAAATTATTAAACGAACAATAAAATAATTTATCTTCCCTGCAACTCTTACAGTCCAGCAGCTCTCTCTCTCTTGCTCATGGTCCCTCCTCATAGTCTGGTATCTTCCCCTCTCTCTCTTGCAGGTTAGCACCCCTCCCTCTGCATGCCTGACCAATACCTCTCCCTCTGTCTCTATCTCTCTCCCCTCAAGTCGAGTACCTCTTCTTCATCCTCTCTACTTCTTCAGCCTCCCTCTCTGATTAGCACCTTTCCCTCTATCCCTCCCCCTTTGATTACATAATCTCTTCCCTTTATAATGCGTTTCATTGAACAGTTTGGTTCAATGTCAGGATACACAGCATATTTTTTAAAATCTTTATTGATATTATGTAATGCTGCTGCTAATCATCAGTTCTAATTTCTAGATATAATGAGTTTCAAGCTTGATTCACATTTTAAATATTAGTGTGTTGAAATATCAAACAACTTAAAAATTATATTTTGCCTAAATTATTTATTTTATTTAAAATTATTTATAACCTGCCTATCCACAAATCTAGGCGAGGAACAAAATAACATACAAAATACACTAAATACAAACACAAGTCAGCATTACAAGTAAAATATGAAAATAAAAATTCAGACATTCTCAGAGCTTGAACCAAAAAAACATTCATATAGAAAAGTCTTCACCCCTTTTCTAAAATGTAGAAACATGTTAGTTTGACATAAAGATAAAGGAAAAGCATTCCAAAGCATTGGACCTTGGACTGAGAGCACTGACTTCCGGTTACTCAAAAGTCGCACCACAGCCAATGATGGAATTTCTAAGCAAATTTTGTTAGAGGACCGTAACTCATGCAAAGGACGATATCACTGTAGCAGAGAATGAACACTCAATGGACAGTTAGACTGGAGTACTTTAAAGATCAAGCAGAGAACTTTAAACTCTACCCACATGACAATTGGCAACCAATGAAGCTCACAAAGAATTGGTGTAATGTGATCATATTTAGAGTCATTAACAATATGGGTCCCACTTTTCAAAAATAAAAAAAAAAGATTTGGTTATTTATGTACATAAAAATATTTCTTGATTAGAAAGAATTAGTACTATCAATTTGCTGGTTCTTCCTTAATTTTTTTTCTTTTGGTTATTCAGCTTCCTATCAGGATTCCAGTTTATTTCTTTTCTGAATTAAAGAAGCATATGATTAAAATCATAAGAAGAATTTAAAAAAATATTAGAATCAGTTTTGAAACATTGATGGTGACTAAAGGGAAAGGAGGTTTAGGGTTCCTCAATTTCATTATTATTATTGGTGTGTTTTATTGAGATCTTTACTCTTTTGGAGAAATACAAAGTCTGAAATCCACCCGAGTAATTTAGAAGTGTATTAGGTTCCCCAACTCTTCTGGATTCACTAATTTTCTTACAAATACAAAGAGAGTTAGGGTGTATTGAAATACCGTATTTTCGCGGATATAACGCGCACCCGTGTAAAACGCGCACACGGGTATAGCGCGCAGAAATCACGATGATATGCACAAAAACTTTGGTATACCGCGCTCACGGGTATACCGCGCATGCTGCCCGACGCTCCTTTCGCCCGCCCTGACTTTCTGTGCGCTGTCCCGACTCTCCGTTTACCCCCCCTGACTTCCGTGCACTGTCCCCCCTTGAAGGTCTGTCCCCATCCTGAAAGCCTGATGCCCCCCCCCGACGTCCGATACATCCCTCCCCCCGAAGGACCGCCGACTCCCCAACAAAATCGGGCCAGGAGGGAGCCCAAATCCTCCTGGCCACGGCGACCCCCTAACCCCACCCCGCACTACATTATGGGCAGGAGGGATCCCAGGCCCTCCTGCCCTCGACGCAAACCCCCCTCCCCCCAACGACCGCCCCCCCCAAGACCCTCCGACCGCCCCCCCAGCCGACCCGCGACCCCCCTGGCGACCCCCACGACCCCCCCACCCCGTACCTTTGGTAGTTGGGCCAGAAGGGAGCCCAAACCCTCCTGGCCACGGTGACCCCCTAACCCCACCCCGCACTACATTACGGGCAGGAGGGATCCCAGGCCCTCCTGCCCTCGACGCAAACCCCCCCCCCCCCCAACGACCGCCCCCCCCAAGAACCTCTGACCGCCCCCCCAGCCGACCCGCGACCCCCCTGGCGACCCCCACGACCCCCCCACCCCCCTTCCCCGTACCTTTGATAGTTGGTCGGACAGACGGGAGCCAAACCCGCCTGTCCGGCAGGCAGCCAACGAAGGAATGAGGCCGGATTGGCCCATCCATCCTAAAGCTCCGCCTACTGGTGGGGCCTAAGGCGCGTGGGCCAATCAGAATAGGCCCTGGAGCCTTAGGTCCCACCTGGGGGCGCGGCCTGAGGCACATGGTCGGGTTGGGCCCATGTGCCTCAGGCCGCGCCCCCAGGTGGGACCTAAGGCTCCAGGGCCTATTCTGATTGGCCCACGCGCCTTAGGCCCCACCAGTAGGCGGAGCTTTAGGACGGATGGGCCAATCCGGCCTCATTCCTTCGTTGGCTGCCTGCCGGACAGGCGGGTTTGGCTCCCGTCTGTCCGGCCAACTACCAAAGGTACGGGGAAGGGGGGTGGGGGAGTCGTGGGGGTCGCCAGGGGGATCGCGGGTCGGCTGGGGGGCGGTCGGAGGTTCTTGGGGGGGGCGGTCGTTGGGGGGGAGGGGGGTTTGCGTCGAGGGCAGGAGGGCCTGGGATCCCTCCTGCCCGTAATGTAGTGCGGGGTGGGGTTAGGGGGTCGCCGTGGCCAGGAGGGTTTGGGCTCCCTTCTGGCCCGATATTGTCGGGAAGTCGGCGGTCCTTCGGGGTGGGGGTGCGAGTGGTCCTGCCGGAGGGGGGGGATGTATCGGACGTCGGGGAGTCGGCCGGGCAAGAGGGCTTGGGCTCCCTCTTGCTCCGATCGTGGATGCGGGTGCGGGTGGGAGCGCGTGCGAGCGGTCGTTCGGGGTGGGGGTGCGAGCGGTCCTGCTGGGGGGGTAAATCGGGCGTCGGGCGGGGTGGGAACTATGTTTTAAAACTTTTGTAAACCGCGCTCAGGCATATAATGCGCGAGGGGTATGCGCGGTACGTAAAAACACGTATAACGCGCGCGTTATATCCGCGAAAATACGGTAGTATCCTTTTATTTCTACTCTCTTAACAATTTGGATTCAAGTTTGTAAAACATCAGGGGTATCTCCATACACTACTCTTTATACACCCCTTATGGAACAAAAACTTGAATAAGACATAGGAAGAACCCTCTTCCAAGATTCAGAAAGCTAGAAATTGCCTGCTTTTTGCACAGTTATTGTTCAGTTTTCAAGAATGGAGTTTTCTGTTAGGAAAATATAATTTGTCCCTTAGTCTGTAAAGATATTTTCAATTATGACATTTTTCTTTGCAACCTATTCACTTGGAAAGATTAGTCAAGCTGAATTAACCTTTGAAAAAAATATTTGGGGGAGGGGAGGACATCTTAAGGGGTCAATTTCAAAATTGTATCATTCTTTGTATTTATTGCTCCCTTTATCTCACACCAGGGCTGTAGCAAGCCATAACAGTGTTCTCCCTAGCGCCTTTTAGTTGGGCGCTCAGCCCAGCTAATTTACGTGAGAGTCTGGCTGTCATCTCAAAAGGTCGTGAATCCTGCTACCGCTGCTCAACATTTTTATCTGAAGACCCCTCTCAGCGGCTTGAGGATTCCCTGGGCTGACTTGGCACAGCCTGAAAAGCACCGGGAGCTCAGAGTTCGACTCCCGCCTCAGCCTGACTTTTTTTTTTTAAGCGCCAGCAAGCGAATTTAACCAATGCTCTGGGGCTCTTACAATAACACTGTGCATGTCAGCTTCCCTTCTCCTCCCCCAAAACCGGAAGTTATGTCATGAGGGGGGAGGGAGGAGAAGGGAAGCCAGCATGCACAGTGTTACCAGACCATAGAGGGGAAGGGAGATATGCCAGGACATGGGAGGGGGGAAGGAGACAGATGCCAGACCAGGGGAAAGGAAGGAAGGAGAGAGGGAGAGAAAGGAAGGAGAGAAGATGCCAGATAATGGAGGGGGAGATGGAAAGAGAGAAGAGAGATTCCAGGGCATGGGGGGAGGGAAGGGAAACTATGGAGACAATTCTAGATCAGAGGGAAAAGGAAGGAGAGGAGGTGCCAGAGCAAGGAAGGAGAGGGAGAGATAGAAGAGGAGAGAGATGCAAGGGCATGGGGGGAGGGAAGGGAAGGAGACAGCCAGACCATGGAGTGGAGTGGGAAGGAAGTAAGGAAAGGAGAAAAGAGAGATGCAAGAGCATAGGGGAGGGGGTGGAGACAGAAAAATGGAGAGGGGTTGAAGCTGAAATGAATCATGTACAAGGAGAGAAGAGGCACAGGATATACAGTTTATTGAAGGGACACAGAAAGAAGGAAGATGCCATACGGAAGAGAGAGAGAGGGCGGACACTGGATAGAAAGGGCATAGAGGGTTGACAGTGGATGGAAGGGGTAGAGAGAGAAGGCAGAGTCTGGATGGAAGGGGCAAAGAGAGAGGGCAGATGTTGCATGGAAGGGAGAGAGGACAAATGCTGTATAGAAAGAAGAGAGCAAAGAGAAGATGATTAAAGCAGAAACGACAAAAGGAAGAAATAAATTTTTTTGTTGCTTTACGTAGAATCAAGTAGTATTTTAACTGTATTGATAAAAGTTTATAAATAGGAAATGGAAATAAGGCAATTTTGGGGGGACTAAACCCCTTTCCTCAGGTCAGGTCAGTATACACTGTACTGTTCTGAAGAAAGATTTGGCCTCTGAAAGCTAATTGAAAAATGAATTAGTCCAATACAATGGTATTTGCTTATTTCTCATTATTTGTTTTATTTTTATTTGTTAATTTGTAAGTGGTGATTGTTATGTATCAGTTTTTCAAATTTACAACTACTGTCTATATTTTGCACAGTATTAGGGGACATGTGTCACTGTTTCTCTAGTGTGTTGCATTGTATGCAGAGCCTGGTTTCTTTGCGGTTCAGTTTAACTTTTGTCTATATATTTCTATTTTTAGTTTGTGATTATTCCATATTGGGCAAGGGTGTATCTGTGTTCTGTGTGTATGAAAAGGACATGGTTTTCTGTTAGCATTAACTGTACAGAATCAATTGACTGTGCAGGATCTGGCATGTTTAGTTTTACAATGTGTGTATTGGTGTTCTAGTGCTCACTGCAGTGTTTAAGTTGCTGCCTTTTCCTAGGAGCACTCTTGTTGTGTGACTCATGGATTATTATTAAAAATAAGTTCATAAAGAGGGGGTTGTTAAAAAATTATCAGCACTGGCTGTTATATACACTAGGTATGCCACTGGATTTAATGACTCTATTCTAATTTTACTGTTGACGTAGGTGTTGCCTCCTACCCCCTCCCTCCAGTATAAAGAATTAAATTAAAGTTGTATTAACCTAACATAAAATTTTATTTGTATACTGCAGTACACCGTGAAGTTCGATGAGGTTAACAGCAGTTAAAATAGAGGTGAGGGTACAAGTAAAATAGGAATGTAAATAACAAAGGATCATTGCAGGTCTGAATCAAATACAATAGAAGTGAGGCAATATAAGGAGAACTCAAGAAATAAACAGAGTTTAAATCTCAGAACAGATATAGATAAGGAGACCCGGAGGGGTGGGAGTGGTGAGGAGTGCTGGAGGTAAGAATGGAATGAGTCCGTACCTAGAGCTTTTCCTTAGTCTTGTGGTAGTAATGATGGGAAGATCACGAGCGGGAGAGGGAGCCCCTTCTTAATTTCTGCCCTGGGCCCCACAGTGTCTAAAACCGGCCCTACCAATCGGACCAGGAATGTCATAGCTGATAGCTATGACCATCCACCTGCTTGGAAATAAAAAATACTGAGGGGCTGTGGGGTTGGAGGGAACCTTTATCAGGCAGCTCTTTGTTGTTTCTATCTTCACCTGATGGTCAATGAACATAACTAACCCACTGGTCTGGAATAGTAAGGACGACACTATAGAAGGTGAATTTATATTAGTTAGTTTTTAAGTTTATATTTTAAAGCAAGAGGCCCCATATAACTAGCTACTGATTTTAAAATCTATTTACTGTGTTTAAGACTCCTGAAAAGTCCTAGACTGACAGTATCCAAACCCAATTATGTATGTTGTAAATGTGTGCAGTTTCTCAAAATAACCTGTATGCAGTATTCCAGGTGGGGGGTGTACCATGGCCTGGTACAGCAGCATGATAACCTTCTCCGATCTGTTTGTGATCCTCTTCTTAATCATTCCTAGCATACTGTTTGCCTTTTTTGCCGCTGCTGCCACACATTGCGCAGATGGCTTCATTGACTTGTCTACCAGTACTTCCAAGTCTCCTGAGGGGTCTCTTCGAGTACTGCACCGGACATCCTGTATTTGTGTATAAGATTTTTGTTACCGACATGCATCACCTTACACTTATTCACGTTAAACCTCATTTGCCATGTCACAGCCCATTTCTCGAGCGCGTTTATGTCACGTTGCAGTTCTTCGCAATCCTTCTGTGTCTTCAGCAGCGACAATTCTTATGTTCACTACTCTGAATAACTTTGTATCGTCTGCAAATTTAATCACCTCGCTCGTCGTTCCAATTTCCAGGTCGTTTATAAATACAGTGGTGCCTCACACAACGAACTTAATTCGTTCCAGGAGCAAGTTTGTTATGCGAAAAGTTCGTTATGTGAAACGTGTTTTCCCATAACAATACATGTAAAAAAAAATAATTCGTTCTGTAGCATAAAATATGCTAAGATGACATAAAAAAAGATAAATTTATCTTGTTAGAGCTGTTAGCATGATATAGAGGGGATATATGTGAAGGGGAGGGGAGACAGGGGTTTTGTTGATCCTTGCTGTGTATTATAATCACCCCCCACATACTCCCCAGTACCTTTTTTAATTCCTCCCATCTTTCCCAGCCAGTGGCGTACAGGCCAGAAGCGCAGAGATCAGGAGCAATTCCTCTGCACGCCTGTGTGGGCCCATGCCGATCTCCGAATGGCTGCAGTTAGTTCTTGTGAGTCCCGCGAGAGCTGGCTGCAGTTAGTTCTTGTGAGTCCCGCGAGAGCTGACTGCAGCCATTCAGAGATCAGCGCAGGCCCAGGCAGTAGCACAGAAGGCTTGCTCTTGATCTCTGTCTGCGCTTCTGGCTGGGAAATTTGCTAGACCACCAGTTCGAGTGAGCGGGTGAGAAAGTTGCAGCAGTGGTGGCTTTTTTAAAAAAATATGTGGCGGCGGGGGGAGGTTTAAAAATATGCGGTGGCGGCGGGGGGAGGTTTAAAAATATGCGGTGGCGGCAGAGGCTTAAAAATATGCAGCAGCGGCGGCAGGGGGGTTTAAAATATGTAGCGCCACTGCACAGGGAGCCAGGCGGAGAGAGGGCAGTTAAGCGATGCAGCTCGGGCGACTTCGTTGTGTGAAACGAAGTTTGTTGTGGGAAGCAAGACCTGAAGTTCGTTGTGCGCAGCGTTCGCTGTGCGAGGCGTCCGTTATGCGAGGCACCACTGTATGTTGAAGAGCACGGGTCCAAGCACCGAACCCTGCAGCACTCTACTTCTGACGCTTTTCCAGTCCGAGTATTGTCCATTTACCCCCACTCTGTTTCCTATCCGCCAACCAGTTTTCAATCCATGTGAGTATTTCACCCTCGATTCCATTGCTTGCAATTTTTTGAAGTAGTTGTTCATGCGGGACCTTGTCGAACGCCTTCTGAAAATCCAGATATACAATGTTGACCAGGTCACCCTTGTCTATTTGCCTGTTTACTCCCTCGAAGAAGTGCAATAAGTTCATCAAGCAAGATCTTCCTTTGCTGAAGCCGTGCTGGCTGGTTCTCATCAGATTTTGTCCATCAAGGTGATCAATGATGTGGTCCTTTATCAGCACCTCTACCATCTTTCCCTGTACCGAGGTCAGATTCACTGGTCTGTAGTTTCCCGAATCTCCCCTCGAACCTTTCTTGAAGATCGGCGTAACATTCGCCACTTTTCAGTCTTCCGAAAGCCTTCCTGATTTGATCGACAGATTTGCTATTAGTTGGAGCAGTTCAGCTATTAGTTGAAACAGTTTCAGTTCCTTTATTACCCTTGGATGGATGCCGTCCAGTCCCGGGGATTTATCGTTTTTAAGCCTATCAATCTGCCTGCATACCTCTTCTAGACTGACCGTCAACCCTGTCAGTTTCCTGTATATAGCCTGTCAGCTTCTGGTATATTGTATATATCCTCTTGGGTAAATACGGACATAAAAAAATGTGTTCAGTTTGTCGGCGATGGCTTTGTCCTTCTTTAGTACTCCCTTTATTCTATGGTCATCCAACGGCCCCACTGCTTCCTTCGCGGGTTGTTTCCCCTTAATATATTGAAGTTTTTTGCTTCCTTGGCTATTTTATCCTCATAGTCTCTTTTGGTCCCTCTTACCGCCTTATGGCACCTGCTTTGATGTTGTTTGTTCTTTTTCTAGTTTTTGTCCGTTTTTGACCTTTTCCATTCCTTAAACAAAGCCTTCTTGTCTCTGATCGCTTTCTTCACCGCTATAGTGAGCCACGCCGGTTCTTTGTTCTTTTTCCTCTTGGATCCCTTGTTGATACACGGTATATATAGACTTTGCACCTAGGTGACTAGGTGACTGTGTCCTTAAAAAGGGACCATGCTTGCTCTAGTGTTTTTACAGTGCTTATCCTCTTCTTAATCTTCTTCCCCACCATGATTCTCATCCCTTCGTAATTCCCTTTTTGAAAGTTCAGTGCCATGGCCGTTGTTCTGGATCTATGTTTTTCCCCTGTGTCCAGGTTGAAGTGGATCGTATTGTGATCACTGTTTCCCAGCGTCCCTTCTACACCTTGCGCCAGTCCTCGTAGTCCATTTAGAATTAAATCCAGAATTGCATTTCCTCTTGTATTTTCTTTGACAAGTTGTTCCAGGAAACAATCGCCTACAGCATCCAGGAACTTGGTCTTCCTACCACAGCCGGAGGTGCCTAGGTTCCAGTCTATCCCTGGATAATTGAAGTCATCCATGATAACTGTGTTGCCTCCCTTGCAGTTGTGTTTAATCTCATCCATCATTTCTCTATCAGTTTCTTCGGACTGCCCTGGGGGTCGGTAATAGATGTCAATCTTAATTTGTGTTCCATTTGTTCCCGGTATTTTGGTCCATAGAGACTTTACTTTATTTTTCGTTTCCAGCGTGTTCTTTCCGGTAGACTCGATTCCCTCTTTAATGTATAGGGCAATTTTCCCAACTTTCTGTCCTACTCTGTCTTTGCGGTATAGCTTGTATCCCAGTAGCACAGTGTCCCAGACGTTTTCCTCGTTCCACCATGTTTCTGTGATGCTGATGATGGCAAGGTTATCTTTTTGTGCCATAGCTTCCAATTCCCCCATTTTATTCCTTAGGCTCCTTGCGTTCGTGTACATACACTTGAGTTTACGGCCTGCTACTTTCTTACATTTCCTTCCCTCTTGTCCCTTTCGATCCATCATAATTTCTATCTTGCCTATGATCCGGTGAGTCTTCCCTGCAATCTTCTTGCATGGTATCCTCTGGGTATGCCGTTTCACGAACCATCGACTCTTGGTCGACTGTCGGCTTTCCCCTTATTCCTAGTTTAAAAACTTCTCAATTTCTCACAATTTTTTTCAAGTAGCCTCGTTCCATCTCTGCTGAGGTGGAGTCCATCCTTCCTGTATAGCTTGCTCTTCCCCCAGAATGTTGTCCAGTTGCGCACAAAGTGGAATCCTTCTTCCTCACACCGGCGCCTCATCCATGCGTTGACTGCTTGCAGCTCCGTCTGCCTCTTCCTGTCAGCCCTGGGTACCGGCAGGATCTCTGAGAATGCTACCCTCAGTGTTCTGGTCTTCAGCTTCCTTCCTAGCATCCGGAACTGGTCCTTCAGTATTTCCCTGTTGTAGTTCTTGTTGCTCACGTTGTTTGTCCCCACATGGATCACCACCGCCGTATCTTCCTCTTCTGCGCTGTCGATGATCCTGTCAATGCGGTTCACTATATCTTCTACCTTGGCTCCTGGAGGCAGGTCACCAGCCGATCCTTTCTTCCTCCCACTATGTGGCTGTCGACTTGTCTGATGATGGAGTCCCCCACGCCGATTTCTGTCCTCTCTATCTTCTCCTATCTCTCTAGCCACAGGTCCGTGTCTTCTGTGCACT
The DNA here is from genome assembly GCF_902459505.1 of Geotrypetes seraphini. Classification (NCBI taxonomy): domain Eukaryota; kingdom Metazoa; phylum Chordata; class Amphibia; order Gymnophiona; family Dermophiidae; genus Geotrypetes; species Geotrypetes seraphini. The sequence goes on along the minus strand of NC_047089.1, from coordinate 87,505,698 downwards.
TCCATCTTCTCTCATTCTGGCGTTGTTTAAATTCATGCAGAAATAAATGGCTAGATTGAACCTAATGACTTCATTAATGCATTTCCCTTTTTTAAACCTTTATACCATTTGAAAGAGGGCAAATATCTAATTTTTCACTTCTAAAATTGGATACTTCTTAAATTTAATAAACATATTCTGGCACAAGTGTCAAACCTTAAAAAGAAGTCATATTGAGCATTGGAAAATAATTAATTAATAAAAATAGCACATTTAATTTTCCCCACCACCAAAATTCTCCATCCTGCCCCACCCGGGTACTTTTTCATGCCACCTGGCTGGAAAAAATTTCTGGGAAAACACTGCATAACTGTACCCTATGCAATCGCACACCATGGCACCCCCTCCCTCCCATGCAGAGTGCCTCCCTACTTCCCTCTTGCCTTGCCCAAACACACAATGCAGCATTTCCATTTGTCTTCCCCTCCTCCCACCCAACTGAAGGCAAAAGACTATGCTCTGCAAGCACAGCAACACTCCACAGAGCCTCCCGCTCAAGCATATTCAGGCATTGCCAAGAGGGTGGAACTCAATAATACCTGGAATGTGTCCAAGCAGGAGACTCCAAGGATCACTGTCGCACCCATAGAACATGGTCCCTCACCCACAAATCAAAGTCTTGAAAAGAAGGGGACCTCAGAAGGGAAGGGGCAGGAAAGGTTCCACACTGTATGTTAGGGGGAAGAGACAGAAGGGAGGCAGCAAGGCACTATGAGCTGCAGCCTATGCCCAGTTTTAGAGCCCCTTGCGTTCTTAGCACCCAGTGTGATCGCACTGCCAGCACATACCTTGCTATGGCCCTATCGCACACTCTTATCAGGATAAATGGCAAAGATATCTAGGACCAATAAATAGGGAAACCTTTTGAATCCCTTTATGGAAATCTTTGTTTAAATGCTTAACCTCCACTGTTTTGTTAACTACACAGGTATGACTTATTTAGGGATTATATCAACCCAAATATATTAATCTTTGGGGCTTAGAAGATTCTGTCCTTTGCTGAAGGAATAATGGAAAGTTTAGATTAGTGGTCTCAAACCCAAACCTTTTGCAGGGCCACATTTTGGATTTGTAGGTACTTGGAGGGCAGCAGATAAAATAGTTATGTCATTTCTTTAATAAGACATTAGCTATTTTTTTCTGCGACACTCCAAGTACCTTATATTTTCTGTGGCCCTCACAATTAAAGTTTAACATCTTTCCTTTCTCAAAACTGACACATTTCAGTCACTATATTGAAAATAAAAACATTTTCCCTATCTTTACTGTCTGGTGACTATTTTTCTGTGCTTTTAACTGTTTCCAGGGATTCTTGTCCTTTTGACTGTTTTTTTTCTCCGTCTTCACTTTCTGCCTTTCACCCATCTTTATAGAACAAAACACAAAAGAACCCCTCTCATCACTGTGAGATGAGAGGAGGGTCTTTTGTGGTTTGTTCTATTTTGAAAGTATTGCCCCCTCAAGTGGACTGTAATTTAAAATCCCCGGTCTGTTTGGATTTTCACCCATCTCTGGCATTAACTTAATTTTCAATTTTTCTGCTTTCTTCTCAAAATCTTCTTTTAAATGTCTTACCTTCCCTTCCTATCTTTTTCTCCTTTCCTCCCTATTTCCATGGTCTGACATCTCTCACCTTCCTTCCTTTCTCTCCCTCCCTCCTTCCTTTCCCCTGGTCTGGCATCTGTCTTCTTCCCTCCCCCATGCCCTGGCATCTATCTCTCCTGCCCCCTCCATGGTCTGGTATCTCCTTCCCTTCTTTCCTTTCCCTCCCTTCCATGGACTTGGCATCTCTTGTTCCTCTCCTCTCCCTTGTCTTCCTTCTCCTTCCTTCCCTCTCTCCCCCCCAATTTGGTGTAGCAGCATTTCTCTTCCCCGTTCCCTTCCCCCTTCCCTGTGCAGCAGCATTTCTCTTTCCTGTTCCCTTCCTCCTTCCCTGTGCAGCAGCAGCTGCATTTCTCTTTCCCCTTCCCTCCCCCCTTCCCTGTGCAGCAGCATTTCTTTCCCCTTCCCTCCCCCTTCCCTGTGCAGCAGCAGCAGCCTTTCCCTACCCCCTTCCCTGTGCAGCAGCATTTTTCTTCATCTTTAGTTTCTGGCCAGCTCCCTTGCTGAAGTCGTTTTTCCGTTCAAAGCCATGGGCAGCGGCGGTTCCTCGTGTGATCACGCGCCTGCGGATCGCGCAAGGAGCTGCTGCTGCCACCCGTGGCTTTGAACGGCAAGGGAGCTGGCCAAAAACTAAATACTCGATCATCGCATCCGAGCCGCAAAATAGTACCTGGCGGGCTGCAAATTTGAGACTGCTGGGTTAGATCTTTGTTACATCTTTTTTGGAATGTCTTTTTTATTAAAAATTTTTAGAAGCAAATTCAGTCCTTTTTACAACAAATTACAGGAATCCCTGTACCTTTTAATTTGACCTTTTTTTGGAACTCCTTTTTGTCAACCATTATAAATGAGTTAAATTATCCAGCATTTCAAAAGAACATAACACTTTTTATTCCACAAATCTTTCCAGTTCTATACAGATAGCAAAATAAGAAAAACTACAGTGAGCTACAAAATCGTAATCAATATAGCAAAACATATCAGCCAGCTATTATTATTTCCCACGAAATTTTTGAAATAAATAAGTCTTTAATAACTTTGTAAAATGAAAATATGAAATAGAGTTAAGTATTAATGGGCAAAACTCAGATTCCCAGCTAGCGGCTTGATAAGAAAATAATCACTCATGATGTGTCTTGTAAACACAGCCTTTGGACAAGGGACATGTAAAAAAAGACCAAATTATGCTGTGAACGTACAGAAAAAAAAAATGATCAATTAGATAATTTGGTACCAAACCATACAACACTTTGTAGCAAAAACAACTGAATTTAAAAAATAACCTGCGCTTCCACTGGGAGACAGTGTAATTCACAAAGGTAAGGTGTTACATGTTCAATTCTGCCCAAATTAAAAATTAAGTGAACTGCTGTATTCTGATCAAAGTGAGCCTTTTAAAAAGCTTCTTACAGTCCACTAGATAGACTATATTACAATAGTCAAGTGTGGACAGTACCAAAGAATGCACCAAAAGTTGAAAAGCCTATCTTTGAAAAGAATGGAACGTAAACATTTACAAACCATAGTGTTCACTTGATTTTGCATTATTAGATTTTGATCTAAAAATACTCCCAAAAGTTTCAACAGAGGTTCTAAAGTATATACTGTACCATTCAAATGGAGACCTTCTTATTTGGCAAGTATTAACTAGATTAAAACATCAATTAAAGTATTTTCTGTTCTGGCCTTTTTTTTTTTTTTTACATTTTTGATGGAGTTTTATATTAGCTTTTCATTTTGGTTTATTTCTCTTGGGATTTTTTCTCAAACTATACCCACAATGTAATGTACACCAGATAGTCTTTAATGTTTTGCCCTGGTGATTTTTTTTTTTTTAGCCATCAGCTAAAATTACTGAATTATCTTGGAGTATAAATGTTTATAAATACAGAATACTTTCTGATAGAAATATACTGCAGTCAGGGGGAATTCATCAAATGGCGCTGTTAGCGCATGCTAAATGTTATGGGTGTCTTTAGCGGTTAGCATGCACTAATCGTTAGCCCCATTTGATGAATTCCCACCTTATTGGAGTTATAATAAACTGCCCTTCTGGCTATAAATAAATAGAAATGCTCCACTTATAAATTTAAGAGCACTATCTCAACGTAAGAAAAAGCCTCGGGTATTATCACAGTAGAGCATGAAAGCTCAAACCTCCTCCACCCACATCATCGGCAAAAAACTTCCGGAAAGAATGTGCTATTGCCACTATTCTAGCAGGACTGAAATCACTACTAGCAATCTTTTATAAGATTAGAAAATATCCCTGCTGTGTTTTCACTACAAAGCTCACAAGCAGTCTGTGAGCGCTACATAGGAAAAATCATGACTATTGTGATATTTATTTTTACTAAGTAGAGCAAAGTGGTTATATATTGAAATAAAATCACTTTCATTTGTATGCAGCCAAGACAGTTTGATTTAAATATTGAAACCACTTTATGATGTTAATAATTATAGATCATAATGCACTGTATAGCCAGCAAGGCAATTGCTATTGTGTATTATGAGTTACATTATTTAAAACAGAGGAATATTACCAAAGCTTTCAAAACAAATTCTCAATTGTATTGATTACCTTTTCCCTTGCTGCTGCTTGTTTCTCACGCAGATACTTTTCTCTGCAGCGATCACACACCAAATACCAGGTGCTTCCTCCCACTCCACCGTCACCACAGTTGCCTGCCCATCCTCCACAGAAGTGTCCAATACTATTATAGCCCTGGCCCCCAGCATACCGTCCACAGCCTTGAAAATGGCACAAAACACCAGAAGTAAGATAACACAATTTTAATTTACCAAGCTGAGAGCTAATTCACACCTGGAGAAAGTCATTCATTTTTTTGTTTTACTTTTTTTCAGTATGGCTACTTTAAAGTAGGGCATCCTCAAAACTTTTTTCACACACAAAGCATTTGCTCAAAATTTAAACATTTAAAATCTATCTAGTGAAACAGTGTACATTTTGGTTTTCAAAATATGAAATCTCTTAAAAACTGACCCTAAATAAGATACTTTCACCTGCTATATACATTGCACTTCTATCAAAGTATAAACTAGCAAGCCAAGAATTTAAAATTATTATTAGAACATTTCAAAAGCTTCTTATTCACTCCCTCCCTCCCATCCCTGCACAATGCTTTAGCTTTGAAATCAAAGCTATTATGAATGTGAAGGACTTTATTAGTGGTGATATGTTTTAATATGTTTATATAAAAGCACAGTTATTTATCAGTAGCAGGTTAATTACGAGGACAGCAGGCAGATATTTTCAGATGTGGGTGATATTGTTCATGGAGCCCAGTACCGACAGTGCAAAAGAGTACTGTCCTTTTAAAAAATGTTTAAGTCCCGAGACTGCCCGTACCATGCATGCGCTGGTACCTTCCTGCCTGTCAGTTCATAGGCCATCAGTTCAGTAAAATAAGCTAAGAAACCAACTAAGGGAGGTGGGAGGGTTGTGAGAATATCTGCTTGCTCTCCTCGGATAACACCTGTTACAGGTAAGTACCGTATTTTCACATAGATAACGCGCACCCGTGTAAAACGCGCACACGGGTATAGCGCGCAAAAAACACAAATTTATGTACAGAAATTTTTATATACCGCACACACCCGTATACCGCGCATGCTGCCCGACCCTCCCGTCGCCGCCTGACTCCTTTCGCCCGCCCCGACTCTCCTCTGGCCACCCCGACTCTCCTTTCGCCCGCCCCGACTCTCCTCTCCCCCTTGAAGTCCTGTCCCCACCCTGAAAGCCTGATGCCCCCCCGACGTCCGATTCACCCCCCTAGCAGGACCGCTCGCACCCCCACCCCGAAGGACCGCTCGCACGCACCCGCACCCCCACCCCGAAGGACCGCTCGCACGCACTCCCACCCGCACCCGCACTCCCACCCTGAAGGACCGCTCGCACCCCCACAGCCTCCTGACCCCCCCCCCGCCATCATGTAGAAGCTCCTACTGGTATCCTGCTGCTTCCTCTTGGCGGTCTCGACTCCCCGACACGATCGGGGCAAGAGGGAGCTCAAGCCCTCTTGCCCCAGCCAACCGCGGCACCCCCGACACGATCGGGGCAAGAGGGAGTTCAAGCCCTCTTGCCCCAGCCAACCGCGGCACCCCCGACACGATCGGGGCAAGAAGGAGCTCAAGCCCTCTTGCCCCCCCCGACTCCCCGACACGATCGGAGCAAAAGGGAGCCCAAGCCCTCTTGCCCCGCCGACTCCCCAACTCTTCGACAATATCGGGCCAGGAGGGAGCCCAAGTCCACCTGGCCCTGGCGCCCCCCCCCCGCTAGTTGTTCGGGCCAGGAGGGAGCCCAAACCCTCCTGGCCACGGTGACCCCCTACCCCCACCCCGCACTACATTACGGGCAGGAGGGATCCCAGGCCCTCCTGCCCTCGATGCAAACCCCCCTCCCCCCAACGACCGTCCCCCCCAAGAACCTCCGACCGCCCCCCCAGCCGACCCGCGACCCCCCTGGCCGACCCCCACGACACCCCCACCCCCCTTCTCCGTACCTTTGTGTAGTTGGCCGGACAGACAGGAGCCAAACCCGCCTGTCCAGCAGGCAGCCAACGACGGAATGAGGCCGGATTGGCCCATCCGTCCCAAAGCTCCGCCTACTGGTGGGGCCTAAGGCGCCTGAGCCAATCAGAATAGGCCCGGGAGCCTTAGGTCCCTCCTGGGGGCGGGGCCTTGGGCACATGGTCGGGTTGGGCCCATGTGTCTCAGGCCCCGCCCCCAGGTGGGACCTAAGGCTCCCGGGCCTATTCTGATTGGCCCAGGCGCCTTAGGCCCCACCAGTAGGCGGAGCTTTGGGACGGATGGGCCAATCCGGCCTCATTCCGTCGTTGGCTGCCTGCAGGACAGGCGAGTTTGACTCCCGTCTGTCCGGCCAACTACACAAAGGTACGGGGAAGGGGGGTGGGGGTGTCGTGGGGGTCGGCCAGGGGGGTCGCGGGTCGGCTGGGGGGGCGGTCGGAGGTTCTTGGGGGGGACGGTCGTTGGGGGGAGGGGGGTTTGCATCGAGGGCAGGAGGGCCTGGGATCCCTCCTGCCCGTAATGTAGTGCGGGGTGGGGGTAGGGGGTCACCGTGGCCAGGAGGGTTTGGGCTCCCTCCTGGCCCGAACAACTAGCGGGGGGGGGGTCGCCAGGGCCAGGTGGACTTGGGCTCCCTCCTGGCCCGATATTGTCGGGGAGTTGGGGAGTCGGCGGGGCAAGAGGGCTTGGGCTCCCTTTTGCCCCGATCGTGTCGTGTCGTCGAGGGGGCAAGAGGGCTTGAGCTCCCTCTTGCCCCGATCGTGTCGGGGGTGCCTCGGTTGGCTGGGGCAAGAGGGCTTGAGCTCCCTCTTGCCCCGATCGTGTCGGGACTGCCAAGAGGAAGCAGCAGTATACCGGTAGGAGCTTCTACATGATGGCGGGGGGGGGGGGTCGGGAGGCTGTGGGGGTGCAAGCGGTCCTTCAGGGTGGGGGTGCGGGTGGGAGTGCGTGCGAGCGGTCCTTCGGGGTGGGGGTGAGAGCGGTCCTGCGGGGGGTGAATCAGACGTCGGGGGGGAACTATGTAAAAAAATTTTTGTACAACGCGCTCACGCGTATAACGCGCAAGGGTGTGCGCGGTACGTAAAAACCACGTATAATGCGCGCGTTATATGCGAGAAAATACGGTAACTGTGCTTTATCCTAGGACAATCAGGCATCATATTCTCACACAGCTTCCTGGATAAGTGTTGGAGCCCTGGAGGAAGAAGTGGATGGAATATACCTCCATCTAGAACAGTGGTCTCAAACTCAAACCTTTTGAAGGACCACATTTTGGATTTGTAGAGGGCCGCAGAAAAAATTATTGTCTTATTAAAAAAATGACAATTTTGCATGAGGCATTAACCATTTTTTCTACGGCCCTCAGAAAAAAATAGTTAATGTCTTATTAAAGAATAACAATTTTGCATGAGGCATTAACTATTTTTTCTGCGACCCTCCAAGTACCCTATTTTTTCTGTGGCCCTCACAGTTAAAGTTTAACATCTTTCCTTTCTCAAAACTAAACCCTGTAAAGAGAATCCAGTTTCCTCGGAGCCACAGGTATCAATAATGGTGTCTCCCAATTTCACAACATTAAGGTGTGAAATGGGAGCTTGGAATCTGCTCGTAATCTATAACATCAAAGAGTTTAGCTCTGGGTTCAGATTCTGATTCAAGTTTGATTGGCAGATCTTGACCCAACTGTCGAATAAACTTAGTGAATGTGAGACTCTCCGGTGGTGATCTCCTTCTAGGTGGTGGAGGAGATGGGTCTGAAGAGATCCCTTATGATTCATCAGCCAAGAGCTCCTTGTATCCAGAGGAAGAATGGTTTGACAAGTCTGAGTCATATTCCTCGATGCCCTGTAGGGATGGAGAGCGTTGAGATGGATGGTTTTGGGAATGACACTGAGTCAAGAATGTGTACCAACTATGATGTTGAGGAGAGCTTCAAGAGGTACTTCTATGTAAATACTGTGTACTTAGCTGCAATAGTAAACCTAATATTAGATGTGAAGATAGGTAGGATGATTGATTTGGTATGAACATACAGTGGTGCCTCACACAACGAACTTACCGTATTTTCACATAGATAACGCGCACCGTTGTAAAACGCGCACACGGGTATAGCGCGCAAAAAACACACATTTATGTACAGAAATTTTTATATACCGCGCACACCCGTATACCGCGCATGCTGCCCGACTCTCCCGTCGCCGCCTGACTCTCCTTTCGCCCCGCCCGACTCTCCTCTCCCCCTTCACCCCCCCAGGACCGCTCGCACCCCCACCCCGAAGGACCGCTCGCACGCACTCCCACCCGCACCCCCACCCTGAAGGACCGCTCGCACCCCCACAGCCTCCTGACCCCCCCATCATGTAGAAGCTCCTACCGGTGTCCTGCTGCTTCCTCTTAGCGGTCCCGACTCCCCGACACGATCGGGGCAAGAGGGAGCTCACGCCCTCTTGCCCCAGCCAACCGCGGCACCCCTGACACGATCGGGGCAAGAGGGAGCTCAAGCCCTCTTGCCCCAGCCAACCACGGCACCCCCGACACGATCGGGGCAAGAGGGAGCTCAAGCCCTCTTGCCCCAGCCAACCGCGGCACCCCCGACACGATCGGGGCAAGAGGGAGCTCAAGCCCTCTTGCCCCCCCGACTCCCCAACTCCCCGACAATATCGGGCCAGGAGGGAGCCCAAGTCCTCCTGGCTCTTGCGAACCCCCCCCCCCCGCTAGTTGTTCGGGCCAGAAGGGAGCCCAAACCCTCCTGGCCACGGCGACCCCCTAACCCCACCCGCACTACATTACGGGCAGGAGGGATCCCAGGCCCTCCTGCCCTCGACGCAAACCCCCCTCCCCCCAACGACCGCCCCCCCAAGAACCTCCGACCGCCCCCCCCCAGCCGACCCGCGACCCCCTGGCCGACCCCCACGACCCCCCCACCCCCCTTCCCCGTACCTTTGGTAGTTGGCCGGACAGACGGGAGCCAAACCCGCCTGTCCGGCAGGCAGCCAACGAAGGAATGAGGCCGGATTGGCCCATCCGTCCTAAAGCTCCGCCTACTGGTGGAGCCTAAGGCGCGTGGGCCAATCAGAATAGGCCCTGGAGCCCTTAGGTCCCACCTGGGGGCGCGGCCTGAGGCACATGGTCGGGTTGGGCCCATGTGCCTCAGGCCGCGCCCCCAGGTGGGACCTAAGGCTCCAGGGCCTATTCTGATTGGCCCACGCGCCTTAGGCCCCACCAGTAGGCGGAGCTTTAGGACGGATGGGCCAATCCGGCCTCATTCCTTCGTTGGCTGCCTGCCGGACAGGCGGGTTTGGCTCCCGTCTGTCCGGCCAACTACCAAAGGTACGGGGAAGGGGGGTGGGGGGGTCGTGGGGGTCGGCCAGGGGGGTCGCGGGTCGGCTGGGGGGGCGGTCGGAGGTTCTTGGGGGGGGCGGTCGTGGGGCGAGGGCAGGAGGGCCTGGGATCCCTCCTGCCCGTAATGTAGGGCGGGGTGGGGTTAGGGGGTCGCCGTGGCCAGGAGGGTTTGGGCTCCCTTCTGGCCCGATATTGTCGGGAAGTCGGCGGTCCTTCGGGGTGGGGGTGCGAGTGGTCCTGCCGGGGGGGGGGGAATGTATCGGACGTCGGGGAGTCGGCCGGGCAAGAGGGCTTGGGCTCCCTCTTGCTCCGATCGTGGATGCGGGTGCGGGTGGGAGCGCGTGCGAGCGGTCGTTCGGGGTGGGGGTGCGAGCGGTCCTGCTGGGGGGGTGAATCGGGCGTCGGGCGGGGTGGGAACTATGTTTAAAAACTTTTGTATACCGCGCTCACGCATATAACGCGCGAGGGGTATGCGCGGTAGGTAAAAACGCGTATAACGCGCGCGTTATATGCGTGAAAATACGGTAATTGGTTCCAGGAGCAAGTTTTGTTATGCGAAAAGTTTGTTATGTGAAACGCGTTTTTCCCCATAACAATACATGTTAAAAAAAATAATTCGTTCTGTAGCATAAAATATGCTAAGATGACATAAAAAAAGATAAATTTTTTGTTATTATTTTTATTTAGATACATCTAAAAAACATAATTGTTTTTTAAAACAACACACAATTTTTTAAATTTAAAGACAGACTAAGTAGAGTCTAATTTTACAGTGAGAGAGGGCAGAGTCTCAGCGGCAAAAACTGGGACTGTTTCATTTTTATTTTTTTTTTTCTAGCATCGGGGAAGCGGCGAGAGTAGCTCCGCCCCCCCCATCGCATTCAGCAGTAGGCGCCGGGCCCCTGCGAGCCGACGGTCCGCCACTGCAACAGGGAGCCAGGCGGAGAGAGGGCAGTTAAGCGCAGTGCCTGCGCGGAAGGATGCAGCTCGGGCGACTCGTTGTAGGAAGCAAGACATGAAGTTCGTTGTGCGCAGCGTTCGCTGTGCGAGGCGTTCGTTATGCGAGGCACCACTGTATACATATAAGTAGGACGATCGATGTGCCGGAAACATAAGTAGGATGATTGATTTATTATGCCATAATTATGCTGGTATTAATAACTCTGCATTGTAACACTGCTACAGAAGCCTCTGTAATTCTGTATAGAGCCCATGTATTGTAACACCTCACAGAAGCTCTTTGTAACTCTGTATTGTAACACGTTTTAAAGAAGCTCTTGCAAACTGCTCTGAATTGACATCCCAGTCATTAGTAGTGGTATAGAAACTAACAATAAACAATAAACTTCTAGACCTTTTTCAGTGATGACCTGATATTGCAGAAGTACTTTGACATCTGGATGTTGTTTTCTTCAATCTCGACCTATGTCGATAGGGAGTGCGAGATCTGATCCTTGAGTCCCGTATATGTTGATGCTCAGTCTGAGCTGGTACTGGTTATGTCATCACAGGACTCTAAGCTGCTTGTGACTGCAACATGTTAGTCAACTCCCCTTTTAAAATCTCCTTTATCTGTTCCTACAGAGAGGCCACCGGTACTGTAGTGTTCAGTACCGAAGGTGCCACAGAGTGACAAGGTGTTGATGACCTTGATGATGAGGCACGTCTTTGAGACAACCTGTGAAGGAGGAGATTGTGCCTCAATGCGCTGATGCTTAAGAGTACATCGATGGTGTTGATGCCCGAGAAGACACTGATGCATGCCTGGATGGGGACTTAGCCTTTCTGATGGATGATCCTGATGGTAAGAATGCCAACGCCAAGAGAGGCGTAGAAGTCAGTGAAAAGGTTCAGATCCTAATACTGCCTTACACACATACTCTATCGTCTCTGGTACCGATACAAAAAAAGGGGGGGGAGAGGGCATTTCATTAGGAAGAAAAGAACACACAAGCACAGGCTATTACATGGCAAAAGAGAAGGGACTTTATTCAGAAACAACAACACATATTTATAGTCTCCCCCCCCCTTTGTACATGCCCAGTCACAAGCTAATAATGGGTGTGGCTTATGGGGAAAAGTAAGTTTCATTTCTCCTAAAAACAGGGAGGGAGGGGAAGGGAAAATCCACAACCAGCACACATAATCATAATTACAGATAACAAAAAGAGACAATGGCTTTTTGTGATTTCTTGTATAGCAAAATAAGCTTATAAAGAATATACCCTTACAGTCAGTACAGTCTTTGATGCCGGAGAAGTTTTATGTGTATCGGTATTGGAAGTTGCAGACATTCTCGGTGCTGTCAATGATCCCAAAGATGATGGAAAAAATTTGTCGAACTGGAGCTGTCTAGTGGATGGTGAGCAGGACCAAGACACTGAAGACACCAATTTTGTGGATCAGTGATTCACATGGTCCTGCCGCACCAAGTGTACCGCTTAAAACCACTGGATGACTTTTGATATGGGGGAAACACTGCCGATGTAAGATCCAAGGACTCAATCGTCCCCGGATGTCGAGTAGATTGGTATCCAAAAATAAATTGATGCTCCAAGACTGAAAACAGACTGGCTAGGGGCTGAAGGCCCAAATTTGAAGAGTAGAATTAAATTCTTTTAAAAAGGGGAGAAGGAAATGAAATATAAAGTAAAATACTGAAGAAAATAAACGTGGGAAGGCACAAAAAAAAAAATCGAGTTTGACGCGCTTTGGACTAACCCAAACACCACAGCTTCTCAGCTCCATTGAAAACTGAGAACTGATGGCCCCACGAGACAACATTGGGTGGGAAGGCACCAGCACATGCACGGTACAGACAGTCTCAAAACTTAAAATTTTTTAAAAATAACAGTACACTTTTGCACGGCCCATACCAGGCTCCATGGATGATGTCAACCACATGTGAGAATATGCTGCCTGTTTGTCCTAGGATAAGACTCATCTCCTCAACTATACATGCCAGCTATTTTCTTGAAATTTGCATTTCATTTACTGATACATCTAACACAAAACAATAACTGTGCCAATAAGTCACACCACGATAACTATGGGCAATAAAATTGGGGAAGGAAAGAAGACAAATCACGTTTGTATTTGTTATTTTCAAATGGCATTTAAAAACTATTACATGAATCCTCTTGAAATTATTCCTGAGTTTATTTTTTTGTTCTAATATTTATATCTGTAAACTTTTTGTAATAAAGATATTCATACACTCAACAAGGCCTTGTCCAAAGTTTTCTAATATTTTAACTGTCCTTGTTGAATAATTTCATTGCCATTGCTCTTTTAAAACTTTCTTACCATATACAGTCAAACCAGTTAACGAGTAACGCGGTTTGCAAGTATTTTGTAAGAAAAGCAAAACACTTCAGCAAATTGTAACTCGCAAAATGAGCATTGTCTCTTGTCTTGCAGTCTGAGCACATAAACTTGATCCTAGCCTTAATTGGTAATGTGCGTGTCCTACCTGCTGTGCTCTGGATCTGCCCTGATGAGGGTGATTGACTTTGGAGCCCTTTCCCCTCATCAGCATTTGCGGGACTCTGAGATTGGCGTGGTGTCTCTGCTTATTGGTGGGGCTGTGGTAAAACTTAGGAGTCTGGTTGTGCGTCGGGGACCTGGGGCGGATGCCAGAGCTGTGATCGCCTGTGGTGGATTCGCCTCGATGGATCTTCTGTGGCCCATCTTCTCTCCTTGGCATGCTGCCTTCAGCCATTGCGCCCCACTGCCTTCTGTTTTCAGACCACTTCCTTCGGCTGCTTTGGGACTTGTGCTTCAATGAACCGACGGCCAGCCCTTCTGACCCTGCTGTTTTCCTGGAGCTGGGCAACAGCGCTTTCCCCTGCTTGCAAAAGTTGTGTCCTGTTGTGGTGGCTGAGTTACCTTAATGACTGATTTCAACTCACTACCCATTTATTTTTCTTTTCATCTTTCTTTTATTTATTTTTGTTCTTATTTAATATTTATTTCATATCTACAGTTGTACTAAAGGCCTGCACTAAAATGTAATTAACTTGACCAGTTAATGAGAAGATTTTACACGAATCGTCCGAGTTTCAATTATTTTCTATAGGAAAATTTGCTTTGATATACGTGAATTTTGGATTAAAAGCATGCTTCTGGAATGAATTATGCTCGTAAACCAAGGTACCACTGTATTCTTGAATATAAAAATGGCCCAAAAATGGGGGTCTCGGTTTACATCCGAGCGTACCTTTTGATGATGGTGCTTTTTTCCTGTCCTCCCCACCCAATGACCAACACTGCTATTTTCCACCTCACCCCACCCCCATCAATGATGTCTGACACTGCTATCCTCCACTTCCCTCCGATGACCAGCACTGCTGTCTCCCAACCCCCTCCAATAACCGGCATTGCTAGTTTCCTCCCCCAATCTGATGACTGGCACTCCTATCCTCCACTACCTGCTCTCCCTGCCCCAGTCTGACATTGCACTTACAGTTCCAGGACTCAGGAAACCGATGCCCACACTCTGTGTTGGTGAAGAGCCTTGAACGTCAGCGCATTCTCAAGGCTTGCTGGACTCCCTTCAAGAATCCTGGAGAGGGCAGGAGCCAGCACGTTTTGAGCACGCCTGGATGTACAAAGCCCTTCACCAGCACAGAGCGTCAATTCCTGAGTCCCAAACTGTAAATGCGATGTCAGTCAGGGGCAGGGGGGAGCGAGTAGTGAAGGACTGTAGTGCCTAAGCCACTATTCTTCAATTCTCCAGCGCTGTTCTTTTGCCGTGGTCCATCCCCTTTTGAAGCAACTCCCTGTTTCCGCTTGGGTAGACGGTAGAAAAGAAACTGTGCAGAGAAGGCCTTCTGTCAGCGCAAGAGAATTGCTCTCGTGCCAATGACCTTGTAGTGAGGGGAGCTTCAGAACCAGGTGGGGAGAACATCTGGTAGAACTGGGAGGGGGATAGGGAGGGAGAAAAAAGGAAATATGCTGAATGGGAGGGGCAGAGAAGAGAGGAAGGGAGATGGTGGCACATGGATGAAGAGAAGGGGAAGAGATGGTGCACATGGATGGAGGGAAGGGGAAGAGATGGTGCACATTGAAGGAGGGAAGTGGGAGAGAAGAGAGGGAAGAGATGGTGCACATGGATGGAGGAGAAGAGAAGATATATTTGAGATGGAGGTAGAAAAATGGAAAGAAACTGAATATGAAAATCAGTGCCAAAGATTGATATAGTGCAAGATGTGAAGGAGGAGAGGAAATGCATAAGGATGCCTTGGAAACAAAGTTAAGAGCAAAGAGGGAGCAAGATTATCAAATAAAATTGTCAGATAACAAAGAAAAAAGTTTTTATTTTCAATTTAGTGATTGAAATAGTCAATTTAAAAAATTTACATCTGTTTTTATAATTTGAACTGTTCAGGAAGAAATGCATTTCTTTTGTGGTGTAGTGTGCAGAGTCTGGCATATTAGGGTTTCATTTTGTGTACAATTGTACTTTTAATTTGTGGGATTGTATCTGAAAAGGGTTTTTCTGTCTTCTGTATGTGTGACTGAGGCCAGGTGTTCTGGAGGGGATAGAATTACAGAAACTTTGGTTGGTGTCGTGGCCACCAAGTAGGAAGATATTTGTTGGCTCTCTCATAGCTTTTTTGGACTCGAAACAGCCCCAACTGAAAAATTAGTGATTACATCAAGGGAAGGAGTGGAAATGCAGTGGGCAAAACTGAAAGAAGTAACTGTAAGAGCGACAAACCTTTTTGTGAGGCAAGTAAGTAAAAGTAAGAGGAAAAGAAGGCCACTTTGGTTCTCAAAAGTAGTAGCTGAGAAGGTAAGGAATAAGAGGTTAGCTTTCATAATCTACAAAAGATCACAGAAAGGAAGACAGGCAAAAATATTTGAAAGTTAAGAGAGGCTGGCCACGTAGTTAGGAAAGCAAAGACACAAATGGAAAAAATAATAGCTAACACAGTAAAAGAAGACATTTCTTTAGATATATTAGTGATAGGAAGAAGTGCAAAAGTGGCATTGTGAGACTCAAAGGTGAAGGGGAGAAATATGTAAAAGCTGATAAAGAAAAGGCTTAACTGCTTAACAAATATTTCTGCTCTGTGTTCATGGCTGAAGTGCCGGGAGCAGGACTGCAGAAGACAAACATGAATAGGGATGGAGGAGCGGTAGACCCTGATCGGTTCAGAGAGTTGTGTTCGTGAGGAGCTAGCTAAAATTAAGGTAGACAAAGCAATGGGGCCGGATGGTTTTATATCTGAAGGTGCTGAAGGAACATAAGAATAGCCTTACTGGGTCAGACCAATGGTCTATCAAGCCCAGTAGCCCGTTCTCACGGTGGCCAATCCAGGTCACTAGTACTTGGCCGTAACCCAAGGAGTAGCAATATTCCATGCTACCGATACAGGGCAAGCTCAATAAAAATAAAGAAAAGGGCAAATAACTCAAGCAAAATACTAATGTTGAGTGACCAAAAAGGAATATAGCAACTATTATAAAAGCCACTCTATGTGTCTTTACAGAAAAATTCCATCAAACTATTATTGAAGCTTATGCTCAGAGACATGAAGGTGAATGTGCCGCCTCACACCCAATCATCGCATTGTTCAATACAGTGTCAAAATGATAACAATAGTCACTATTGAATTTATAAGAGCCAAATGGGCTATAAGCTTTACATCTTATATTGATGACTGTAAACTAAACTAAACTAAACCTTAAGTTTGTATACCGCATCATCTCCACAGAAGTAGAGCTCGGCATGATTTATAGGAGTTGGCATAGAAAGGAACTACAATGAAAAGTGGAAGGACTTAGAAAGAGAAGTTTAGAGAGATTGTAAGATGAAAAAAACTTAGCTTTCTAAATTCACTGGTTCCAACCTGACACGTTTCGGGCCTGCTTCAGGGAACCAAAATTGCTCTGCTACACCACCTCAAACTGAGTGGTTTGGTGCGTTCCAAATAGAAGGCCAAAACACATTTACAGTCCAGAGTATGAAGAGCTGATTCTCCAGCATGAGAATGAGGCTTTGGAAAGAACAATGGATTGGTTGAGATGAAATTCTGAAACCACTTTAGGAAGGAATTTGGGATGAGTACGGAGGACCACCTTGTCATGATGGAACACAGTGAAAGGTGGATCAGCAACTAAAACTTGTAGCTCACTGACTCTTCGAACAGAAGTGAAGGCAATGAGAAACACCACTTTCCAAGTGAGATACTTTATATGAGCCGTAGACATTGGTTCAAATGGAGGCTTCATCAATTGAGCAAGAACAACATTGAGGTCCCAAACCACTGGAGGCAGTTTGAGAGGAGGTTTGACATTGAAAAGTCCTTTCATGAATCTGGAAATGACAGGATGAGCAAAGAGGGGTTTCCCTTCAATAGACTGATGGAAAGCAGCAATTGCACTGAGATGGACTCGGATCGATGTAGACTTGAGGCCAGAGGTGGATAAGTGCAAAAGGTAATCTAAAATAGAAGATAAGTAGGAATGTTGAGACTCCTTATCATGAGAAAAATACCACGTAGAAAATCTAGTCCATTTTTGGTAATAGCATTGTCTAGTGGTAGGCTTCCTAGAAGCCTCTAAAATCTCTCTTACACGTTGAGAAAACTGAAGAGGAGTTATGTTGAGAGGTACCAAGCAGTCAGGTGTAGAGACTGCAGGTTGGGATGAAGCAGAGATCCCTGACTCATTGTAAGCAGAGATGGAAAAACTGGTAGAAGAAATGGCTCCCTGCTGCTGAGTTGAAGTAGAAGGGAGTACCAAGGTTGTCTCAGCCACCAAGGAATAATCAGAATCATGGTGGCATGATCGTTCATCAACTTGACAAGAGTCTTGAGAATGAGAGGGAATGGAGGGAATGGTTTAGGAAGAGATTCGTCCATTCCAGAAGAAAAGCATCTGCCTCGAGGTGATGAGGAGAATATATCCTGGAGCAGAATTGAGGCAGTTTGTGGTTGTAGAGAGCTGCAAAGAGATCTATCTGAGGCGTTCCCCACTGTGAAAAAATGTGATGAAGAGGTGAGGAATGAAGTGTCCATTCGTGAGGTTGCAGAAGATGACTCAACTTGTCCACCAAGCAATATTTCACCCCTTGGATGTAGACAGCTTTGAGGAAGGTGTTGTGGCGAATTGCCCAGTCCCAAACCTTCAGAGCTTCTTGACAAAGGGAGGAAGATCCCGTCCCTCCCTGTTAGTTGACATAGTACATGGCGACTTGGTTGTCCGTCCGAATGAGGACTACCTGGTCGTGAAGAAGATGTTGAAAAACTTTGAAAGCCATGAAGATCGCTCTGAGTTCCAACAGATTGATGTGACACTGACGATCGGTACTGGTCCAGTGGCCTTAAGTACGGTCCATCGAGATGAGCGACCCAAGCGTAGGTCGAGGAATCTGTTGTAAGGACCTTCTGGTGGGGGGTCGTTTGAAACAGCAAGCCTCTGGAGAGATTGGAAGAGAGCATCCACCAGCGGAGAGACTGTCTCAATGAAGGAGTGACTGCAATGTGTCGAGAAAGTGGGTCACAAACCTACGTCCACTGAGATGCCAGGGCCCACTGAGGAATTCTGAGGTGAAGTCTGGCAAAAGGAGTCACGTGTACTGTGGAGGCCATGTGACCCAGTAGCACCATCATGTGTCTCGCTAGAAGAGATGGAAGAGTGGGAAGAAGACACTGCATGAGAGTTGAAGGAGAGCTTCCAGACGTGGTTGCGGAAGGAATGCTCTGAGTTGGATAGTGTCCAGAACAGCTCCTATGAATTGTAGATTCTGAGAGGGTTGAAGTTGTGATTTGGGAAAGTTGATTTTGAATCCCAAACTTTGTAGGAACCATGTAGTCCGTTGGGTTGCTACAATAACCCCCAGAGATGTTGAATCTTTGATGAGCCAGTCATCTAGATAGGGAAATACCTGGAGACCATGGTTCCTTAGAGCTGCTGCTACCACTACCAGGAACTTGGTGAATACTCTGGGAGAGAAAGCCAGGCCAAAGGGCAGCACTCTGTATTGATAATGCAGATACCCCACCCGAAATCTGAGATATTGCCGGGAGGCCAGATGAATGGGAATATGAGTATAGGCCTCCTTGAGTTCCAGAGAGCATAGCCAGTTGTTCTGATCGAGAACGGAATAAAGGGATGCCAGGGACAACATTCAAAATTTTTCCTTGACTAAAAATTTGTTGAGAGCCCTAAGATCCAGAATGGGTTGCAGATCACCTGTCTTCTTCGGAACAAGGAAGTAACAAGAGTAAAACCCCCTGTTCTGCTGTTCCAAAGGAACTGGTTCAATGGCATGGAGACAAAGCAGAGCTTGAGCTGCCTGAAGAAGAAGGGTGGTCTGGGATGGACTGGAAGGATACTCTCTTGGAGGAAGCTCTAGTGGAACCTGAGTGAAATGAAGAGAGTATCCTTCCCTGATGAATGACAGCACCCAGAGGTCGGAAATGATGGTCTCCCATCGGTGATAAAAATGATGGAGACGACCTCCAATAGGGGGAAGATAGGTCAGAGACAGAACGGTGGAGGTTATGTTCTGTGTTAAACAGTCAAAAAGGCTGTGTAGCCTTAGGTGCAGCAGAAGGTTGAGATTTCTGTTGCTTCTGATTCTGCTGTTTATTGAGAGGAGGGAGAGTGTAAGGAGCCACACTCGGAGCAAAACGCCTCTGGAAAATTGGAGGAGTGCATGCAGGCTTGGCAGGAGCTGGCTTGGGCTTTGGTCTGTCAATAGAAGCAAAGGATTTTTCATGTTCAGACAATTTTTTTGTGGCTTCCTCGAAGAGGTCATTGACTGCACAAGGAACAATAGCCAAGCGGTCCTGAAGATTAGGGTCCATGTCAATAGTGCGAAGCCAGGCTAGGCAGCACATTGCTACAGAACAAGCAGTCGCCCTGGTGGACAACTCAAATGCATCATAAGAAGACTGAGGTAGATGTAATCTGAGTTGTGACAGAGTAGCTATGACTTCTTGAAATTCGAAGTGCTTTTGAGTATCTAGATAACTGAGAAATTTAGGAAGAAGATCAATGTGGAACTTGAAATAAGTGACAAAATGGAAATTGTAATTGAGGACTTTAGAGGACATCATGGCATTTTGGTAGAGGCGACGTCCAAACTTGTCTATAGTTTTCCCTTCCCTTCCAGGAGGAAAGGTAGCATAAACCTTGGAAGGACGGGACCTTTTCAAGGAGGAGTCCACAAGTAAGGATTGGCGAGACAACTGCGAATTTTCAAATCATTTGCAAATTAGAGTTTTATACCTGGAGTCCAACTTGCCTGAACAGCAGGAATTGCATAAGGAATCTCCAGGCATCGTGTAAAAGTCTGAGACAAAAACTTGTGAAGAGGAAGCTTAAGTGACTCTGCAGGAGGTTGAGGAAGATGCATGACTTCGAGATACTCCTTAGAGTATTTAGAACCAGCATCCAATTGAAGGTCCAGGTCAGCAGCAATCTGACGAAGAAAAGAAGAGAAAGATAGCTGATCCGCTAATGCCTTGCCTCGAGAAGGACTCAAGGACGTCGAGGCAGCCTGGGTCGAAGATGAAGCTTCGGCAGGAAAATAGGCATCAAAAGAAAAAGGAGACTTGGACGAAGCAATAGAAACCGCTGAGTCCTCGAGGTTTGGAAGCGGGGACCTCGATCGAGGAGTCGATGGTCTAGTAGAGCTGGAAGGCGTAGATCGAAGCTTAGTAGAAGAAGAACGCTCTTTGGAAGAAGAGATATGCCTGGAAGTATGCCTCGAGGAAGGCCTCGATCGTCGGTGAGAGTGGTGTTTGGAAGCAGATCTCGAAGATCGAGGAGACTTTACCCCCGAGATGGAAGCAGACGTTGCTACCAATGAATGGATAGAGCTAGAAGCTGTGGATCGAAGCTCAGGAGGCTTGATGGAGGAACCTCAAGGCACTCCCAAGACTTGTATGGAGTGTGAAGATTCCTGTTGAGGCACTTGCAAAGAATCTGCTCCTTGTTTCGCGTGCATAGATGCCAGACCAGACACTCGCAGAGACTCTGCTCCCTGCATAGAGTGTGTAGTCTCAGCTGGAGGCATAGGAAGAGGCTCGACCTCGCGGGAGTCTGCAGAATGCCCAGGCTGGATTAGAGTAGCAAGCTTCGGTCCCATATTAGTGAGGTACTGAATGAATTGCTTCTCTAACATGGTCTGGAAAGAAGCTGGCAAGGATGGATCTGCGTCTGAAACCGGACCACTTGTTTTGGCTGGAGGTTCCACAGAGGCAGTGGAAATGTGCTTTGACTTGGAAGTCTTGACCACCTTGATTACCACCGCTGGAACTTTCTGCTGAGCGATCTGACCTGAGGATGCAGGGGAAGATACAGCAGGTGTAGTCGAGGTAAGAGCCGCTGCAAACGAAGAAGGTCTGATGAGGCTCGAGGTCGGAGTAGTGAAGGCAGAAAGGCCCTTGGTCGAAGGTTGGACAGAGGCCACTTTCGAAGTCAAGGGAGTGGTCGAAGAATCCATCCCAAAAAGCTTCTCTACTAAAATCCGACGATGTTTAAGAGCTCGAGGTTTAAGAGTAGCACAGCACTCGCACGACTTCGGTTGATGGTTCGGCCAAGGCACTTGAGGCACCAATGGTGTGGGTCCGTGAGGGAAATCGCATGCTGGCATTGGCTACACTTCTTGAAGCTCATTGCTGGCCGGAACATAGGAGGAAAAATAGCTGCCGCAAAGTCGAAGCCCACGGGCTGCGGCCGAGCGGCCTGCCCCGGCAGTCGAACGGAATAAAATTTCTCTTTTTAACTAGAAATAAAAGAAAACAGCGAATCGTGAAGAAAATAAAAACGAACCATGGAAAGAGAAGGCACAAAGTAACAAAGTTAAACGCAGAGAGTCAAAGACGGACTTCTCGGCTCCACGGAAAACTGAGAACTGAGGAGATGCATCCTGTGCTGGGCGGGAAGGCACTCACGCATGAGCGGTGCGGCTGACTCAAATCTTCTAGTTTCTACAAGCATCCGGGCTCCGTTGGTGATGTCACCCATATGTGAGAATAGGCTGCCTGCTTGTCCTGGGATAAGTGAGGCTTACCGCTTTGTAATTTTCCTGGTGGCTCTGCTGACTGACCTTTTCAATGATTCTCTAGAGTTGAGAGTGGTACTGGAGGACTGGAGAAGGGCGGATGTGGTCCCTCTCCACAAAAGTGGAAGTAAGGAAGAAGTAGGGAATTACAGGCCAGTAAGTCTGACTTCTGTGGTTTAGGAAATTAATGGAATCCCTTTTATATTTATGTTTATTAAAAGTTTTAACCACACTTTGGTTTGTCAATAACACGGTGTAAAAAATATTTAGAAACAGAGAATAGTGAAATTTCTGGAATCCTGTGGATTATAAGATTAGAAGCAACATGGATTCACTAGAGGTAGGTCTTGTCAGACAAATCTGATCAATTTTTTTGACTGGATGACCAGATAACTGGATAGAAGGATTGTGCTAGATGTGGTGTATTTAGATTTTAGTAAAGCCTTTCACAGTGTTCTACACAGATATCTAATAAATAAACTGAGTGCCCTTGTGATGGGTCCCAAAGTGATAAGCTGGGTCAAGAACTGATTGAGTGAAAGGCAAGAGAGGGTAGTAATCAATGGAGATCGCTCTGAGGATAGGGATGTTACTAGTGATGTGCCCAAGGTTATGTTCTTGGGCTTGTTCTTTTTAACATTTTTATAAACGATATTGCCGAAGGGCTGTTGGGTAAGATTTGCTTCTTTGCAGATGATACCAAAATCTGCAATAGAGTAGACACCCAGGATGGTGTGAATAACATGAAGAATGACCTGGTGAAGCTTGAAGAATGGTCTGAAATTTGGCAGCTAAAATTTAATGCTAAGAAATGTAAGGTCATGCATTTGGGCTGCAAAAACCGTAGGGAACGGTACAGTTTAGGGGGTGAAGAACTTAAGTGCACGACAGAAGAGCGGTATTTGCATATGATTGTATGTGATGATCTTAAGGTGGCCAAACAGGTTGAAAAGTTGACAGCAAAAGCTAGAAGGATGCTAGGTTGCATAGGTAGAGGTATGGCCAGTAGAAGAAAGGCGGTATTGATGCCTCTGTATAAGACTCTGGTGAGACCTCATTTAGAATACTGTGTACAATTCTGGAGGCCGCACCTTCAAAAAGATCTAAAAAGGATGGAGTCGGTCCAGAGGAAGGCTACTAAAATGGTATGTGGTCTTCATCATAAGGAATATGGGAACAGACTTAAAGATCTCAATCTGTAAATTTTGGAGTAAAAGGCAGGAGAGGGGAGATATGATAGAGATGTTTAAATACCTATGTGATGTAAATGTGCATGAGTTGTGTCTCTTTCATTAAAAGGAAACTTTGGAATGAGAGGGCATAGGATGAAGTTAAGAGGTGATAGACTCAGGAGCAATCTAAGGAAATACTTTTTTACAGAAAGGGTAGTAGATGCATGGAACAGTCACCTGGTAGAGGTGGTGGAGACTGTCTGAATTCAAGAAAGCTTGAGATAGGCATATGGGATCTCTTAGAGAGAGGAAGAGATCATGGTTACTGCAGATGGGCAGACTGGATGTGCCATTTGGCCTTTATCTGCCATCATGTTTCTATACTTATGGCATTACTTACGACATTCGCATACCCAAATTTCTAATCTTGGTTTATATTTGAGTCACCCTGTTTTCTCCTTTTTTATATTCAGATTGGTTTACATTTGAGTATATATGGTATATATTTAGTACATACAATAGAATATTCTACTAACAAACTGGCATATGCTAAAACATACAATATAATTCAAAGTTCCTTCACTTAACAATTATAAAAGCACACAAGTTCTTTACTGTGCAATTGTACTATCACATAATTTGGTACTTTGGAATGCATCAATCATCTCTCGTGAAACAGAATTCTCAACTGCACGATTTAGAATAGTCAAATTATCACCAATATAAATATATTTTATTTTAGAATACTGCTTTTGCCATAATTTGAAGTTTTAATCTTACCTGGATGAGCTTGTCGCATATGATATGTCACTGGGTAAGGATGTGATTCTCCACACAATTCACATATTGTATCTTTCTCTGGTCCTCCCACAGCAAGCTGAGCCATTTCACCAAACAGATTCCCTCTTGGTCTGCACTCAGCTTTTTCCTTTTTCTTTTTCTCCTTTTTTGATTTCTTGTTATCTTTATCACTCTCTTTTTTCTTTAAAACTGCACAAGACCCAGGGCTTGGGAAAATCATGTTCTGGGAAGCTGCCTTGATGGTTGCCAAGGAAATATCTTCCCAAAATGCTACCAAGTGCTGTAATGTTAAAGGTAGGGGAGATCTTGTCTTCAGTGTATGATGACTGGATAATTCAAATGATATGTTATCAGTTTTTCCATCCTCACACTTTTCAGGCAAAGGTGGTTCTTTAAGCATAGACAAAACTTTGTTTTTATTAATACTGCCCATTTTAGATATATCTGGTCCATGAGGTGCAATGTTAAACATATTAAGTGCAGATGATATTTCTAGAGAATGCCTGTTTTTCAGCTTTGTTTCTTTTTCATCACTAGGTTGCTGAATATTAAGGCTGTTTCTTATAGGAGCATGTTCTTTGGAAAGTTCTGGATTAAATTTCAGAAAAGAAGAACAGGCCATAGCATCATGAACTATACCTTCATGCCATAAAAAGGAAGCAAAGACAGCTCTAGCACATTCTGCCACTGAAGGAGACATTGCTTGCTTAGCTGGTTCATGTGGTCTTGTCCCATCTCCTTTGAAAAGGAAGCTAGTTTTTTCTTTTTTTGGTCGGATGTGTCTGCTGGTACTTTTGCGACTAATTTTTGGTGATCCTCTCATATCTTGTTCTTCTTTCAGTGGAGCTTTTCCTATGCTAAAATGAACTTTGGAAAAGCTATCATCCACATTTTTAAATTCTGTGTTCTCTTCACATATGCTGTCTGTAATACTATCAGTCTTTAAAGTGCTTGATGTGCATACTTCGATGACTTCACTGTGAAGGTTCTCCTGAACAACATGGGGTGAAGGAGCTCTATTGTCAGTATTAGTGGCAGGTTTTGCATCTTTCAGAAGAATTTTTGGTTTTGGCGATGTTGAACGTCCCCTCAGTGGTTCCGTTAATGGTAACTTCTTTTTGCGAAGGGTATCAGGGTCCAATGTATAAGAGTCTGACTTAGACCGTTCACGAGGTGGGTCAAGCTTTGTCTTTGCAGGTGTTGAATGTTTTTGAGGTAGATTCTTTTCATGTGGAGATGATAATTGTGGAGAACTGGCACTAGGCATACTAGATCTACTTGGTGGAAGTGTTTTTGGTTTTGGCGAGGATGATCGTGATCCTGGTCCAGGAGATTCTGCTCTCAGATTAGATGGTGGTCTCCCATCAGATTTTAGTGTCTGAAGAGTATTATGATTTGGAGATGATGATCTGCTGTGAGAGTCTGATCTCAATTTTGCAGTATCAGATTTCAGCATAAGGGATTCACCAGCAGATAAGCCTTCTGAATTCCTTGGTTTCTTCTGGTCAATACCAGCTCTGCTCATTCGTCCATCAAGTTTGGGTGATCTAGACTCTGCTCTGTGTTTAGAGGACATGTCTGATTTTCCTGCTGGAGAAGATGATCTGGCAGCCATTGAGAAGTTTCCTCGGTCACCTACATAATCCATTTTACATAAATAAATTACTGTCATTATATGGGATCATCAATTTCAGTATTCATTAATAAATAAGTAGCATATAATTATATACATATTAATAATCAAAGCAAATGCTTTTGATACTGACAAGTAGAGAGAAAACCAAATTATTCTCCTCTAAAATAAATTACACAAATATGAACTCAAATCAACTATTTGTTCATGTATAAAACAATTATAAATGCAATAGCCATGAATGAATGCTGGATAATGCAAATAAACAAAAAATATAAAAGAAAAACAAAGCTTTGAAATCAGGCATTATTTATACTTAAGCATATTGAGTATCTGAGAATTAAAGGGTCAAATTAATTTTACTGTATTTTGCTTAACCTAAAGGACAATGTGCTGAAAGTCCATTACTGACATTTTCATAGGTGTGTATATATTAAATTTAACAATGTGGATGGTTGAAAAGCACTATATCAATTGTTCATATTAGATTATTATATCATCACAAGTTATCAAAATGCGACATACTGTAGCATAGCACTATGCCAAAATTTGCAAAAAGAGGTGTCTCACCATACTGTGACGTACCTGTGGGTTGAAAGCATATCTATTTACTACTACTACTTTTATTACTATTAATTATTTCTATAGCGCTACCAGATGTACACAGCGCTATACAGAGTCACAAAGAAAACAGTCCCTGCTTGAAAGAGGTTACAATCTAAACAGACAAGACAGACAAACAGGATGTATAGATACAGTTAAGGGGAACGGTTAATCTGCTGGCTGGGTTGAAGGGCAGTGGGGAATAGGGTTATGGATTGAAGGCTATATCAAAAAGGTGGGTTTTCAGTCTGCTTTTAAACAACGTAAGGGAAGGGGGCTTGGAAGACAAACTCAGGTAATTTATTCCAGGTATAGGGGGCAGCTAGATGAAAGGATTGTCTGGATTGGCAGTGGAGGTGAAGGGTGCAGCTAAGAACAGCTTATCTGAGAAACAGAGTTATCTAGGAGGTGTATATATAGAGAGAAGAGATATTGAGGAGCAGAAGAATGAACGTACTTGTAGATCAACAAAAGGAGCTTGAACTGCATGCGGAGGCAGATAGGTAGCCAGTGAAGTGATTTAAGGAGAGGGGTGACATGAGTGTATCGAGGTTGGTAGAAAATGAGTCGTGCAGCAGAGTTTTGCACAGATTTTAGGGGTGGGGGTGGGGGGTGAGAAGGCAGCACTACAGGAGCCAGTTAGAAGCAGATTGCAGTAATCTAAGCATGAGGTTACGAGAGTGTGGACAAGGGTCCGGGTAGTGTGCTCAGACAGGAAGGGGCAAATTTTGGTGATGTTGTAGAGATAGAAGTGACAGGCCTTAGCAGTTTGTTGGATGTGTGAAGAAAATGAGAGGTCAGAATTGAAGACGACTCCAAGGTTGCGAGCAGATGAGACTGGAATGATGACAATATTATTTACCGAGATGGAGAATGGAGGAGGAGGAGCAGCTCAGTCTTAGACATGTTTAGTTTCAGATGACTTCACTAAACAGAACCCAAATTAGAAAGAATGAAAAATGCAGTGATCAAAAAAGATTCTTTCTTATTGGTAACCTCTCGGGAAAGTATAATAATTGTGTAGCTAATACAACCTTATATCATGAGTATACCAACTAAAAAACAAATAAACACTGTGATATAAGGTGGTCCTCAGTAGTTACAACTCAAAGAAACTGTCATTAGAGTTGGAAACTTGATAACCCAGCTGGGTTTATTAAGATTGATACATCCTTGGACCTGGTTTTGGTGTTGTGTGGAAAACTTAATCAACACAAAAATAACAAACCTAACTTAAACTTTGCCCTGTGGTTAATCGCAAAATAATTTCAAAAATGTGTGTGTCAGAAGGGAGAGCTCTTACCCTAATCCAACACTCAACATAAGGAGAAGCAATAAACAGTTCTGAAAGTACAAAAAGGTACTTATCTCCGTTGGCGGATGTAGCAATCGTAATGTGCCTTTCAGATGACGGTAGGACATCCAGGCAGCAATGTCAGCCAAACAGGCAGAGACTTTTTCTTGGACTTTAAATGAAATTTTGGGTGTAGAGAGATAGATCTGGGAGTCATCAGCATATAGATGATACTGGAAGCCATGGGAGGAGATCAGGGCACCGAGGGAAGTGTCGTCGAGAGAGAGAAGAAAAGAGGTCCTAAGACAGAACACTGGGGTACGTCAAATGTTAGTGGAGTAGCAGCGGAAGAGGACCCACCACATACACTAAAGGTGCGATGGGAGAGGTAAGAGGCAAACCAGGAGAGGACAGATTCACGGAATCCAAGCAAGGACAGCATATCAAGGAGTAAGCTGTGATTAACAGTATCAAAGGCAGAAGACAGGTCAAGAAGGATGAGGATCAAGTAAAAGCCCTTAGATCTGGACATGAACAAGTCACTGCAGACTCTGTGGAGTGATGGAGGCGAAAGTCAGATTGCAGAGGATCAAAAATCTGTCGAGTTGAAAGGAAGTCCAGGCAGTGATGGAGAACAGCACGCTTGAGTAGCTTGTATAGAAACAGAAGAAGGGAGACAGGTAAAAGTTGGATGGGCAGATGGGGGTCCAGTGAGAGTTTTTCCAGAAGTGGCTTAACCACCACATGTTTGAAGGCATTGGGGACAGTTGCAGTGGAAATGGATAGGTTGAGAATATGGCAGATGGGAGGGATAACAGTATGTGAGATGGGGTCAGTTTCTTACTCTGTGATTTCAGAAAAGGAGGAAAAATCAGCGGTAGTTGACGGAGGGTCGAGAGGGTGGGACCAGGCAAGGGGAGCTTCCCGAGTTGCTTGGGTGAAGGATGAGGGAGTGGTGTGAATTTGAAGTTCAGGAGAGTGGATGGTGGGTAGGGGAGAAGGATGTGACTTTGTAGTTAATTCAAGGGTGATCTTGTAGACCTTGTCATGGAAGTAATCAGCCATAGTCTGGAGAGAGAGAGAAGGAGGGTTCAGAGGTGGGGGTGCTTTGAGGAGGGAGTTCAGCATGGCAAAGAGATGACGGGGTGGAAAGAAAGGGAGTTAGTTAGTTGGATGTAGTAGTCTTGCTTGACCCGTGTAAGGTCCATAGAAGAACCCGTAGGAAGTCAGCATAAATTTGAAGTGAAGAATGTTAGCATGTATGCAAGATTTGAGCCAAAGGCTCACAGCACAGTGGGTACAGGAACGTAAGTAATGAATACTGGGAGTGAGACAAGGTTGAGGTTTGGTATGCCTGACAGAGCGAGGAACAGGGGGAGCAGGAGCGTCCAGAGCAGAGAGAGAATAGAGTTGTACGACGAGACAGCCTTGTGGACAGACTTGGATAACATAGTAGAGGCAAGGGGAAGTGAAACAGTGGTTGAGAGCGTGGAAGGATCAAGGGCTTGAAGATTTCAAAACCTGTTGGAGGTGACTGGGCATGGCTGAGGGAGAGTGGACGTGGCTGAGGGAAAGGAGAAGTAAATGTGAAGATTATCAGATGATGATCAGAGATGGGGAGGAGTGAGGTAGAGAAGTTAGAGAGAGAGAGATATTGGATAAAAAGACAAGATCAAGGCAATGGCCTTCCCAGTGAGTGGGGGTAGTGGAGCTTTGCTGGAGGTCAAATGAGGGGGTTAAGGCAAGAAACTTGTCAGTGGGATCATCAATGTGAAAGTTAAAATTCCCAAGAATGAGGGAGGGAGAAGATGAATCAAGGAAGCCCGAAAGCCAGGAGTCAAATTTAGTGAGAAAGGAGGAAGGGGACTTATTGAGAGGACGATAAATGACTGCTATCCACAGAGGTAGAGGAGTGAATAGGCAGATAGAATGGCCTTCAAATGAGGATTGAGGAGGTTGGATGGCTTCAAATGTGGGATTGAGGAGGGAAAAGAGGTTGGAATCTGCAAGAAGGAAGATAAGAAGCTCAATCTCTCCACTTTGACCAGTAGGATGAGGTGCATGGGAGTAGTGGTAGCCACTATGGGAGAGGGCAGCAGCTGCAGTGGAGTCCTCAGGGTAAATCCATGTTTCAGTTAGAGCAAGCAGGTGGAGGGACTGGGAGATAAAGAGGTCATGAATGTAGGGCAGTTTGAGCATTCCACAGGGCACATGAGAAAGGGAGAGAGGACTGAAGAAGAGAAATACTTATAAGGTTAGGGTGGTTACACACATGGGGAAAGAGAGGGTGTGGAAGGCCAGTGTTTGAATTGACATCCCCAGCAGTGAGCAGAAGGAGGAGTAAGAGAGTGTGCCGAAGCAAAGGGGAATAATGATGGCAATGATGAAGATGGGTGGGGCTCAAAGCGAAAGAAGATGGATGAATGGGAGAGAGAGAATGCTTGAGCTTGAGTGCAGTGAATAAGGTAGATGACAAGATGGCTGGTGATAGGAAAAGAAGAACGATAGTGAGGACGTGATGTGGAGAGGAGAGGGAAAAGGATTAAGATTGGGAGATTGGGGAGAGTGAGTATGAGAAGCAAAAAGTGAATTGGAACCATAAGGAGAGGAACAGAGAAAGGAAATAGAGATATACAAGAAGAGAGGCAGTGACAATAGGGAGGCTCCCTGAGGAGGCGAATGAAGGAGCGCACTAAGGAGCATGTGCTTCTTGTTCACGCTCTGAGAGGGTTCAGATTAAATAGACAGCAAGGCTAGTGAGGCCACCTGTTTGCTTGGGAGGGGCTACAGTCAGGCAGTCAGAGGCAGCGGGGGAGGGCCTAGAAGAAAACTGCAAGAGAGATGGGGGATGGAGAGATGAATCTACTGTCCTTCCTGAAAGAAAACAGAAAATAATTTATTTTAGAGGGCAGGCTAGAAAAAGGGAAAAACAGGACCAAGAGACAGAACAGATGGGAACTGAAGAGCTTAGAATGTATGACTAACCAGTTGCTGGAGGAAAGATGAGGCCATTCAGGACAAGAGCCCCAGCTAGAAAGAGCGCTGCCCCGAGAGGGTTCAGATTAAATAGATATCAAGGCTAGTAAGTTCACCTGAGTGCTTGCTTGGGATGGGCTACAGTCAGCCAGTCAAAGGCAGCAGAGAGGGGCCTAGAAGACGACTACAAGAGAGATGGGGGACGGAGAGATGAATCTGCTGTCCTTCCTGAGTGCTTGCTTGGGAGGGGCTAAAGTCAGCCAGTCAGAGGCAGTGGAGGAGGGTCTAGAAAACTTCAAGAGAGATGGAAGATGGAGAGATAAATCTGCAATCCTTCCAGTTGCTGGAGGAAAGATGAGGCCATTCAAGACAGAAGCCCAGTTAAGCACATGAAAAAAAAGAAAATGTCACATAAGAATATGAATTTCAATTTCATTAAAATATAACGTATTTTCACGCATATAACGCGCGCGTTATACATGATTTTACAAACCGTGCATAACCATGCGCATTATACGTGTGAGCGCATTTTACAATTTTTTTTTTACATTCTGATCCGGCATTCCCCCTGCGAACCAGCATCCTCCCCCCCCTGCTCGCGTCACCCCCTCCCACGCGATCCTATATGCCCCCCAGCACCGCAAATACAACTCTTACCCGATTGGGCACCGGCACCAGCACCAATGCACAGCATGTGCCTGTGCCAGTGCCCGAAGATCCTCCCTCGTTGGTTTGGGCTGGGCTGGGCTGGGCCGGGCGGTGCGAGAGAGATCCTCCTTCTTCCTCTGCCGGGCTGGACTAGGCTTTGAGCATTTGCGCATGCTCAAAGCCTTCTGGTCTCGCTCTCTCCAGGATTATCTCGGAGAGAGCGAGACCAGAAGGCTTTGAGCATGCGCAAATGGTCAAAGCCTAGTCCAGCCCGGCAGAGGAAGAAGGAGGATCTCTCTCGCACTGCCCGGCCCAGCCCAGCCCAAACCAAACCAACGAGGGAGGATCTTCGGGCACTGGCACATGCTGTGCATTGGTGCTGGTGCCGATGCCCAATCGGGTAAGAGTTGTATTTGCTGTGCTGGGGGGGATGTAGGATCGTGGGGGGGGGGGGAGGATGCCGGTTCGCAGGGGGAATGCCGGATCAGATTATCTCGGATCAGAGGGGGAGGGGGGTGACGCAAGCGGGGGGGAGGATGCCGGTTTGGAGTAGGCGGGAGGAGGTTTAAGCATGCGCGGTATACGCGTGTGCGCGCTATATTAACATTTTATTACATAAATTTGAGTTCCCCGCGTGCTATACCCGTGTGCGCGTTTTACACGGGTGCGCGTTATCTACGTGAAAATACGGTAATCACATCGTTTTTGTTTCTCTTAAATTTCTCCACAGTGCATCAATTCTCAGGGTTTCCTATAGATTTATGTCCCACATAGTAACATAGTAAATGACAGAAGATAAGACCTGAATGGTCCATCCAGTCTGGTCTTTAATTACATGCATTACAATTTCATGATTAAAGTGTATTTTTTGTTATTTCTAGGCCATAGATCTTAGAAGTCCGCCTTGTACTGTCCTTGGCTTCCAACTACTGGAATTGCTGTCAAAGCTCACTCCAGCCTATTCAAATCATCTCAAAGTTTTGCAGGATTCAGACCATGAAAGTCTGCCCAGCACCATGCTCAAAGTTCCAAATTGCTGGGGCTCCCAAAGCCCTATCAAGGCCATCCATATATGGCAAGTCTGCTCGGTGTCAGCCTTACGCTTCAATTTACACCAATCATATTTTAATTACAGATCGTCTGTGTTCATCCCATGTTTTCTTGAATTCTGTCACTGTTTTCCTCTCCACCACCTCACTCAGAAGGGCATTCCAGGCATCCAACATCCTCTCTGTGAAAAATAATTTCCTAACATTACTCCTAACTCTAACACCCCACAACCTCAATTTATGCCCTCTAGTTTTACCAATTTCCCTTTTCTGGAAAAGATTTGGTTCATTTTAATACTTTTCAAGTATTTAAATATCTATATCATATCACCCCTGTCCCATCTCTCCTCTAGAATATACATGTTCAGGTCTTACAATCTCTTCTCGTACATTTTATGATGCAAACCCCCTATTTTTGTCGCTGTCCTCTGGACCGCTTCAAGTCTTCGTATATTCTTAGCCAGATAGGCCTTCAAAACTGAACTCATACTCCAAGTGGGGCCTCACCAACAACTTGTATAGAAAATAAGAACATAAGAAGTTGCCTCCGCTGGGTCAGACCAGAGGTCCATCGCGCCCAGCAGTCCGCTCCCGCGGCGGCCCATCAAGTCTATGACCTGTAAGGTGATCCTTGTCTAAAACCCTTTATTTCCCTTTTATGCTTCTATCTATACCCTTTCATAATCCTATCTCTACCTCTATCTGTATCTCTCAATCCCCACATCCTTCAGGAATTTATCCAATCCTTCTTTAAAACCCCGTAGTGCACTCTGTCCTATCACAACCTCCGGAAGCGCATACCAGGTGCCCACCTCCCTCTGAGTGAAAAAGAACTTCCTAGCATTGGTTCTAAACCTGTCCCCTTTCAATTTCTCCGAGTGCCCCCTTGCTCTTGTGGTTCCCAATAGGCTGAAGAATTTGTCCCTCTCTACCTTCTCTATGCCTTTCATGATCTTGAAAGTCTTTATCATGTCTCCTCTGAGTTTCCGCTTTTCCAGGGAGAAAAGCCCCAGCCTTTCTAACCTGTCTGCGTATGGAAGGTTTTCCATACCTTTTATCATTTTCGTCGCTCTTCTCTGAACCCTCTCTAGTGTCGCCATGTCGTTCTTTAGGTACGGTGACCAATAATGGACACTGTACTCCAGATGCGGGCGCACCACGCACGATACAGTGGCATGATGACTTCCTTCGTTCTGGTTGTAATACCCTTTTTAATAATACCCAACATTTTGTTTGCTTTCTTTGCGGCTGCTGCGCATTGTGCCATTGACTTCATTGTTGTATCCTCCAGCACACCCAAGTCTTTTTCAAGGTTACTTTCCCCTAGTACTAATCCCCCCATTTTATAGCTGAACATCGTTTTTGTTTTTTCTTATATGCATGACCTTGCATTTCTCAACATTGAAGTTCATCTGCCATTTATTAGCCCACTCCTCCAGTTTGTTCAGGTCCCTTTGTAGGTCTTCACATTCCTCCGTGGTTCTAACCCTGCTACAGAGTTTTGTATCATCCGCAAATTTTATAACTTCACACTTTATCCCTGTTTCGAGGTCATTTATAAATACATTGAACAGCAGCGGTCCGAGCACCGACCCCTGCGGAACACCGCTCGTGACCCTCCTCCAGTCCGAGTAGTGGCCCTTCACTCCAACCCTTTGCTTTCTGCCTGCCAACCAGTGTTTAATCCATCTGTATACGTCCCCTTCCACCCCATGGTTCCACAGTTTCCTAAGTAGCCGCTCATGGGGTACCTTGTCAAAGGCTTTTTGGAAGTCGAGATAAATGATGTCTATGGGTTCCCATTTGTCCATCAATTCCTCCTTTCTTCTGCTTGGTATGCCTCTCTATATATTAACTAGCATCCTTCTGGACAAAGCCACCACCTTGTCACATTGTTTTGTTGCCTTCAAATCCTCAGACACTATCACTCCAATAATTGAAGTGAAGATTACCAGCCTGTAGTTTCCCGCTTCATCTCTGCGACCACTTTTGTGAAGAGGGACCAAATCTGTTCTTTTCTAATTCCACAGAACATCTCCCATCTCCAGGGATTTATTGAACAAATCTTTAAGTGGACCCACCAGGATCTCTCTGAGCTCCCTCAATATCCTGGGATGGATATAATAATAATAATAATAATTTTATTCTTATATACCACCAAAGCTATAGTAGTTTGAGGTGGTTTCTCTAACTTCAATTTTTCAAGTTATTCATAAACACTTTCTTCCATGAATGGTGCAATATCCACTCCATTCTCATGTGTATCTTTGCAAACCAATCACAGTTCTTCCCCAGGATTTTCTTCTGTAACACAGAAGTTATTGAGCATGTTTGTTTTTTCCTTATCACTCTCCATCTAATGGTTCGTAGCTTCTTTCAGTCTCACAATTCCATTTTTTGTTGTCCTTCTTTCACTAATATATCTGAAAAAAAAATTGTTTCTCTTTTTTACATTTCTACCTACTTTTTCCAAGGGTTGTACTAATCAAAAAAAATTTCACTAGAAGTCTTTTTTCCTTTATACCAGAGAAGCCCGTTTTATTTTTTATAGTATGTAAATATTATGTTAAGTTAAAATCCCAAATCTGTGTACTTCTTAATACTGCAAATGTGTATACAAGTAGTATTATACACCAAAAACTTGTTAACGACTTAAGCCAAACTATATGAACATGAAGATTTACCTATGCATCATCTATCTTTCTTTTTTTTTCCCCATCCTCTCAGCTTCTTTGAGAGAGGAGGTGGCATTTAACAGCTTTAAAGGAGTGTTCTGGAAATTCCTTTGACATTGCAAGGATAGCTATGTTCATAGAGATATTAAATATGAACTTGGATAGCTCGAGGGTATTAGATACCATAGGCCAGGGATGTCCAACAGTACAAAGGTTGCTGGTTCTGGAAGCTACAGAGCCCGTACCAGAGGAAGACTCAGGCTTCCAGTAGATACTCTATATACTTCATAAAGCCCAAGAGAGGCTCATAAGACTGGAGGCCGATTCTAGACCTCAAAGCAGTGAATGCCCTCAAGATAGCACATTTTCAAAAGTAGATGGTAAGGTTGGTAAATGCAGCAGACAGTTTTAAAAAAAACAAGTCTTATGTTTTATTAATAAACTTTGGGCGCTGAAGAAAATAATGTAAGTGTTTAGAAAGCACAGCACTGTTTAAAAATTTCCATCAGTAGCAGGGCCAGCTCAAGCGATCGTGGAGCCCTGAGCTAACTTCCTCTGGCATCCTACCCCCTTCTACCCACATTGGCACCCTTCTCCTTGTGGTTTAGTATTGCTCCCCTCCTTCTGCAGTTCTGCAAACCTGCAAGCAGCAGCAATATGAAGAGAGGCAGTCTTTGACCAATCCTTGGGTGTTCTCTTTGTCAGTTCCAATTTCCCTTTTCCAATTTCCTCTGGGCAGGACCCTGGGGCTGGCTGTAGAGAATGACACAGGGACAAATTTTTCCCCGTCCCCGCAGGAACTCAATTTCCCCATCCCCGTGAGTTTTGTCAATGCCCTTGTCCCATTCCTGTAAGCTCCGCCTTAACCACACAAGCCTCGAACATTTATGATTTTAAAGTGTTTGAGGCTTGTGCAGATGAAGATGGAGCTTCATGGGGCGGGGCAGGAAAAGACATTATGGGGACAGAAAAAATGAGTTTCTGCGGGGACGGGGAAAAATTTGTCCCTGTGTCATTCTCTAGCTGGCTGGAGGCTGTCTTTTTTCATGTTGCTGCTGCTGCTGGTTTGCAGGACTGCAAGTAGGGGGAGAGAAACTAGATATCTGCTCGGAGACGAGGATCAGAAATATTTAATCATTGCACTAGGTGAGGCACTAGCAGTGATGTCAGTGGCTTGAGATTTTGGCACTCTTTACTGCTAGCACCCTAAACCAGTGCTTCACTTACTCCAATGATTAAGCTAGCCCTAATCAGAAGCAATAGGTTAAAGACTCATATGAAACTGAATTATAGAAGAACTGAGAAAAAGGAGTTTATTTCTATGTACAAATTTCAGCAACTAGGAATCAGCCTAAAATAGTGTTCACATTGATCAAATGTTTACAAGTTTGAGTTCTCATTAACCAAAAGATGGGCTTGCAAGGGTTCACATTAATTTTTGAATTGAAGATCTTATCAATCTAGCAGCAACTGGATTTTTATAAAGGAGTGCTTAGTGATATTGCTGAAGGGCTGACTGTTAAGATTTGCCTCTTTGCAGACAATACCAAAATCTGTAATAGAGTAGACAACTCTGATGGTGTGGAAAACATGAGGAAGGATATAGTGAACTTTGAGGAATGGTCTGAAATGTGGCAGCTAAGATTTAATGCTAAGAAATGCAAGGTCATGCATTTAGGATGCAGAAACATGAGGGAATAGTACAGATGTTGGAGGTTTAGGTGTTTAGGAGGTGAAGTACTTTTGTACACAAAAGAGAAGCAGGACTCAGGTATGTAATGATGTTAAGGTGGCCAAACAGGTTGAAAAAGCAATGGTGAAAGCTAGAAGGATGCTCGGGTGCAAAGGGAGAGGAATGGTCAGTAGGAAAAAGGAGGTATTGATGCCCCTGTATAAAGCTCTAGTGAGAACTCATTTAAAATATTGTGTACAATTTTAAAGATCACATTTCCAAAAAATAAAAACAGGATGGAATTGGTCCAGAAGAAGGGAACTAAAATGGTTGATGGTCTTCACCAGGGGTCTCAAAGTCCCTCCTTGAGGGCCGCAATCCAGTCGGGTTTTCAGGATTTCCCCAATGAATATGCATGAGATCTATGTACATGCACTGCTTTCAATGCATATTCATTGGGGAAATCCTAAAAACTCGACTGGATTGCAGCCCTCAAGGAGGGACTTTGAAACCTCTGGTCTACACCATAAGGTGTACGGGGACAGATTTAAATATTTCAATATGTATATTTTGGAGGAAAGGTAGTAAAGGGGAGATATGACAAAATCATTTAGATACCTATGTGGCATAATTACACATGAGGCGACTCTCTTACAATTGAAAGGAAACTCCAGAGTGAAAGGTAATAGAATGAGGTTAAGAGGTGATAGGCTTAGGAGTAATCTAAGGCAATACCCTTAGATCAAAGGTGTCAAAGTCCCTCCTCGAGGGCCGCAATCCAGTTGGGTTTTCAGAATTTCCCCAATGAATATGCATGAATCTATTAGCATACCATGAAAGCAGTGCATGCAAATAGATCTCATGCATATTCATTGGGAAAATCCAGAAAACCTGACAGGATTGCAGTCCTCGAGGAGGAACTTTGACACCCCTGCCTTAGATTCTATTCAAGAAATTTGTCAAATGATCTAACTAAACCTGATCAACCCTCCACAGATCGTAATGCATACTACATCTATTAACCATGTATTCTCCCTGGAAATGCCCAGGCCAACACTTGTTGTAAACCGCCTAGAACTGAGAGGTATTGGCAGGATAGAAGACACCAATGTAATGTAATACCTTTTTTTCACAGAAAGGGTGGTAGATGCATGGATTAGTGTCCCAGTGGAGGTGGTGGAGACAAAAACTATGTTTGAATTCAAGAAAGCGTGGAACAGGCATATTTGATCTCTTAGGGAGAGGAGGAGATAGTGGATGGATCATTTGGCCTTTTTCTGCTGTCATGTTTTTTAACATCTTTGCTCCTCAGAGAAGAAATCTGCATCTCACCCACTTCTTACTTGAAATAAAGCACACAACTGTGCCCATTAAAAAAAAGTAAAGAAAAAAAGTAAGTCTTCCTGCCCTGAACAGTTGAGCGGCATGAGGCTGCTTTGGGGTTTCCAGTGCTGCTCAGTTGTTCGAGCTTCCCCTGCTGACTCCACTCATATATCTGTCGCTTTTCCAATGACTGATCTGATGGGATTACCGTGGATCTCTGTGAAAGTCATTTGCATGCAAAATTATTTGAACATCAATCGCCATTTTTAAATCGGACATTTACCAGCCCCCTAGCAACCCACTGGATTTTAATGATGATTATAGAGCATCCAGGCCTCAGTCAGGAATTTGTACAAATTTATTTAAAGCAGATGATGGCTCTGCCAGGTACATATGACCTAGATTGGCAGGGTACTGGGATAAATGAACCATTGGTCAGACTCAGTAGGAAAGATGAGGTTCTTACCTTGGTAGTTTTCTTTCTCTGTAAACCCTCACTCTATTCCTGAACTCTTGGGTAGTCAATCCCTTCTTGCGAGATTTCTTGTAGGAAGCTTCATTTGCATAGTTTTGCTTCTCTTCTCTATGGCTGCCTTCCAACTTCCAGTGTGTTACAAAGCAGTCATACCTTAAGAGGACACAGAAGAGGGAGGGGAATGTTGAAACTCCCCGAGAAACACATTTAATCTGCTTGTTTCAATAAATATCATTATTTTATTTTTAAAAAGAGAATACATAATGAGACTCAGCTTGCACTGACAATGCAGGGAGGGGCACATCAACAAGAGACACCCTGGAGTAAAGTACATGTAAACTAACACTGTGGAACTATCTGACCGATAATTTAAAAAATGGAAAATTCCTAACTAATAACGGTCATATTATAATCACCCCAATTCCAAAAAATCGTAAACAATCCTTAACATCAGTAACCAACTATAGACCGGTAGCATCCATTCCATTCTTCGTAAAAATAATGGAAGGTCTAGTACATACCCAGTTGATGGACTACCTCGATCAGTTCTCTCTACTACATGAAACCCAATCTGGCTTCAGACCTCTGTTTAGCACCGAGACAGTAATTGCGGCGACCCTAGATTACTTACGCTCCTTATTTAGCAAGGGCCATAACGCCCTAATCATGCAATTTGACATGAGCTCGGCCTTTGACTTGGTGGATCATGAGAAATTGCTACAATGCTTAGATGCAATCGGCATCAGAGGAGAGGTACTTGACTGGTTCAGAGGATTCCTTTTGTCCTGCACCTATCAAGTACGTTTCAATCACAACTCTCTATAACCTGGAGAAACCCATCCGGCGTTCCACAAGGGTCACCATTATCCCCACTGCTCTTCAACATTTACATGTCATCACTAGGCGTGCAGCTGGCCCAGCGAGGTATAAAATTATTCAGTTACGCAGATGACTTTACAATCATTATCCCGTTCATTACTTCTCCCTCTGAAACTACCCACATGGCAACAGAAGCACTAAACTTGATGGTACAATGGACAACAGAATTCAGACTGAAGCTTAATTCAGACAAAACTAAATTCTTTGTAGCCTCACCACACCCAACTGTCGTTACAACACCACTATGCATCAACAAACTCAGCTACCCTATTCAACCTACAATGAAGGTTCTGGGGGTAATACTGGACCAAGGCCTAACCATGAAAGACCAAGTGGAATCCCTAGTCAGAAAGGGTTTTTTTACTCTCTGGAAACTTAGGTCCATTAAAGCATACTTCGACGCTTCATCATACAGAATTCTGGTACAATCCCTAATATTAAGCCATCTCGATTATTGTAACATTGCCCATCTGGCAATCTCCCAGAAGAACATGCAGAGATTACAACTGGTACAAAATGTGGCAGTCAGGGTGATCTTTGGGTTGAAGAAGTCCGATCACATAACTCCTTCCTAGCAACTCCTACACTGGTTGCCAATGGAGGCACGTGCAAAGTACAAGTTGGGATGTTTCTGCTTTAAGATACTATCCGGTCTAGCCCCTAAATATATAACTGACCTCTTCTCCTTCTCAACCAACAGACATAAGAGAAGTACACACCTGAAGTTCGTCTCCCCATCGGCTAGAGGATGTAAATTTAAAAGACACCACCAACATCTTCTATCGTATCAAGCAGCCTTATGGGGCAAAGACCTGGAAAAACTGATTATACACGCAAATAACTATGGTGAATTCAGGAAACACCTAAAAACATACCTGTTCTTGAAGTACCTAGGTAATGAATCTATACAATCTCTCCCATAAAAACTGATCCCTTAAACTGTTAGCCACCAATCTCTAACTATGTATGTTCCACTCAATTTGTAGCGTCTTTCTAATCATTGTAAACCGCATAGAACTTCACGGCCCTGCGGTATATAAACTGTTATTATTATTATTATTAATATTTGCAGATGGTATTCCTTGTAAGTCTGGTCAAATAAATAAGTAGTTCAACTTACCAGTATCTACTGAGGCAGACAACCGGAAAATCAGTAACTTAAAGGACAGGCTTCAGGAATAGAGTGAGAGTAAAAGATTACCAAGGTAAGAGCTTAATCTTTCCTTCTTGTAAAACCTCACTCTATTCCTGAACTCTTGGGATGTAACAGAGCAGTCCCTCAAAGTTAGGATGGGACTGATGAGCCTGCCACCAGAATCGAAGATCCAAATGTGAAATCCTTCCTGGCTGCCACATCTATTCTGTTAACTTTGTGAAAGTATGCAGAGAAGACCCAGTGGCGGCTCTACAAATTTCTTCTGGGGAAACTGCTGAAGATTCCACCCATGAGGAAGCAGCTCCTCATGGAGAGTGTTCCTTCACTGAAAGAGGAGGCTGCTTTCCAGCTACAATATAGGCAGAAGAAATGGCCATTTGGAGCCATCTGGAAATGGTGGACTTCAACGCTGACCTGCCCTTACAAGCTACTCCAACCAGCACAAACAGGTGATCTGACAAACAAAATTTGTTTGTGACTTCCAAATACCTCAGCAAAGGTCTGTGCACATCCAGAGATTTGAATGCCCTGTCATGTTTACTCGAACCAGAGGGTGAATGGGCTGGCACCTCAACTCTTGATTGATGTAGAAACTAGATACCACTTCCAGCAAGAAAGAGGGGACGGTACACAGGGTCCTGCTTGAGCCAATAAATCGAAGAAATGGATCTCTGCAGGATAAAGCCTGAAGTTTGGACAAACTGTGTGCAGAGGCAATGGCCACCGTCTTGACAGTGAGATCCACCAGAGAAGCTCGGTCCAGTAGCTCGTAGGGCGGACTCTTAAGTGCCCTGAGAACCAGATTACGATTCCAATATGGAAACGGCTGACACAACAGAGGGCAGACCCGTAACGCGCCCTTTAGGAACATAATAACTTCCGGGTGAGCAGCAAGAGATCTCCCAGTGGGCTTAGGACCAAAGTACAAAAGCCCAGCTATTTCAACTCTCAAGAGAGCCGACTAAAAAGCCGATTTACAGGGCTTCCTGTAGAAAGGCGAGTACCACTGGGAT
Source organism: Geotrypetes seraphini (assembly GCF_902459505.1). Classification (NCBI taxonomy): domain Eukaryota; kingdom Metazoa; phylum Chordata; class Amphibia; order Gymnophiona; family Dermophiidae; genus Geotrypetes; species Geotrypetes seraphini. Next base: position 87,464,776 of record NC_047089.1, on the reverse strand, counting down.
TGATGCCAAGCTCGGGTCTTCACCCTTTTGAATGCACCGGACTTGGAAACATATGCTGCAACAGTCAACGTTGTGTACGTTGGCAGCAACCACACCATCCAAGAAGACTCTGCGCACTAAAGCTGCACTCAAGAGTCATGCCGGAAGACCAAAGCGGTCTGGATCCTGCAAGACTATTGAGCCCTGCATGAGGAAGTTTGAGACCCCAAACTAGCTGCAGAAAAACCAGGTCCGAATAAGAATAGCCTTACTGGATCGGACCAATGGTCCATCTAGCCTAGTAGCCTGTCTTCACAGAGGCTAATTCAAGTCACAAGTACCTACTACACCATAATATATATGCAGACTGCTAATTAGTATGCATAGTATGATCCTGACTTCATTTTTATTAAGCTCATGTAAATATGTGAAAACTTTCAAAGGGGTAGAGGGGTTAGTTTCCTGTAACAAAAATGGCAGAGTTTGGCAGCACTTTATAGACTAAGGAATTTATTGAGTTTTTGTGAATGAATTCCCTTCATCAGATGCAGCCATGAAGTGGGTTTTAGTCCTCAAAACAGTCTAAAGGTTCAGGAAAAATACCATCTATTTCTAAATGTAACCTTCCTGCAATGCTGTTATAAGACCAAAGATTATTCTATGATAAATAAGTTATATACTTGCTGATCAGAATTGCAAAGACTGATTTGAAACAAATTCATAAGGATTTAAAAGAAAAAAAAAAAAAGATTTTGGACTCCAGCAGCTACTAGAAATTGTAATGAATGAAATATTTCTAGCTCTTTAGATGTCATTCTTTACAAATCATTATGATTCAGAAGAATTAAATTTACTATGAAACTCAACTATTAGCAATTACTTAGCACACTGTTCTTCAACCGCTGGTCTGCGGACCTGTGCCGGTCCGCAGAAAATTCCTGCCGGTCCGCGCAGGGCCGGCAAGATCTGATTGGGGCCATTGGCAGCGTCTGGGCTGCAACAGTGACGAGCGGCATCGGCGCCCCCCCCTCCCCGCGACGCAATTCAAGTTTGGCATTGGCCCCCCCTGGCACTCGAGATCAGCAATGGGCCTCCCCCCCCCCCTGCGACAGCACTCAAGTTAGGCAACGGGCCTCCTTTTCCCCCTGGCATCAACAGCACTTCAAATCGGCAATGCGGTGCTCAGCCCAAAGCTTCCCTCTGACTCAGCTTCCTGTTTCCGTCCAGGTAGTTCGAGTCAGAGGGAAGCTTTGGAATGAGAACCGCATTGCCGATCTGAAGTGCTGTTGATGCCGGGAGGAGAAGGAGGCCCGTTGCCGATCTTGAGTGTTATTGGGGGGTGGGGGGGGGGGCGTTGCCAAAATCGGAAAGAAAGGTGAGAGTAAGGGAAAGAGATGGGCCTATGGTGGATGGACAGATTGAGAACAGGGGACAGAGGATAGAAGTGGGGGGAAAGAGAAGGGGCAGATGATGGAAGTGGGGAGAAGGGAGAGCAAATGCTGAATGGAAGTGGAGAAAGAGAACACATAATGGATGGAAGGAGGGATAAAGAAAAATGACATATGCTGGATGGGGGAAGAAGATAGAGTTAGTGAGATAGTGGAGGGTTGAAGGAAAGGGGTGGCATGCTGTGGGTAGACACAGTGAAAAGATGGAAACTGAGGACTGCATAGTAAGAAAGAATTTAATTTAGACGGAGGCAGAAAATAAAGAAGGAAGACCAGAGAAGGGAAGAGAGAGAGATGCCAGAGAATGGGGAAGGAGACAGAGATATCAGATCTGAGCGGAGGAAATGAGAAGAGAGAGATGCTAAAAACCACAGGGGGGAGAGACAGAGAAATGAAAGGAGAAAGATGCCAGACCATGAGGGAACAGAGGGAAGATGATGGATGCCAGACCAAAAGGGGGGGGGGTCTATAGGAGAGATGGCAGGGGGAGACAGACAGTTTCTGGAAGGGGCAGACAGTGGATGGAATGGGCAGATGCTGGATTGAAGAGACAGGGCAGACACTGGAAGGAAAAGAGTGAAAATAAAAATAAAAGCAGAAACCAAAGACAACAAAAGGTAGAAAAAAAAAATCATTTTTTTTCTATTTTGTCATTAGAATATATCAGATTTGAAATATATCCTGCTAGAGACATAACTGGGGACTGCAAAGCCCAGGCAGTGCTTCTTTAGCTTCCAGCTGGTTTAGAATTATTTTGTGGACCAGTAAACTACTAAGACTGAAATTTTAAAAACACATTTCCGCCCCATCTCCGCAAGCTCGGTCCCCGCAAACCATCTGATCCCATTCGCACAAGCCTCAGTTATGATTTTATATAGAACATCACACATGACAGGAATAGTGTTAGGGGGAACTCCCCTAACACTATTCCTGTCATGTGTGACTGCAGTATTCTGTTAGCATGATATTTCTGTGTAGCATTCTGTAATAATTTTGCTTGTTCAGTTTTCTTGATAGTAAAGGAGATATATGTGAAAGGGAGGGGAGACATGGGTTTTGTTGGTCCTTGCTCTGCATATTTGTATTTATAAAATGACAAATGTACAGAATATTGTTTCTTTTTATACTTTAATAAAATACGTTCTATATAAAATCATAACTGAGGCTTGTGCAAATGGGATCAGATGGTTTGCGGGGACTGAGCTTGCGGAGATGGGGCAGAAATGTGTTTTTAAAATTTCAGTCTTAGTAGTTTACTGGTCCACAAAATAATTATTTTATTTCTGCCGGTCCACGGGTGTAAAAAGGTTGAAAAACACTGACTCAGCATACCTAAAATATGACAACATATTGATGTGTTAAGAGAACAAAAGCTAGGATGTGAACTGTAGTTTTATATGGGTAGGAACTATGTCTCCTGGTGAAAGTGCAGCCTTATGAAAATTCAAAAGCACAGTTAGGATGAGAAAAGGATGAATTAATTTTACAAACCGAATGGCATAAAATTTGTCAAAACTTTCCCTCTCGTATAGATAGTGAATTTATTTAAATAAAAAAATGCCTACCACGATGTCTCGGCCAATTAGGCATCACGAGAATCACCTGACTTTGATGCTTCGCAGAAGATGTCTTGTCATGGGTCACGGAAGAAAGGCATAGAGGTGACTGTCTTTTGGCCAAGGCTGGAACATGGCATTCAGCCCTTTGCTTCCTAGTTTGCAACTTCGACTGAAGAACCTAGCCACCTTCCTGTTGGATGCCGACGCCATCAAACCAAACGGATGTCCCCATCTCTTCATTATACATGGGTTTGGCGGCTGAGATAATCTGCTTGCACGTTGTCCAATCATGCTATGCACGGAACAGAAAGTGCTAGAAGATATGTTTCTGCCCATCAAGAGAGAATTGGACTTCCATTCGTAGGGGTGCACTTCTGGTGTCCCTGTGGCATTGTCCAAGAAAACTCAAACCACCTTGTTCTGGAGTGTGCTCTTGAATTACAGGAGAGCTGGCTGGATTGTTTGAAGCTTCAAGTGATTGCTTGACCACTTTCTCTGGGAAGAAGACCAATGCCCCAGGACTGGACAATCTGCACAAATTGTCCCCCTCCCTCAAGTTGTAAAGGCTGGTGTCTGTCGTTAAGATTACCCAAGTGGAGATACAGAGGGGGAACTCCTCTGGAGAGCAAGAAAAGATTCAACCACCAAGCTAGACTATGACGAGACTCCACTGTTCAAGGTAGCAGACTCCAATGGGAAATAAGTGCTTCTTGAAGCGGATGCAATTAAGCTCTTGCCCAGGGAATCATGTTCATGGTCGCGACCATCGACCTCAGGACCAGCTGGAGAAACTTCTCCTTGTCTCCGGAAGAAAAACCTTGTTCACTCCCATGGCAAAACGGAGTTCCAGGTATTCTAGGCCTTGTGTCAGAATGAGATGACTCTTCTGAAAGCTGATCACCCAGCCGAGCTGCTGCAGCAATCAGATGACTTGGCGAACTACTTGGAGCCTTTCGGACTCTGACCGGGCTCTGATGAGCCAATCATCCAGATACGGGTGGTCCTGGAATACGAGCTTGCGAGGGTGTGCTGCTACAGCAATCATCACTTTGGTGAAGGTCTAAGGCACTGTCACCAGCTCGAAGGACAATGCCACAAACTGGAAGTGGTGTTCCAAGACATGGAACCTCAAATACCATCTGTGCTCTGGAAAAATGGGTATATGAAGGTAGCCTTCTGTCAAATCCAGAGTTGCTAGAAATTCCCCCGGCGCGACTGAGGCAATCACAGACTTTATCGCTTCTACTGAGATCCAGGAATGGTCTCAAGTCCTCAGAGTCTCTCTTTGGTACGATGAAGTACATCGAGCTTCTGCCGGAGCCTAAGTCAGACTCTGGAATGAGTTCTATGGCCGCAACATCCAGAAATTTCTGGACTGGACAGATTCCCTGACCTTTTCCTCTTGTTCCTGATTTAGCTGCTAGGAGCTGTAGAAAAAGCTTGGGGAAGAGGCCAATAAAACTCAAGCTTGTTCTCTTCTCATAGAATGTCCAGCACCCAGTAACCTGTGATAATTTCTACTCTACTTCTACCCCACATAAGCCATTATAATGCCAGGCCATCATCTGAGTCTCCGCACATTGGAGGGAGGCTTTCAGCATTCTTAGCGGAGGGGGTGGAAATTTTCCCCCTCCAATAGCCATCTGCTGCAAACAGAGCATGAATCCATACTATCCTGCCCTGAGGAGTCCATTCTAACCATTTTTGAGCAAAAACAATGTGTTTTGAGGCAGATTAAAGCTTTTTACTTCAAATCAGGAAATCCAAGATGGCCACCGTGGCAGCAATTTCAGCGTCAAAATTGGCCTTGGAAAAACAAACTAAAAATAAAAACCGGGCAGTACTAACCACCAAACCTCCCAAAATGTGATTTTTTGAGACTCCCCCAAATCGATCTTTCAGGCTGTCAGCTTGTTACTCATTGTGCCATGCTGTGTACTGGGAGCTGCAAGATGGCTCATTTTAAATTTACATGGTCTTCCAAACCCATCAAATATTTGGGCATTCTAATTCATAAAGATTCCTCACACATCATGGATTTAAATATTGCCAGAATCAAAAACTTGGTGACCCAATCAACAACCAGATGGTCCCCTTTATATCTCTCATGGTGGGGTAGAATTTTTTTCGTTCAGAATGACATTAGCCCCTCAAATTACATACATGTTTTCTATGCTATCCTCCCTCATTCCTCAGTTTATCATTGGATAAACAAAAAGTTATCTGATTTTATCTGGAACAATAAGAAGCCAAGAATCTCCCTCATCAAATTGAGAGCTTCTAGGGAAGAGATGTCAAAGTCCCTCCTCAAGGGCCACAATCCAGTTGGGTTTTCAGGATTTCCCCAATGAATATGCATGAGATCTATTAGCATACAATGAAAGCAGTGCATACAAATAGATCTCATGCATATTCAATGGGGAAATCCTGAAAACCCAACTGGATTTCGGTCCTAGAGGAGGGACTTTGATAAACCCTTGTTCTAGGGGAAATGGAGGAGTGAACCTACCTGATTTTTATTTTTATCATCCAGCCTCTCTTGTTAAATATGGTGCACATTGCACACAAGATTCTTTCTTATCTGAACAACCCACCTGGTTGGAGGTTGAGAGATTTATTTGCTCTCCACTTCCAATACAGTCACTCATCACCATGTATATTCCTAAAAGACTCAATAACTTTACGCTCTTGAATGCAACACAATAGGCACTTCGTTTTTTGAACACGTCAGCTGATGTGTCAATATATAACTTGCCCTCTATGTCTCTTTGGTGTAATCCAGCTTCTAGATACAAGGATAAGGCTTTCTTGTGGAAAAAATTGCAAAAAGCAGGACTCTAGAGAGTACAATAGCTATTGTCTGTAGATACTTTATTACCTTTTGCAACACTAAATAATCACTTCTCTGGACTTCAGCGTCATTATTTGCAGTGGAGTACTTTGGCTTCTTCTATAGATAACATCGATTTGAATTTTTCTATCATGAACTCCTCATCTACTATTGTAAAATGGTGTGGTTTGGCCATTTCACAAGGGAAAGAAAGCTGTCTCTTTTATATATCACATTCTGAGAGATTCTCATAACAAATTGGCAACGGACATTACTCAACAATGGATGAAAGAACTTTCAACTGCAGATTATAATGTTGATTGGGACATGATTTGGTCAAAAACTAACCGCTCTTCTTTGTCTTCAAGGATCTCACAATCTTTATATTTCCTAATGTGGCATGCTAACTGGATCCCCTTTCGCATGTAGAAAGCAAAATTAAGACCAAATCCTACTTGCTAGCACTACAATAAAGATGAAGGCACCTTAACCCATATGCTCTTCCATTGTGATCAGGTTCAACATTTCTAGATGCAAATCTGGAAAACCATTAAGGACAGATATTTCTTTTGATGTTATAGTTCTTCATTCACAACACTCCTGTTTAACTGATCTAGACTGTCCACCTAAACTGATAGACTTTCAGTTTGCTATTGGCATTCTGCTAGTTCTTAAAAATTGGAAAGCAGCACAATTTTTGAATTGTAAGTTTTGGTGGAACTCAATATGACTCTATAAAAAATATGAACAGGCAACTAAAGGCAAAGAAAAAAGCCTCCCACCAATTTCTCAGTTTCATTCACCCTGACATATCTGGATCATTATGTAAGAGAAAATCTCATTCCTACTTCTTGATTTTCAGATGCTTCCTTCTTCTTTAATCATTTACTATTCATATTTTGATTTAAATGACACAAATTATGTTAAAGAGATATTTATTGTAATGCTTGGTTTTCATCAAATTGTGAATGTGTTACTTTGAATGGTTTGTATGTTTATTCAAATTTCAAATAAAAAAGATTTTAAAAAATAAAAAAAAGAATTAAAAAAAAAAAAAAAGAATAGCCTTACTGGATCAGACCAATGGTCCATCAAGCCCAGTAGCCCTTTCCTCACGGTGGCCAATCCAGGTCACTAGTACCTGGCTAAAACCCAAGGAATAGCAATATTTCATGCTACAGATACAGGGTAAGCAGTGGCTTCCACCATGTCTTTCTCAATAACGGACTTTTCCTCCAGGAACTTGTCCAAACCTTCCTTAAAACCAGCTACGCTATCCACTCTTACCACATCCTCTGGCAACGCATTCCAGAGCTTAACTTTTCTCTGGATGAAAAAAATTCCTCCTAATGGTTTTAAAAGTATTTCCCTGTAACATTGAGTGTCCCCTAGTCTTTGTAATTTTTGACGGAGTAAAAAATCAATTCACTTGTACCCATTCCACTCCGGATTTTGTAGACTTCAATCATATCTCCCCTCAGCTGTCTCTTTTCCAAGCTGAAGAGCCCTAACCATTTAGTCTTTCCTCATACGAAAGGAATTACATCCCCTTTACCATCTTGGTCACTCTTTGAACCTTTTCTAGCACCACTATCTTTCTTGAGATAAGGAGACCAGAACTGAATGCAATACTCCAGATGAGGTTGCACCATGAAGCAATACAGGGGCATTATAACATTCTTAGTTTTGTTGACCATCCATTTTTTAATAATTCCTAGCATCCTGTTTGTTTTTTTGATCGCACATCGGGCGGAAGGTTCATCGTATTGTCCTTTTCTTGAGCGCTAATTTACAAGGTGGACCTTAGCATCCGGTAACTGTAATTCAGGTTATTCTTCCCAATGTGCATCACTTGGCATTTGTTCACATTAAATTTCATCTGCCATTTGGACGTCCAGTTTTCCAATTTCCTAAGGTCCGCCTGCAATTTTTCACAATCCGCTTGCACTTTAATAATTTTGAACAGTTTAGTGTCATCTGCAAAATTAATCACCTCACTCGTCATTCCAATTTCCAGATCATATATAAATAAGTTAAATAGCACTGGTCCCAGTACAGACCCCTGCGGCACTCCACTCTTTACTTTCCTCCATTAAGAAAAATGACCATTTAACCCTACCCTCTGTTTTCTATCCGATAACCAATTCCTAATCCACAACTGAACTTTGCCACCTATCCCATGACACTTTAATTTTTTCTCAGGAGCCTCTCGTGAGGAACTTTATCAAAAGCTTTCTGAAAATTTAGATACACTATATCAACCGGCTCACCTTTATCCACATGTTTACACCTTCAAAGAAGTCAAGAAAATTGGTGAGGCAAGATCTCCCTCAGCTGGACCCATTTTGCCCAGCATTGAAGTGAGGCTTACTGGTCTGTAATTTCCCAGATCTCCCCTGGAGCCCTTTTTAAAAATCAGTGTAACATTGGCCACCCTCCAATCTTCAGGTAATACAGACGATTTTAGCGACAGGTTACAGATCACTAATATCAGGTCAGCAATTTCATGTTTGAGTTCTTTTAGTACCCTGGGATGTATGCCATCCGGTCCTGGTGTTTTATCACTTTTTAACTTGTCGATTTGGCTCAGTACATCTTCCAAATTCACCGAGATTTCTTTCAGTTCCTCCGCATTATCATCCTTGAAAACCATTTCCGGTTCAGGAGTTTATAAACAAAACATGCACATTTAAAATCACACACAAAAAACTACAGAGACAACTATATAAAACAAAATTCATAACAGATATACATACATAAGGAGTGAATGTAATAGATATACATAAAGAATTCATATAAGAGAGTATACAAACCTTTATTTAAAGAATTATATATAAAAGATGTCACACATTGCAAAGGACAAAACATTAAGATAAACAAAAATACAAAGATGAGTAGTAAAAACCCTACCATGTGAGAAAAACAGTTTTATAAGCATGTAAAAAATATTTAATACTCCAGAATTATCCTAAATTGGACAATATTCACTTTTGATTGTTAGAGAGCCAACAAGTCAAACATGTCTGTTATGAGAAAAACACAATCTACTAAAAAAAAAAGCAAGAGCAAATAAAATGTCAATTTATACCTTAATCAAAATTATACTACCTGAAAATTTAGTGGTAAGATACCTTCCTAAAAACACAAAGCACATTGGGCCGATTGCACAAAAATCATAAAAATTCTGTGGATTGCTAGGAGGCTGATTAATTGGTCGATTTGAAAACGGCGATTGATGTTCAAACAATTTCACATGCAAATGAGTTTCCCAGAGTTTCAAGGTAATCTCATCTGATTAGTAATCGGAGAAAGCGACTGACGCATGCGTAGAGTCAGCAAGGGAAGCCCCAAACAGCCTCCTGCTGCTCAGCTGTTCAGGGTAAGAGCAATTGTTTTATTTAAAAAATGGGCATATATGTGCATGTGTTACACATGCACAACATCTGTGTCCATTAAAAAAAAAAAAAAAAAAAAAGAAGTTGTTGTGGTGGGACCCCCCCCCCCCCCCGGAAGCCCATTCCCTCCTGCCTCAGTCATCTGAAGCCCACATACCCCCAACCCCACCAACCTTAAAGAGCGGCAGGAGGGATGCCTACTTCCTCCTGTAGCTGTGGCCCCTGTGAACCCCTACAACACAGTATCTTTTAGATAACAGTCTGGGAGGAGGGATGCTCATTTCCTCCTGCCAGCAGGCCCTCCTCTTCAAAATGGTGGGCCTTTCCCTTCCCGATGCATCCCACAGGAGAGGCTTTAGGTGCATGAGCCAATTAGAGCTTAAGGCCCCACCCAGTGCATACCAGGATGCACTGGGAAGGGGAAGGCCCACCATTTTGATGAGGCAAGCCTGCCAGCAGAAAGGAGTGGGCATCCCTTCAGACCATCCATCAACTAGACTTTGTGCAAATGAAAGGTAAGGTATTAACACTTCCTGCATTCTTTTATATGCTTGAAAAATCTAGTTGGCCTAAAAATAACAGAACATTTTCATAGATTGTTTAATAAGGATGCCAAAATTCTTCTTCACAGACACATAATTCCATCAATCATTCCTCTTCTTTCACCTCTAACTGCATGATAAACTCAGCAATCACCTGCAGATCCTAAATAATTGAGGGGAAAAGGGGGGGGGGGACCTTGTATGTCACCATTTTGTGGTTACACATTCAAAGCGGTTTGCATATACTGTGTACAGGTATTTATTTTGTACTTGGGGGTAATGGAGGATTAAGGGCTCCTTTTACTAAGGTGCGCTAGCGGTTTTAGCGCACGTACAAGATTAGCGCATGCTAGCCGAAAAATTACCGCCTGCTTAAAAGGAAGCGGTAGCGTCTAGTGCGCGCTATTCCGCGCGCGAAGGCCGTAACGCACCTTTTTAAAAGGAGCCCTAAGTGACTTGCCCAGGGTCACAGGGAGGCAGGATGGAGTGATTGTCCCTCCTGCCATTCTTTAATTTAAAAATGGGAGTGTTGGGGGTTTGAGAGGTGGCCCAAATGGAAGGAGGGAATGGCCATCCCTCCTGCTGCTCTTTAATTTAAAGATGGGGAAAGGGGTCGGGGGTATGAGGGGTACGGGTGGCCAAGGCAGGAGAGAGTGGGTTTCTTCCTGTCAAATTTTATATTAAAGTTAGGGGTGTGTGGGCCATCTTGGGGGGATCCTGGCATGAGTTTTTTACCCTCCATTTTACAAAACCGAGCAAGTGTACTTAGTGCTGGCTGCAGCGGTAACAGCTCTGATGTTCATAGAATTTCTATGAGTGTTAGAGCTGTTACTGCCACGACAAGTGCTAAAAATGCTAGTGCGGTTTTGTAAAAGGGAAGTGGGGAAAATTTTTAATGAGGACAGACATTGTGCATGATACACACAACATCTATGTCCATTAAAAAGAAAGCTGCTGGTCACCACTTTTTTTAACCCTATCAATATCTCCAGACCTGTTGGAGATTTCAGAGCATTAAAAAAATGGTGCTTCATTTTATACATCATGTGGGCATCGATCAGAGTGCTCATTTTAATACTGATGAGCTTGTATTTACATACAATCATTGGAGGCTGCTACAAACCATGGAAAAGACTGCAATTTGCCATTTTGTACATCAACAGATGCAATATTTGTTTGCTAAACCTGTTAAAACTGGTGTTAACGATGATCATTAAACACAGGATGAGTTTTATGCATATGGGTCACTGATATTAATGAAAATTAGCCAAGCCTTCCCAAGAGTCACAGAGCTGTGTAAAGGTAAGCAGGGTATACAAACATAAACAAGCAAGCTCCCTAGGGAGACTTTCTCTAAAGAAAAGAAAACCCTTAAAAAACCCAACTCTAATAAAGACCTCTCAGCTTAGAAAGAAATACAGAGCTATACACTAAGAAATAAGCTAAGTAGTGTAAATGCGCATGAGTCGAGTCTCCTTCATTTGAAAGGAAGCTCTGGAATGTGAGGGCAAAGAATGAAGTTAAGAGGCTCAAAAGTAATATAAGGAAATACTTTTTTACAGAAAGGGTGGTAGATGCGTAGAACATTGTGATTTCCATCTGGCTCTTCTGGCTTCATCATTTCTTTATATATATTTTTGTATGTAGAAATCACTGATTCTGCTTAGTCCCTCATCTTTAACGCACGTACCATGGATGGATCGATGTCATATAAAAAGTAAATCGCACCATTGAACCTGCGTATGCCCTCTGCAATATTATCCAGTGTAAACTTGTCTTCTAGCACTTCTTCTTCTACTCCTCCTTCCTCCTCTTCATTTGGTATTGCCTCTCCTTCAGGAGCAGTCAAGTCAATGAGATCATCTTCCATTAGTTCATTTGCTCTGGTGTCTATTAAGTCTTGAATATCCTCCATATCCATATCTTCAAAGCCTTCCCCACCCACCTGCATTGCCAAGTCAATGATGTCTTCCATAATTTCTTGGCCTGGTTCTGTAATATTGACAGTGTTATCCCTTTTTACACATTCAGGCCAAAGATTCTTCCACACAAGTTCACTGTGTCTGGCTTGACAGCTTTCACCTCTCTTTCAATAATATTGATGGCATCGGCAATAGTGAATTACTTCTAATTTTTCATGATGTTCTCCACGTTTGGACCTTCATCTATAGCATGGACAATCCTCTCCAATGAATACCGTGTGTAGTGTGCTTTGAAGGTCCTTATTACCCCCTGGTCGAGAGGCTGGATGAGAGATGTTGTGTTGGGGGGCATGTACACGATCTCAACACTCTCAATGTGGAATTCATGTGTGTCTGGGTGGCCAGGGGTATTGTCCAATACCAACAGAACCTTGAATTCCATTCCTTTATTGGCCAGGTATTTTCTTACCTCGGGCACAAAACACTGATGAAACCACTCAAGGAACTCTGGTTGTCCAAGCCTTCTTGTTGCTCATCCAGTAAACAGGCAGCTGGAACTTATCTTTTCCCTTCAAGGCTTGGGAGTTTGCGGCTTTATAAATCAGTGTTGGCTTTATCATATGATCTACAGCATTTGCACAAAGCAGCAAGATTAATCTATCTCTTGCAGCCTTGAAATCTGGTTCTCGCTTATCCTCTTTGGTAATAAAAGTCCTCTGTGGCATTTTCTTCCAAAACAGAGCAGTTTCATCGGCATTGAATGCCTGCTCAGGTTCATATCTCTTCTCTTCAATAATTTCCTTAAAGGTAGTAGGGAACTCTCTAGCTGCCTCTTGGTTAGCAGATGCTGCTTCTCCTGTCACTCTCACATATATGCATAGAAACATAGAATATGACAGCAGAAAAGGGCTATAGCTCATCAAGTCTGCCCACTCTACTGACCCACCCCCCTAATTCTACCCTCCTAGAGATCCCTCCCCTAATGACCCATCCCTTAACCCATCCCTCCCCTAATGACCCATCCCCTTAACCCTGCCCTCTTAGAGATCCCACATGGGCATCCCATCTACTCTTAAAATCAGGAAAGCTGCTGGCCTCGATTACCTGCACCGGAAGTTCATTCCAATGAGCAACCACTCTTTCAGTGAAGAAATACTTCCTGGTGTCGCCATGAAATCTCCCGTCCCTAAGTTTTAGTGGATGCCCTCTTGTGGCCGAGAGTCCTTTGAGAAAGAAGATATCATCTTCCACCTCGATGCGACCGGTGATATATTTAAAAGTCTCAATCATGTCTCTTCTCTCCCTACGTTCTTCAAGAGAGTATAGCCGCAATATATTCAGCCTCTCCTCGTATGCGAGATCCCTGAGCCCCGAGACCATCCTGGTGGCCATCCATTGAACTGACTCGATTCTCAGCACATCTTTACCGTAGTGTGGCCTCCAGAATTGTACACAGTATTCCAGATGAGGTCTTACCACGGCTCTGTACAATGGCATTATGACCTCGGGCTTCCGGCTGACGAAACTTCTGCGGATACAACCCAGCATTTGTCTTGCTTTGGATGAAGCCTTCTCAACTTGATTGGCAGTTTTCATGTCTTCACTAATGATAACTCCTAAATCTCGTTCTGCTGTAGTCCTAGCTAAGGTCTCACCATTCAAAGTGTAAGTTCTGCACGGATTTTTGCTGCCAAGGTGCATTTTTTGGCATTGAAGCCCAGCTGCCAGGTTGAGGACCAATGTTCCAACAAAAGCAGGTCCTGTGTCATATTGTCGGACAGATTGTATTTACTTACTATGTTACATAGTTTGGCGTCATCAGCAAATAATGTTATTTTACCTTGAAGCCCCTGAGTTAGGTCCCCTACGAATATGTTGAAAAGGATCGGGCCCAAGACCGAGCCCTGCGGTACTCCACTGGTCACCTCCGATGTTTTGGAGAGGGTACCGTTTACCATCACCCTTTGAAGTCTACCACTCAGCCAATCATTGACCCATACAGTTAGGGTTACTCCTAATCCCATCGATTTCATCTTGCTCAATAATCTACGGTGTGGGACGCTATCAAAACCTTTACTGAAGTCTAAGTACACAATGTCCAGGGACTCTCCCAAATCCAGCTTTTTTGTTACCCAGTCAAAGAAGCTGATGAGATTGGATTGGCAAGACCTACCCTTGGTGAATCCATGTTGGCTGGGATCCCGTAGATTCTCTTCGTTCAGGATCGTGTCTAATTTGCATTTGATAAGTGTTTCCATGAGTTTACTCACTATCGATGTGACTCACCGGTCTGTAATTCGTAGCCTCTGCAACCCTTTTTGTGCAGTGGGACGATGTTAGCTGTTTTCCAATCCAAGGGGACTCTCCCCGTTCATAGGGAGAGATTGAAGAGCATGGATAACGGTTCCGCCAGGACATCACATAATTCTCTGGCCATACCTGTGATGGAATTTATCAAACCACCCTTTACTGGCCAGAAAGTCGATGGATTGCGACTTTCCACCTTCCCTGCTCTTCAAGTTATCATACAAAGACTTTGCCTTTCCTCTTATCACAGAGTCTAGTGGGATTCTCTTTTTGTAGCAATCCTGCACCCACAGAAATGTTGCAGCTTCCATACGAGATTGGCATCTCACACAACATGTAATATCTTCGCTCCTGCTGGCGCAGCTGCCGCAACAGCTTCACGGATTTGTTTTTTATTCTTTTTTATGTATCTAATGGTTGACTCATTAATGCCATAATGTCGAGCAACAGCAGAGGATGACTTTAGTCTCTGAAGCATATCCAATAATTCTACCTTTTCTTGTAAGGTTTTCACTTTTTTTTCCCCTTTTGGGAACACTTTCTGTAGCACTTGAACTCTTGCGCTTTGTAGTCATGGTGGGAGACCTGACCTGTTCCTGAAGGAGAGGCAATATCCTAGCTATTTTAGGGCTTATGGCAGGCAAGCAAGGATTCCCAGATATTTTAGGGCTTATGGCAGGCAAGCAGCAATTCCCAACGCTTTTAGGGCTTATAGCAGGCAAGCAGCGATTCCCAACGCTTTTAGGGCTTATAGCAAGCAAGCAGCGATTCCCAACGCTTTTAGGGCTTATGGCAGGCAAGCAGCGATTCAAGGGCTTATAGCAGGCAAGCAGTGATCCCCAGCGATTTTCAGGGTAATAGCGATTTTCTCCATGCATGCTGGGAAGCAGTATTTCTCTCTATGGATGCTGGGAAGCAGCATTTTTCTCTGTGCACACTGGGAAGCAGCGATTTTCAGGGTGAAAGATCTGAAGCAGCGATTTTGTAGGAGAAAGCATGGAAGCAGCAATTTTGTAGGAGAAAGCATGGAAGCAGCGATTTTCAAAGTGAATGTTGGTAAGCGCTAAACTTTATCGGTACAGTAAAAGAAAAGGAACTTTACTCACGATGTGATTTTTGGGGGCGGAGTCAGCATGCAAAAAAATCGCAAATAAGCGAAACCGCGAGTGCTGAAACCGCGAATACAGAGGGAGAAGTGTACCTTATTCATTTGGGTACCAGGTGAAAATAACCCTAACGAATCACAAAATAGCCCCTCCCCCTCCCCCCAAAAATATATAGAGACAAAGACAAAAAGGCTCCTGCCAATATAGCCCCAGACAAAAGGGCCTGCCCCTGACTGTTTTACCCATGCTGCTGCAGTTGCGAGCAAAGGTATCTGCTCAGGGCCAGTCTTAGGCAGGGGCAACAGGGGTACCTCTCCAGGATCCAGACATCTCTCCTTCTATCCAACTCAAATCCAGTTTATCTCCAGGATCCAGACATCTCTCCTTCTACCCAACTCAAATCCAGTTTATCTCCCTCCCTCCAGATTGGAAGGCGGGAAGAGACAAAGACCAGGTTGGGAATTAGAGCAGAGGAAGAGAGATGCTACACCCATAGGTGGGGGAGAGTGAGTTATGACAGACCATGGGAGGGAAGTAAGAGCAGGGCATAGACAACATATGCTAGGCATGGAGTAATAATAGAGACAGGGATACAGGGAAAAGCTGTTGTGTATAGGGACACAGAAGCAAATGCTGGCAAGGACAGACAGGGACGCAGAGAGAATATGGATTTCAGAAAAGGAGAGAAGAAATGTCAAGAGCCAGTGTTACAGAGGCTATTTTGTCAAAGGCTATTTTGTTAGGGGTCTTCTTGTCAAGGGCTTTTTTGTTACAGGGCAATTTTGTCCAGGCTATTATGTCGGGATGCCTATTCACTTTATTTTCAATCTATTAAAATCTGCAAATAAACAGCAATTATACAGCAAAATTTGCAGAAAGATGTATTTAACTTTGCACCATGCTAAGACTGTCAGCTTCTGTTTTCTTAGGGATTCATTGAAACCTATAATTTGACCATGTGTTTTAAATTGGAACCTGCTTAAGTTTTTTAGCAAGCTACAAATACAATAAAACAATAAAAAAATAAACAAACTGTACATTGTAATTCTCTTTTGAACTGTCCTTAATTAAGTGAAGGCTTGTTTGCTCATTGTTTTATATGTATACTTTTTGTGGCTCCTTGCTCAGAATTGTAGACAAGTATTAGAATTTTTATTTTTTTTTTTTAAATAAGAACACATTATGACCTTTTTACAGATACTCGAGAACTCTTTTTACATGTTGTCCAAGATTATATTTTTCCTTTATTTATTTATTGAATTGGTTCAATAGTACTTCAAACAAAAAATGGATTTATTTTGTATAACACGCTTTCATACTGCACCACTACTGCTTCTGTACTGCATTTATAATGCAATATGCTAGAGAAGAATGTACTCAATAGCTCTACACTATAGGACATTAAAAATGTCAATGAAAGTAACAGAAAGATCTTTATAATGAAGCAAATATAACAATTTTTCTGGAAACCTTTTATCTGTGCTTGAGGGAAAAAAAATAACTAAAGTATTTATATGCACCCAGAAACCATCTTTCACATAGCAAAACTTAACAAGGTGACTTATAATAAATAAGATAATAATACCTCAGAACACTTTTTCCCCCCCAAAAGTAGAGATGTGTGCTCAGAAACTAAGAGCCCAATAATGTGAAGAAAAAAAAATCACTTAAGATCTTTGTTCAAATCAGTGCACAAAAGAGGAAAACAATGCAAAAGTCTTAGCAGTCATTTCTACATCAGCTTTACTATCACAGTCATCTAGCAGTTTTTCAGCAGCGAGACACCGAAATCTCATCTCTACCACTCAAAAAAACATCTCCACCATTCAAGTGTAGCATAAAACCATCTACTATGATCCAGTTTCACCAAACACACGGCTTTTTCAGGAAGAACTATAGATGAGCAGAGCATCAAATCAGGTTACCTTATATACTCAAATATAAGTTGAGACTCCCATTTTACCCCCCAAAAAGGAGGAAAAATGGTTGATTTGAATATAAGACAAGGACTTAATATTCAAGTGCTATGCCCTGCACCAAGTGTCTTCTCCCTCACGCCCTCCCCTGCCAAGCTCTGCATTCAGGTCCCCCTCCCTGCCAAGTTCTGCACCCAGCCCCCTTCCCTCTCTGCCCTGCAAGGCTCTGCACCCAGCCCCCTTCCCTCCCTGCCCTGCAAAGTTCTGCACCGCCCCCTTCCCTACCAGGCTCTGCACCCAGCCCCCCTCCCTGCCAGGCTATGAAGCCAGCCCCCCTCACTACTTGCTAGGCTCTGCACTGCCCCCTGCCCCCCATGCCAGGCTCTGCACCCTGTACCCTCTCCCTGCTAGGCTTTGCACCCTATCCCACCTTCTCTTCCACCTCTTGAGGTCTAGTAGTAGGCCAGGCCGGGACAAGAGAGATCCCTCCTGTCTCTTGTCCTGGCCGATGCAAATAATTTTTTTAACCCCCCACCCCCCGGTACCTTTTATCCCTGGTGATCCAGCGGTGTATGGGCAGGACTGTGCTCCTGCCTTGCGCACCTCCTTTGAATCGATTGGGGCTCACGGCGCACAGGCACGCAGGAGCGAGCTTCTCGAGCTCCCGCACGGCCCTGCACTGCTAGCAGAATGACTGCTGCCAGGTCCCACGAGTCTGCTGAAAAACTGGTGTTTCACTGCTGAAAAACTGCCAGATAAGTGACTGCAATAATGAAGCTGACAGAGAAGTGACTGCTAAGACTTTTGTATTGTTTTCCTAACTCTTGTGTGCAGTGATTGGAACAGAGCTCTTCAGTGTTTTTTCCCCCCACATTATTGGGATATTATCTTATTTGTTATGTCATCTTGTTAAGTTTTTACTATAAGAAAAAAAAAAGTGAACTTAAATTAAAAAACTAAAGAGCATAGATGCATGATTAGATGCTGATTAGGCAAGCAAAATTGTTACAGCAATGGAAGCGCTTAAGAAATGGGCTGATGCGGCAGGTAAGGCGGACAGACTTACTCTGAGACTGTGGCTGAGGCTGCTGGAAGGAAAGGGGCTGTCCAAACACAAATGGGCTGTGTACTAGGGAAGAGGGAAGTTTTGCAGCTTGATCAAAGATGGAGGTAGCTGGGAGATTAGGCCTTGACTGAATGGAATTCAGTATGGCACTCAGTTGGTCACCTGCAATGGGCAAAACAGTCAAAACTACAACCTGTTACTGTCATTATAATGGCAAAGTGAGTGAAGTGTTATGACGGTGAGATGAGAATCGTTCATGAAGTGTAATCATTTGTAATATTTGGCTGTAACTGCAGAACCAATTATTTATTTATTCCCTGCCAAAGCAGCTAGAATTTTGCAGAAAATTACGCAAGCAGCCATAAGCAGCAAGAGTTTTTTTTTAAACTAGTCATAAAAGCTACATAACAGCCACTCAATGATTCTACAAAGTAACTGCTATTAAAATGGCAGATTTTTTAACTACTTCAGGCATCCTGTTGCCTAAAAAAAATAGATGGCAGAGGCAATTTTTACATTTTAAACACCACTGCTTCCCTTTTAGGCTGCCACTTTAGAATAGGAGCCCATTATATTCTGAGAAGAAAAAAAAATCACATGCTTTTCGCCTCAGGCTAAAACAAAGCTTAAGTATTAGGGAGAAATTCTGTCAAAAGCATCATCATGACCTATTGAAAACAAAGAAACTGGGTCTGTTACCTCAAAATCTAATTATACTGCTAACAACCTTGGGGGAATGTGTGTGGAAAGCAGAGTTACTTACCATAACAGGTGTAATCCAGGGACAAGTAGATATTCTCACATGTGGGTGACGTTGTCCATTGAGCCCTTTATGGACAATGGTAAAGTGTACTGTCACTTTAAGCTTTTAGCAAAGCTTCAAGACTGCCTGCACCGCTTATGCATGAGTGCCTTCCCGCCTGACGCCAGCTCGTGAGGATATTAGTTCTATGCCCAAATGAAGAAGCCAACTAGAGGAGGTGGGTGAGTTGTGAGAATATCTGCCTGATGTCCCTGGATTACACCTGTTACGGTAAGTAACTGTGCTTTATCCTTAGAACATAATAATAGCCTTACTTGGTCAGACCAATGGTCCGTCAAGCCCAGTAACCCGTTCTCACGGTGGCCAATCCAGGTCACTAGTACCTGGCTAAAATCCAAGGTGTAGCAATATTCCATGCTACCAATACAGGGCAAGCAGTGGCTTCCCCCATGTTTTTCTCAATAACAGACTATGGACTTTTCCTCCAGGAACTCGTCTAAACCTTTCTTAATATCAGCTATACTATCTGCTCTTACCACATCTTCTGGCAACGCGCGAGACTCCTTAGCATTAGTAAAGAGATGGAGGAGAGATGTTTTATAAGGCAGGGGTGCCCAAAATGTCGATCAAGATCTACCGGTTGATCGCAAAGGCAACATGAGATGATCGCAGAGCCCTGCCTGTCAGAATAAACTCTACCATGTACAGGAGACTGCGCCTGATGCTGTATGTTCAGTAGTGCTGCCCGATTCGCCGATTCAAATTGATTCATTTGGTGAATCAATTCATTAAAAAAATAATAATTAAAAAAAAAAAAAAAATCAGGCTCACCGATTTGTTCAGGTCTTCTTAAGCAGGAGCGGCAGCGCTGCCTCTTGCTGGCCGTCCACTGCCGTTGCTGCTCCTGCTTTAGGGGGCCCTTTGGGACAGTCAAAAGTGCTGCAGTGCATAGGTGCTCTTTGTAGCGTCCTCCGGCTTCCCCCTTGGCCACCCGGTCTTACCTTTAGCTAATTAGGGCAGCCTGCAGAGGATTGCTGGTGCTGTAGCGATCCTTAAAAGGCTGCCATCGGCCTCCGTGGCAGGTTCCCTCTGCCACGATCCCGCCCCTGACATAAAAGGAGGGGCGGGACTGCAGCAGAAGGAACGTGCATTCTAGGATGCACTAGGAGTGGTCTAAGATTCCGATTGGTGAAATCCCCTAGGCCCCCTCCGGCCAATCAAAACAGGTTAGGGGGGTGGTTCACTTTCAGGGGGTATGGAGGCGAACATTTGAGGGGGTGTCGGCATGAGGAATTAGGCATCCCTCCTGCTAGGGATCATTGTCGTGGGGGGGGGGTAGGGAGTGTCAGCAGGAGGGATTGGGCATCATTGTGGGGGGGGAGAGACGTGGGGATCACTGTGGGGGGGGAGAGACGGTTCCACAATTCTCTTACCAGTGCTTATTACAGACGCCATTTAGAATTGTGTTTTTAGGTGAAAGACTGGTTCCTCCAACGCCTAAAAGGTCTTGTTTTGGGCATTTGGGACTTGGGCAATTTTTTTTTTTTTACTAGGGCTTAAAGATAGACATAGTGGCGGTCTGGGCGATTAAATTCTTGAACGTACAGGTAGGCCATTCTAAAAAAAAATCTACATTTTGGACTCTTTTTTTTTCGAGAATGGACATTTCCATGCTGCCTACTTTGTGCGCCTAGGGCCTTAGGCCAAAAGGGGACTTAGACGTTGTTTTTGATTATGCCCCTCTTAGTGTTCACTAGCTTCTAGTATTTCTTGCATCTAAATTAAAAAAAAAAAAAAAAAGTTCTTAATGGTTGACCATCTTTAGCCAACACACACGTATTTTAAAAGTATCAAATAAAAAGGTTCCCTTCATTATTTTTAATGTTTCGATCATGTCCCCTCTCAATCTCCTCTTTTCAAGGAAGAAGAGGCCCAGTTTCTCTAATCTCTCACTATACGGCAACTCCTTCAGCCCTTTAACCATTTTAGTTGCTCTTCTCTGGACCCTTTCGAGCAGTACTGTGTCCTTCTTCATGTACAGCGACCAATGCTAGACGCAGTATTCCAGGTGAGGGCACATCATGGCTCAGTACAGCTGCATGATAACCTTCTCCGATCTGTTCGTGATCCCATTCTTAATCATTCCTAGCATTCTGTTTGCCCTTTTCGCGGACAGCTTCATTGACTTATCGACCAGTACTCCCAAGTCTCTTTCTTGGGTGGTCTCTCTAAGTACTGCACCAGACATCCTGTATTCGTGTATAAGATTTTTGTTACTAACATGCATCACCTTATACTTATCCACGTTCAACCTCATTTGCCATGTCGTGGCCCATTTCTTGCGCGTGTTTATGTCACGTTGCAGGTCTTCGCAATCCTCCTGCATCTTCAGTACTCTGAATAACTTCGTATCATCTGCAAATTTAATCACCTCACTCATCGTACCAATTTCCAGGTCATTTAAAATATGTTGAAGAGCACGGGTCCAAGCACCGAACCTTGCGGCACTCCACTCGTGACACTTTACCAGTCCGAGTATTGTCCATTTACCCCCACTCTCTGTTTCCTATCCGCCTGCCAGTTTTTAATCCATGTGAGTATTTTACCCTCGTTTCCATGGCTCACAATTTTTCAAAGTAGTCGTTATGCAGAACTTTGTCGAACGCTTTCTGAAAATCCAGATATACGATGTCGACCGGGTCACCCTTGTCTATCTGTCTGTTTATTCCCTTGAAGAAGTGCAGCAAGTTCGCCAAGCAAGATCTTCCTTTGCTGAAGCCATGCTGGCTGGTCCTCATCAGATTGTGTCCGTCAAGGTGATCAATGATGTGGTCCTTTATCGGCACCTCTACCATTTTTCCCAGTATCGAGGTCAGACTCACCTGTCTGAAGTTTCCCAAATCTCCCCTCAAACCTATCTTGAAGATCGGCATAACATTAGCCACTTTCCAGTCTTCTGGAATCCTTCCTGATTTGATCGACAGATTGGTTATTAGTTGAAGCAGTTCAGCTATAGCCCCTTTCAGTTCCTTGATTACCCTCAAATGGATGCCATCCAGTCCCGGAGATTTATCGTTTTTTAAGCCTATCAATCTGCATATTATAGAATAGTATATAGTTGGAATATTAGCATTTATATGTGTGTACATGTGTGTGTTATTTTAGTAATTTATGCACATTCTTGATGCCTAAATCTTGGCACCCTTTTTATAGAATTACCCCTTTGCATCACAAAGCAAGAAGCAAACATTTTTCCACTTCTGTGCTGCCTTTTATCAATTCCTCTTTTACCAGAACAAATTTCCATCTGATAATCAAAACACCCTCTTTTGTCCAGTCTGAGAAACGCTTTGCATTTATCTCTCCGAAGCAGCTCTTTCAGATGTCTGACCTATCCCTTAGTAACTTGATCTCTATCTTCACACTGACTTGTGTAGTGCTGGAATAAACTCATAATTGCATTTCTTGTAAGAAGCTCCAGAGAAGGTTACCAGAGAAAAGACAAATAGTGTAGTTGAATGTAAAGTTCTTGCTGTTAATGTGTGCAACAGCAGCTGTGGTATAAAATGCACAAGGACAGTAACTGTACAATGAAGGAAGGTGGTCAGCTATCACACTGAGGCCCATATGCACAAAACTCACCGTGCATTTAATGATCATCACTAAATTAGTTTTAACTGGTTTAGCGATGAAGAATCACATCTATCATTGCATAACAAGGCAAATCGCGGTCTTTTCTGTGGTTTGTAGCAGTCTCCGATAATTGTAAGTAAACACATTTCAACAAGCTCATCAATATTAAAATGAGCACTCCGATCGATGCCCACATGAATCACATAACGAAGCACTGATTTTTAATGCTTCAAAATCTCCGACAGGTCTAAAGGTGCTGGTAGCATTTAAAAAATTGCTAAACATCAGCTTTTTTTTTTTAATGGGTATAGATAAGGGGTCTCAAAGTCCCTCCTTGAGGGCCGCAATCCAGTCGGGTTTTCAGGATTTCCCCAATGAATATGCATGAGATCTATGTGCATGCACTGCTTTCAATGCATATTCATTGAGGAAATCCTGAAAACCCAACTGGATTGCGGCCCTCAAGGAGGGACTTTGAGATCCTTGATGATGTGTGTGTCATGCACAATATCTGTCCACATTAAAAATTTTTAAAAAGTTGTGCGGGAAGAATGCCTACTCCCCACTGCCGCTGGGAGTCCACCTGCGACCCGCCCCTCCACTTTAAATGGAAGATCGGCAGGAGAGAAGCGCACTCCCTCCTGACGCCGGGGCTCCTGTGAAAATACCCTCGCCTACAACCCCATACATTTTTGATGAAAATTTGGAAGTAGGGATACCTACTCCTTCCTGTCGGCATACCCACCTAGGATGCATTAGGAGGGCTGTAAGACTCTGATTGATCCAGACACCTAAGGCCCCTCCCAAAGGTATGGGGTTATAGGCATGAGGTGGTGAAGGTTTGAGGGGGCACCTAAGATAGGAGGTAGTGGGAAATCCTCCTGCAGATTTTCCATTTATGGGGAGGGGGCAAGTGGCAGGATGGAGTGGGCATCCTTCCTACCAGATTTTCAGCAAAAAGTTATGGCGCTGTGGGGTGGGGTGTTGGGGGTTTGCGGGAGGCCCTGGCGGCAGGAAGGAAATTCTTTTTTTTTAAAAGTTCAAGGGTGTGGGCCGTTTTGTCAGGGTGTGGTGGGGGGTGTCCTGGCATGACTTTATTTTTTTTTTTAAATGGATACAGATGTTGTGCATATGTAACACACGCACCTCTCTGCCCAATATAAAACAAAACAAAACCTACTCTTCCTGCCCAGAACAGCTGAGCAGCAGGAGGCTGCTTCAAGGCTTCCCTTGCCGCTCAGCTGTTTGGGGCTTCCTCTGCTGGCTTTGCACATGTGTCAGTTGCTTTCTCCAAAGACTGATTGGATGGAATTATGGCGGACCTCCAGAAAAAACTCATTTCCATGCAAAATTGTTTGATCATCAATTGCCCTTTTCAAATCGGACTATTTACTAGTGACTCACAGGATTTTAATGGTGATTTTAGAGCATCCGGGCCTGAATGCATTACTGGATGTACAAAAATCTGCTGGTAGTAATATAGTTGCAAACATAATTGGCATATTTATGAAAAGAATGAGAAATTCAACAATTAGGCCACAACATACAATGAAGTTTAAATAGATTTATGTTTGGGGGGGAGACGGGCACAACAACCATACCTTTGTTATTGCCAAAACCATAATCAAACCCCTGAGTGTTGCTTCCACCTGCTCCTTTATTGAAAGCTTGTACAGAAAATGGACTTGGAGGAGGAGTCTGAGCCCCTTGATCCAGGAGAACTTGTTCTGCAAGACAAAAAATACCGTTAAAATAATGCCCACACAAAGGCCTGAATTCAGTAAATAGTGCACAAAAATGGATGCCACAAAACCCGATATATCTATATAGATATCTATATCTTATCTATCTATTTATTGTTGCCTGACTTTTAGAGAATATCATATAGTGCCGATTCCTGGGCCTAACTTTAGGCACCAAACTTACCTATGTTGAAACCTGGTGTAAATGCTGGTGCCCAAGTTAGGCGTGCCCCTGAAATGACCATGGTTATGCCCTATGGGATTTAGGTACTTTGGGGCTCATAATCAAAAACTAAAGATGTCCAAAAACCATCATAAGTCGGCACTTGGATGTACTAACCACCAGGACGTCCAAGTGCTGATTTTCGAAGCCAAGTTTCTGGATATCTAGTGAGGAATTTTGCCCACTGTCCATCCTGAGGTCTAGGGGCATTTTGGGAAGCATGGTACAAGCGGGCTTTGGGGGGCACAGACTTGGACATCTTGCAGCAATAATCAAACCTTTCTCAGGACTTCCTCTACACAGAGCTTAGATGTTTTGGACTAGACCGGTTTTAGAAGCATGTAAGTGCCATAGAGATAACCAAACTGATCAGATGACCACTGGAGGAATTAAGTAATGACCCCCCTCCTTCACTGGTCATTAACCCCCCTCCCATCCCATAAATATCTAAATGAAACAGTACATAGCTGTCTCTAGAACAACAGCACTTGGTATAGGAAAGCCTAGCAGAGCAGTACACAGGTGTCTTAAGAAGCCTGGTGGGTGGGCTAGTGAACCATAGAGGAGGTCTCAGGCCCATAAGACACTAACTACTACATTTATGGAGGAAAGCATGAACCCACCAAAACCCTATTCTACTGCCATAAAGGTGCCATGTGTAGCCATAAGGGCTGCTGAGGTAGTAAACAGGTGGGTATAGTAGGTTTTGGACGGCTCATCATAAATTATAAGGAGGTTATGATGAGATGTATATCTGGCAGTGCCCTCTAAGGTGTCCCACTGCTCTGTTGGGATGTCTGTGTGATCTGTCCATTACAATGCTGGCCCCTCCCATGTCCAAATAGTCTGGATTTGGATGTTTAGACTTGGACATTTCTGTGGCTGAAAATGGGGCATAAAGTTAGGCATTCTTTCACTGTAGAGTTTTACAAATCATTTCAAAGTACCCTATTACCTCATCTATTAAACTTAAATCAGGTTCAACTGACTAAAGGTTGCATTACAGGTACTATGGCAGAATCGTTAACTATTGTTTTGCTGAAGCCAAATAAAGATCCTATGTTGATTTCAAATTACAGGCCTATTTCTTTGATTAATGTAGACGGCAAACTGTTGGCTAAATTATTGGCTTCGCACTTGGCCAAAGCCCTCCCTTATATTATTGGTATGCACCAAACGGAGTTTGTTGCTCAAAGACATTCTTCAAATAACACCAGGCTGGCTTTTCACATGTTAAATTTAACAAGTCACGGATGATCCAGCCTTCTCTGTATCATTGGATGCAGAGAAGGCCTTTGATCGTGTGGAGTGAACCCTCATGTATGAAGCAATGGATTGGTTTGGTATTGGTTCTGGACTTATACAAATGATTCAAACCCTGTATAGTTCCCCTTCTGCCAGATTATATATAAATAATACTTTTTCGGAAGGTTTCTGTCTGTAGAGGGGAGTTAGACAAGGATGTCCATTATCTCCTTTGCTGTTTGATATTGTTTTGGAACCCTAGTTATTAGCTATACAACAAGCAAAGGAGATCCAGGGTATTCCTTACTCAAATCGGGAATACAAGGTCTCTGCTTATACAGATGACATATTGCTTCATTTGAGGAATCCTGAAACAACCATTCCACATTTACTAGATTTGATTGAAAGATTTGAAAAATTTTCAGGATATAAAATATATTGGAGTAAATCAGAGATTCTTCTGCTTAATGTACATTGTCAAAAAGGATTGTTGGATTCATTCCCTTTTCTTTGGAAGGAAGAGGGTATAAAGTATTTAGGAATTTGGATTTATAAAACGCTGGAAGAAACGATGAAAGTAAATGAAAAATCCGTATTGCTAAAGGTCACAGAAATGTATGAGCAATGAAACCCATTACATCTGTCTTGGTGGGGGGAGAGTTCAGATGGTTAAAATGATGATTTTGCCTGTGGTTTGTTACCAAATGGGTATGTTACCAGTGTTTTTTCAGGGGTCCTTTTACAAAAAATTAAATAGTATTCTTAAAAAATTTATTTGGCTGGGGAAAGCAGCAAGAATTGCTTTAGTATCCTTACAAAAGCCAATTGTGGAGGGTGGGGTAAATTTTTCAAATTTTTATAGGTACCATCAAGCCTATATAATGCGTCAGGGTATGTAATGGATCCTCCCCGAGCTCATGGAAGAATCTTCCAGTCTGGGTATGGTTGGAATGTCTCCACTGAGATTGTGTCACGTTTTGAGTATCAAGATGCCTAGGCTGTATAAGGACAATAGAATTTTAATGGACACTTGGAAGCCATTAAAATCTATTACTAATTTAACAGATATTCCAATTCATAAATCCACTTGTCAGTCCCTTTGGTTGAACCCCAAAATTCAAACTGGCGGGTTTAAGGTCATCTGGAAGTACTGGATGAAGGCGGGCATATGTACTTTAGACGATGTAGTATCAGACGGAAAGCTGCTTGAATTTTAAAGACTGCAAAAAAAAAATATATATATATATTGGTATTGCGAAAACTCAAAGTTATAAATGGTTGCAGTTGAAGCAGACCATTCAGGAGGAGTTCCCTGACTGGAAAAATCTTAAAAATCAGTATAATCTGCCGTTCCTGTGCTTCTAGGTGGATTTCCTAGGTCACCAGGCCGCTCAGTGGTATAAATTAATATCTGGATTTTTTAATAAGAAACCAAAAACTGGTCTTCGTGACATTTGGAGCATTGAGATAAAGTTTCAGATTATTGCGTCTCAATGGCCACGAATCTGGACTTGGAGGATGAGATGTACGGTGTCTGCATCTATGAGACAAACATAGTTTTTCTTGTTACATAGAGCGTGTTGGACTACAGTTAGATTACAGAAATTAGATAGTTCCAAGTCTAATAGATGCTGGCACTGCCATCTTGAACCTGGGACATTGGATCATTTATTATATTATTGCCCCTTGATACATCAATTTTGGAGATCCATTTGGGATCAGGTAAACAAAGTAATGGAAAATCCAGTGTCACTAACATGACACTGTGCTATTTGGCACTATGATGAGAGCTAAAAGCCAAATATCATCTCACAGTAATAAACTTCTCTTTATTATGACAGGGGCTTGCCATACAGCTTATTTTAAGGAATTGGAAAAACTGGGCTAGATTGAACTATACCTTTTGGTGAGAGTCTCTCTGTCATGTTTTTAAAATAGAACATATTATGGCTATACAACAGGGACATTACAAAAAGTTTCAGAATTGACGTCGGAGGTGAAGGCTTCTGGGTCTGGCACTTATACGCGCCAAGCCTGGCTCGGGGAAGCAGAGAGACATCGATGTGGTGGCTTGGGGGGGGGGGTTAGGGGGAGGGAAAGAATCAAGGAAGAGGAGAAATCAGCGCAAAGGCTTGGGGGGGGGGGAAGGGAGAGAGAGAAAGAAAGACAGGCAGGGGGAGAGAGAAAGACAGAAATAAAGAGGGGATCAGGGGAAGAGAGAAAAACAGACTTTGTGTTTTTTTAAATTTTATTGTTGGTAGATCATTTTGACTGGGTCATTTTAAAAGTAGCTTGCAAGCCAAAAAAGTGTGGGCACCCCTGGACTAAGGGGTCCTTTTATTAAGGTATGCTAACCGATTTAGTGCACGCTAAGGATTAGTGCACGCTAAATGCGAAGGCATCCATTATATCCTATAGGCATATTAGCATTTAGCCCGTGCTAAATCACTTAGCACACTTTAATAAAAGAACCCCTAAGCTGACATGGATAAAAGATAAAATCCTCGAGAGGGATAGGTAGGCACCAAGAGCATCCTTAGGCAAAACATCTTTATTTTTGAATCTCAAATTTTTTAAAAAATAAATAAATATATATATACTAGTCTTTAAGCCCGTTAGATTAACGGGTGCTAGAACATATGTGTGTGTGTCTGTCTTTTTTTCTCTCTCTCTCCTTAGCCGCTTTCTTTCTTTCTGCCTTTCTTTTTCCTTGGCTGTCCATCACCACCCCTTGCCTGCTCCCCCTGTCCATTTTCCCTTCCTTTTACCTCCACTGTGTCCACCACCACCCCTTCACTGCTCTCCTTATGCAGCAGCAGCCCTTCTCCCTTTGTTTTACCTCCCCCCTGTCCAGCAGCACCTCTTTCCTTCTCCCCCTGTCCAACATTAGTCCTCCGTTCTTTTTTCTTCACCTCCCCTGTCCATCAGCATCTCTTTCCTTCTCCCCCTGTCCAGCAGTAGGCATCCCTTCCTTTTTTATCCTCCCTCCTCCTTCTTATCCCTATGATACTCTTACCTTGCTCTGCCCCTGATCAGAGGTTCCCGACAGCTGCCCAGTTGCACCCATTGGAAAAGTTCCCACTGCCGCATCCCGCACCCCTCCTGACGCGGCTCCCACTGTCCTTTCTGTCTGTCTCTGTCCCTGGCCCCCTTTGCCTGTCTGTCTTTCTGTGTATCTCCCTGACCCTGTGTCTTTCTTCTTTCCTTTCTGTCTCCCTTCCTCCCTCTGTCTGTCTGTCCAAAGCAGCATTCCATCCCCCTCCCCCCACACCAGTTCCCTGTGCACCTGCCCCTGTGTCTTTCTTATTTTCTTTGTGTTTCCCTTCCTCTCTCTGTCTGTCCAAAGCAGCATTCCATCCCCCTCCATTTCCCTCCCCCCACACCAGTTCCCTGAGCACCTGCCCCTGTGTATTTCTTATTTTCTTTGTGTTTCCCTTCCTCTCTCTGTCTGTCTGTTCGTCCAAAGCAGCATTCCCTTCCCCTCCATTTCCCTCCCCCCCCCCACCAGTTCCCTGTGCAGCAGCATTAGCGTTTCCTCTACCCGCCCCTGTCCCTTCCCCTTCCCCTTCCCGCGGGCCGGACTACAAAGGTGGTGATTCCAGCAGCGCTTTTATCAGTCTCCACACGCTGCTTCGGGCCCTTCTGCCCTGATTTACTCTGGCACGTCCCTGATGACATCATCAGAGACGCGGCAGAGCAAATCAGGGCAGTAGAAGGGCCCGAAGCAGCGTGTGGAGACTGATAAAAGCGCTGCTTGAATCGCCATTCGGACCCGCGGGAAGAGAAGGGGGTGGGCGGCAAAGGAGAAACGGAGATCGGTGGCGGCGACAGGAGAAACGGAGAACGTCGTCTGGCTGCGGTCCGGCTTGTGGAGGCGATCTGGTTGTGACGTATTCGCGCGCATGCGCACTCCTTCGGCCACAGACCTACAGCGCACGGAACACGAAAATAGGACTGCGCATGCGCGAGTTAGCCTTTTATTATATAGGATATAGTATACACATACACACACCACACAACAAACAACAAACAGATCCAACAAAGTCTGCAGTACAGTAGGCAAGAGCAAAAAACAAGAAAAAAACTGCAGATCAAAATGTACAAGATGCAGGCTATGTTTATTTGTACCAAATATTAATGCAGTTACTGATATCACCTTACTACAAACTAAGGGACCCAACACAGTCCATGTTTCGAAGAACACACCTTCTTCAGGGGTCCATGGTTGTTAAGGTTTAAGATAAACCGCAATGAGAATGGTATAAAACTAAAGCCTGTGTGAATGAAACGCAAGCCGACAGTGCACACACACACACACAACATATGCATACATACCAAAAACAGCATTAAAAAAACCAAATCAATTCAAGGCAAGGCTAGCCAAATGTCAAGCGAAAGCCAAGTTATTCACCTGTAGCAGGTGTTCTCCAATTACAGCATTGGACAGAGCCCCAGTGTGGATGCTACCCAGGAGTTCTCTGCCTTAAAGAAGCTTTAGGCAGCATTGCACCACACATGCCTTTCCACTTGACTTGAGTTCATAGGACCAGCAATACAATTTCAAAGTTAAAAGAATACAACTCTTAGGGGAAGTGGTGCATGTCCTGCTGTCCTCAGAGAATACCTGCTACAGGTGAGTAACTTTGCTTTCTTCAAGGACAAGCAGGATATTGTTTCTCACATTTGGGAATCTTTAGCTACCAGACTCACTTAAAACCATCACCCAAGGACAACAGGAAATTGCAATGGCAAGGCCAATCAGGAACCAATTGACCGGAACTTACTGACACTCATTGTAAGGGTGCAGCCTGGAATAGAACAAAATGGGGCTTAGGAGGGTGGAGTTGGATTCTAGACATAGTAACATAGTAGATGACGGCAGATAAAGACCCGAATGGTCCATCCAGTCTGCCCAACCATATTCAATTTAAATTTTTAAATTTTTTCTTCTTAGCTATTTCTGGGCAAGAATCCAAAGCTTTACCCGGTACTGTGCTTGGGTTCCAACTGCTGAAATCTCTGTTAAGACTTACTCCAGCCCATCTACACCCTCCCAGCCATTGAAGCCCTCCCTAGCCCATCCTCCACCAAACGGCCATATACAGACACAGACCGTGCAAGTCTGCCCAGTACTGGTCTTAGTTCAATATTTAATATTATTTTCTGATTCTAAATCCTCTGTGTTCACCTGAGGACAAACAGGGAGTATATTCTCACATGTAGAACTCCCTAGCTGCCAGGATCATACCTCTGAGAAGGAGAAATTAGGTTCTTATCTGTTAATTTTCTTTCTGTTAGCCTATAGACCTGTACAGTTAATCTTTACAGATGGGTTATATCTCACTGTGACCAGTAGGTGGAGACTGAGACCAAACCTTGCTTGTAGGATATTAGAAATATAGAAACATGATTGCAGATAAATGCCAAATGGCCCATCTAGTCTGTCCATGCGAAAAAAAAAACATTATCTCTTTCTCTCTCCAAAAGATCCCACGTGCCTATCCCAGGTCCTTTTGAATTCAGACACAGTCTCTGTCTCCAACAATTCTTCCGGGAGACTGTTCCATGCATCCACCACCCTTTCTATAAAAAAGTATTTCCTTAGATTACTCTGGAGCCTATCACCTCTTAACTTCATTCTATGCCCTCTCATTGCAGAGTTTCCTTTCAAATTAAAGAGACTCGACTCAGGTGCATTTACATTATGTAGGTATTTAAACGTCTCTATCATATCTCCCCTCTCCCGCCTTTCCTCCAAAGTATAGAGATTGAGATCTTTAAGTCTGTCCCCCATACGTCTTATGATGAAGACCACATACCATTTTAGTAGCCTTCCTCTGTACCGACTCAATCCTTTTTAGATCTTTTTGAAGGTGCAGCCTCCAGAATTGTGCACAATATTCTAAATGAGGTCTCACCAAAGTCTAATACAGGGGCATCAATACCTCCTTTATCCTACTAGCCATACCACTCCCTAAGCAACCTAGCATCCTTCTAGCTTTCACCGTCACCTTTTCAATCTGTTTGGCCACCTTAAGATCATCACATACAATCACACCCAAGTCTCGCTCTTCTGTCGTGCACATAAGCTCTTCACTTCCTAATCTGTACTGTTCCCTTGGGTTTTTGCAGCCCAAATACATGACCTTGCATTTCTTAGCATTACATTTTAGCTGCCAAATTTCAAACCATTCTTCAAGCTTCGCCAGGTGTTTCTACATGTTATTCACACCATCCGACGTGTCTACTCTATTGCAGATTTTGGTATTATCTGCAAAGAGGCAAATCTTACCCGACAACCCTTCAGCAATATTGTTTATAAAAATGTTAAAAAGAACAGGCCCAAGAACAGAACCTTGAGGCACACCACTGGTAACATCACTTTCCTCAGAACGATCTCCATTGATCCAGTCTGTCACTTTGGGACCCATCCCGAGGGCACTCAGTTTATTTATTAGACGTCTGGATGGAACACTGTCAAAGGCTTTGCTAAAATCTAAATACACCACATCTAACGCACATCTTCTATCCAATTCTCTGGTCACCCAGTCAAAGAAATTGATCAGATTTGTCTGATAAGACCTATCTCTTGTTGCCTCCGGTCCTGTAATCCACAGGATTCCAGAAACTTGACCATTCTCTGTTTTAAAAAGTTTCCATTAATTTGCTTACCAAAGAAGTCAGACTTACCAGCCTGTAATTCCCTACTTCTTCTTTACTTCCACTTTTGTGGAGAGGGACCACATCCACCCTTCTCCAGTCCTCCGGTACCACTCTCGACTGTAGAGACTCGTTGAAAAGGTCAGTCAGCGGAGCTACCAGAACCTCCCTAAGTTCCTTCAGCACCCTAGGATGTACATCAACCAGCCCCATTGCTTTGTCTACCTTTATTTTAGCTACCTTTATTTTAGTATCTATTACTTCTCCATCCCTATTCATGTTTGTCTTCTGCAGTCCCGCTCCCGGCGCTTCAGCCATGAACACAGAACAGAAATATCTGTTAAGCAATTCAACCTTTTCTTTATCAGCTTCTACATATTCTGCCCCTTCACCTATTAAGTCTCATAATGCCACTTTTGCACTTCTTCCTATCACTAATATATCTAAAAAATGTCATCTCCCCGTTTTACCGTGTCAGCTATTTTTTCTTCCATTTGCATCTTTGCTTTCCTGATTATAAGACCAGCCTCTCTTAACTTTTCCAGATATTTTTGCCTGTCTTCCTCTTTCTGCGATCTTTTGCAGTTTATGAAAGCTAACCTCTTATTCCTTACCTTCTTACCTACTACTTGTGAGAACCAAAGTGGCCTTCTTTTCCTCTTTTACTTACTTGCCTCACATAAAGGTTTGTCGCCCTTACAATTGCTCCTTTCAGTTTTGCCCATCGCATTTCCACTCCTTCCAGACGTTCCCATCTAGACAATAATTCCTTGAGTAAATCCCTATCCGAACAAAGTTAGTTTTTTTAAAGTCTAGAACCTTTGCTTTTGAATGAGCCCTCTCTATACCCATCTTAATATTAAACCATACCATGCAGTGATCACTGGATGCCAGATGATCATCCACTATAACATCAGAAACACTTTCCCCATTTGTAAGCACTAAATCCAGTATGACCCCATCCCGTGTGGGTTCCACTGCCGACTGCTGGAACAGTTCTTGTACAGAATCCAGAATCTCCCTACTTCTAGA
This sequence comes from Geotrypetes seraphini, assembly GCF_902459505.1. NCBI lineage: Eukaryota > Metazoa > Chordata > Amphibia > Gymnophiona > Dermophiidae > Geotrypetes > Geotrypetes seraphini. Next base: position 87,431,408 of record NC_047089.1, on the reverse strand, counting down.
GACCCCGCAATAGTGATACCCCAATCATCATCCGGCATGTAAAAATCCCCTATTAACAAGACTTCCTTCCCCTTTTTTAGATATATTCTGAATGTCTACTATTAAATCTCTATCTATTTCTTCTGTCTGTGAAGAAGGCCTGTTTATTACACCAATGTAAATATATTCACCATTCCCTCTTTCCAAATTGATACACAGTGCCTCTTCCTTGCCCTGCAGATCCTGCAACTGTGTGGCATTAATATGTTCTTTAACATACAACGCTACTCCTCTTCCTTTTCTTCCTACCCTGTCTTTCCTGAACAGATTATAGCCCGGTATAACTACATCCCAGTCATGGTTCTCTGTGAACCATGTCTCTGTGATCGCCACTATATCCAACTCCTCTTCTTCCAGCACATCCATAATTTTAAAAACCCACAAAGCACACTATTCGCAGAGAAAATGTTATCATTTATATTTGGGGGGTTTTCAAAGATGTCAAGGCAGATGACTTTAAAATATCTTGTCTCCCATACTTCGAGCATTAGTATATACTGCTTTCCAGATATTGCCCCCTTTTCCCATCCGTGTAGAGGTTTTAAGTGATTTACTTACCTGAGGGCTTATACTCACCCGAGAGCTTTGATCACCCTGCCCCATCATTCTAATAGATTAATCAGCCTGCTGGCAAAGACACTTCTTCCCTTCTTTGATAGATGCACACCATCTCTGCTCAGCAGCCCTTGGAAGATCTACCCATGGTCCAGGAAGCCAAAATGCTCTTGACGACACCATCCACGTAGCCAAGCATTCATCTCCAGGAACCGAGCTTCTCTGCCCTGGCCTTTACCCTCAACAGGAAGGATGGATGAGAATATCACCTGCGCACCTGACTGCTTCACCTTCTCTCCCAGAGCCACAAAGTCACTTTTGACAGGTTTGCAGGGGTACCTGGCAGTATCATTAGTGCCAATGTGGATGAGCAGCATCGGATAGTAGTCATCAGGCTTGAGTCTTGGCAAGATCTCCGTAACATCTTGGATTTTGGCTCCAGGCAGACAGCATACTTCTTATGACATCATGTCTGGTCTGCAGATGGACGCTTCTGTACCCTTCAGAAGGGAATTGTCAACCATCACTACCTTACGCCTTCTAGTGGTTACAGATCCAGTACTTTATGGGATTTCAAGCTCTTGTCCTTCCTCTCCTTGGGTTCCTCTCATCTCTTCCACTTCCAGGACAGCATGCTGGCTTCAGTTCAAGGGCGGGGATAGTCACAGTACCAATCTTACAGTGTTCCGTAATCTGAGTCTAGCTGTCTTCCCTCAGCACAGCCTCTTCTTCCCCACTATTGGAACTCTTTGACACCTCATGAACCATTTCATCGATGTGCAACTCATTCTAACAAATGCTTCTCAATCTTGCCACCTCCTCTCTCAGTTCTTTTATTTCCTTCATGAGGGATTCAAGCTGAAGACAGCTGGTACCCTTTGCCTGGGTAACATTTTCTGTCTGAACAGAGACAGAAGTGGTAACTTGAGCAGCAGCTTTGGGGATACGATGTTTCCCAGCCATACTGTGGTGCAGAAGAACTTACATCTAGAAGAAAAAAAAAAAGAATAGGGTAGAAAAATCCTACCAAATTAATGCCCTGATCCAGAGGCAGACTGTAGTTCACAGGTTGCTATAAGTAAAGAAATGAGCTACAACTTCTCTCTTAGAACCAGGCTTATTGAGGGTTAGGCACTAGGCCAGCATTCCTCCTCTAACGTGACCATTTATTTTTTTCATCAAAACAGGACATCTATTAATTGTCAGTCCTGCCCCCAATTTCTTCCATTCATTTTTCATGTACACATAATATCTTATTAATTCATAATGGTAACCATAATTTAAAAAACTCACAAAGCACACTATACGCAGAGAAAATGTTATCATTTATATTTGGGGGGTTTCAAAGATGTCAAGGCAGATGACTTTAAAATATGCAATGTCACTTCAGTAACTATAGAAAAATGGACAAATATAGTGCAAAATATAGGCAGCAGCTATAGATTCTCAAAACTGACACATTTTGATCACTAAATTGAAAATAAAATCATTTTTACTACCTTTGCTGTCTGGTGATTTCATGAGTCTCTGGTTGTGATTCCTTCTGACTGTGCATCCTTTTTTTTTCTTTCTTTCTGCACTCAGGCCCAACAATTGTCCCTTTCTATTCCCTCCCTCCCTCCCTCCTTCCTATGTCCTTAGTGCCCCCAGTGTCTCCTTCCTATGTCCTTAATGCCCCTTCCTGTGTCCTTAGTGCCCCCATCCCATGTCCTTAGTGCCTCCTTCCCATGTCCTTAGTGCCTCCTTCCCATTTCCTTAGTGCCCACAGTGCTTCCTTCCTCCTTAGTGCCCCTTCCTGTGTCCTTAGTGCCTCCTTCCCATGTCTTTAGTGCTCCCAGTGCCTCCTTCCCATTTCCTTAGTGCCCCCAGTGCTTCCTTCCTATGTCCTTAGTGCCCCCAGTGCCTCTTTCCCATGTCCTTAGTGCCCCCAGTGCTTCCTTCCCATGTCCTTAGTGCCCCCAGTGCCTCCTTCCCATTTCCTTAGTGCCCCCAGTGCCTCCTTCCCATGTCCTTAGTGTCTCTTCCTGTGTCCTTAGTGCCTCCTTCCCGTGTCTTTTGTGCCCCTAGTGCCTCCTTCCCATGTCCTTAGTGCCTCTTCCTGTGTCCTTAGTGCCCCTTCCTGTGTCCTTAGTGCCCCTTCCTGTGTCCTTAGTGCCCTCAGTGCCTCCTTCCCATGTCCTTAGTGCCCCTTCCTGTGTCCTTAGTGCCCCCAGTGCCTCCTTCCCATGTCCTTAGTGCCCCCAGTGCCTCCATCACATGTCCTTAGTGCCCTCAGTGCCTCCTTCCTATGTCCCCCTCACTGCCTTCCAGCTTTTGTCCCACCCCCTCCCCCTGAAGCCAGCCTGCCTTCCTGCCTACTTCCTTCCCTCCCTGCCGTGCATTAAAAAAGCCTCCCTCCTTCCAGCGCCCGATTCAACACCCCCCGGTCTGCCACGGCAGCTGCTGATTGTCAGCCTCTCTCCTCACCTCCCTCCAGCGCCGATTCAAACCCCTTGCCACCGCTGCTGCTAACTGCCACCCAGAAGCCTTCTTCCCAACGTCAATTCTGTGTGCGGCAGGGAGGGAGAGGAAACAATCACCTGTCCCGTTGTCCCAAATAAGATATGCAGAAGCAATAGTCTCCTTGATCCAGCACGCAATGGTAGCCTTTGAAGCGCCATTCCTCTTACAAGGACCCGCTAGAAGGACAAAGAGATGATCTAATTTCCTGATCTCCTGGGTCTGCGGCAGATAAGAGCGAAGGACCCAACAGACATCCAACTTGCACAATTGTTTCTGCTCAAAGATCCCTCCCGACTACCCAATACTGAGAGGGCCACTGACTGATTGATAAGAAAAGGAGAAACTACAGCTGGCAGAAAGGAAAGAACAGGCCGCAACACAACCCACTCCCTAGAGAACTCCAGGAAGGGAGACCTACAAGAGAAAGCCTGCAGCTCAGAAACACATCTAGCCACCAAGAAGACTGCTTTAAGGGTAAGATCCAACGAGCAGGCACCCAAAGGCTCAAAAGGTGGGCGCTCCAGCATGGACAAGACTAGATTAAGATCCCAAGATGGAACAGACGGTTGCACGGAAGGCTTGAAAAATTTGGCTGCCCGAAAGAAGCAAATGGCATCAGGAATGGCACTCAGACGCTGACCTCATAACAACCAATGAAAGGCTGACAAGGCCGCAAGCTGAACCCAGAGAGAAGACCAAGCTAGGCCCCTGTCCAGGCCAGCCTACCAGAACTCCAAGATGTTAGGCAGGGAAGCGTGAAAAGAGACCACTCCACAAGCAGCACACCATTCCTCAAATATACGCCAAACCCGCATATAAGCCTGAGAAGTGGGAAGTTTCTGGGACCCCAAGAGGGTTGAGATCACTTTTTCTGAATACCCCTTACCTAGGCTTTCCCTTTTAAGAGCCAAGCCGTAAGACAAAAAGGGACCTGGATCGAACACTGGAATGGGGCCCTGAGTCAGAAGGTCAGTTGAGAGAGGCAGAAGAAGAGGATCCACCACCAAATGCCTCACCAGGTCCACGTACCATGGATGCCTGGGCCAATCCGGGGACACCAGAATCACGAGGCCTGGATGTCGAACAATGCAGAGAAGAACTCTGCCCACTAATGGCCACGGAGGAACACATACAACAGACCCTCCATTGGCCAAGGTTGAACCAGAGCATCCAGCCCCTTGGCCTGACCGTCTCTGCGACGACTGAAGAAGTGGGGAGGATTAGCGTCGACACTCGTGGCCATCAGGTCCATGAGGAGATGCCCCAAGTCTGCACTATTAACTGGAAGGCTGCATGACTTAGATACCACTCTCCAGGATCTAGCACGTGACGACTTAGGAAGTCCGCCTGAATATTCTCCACTCCAGCTATGAGGGAGGCCGAGATATCATAAAGATGAGACTCTGCCCACACCATTAGCAGAGCTGCCTCCTGCGCTACCTGAGTGTTCTCAGTGCCCCCCTGACAATTGACATAGGCTACCGCCGTGGCATTGTCCGAAAGAACCCGAACTGACTTGCCTGTCAAGAAGAATCGGAAGGCTAACAGCGCCAAATGGATAGCTCTGGGCTCCAGAACATTTATCGACCAGGACGCCTCCTCCATGGACCAGGTGCCCTGAGCTGAGTGACCCAGACACTGAACTCCACAACCAAGGAGACTGGCATCCTTGAGAAGCACTGTCCACTGTGGCTGATCCAGACTCACCCCTTGCACTAGATGGGAGGTCTGGAGCCACTAAAAAAGACTGCAGCAAGCTAAACTCCGAAGAGGGACAGGAAAGTTCAGACTGTTCTTCTGGGGCAGCCACCTTCGAAGAAGAGCATACTGAAGAGGATGCATAATGGCACAAGCCCACCTCACTACATCTAGGGAAGCTGTCATCGACCCCAAGATTTAGAGAAAATCCTGCGCCTGAGGACATTGGGATGCCATAAGCAGGCGAAACTGAGATTGCAATTTGATTACCTGGGCCTCTGGGAGGAAGACTTTCCCCAAGGAGGTGTCAAACAAAACCCCCAAGGAACTCCAAGCGCTGAAATGGTTCCAACCAACTCTTGGATAGGTTCACAACCCAGCCCAGCAACAGCAGGAACTCCACCACCCGAGCCATGACCCGGGTGCTCTCCTGGAACAACTGTACTCAAATCAACCAGTCGTCCAGATATGGATGAACTAGAATGTCCTCTTTGCGCAATGCTGCCAACACGACCACAATAACTTTGGTGAACGTCCACAGTGCCCTGGCCAGACCAAAGGGAAGCACACAGAACTGAAAGTGCTGACCCAAGATCGCAAAGCAAAGGAAACCCTGGTGGGAGGCCCGAATTGGAACATGCAAAGAGGCCCCCGTCAGATACTCCCCGGCTAGACCGCCAGGATGACAGACCGCAGTTTCCATACGAAAAGATGGAAATTTGAGAGCCCAGTTGACCCCTTTCAAATCTAAGATGGGCAGAAAGGTCCCCTCTATTTTGGGCACCACAAAGTAAATTGAGTACCTGTCAGTGCAACACTCCTGAAGGGGCACAGGAACCACTGCTTTGAGATCTAGCAATCTTTGAAGGGTCTGGCGAAAGGCCTGCTGCTTCCACGCCACCTGACAAGGAGAAGCGAGAAAGTGATCTGGCAAAGAACGGGCAAAACTCCAGAGCATAATCTAATCTAATCTAATCCTTAGGTTTGTATACCGCATCATCTCCACGTTCGTAGAGCTCGGCACGTTTTACAGTTGATGAAATAGGAAAGAACTACATTAGAGGGTTAGAGGTAGTAGTGTGAAGAATATTAGAGGACTTGGGATGCCAGATATAAGAGTTTTCTTGATTCCTAAGTTGGAGAAAGGCTTACATTTTTTGAGAAAAGCCAGGTTTTCAGATGTTTGCGGAAGACTTGGAGAGAGCTCAAGTTCCGAAGAGGGGAGGTAAGGTTGATTCTGAAGTGGAGGGAGGTCCCTAGCTTTCCTGTGTGAGCGAAGGGAAGCATAACTGTCCTGAATCACCTCCAGAACTCACTGATCAGACGTGATCTCTGCTCACTTTGGATAAAAATCACGCAGCCTGATGCCCACCGAAAATCAGAGTGGGTGTCGGCAAGGAGTCATTGGGCAGGAAGGGCTGAAGGAGAACTGGCGGGGGCACTTCCAGCACGCCGGTGGGCCCCTAGAAAGGACTGAATGCGCTGGAAGAACCGACCTCGGGAAGACCCAGAGGCCAGAAAGGAAGTGGCCTGTTGATCAGAGCAGATACGGCAGAAATCAAGCCTGTGCCCTCGAGCAACACCACCCTGAGCCAGCGGCTTAGCCCTATCTTCAGGCAAACAAGGCACTATAGAATCAGTTAAGGTCTGAACCAACTTGTCCAAATCCTCTCCAAACAATAAAGATCCCCGAAAGGGGAATTTCATCAGCTTAGCTTTGGACACCGCAACCACCGATCATGCTCGAAGCCACAAGGTACGATGTGCTGCCACACCAAAGCCATAGACTTGGCAGAAGCTCGCAAGAGGTCATACATGGCATCCGAGAGATAAGAAGCACCCATCTCAATTTTGGCAACTTCCTGCTCTACTACGTCCCCATTATCAGATGAACCACCACATCCATCACAGGTGACCTCAAAGTGTCCCGATCCCCCTCCAGGATGGGATATCGATGGGCCATAGAACACGTAAAGCGCAAGGGGGACCTGGCCCCTGCCACTGAGCGAGCATAAAATCCCGACTACCCCGAAGCCTAGGGGAAGAGTGGGTAACAGGGCGGATCCCCTAAAGCAATGGGTCCACCACATGCGGAAGCTCAGACACGGTGTCTGGAAAAGCATGTTACAGAGCTTGTCCTGTCGAACAACACGCTCCACGGATGAGTCAGCGTTAGCAGAGCGCAAAGCCGCCGCTAGCAGGAAAAGCGTATCCCCCAGAGGATCCTGGAGCGCTCCCCAAAGGGTCCAAGTCCTGAGAACCAAAAGACTGCTCGTTTCAAACCAGCAGTGTCCCCAGAGATCCACGGGCATTGGGTCGCGAGAGGAGCAGAGGGGAACAGCACTGTCACTGAATAGGTGAACCGATTCGAATCTTTAATCGGGCAGCACTAGTGGAGACTACTTGAGATATGTGGGTGGACAGGTGGCTGTCTAATGTTACTCCTAGGCTGCGTATCTGATCTGCGGCTGTTAGTAAGATGGAGTGTTGGGCGTGTGTATTTGGTACTTTTTTTTCTGATCCATAAAAGTTCGGTCTTGGAGGCGTTCAGTTGTAGTTTGTTGTTTGTCATCCAGGTTTCCATGTCAGAGAGGCAGTGTTGGAGGTTGGCGATTTGGGATGATCGGTTTTCGCTTAGTGGGAGGAGCACCTGGATGTCATCAGCATAGGAGTGGATTTTAATGTTGTACTTCTGGGCTATATCAATGACAGGTCTGATGTAGAGGTTAAAAAGGAGGGGGATAGAAGGGCACCTTGGGGAACGCCGTATTTGATAGGCTTGGGGGTTAGATTTGTGCGGCCCTAGTAGGACTGCAATTTTAATGCGGCATGAATTTGCCTTACTCTGAGCACAGGGTGCTGATTTTTCAGCGCTGGATTTGTGGTAGTGTTTCCTCTACCATGCATTTTTTTGAGCATGGGTCTATCTGTGCATACACCTACCATACCATGGAAACTAGGAAGAAAAAATGTACCACTGTGCCATACTCACGTGTGCTCACTTTCCAATTTGTTAAACTATAATATCAACAAATTAGACATGTGTAAGACATTTCCAGGGCCTATACATGTATCTTTAAAATACAAATCCCATTATGTGTTTTTTCTTACTTATAAAGCACAAAAATGGAAATGAAGAGCCAACCTAATAATTCATGTATAAACCAATATTTCAGATATCAACTGGTTTACTCATAGTTTAAGAAAACATATTTAAATTTAGAGATGCATATTTTCAAAGTTTGAGAACCCATTTAAGAAGGATAACAAGGCTTGAGAAGGTGGAATCCATACAGATATGAAAAATTAGCTGTAGAAAGGTATAAATGCTCACCATCCTCATGTCGTAAGTACTGGTTGCCACCTGGGTCCCTAGCTAAGGACCACGCTTCTCCCTCATCACTTTCACAGAACTCTACCATGCTGTTCTTATCCATCTGAACCCATGTACCTTCTGTATTTGTCACCTGGCAATCAGATATAAAGCAAAGTATTTACTGATATTGTTTGCTTTAGGAATAAGTCACTATATATCAATTAAAATACTTTATACTTTTGATCAAATAAATGCTCCAGACCGTTTCTGCATTTGATTACATCACAGAAAAGATATGTGAAATGAAGGTCACGCTGCCCGAGGTAGAATATAAGCATCCCAATCCCTGGGAATACAAAAGAAAAAATCCTAAGTGCTGAAAAAATAAGTTAAATGCATCCAGTTGAAAAATAAAATAGGCTAGAAATAACCCAAAAGAAATGAACATTTAATCATACCATGTTGCAAGTTTTGTTCTGTGTTGAAACATAAGCTTAGGACCTAAATATAACCTGCAGCCTAACAAAGTGTACTTTGTGCACAAATTTGCTAATACACTCTTGAAGATGTTTAAGAAATAGCATGACACACTACATCCTCAAGCACATCTTCACCTACTGCTGTAGTTTTTCATTTAGCAGTGATTTGAAGGAAAGAGAGGATAAATACAAAACTTAATAAATCACCTTTTTGTCATTTACCATAGTAATGGAAAGACTTCATTCATTTTCTTAAGTACACAACAGTATAATGGAAGCAAAATAATTTAGTATAAAGAAATTTGCATCTGCAACAGAATAACCTAAAAGAAAGCATTTATAATTAAGTCAAAGGTTAATTGTTTCATAAGCTATTCATGGTTTAATATAATCTCTCCCAGCAAAAAAAAAAAAAAAAAAAAAAGAGAAAAAACATCAAAACTTTCCATGAAATCACAAATATATGAAGGTTAAAAACTCTATAGATCTCTATAATGAAATAAAGTCTTGTGAAAATAGTTTTGCTGCTTTTGTGTATGTCGTATATATGTCTAGAAGTCATGAACTGAAGCTACAAGAATCCATACCTCGCCTACTGCCTTGACTTTGTTTCCCAGTACTAACATTCCAATTGGGATACCTCTAAGGTTAGGGCAGCTTCTGATGTTGTGACCTGAGGGCCCAGTCTTCACTACTTTGTACAGTCCAGGCCCACCCCGCAGGAATGGTATATCTTGCTTTCGCATCAGTGCTTCCTGTGGGCAGCATGAATTTAGGTCTTTGAAAAAGTCATCAGTATTAGATTTAGATTCCTGAAAAATTAGAACAAAACAAAACAAAACTTGATAATAACCCTTTATAATACTTCAGTTAAGATATGGTGCTTGCTTACTCTGCAACTGATGAATTCTTGACTTAGGAAGAAGTTGAAATGCTAGCTGGGAAACTGTCTTTCTCCATAATTATGGCAGCACAGTAATTACAATAAATATAGAATTAGACAAACAATTTCTATTACCCTGGCAAAACTACTACACTGTACTGTATAACAATATACACATAAGATCAAATATATAATCAAGCATCGTTTGGTCATTTCAAACATATGAAAACAAGATAAATGCACAAGTAAAAAAGATACTATCCTTAAAAAAACAAACAAACCCTACAACAGCAAAATAGCAGCATCTCTAATTGAAATCAGGATAGTTAATATTAAGTATATGAATAAATATATGTCTATTTTAAGTATGAACTCAGTCTTAACACTTTTCAAGGAGCAATGGCTAAGCTGCAGTAAAATCTGCAGTTTTACTGTTCAACTCACTAACCTTTGATACCTGCACACAGTAGATTATTGACTTGCACAGTAAGTTTTATTTTGCATTGCTGCACCATTAACCACTATATATATTAGATAAGAAACTGACTATAATAGTGATAATTACCAGTGAGGAGAAAGCAAATGATTCCTAGAAAAATGCTCAGAGAAGTGAAACTCTGAAGAGGGGGTGAAAACCTCCTCTTGAGGAAAGAGTTTACCGTCCAGTCATTGCATTAACTTATGAAACATCACTCTCTGACCACTGGTAAAAGATCTCAATAATTGAGTAGTACTTGCAAAGTCGACATAAAATGTTCAAAATTCTTATGCACAAAATCTCTCTCTCGTTGGAAAAGTGATACTGTACACTTATCTGTGGCAAACTCTTATGGTTCTTAGGGCTTATGGTTGTTAGGGCTCTTAGGGGTCTCAACGCGGCCCCGTTTCGAATTCTGCTTCAGGAGACCCAGAAATACACACTTTTTAACCCTCTGTGCAATCGTAATATCTTTCCAAGAGATGATCTGAAATACAACAAATCTTTATCAATACCACTCACAGCGCAGAAGAATGCTCAAACAAGCTGCGCTGTGGGGAACTTAGCAGCTTATTAGCAAAACAGGAGAAGGAAGGAAACACTGAAAAAATCACATACCGTTCACAAAATTCGGAGATTCCAAACGACGGAGACCGCTATCCACCTCACCAAATTTATACTACAGTGAGGAGGAGAGGGGGAAGGGTGACCTCCTTCCGGTCTCCGTCGTTTGGAATCTCCGAATTTTGTGAACGGTATGTGATTTTTTCAGTGTTTCCTTCCTTCTCCTGTTTTGTTAATAAGCTGCTAAGTTCCCCACAGCGCAGCTTGTTTGAGCATTCTTCTGCGCTGTGAGTGGTATTGATAAAGATTTGTTGTATTTCAGATCATCTCTTGGAAAGATATTACGATTGCACAGAGGGTTAAAAAGTGTGTATTTCTGGGTCTCCTGAAGCAGAATTCGAAACGGGGCCGCGTTGAGACCCCTAAGAGCTCTAACAACCATAAGCTCTAAGAACCATAAGAGTTTGCCACAGATAAGTGTACAGTATCACTTTTCCAACGAGAGAGAGATTTTGTGCATAAGAATTTTGAACATTTTATGTCGACTTTGCAAGTACTACTCAATTATTGAGATCTTTTACCAGTGGTCAGAGAGTGATGTTTCATAAGTTAATGCAATGACTGGATGGTAAACTCTTTCCTCAAGAGGAGGTTTTCACCCCCTCTTCAGAGTTTCACTTCTCTGAGCATTTTTCTAGGAGTCATTTGCTTTCTCCTCACTGGTAATTATCACTATTATAGTCAGTTTCTTATCTAATATCTAAACTACTTTACTGACTAGTGTTTATACATGAGTCCCTGTATGCGTTCTTAACGAAGTTGCACCATTAACCACAGCAGTAAAAAGACAGAAGGACTCAAGTCAGGTTTGTTATCTCTCAAGGAACCAGTCCTAGAATAAAATCAGTTCCCCCAACCTCCATATGAGAAAATCCCCTTAACTAGCCCACTTCTCTTTTGCCACCATGACACAGATTCAAAATGGCTGCAAAAGACCCTTGGAGATCACTTATTATGCCCATGCCCCGATTTGGCAGCTAGTACCATGAGACTACCAATAGATAACTTTGACTGTCATTTTTCACCAAGGTGCTTTTGACTATGAACCGATTCCACAACTAGCCAGATGCTCCCAGGGAGGAAAAAACTAGCTCAAATATGGTGATCCTTCCATGAATAATACACCTTGAGAGATTGAATGCAAGCTGAATTATTCATTTTGCATAATAATAGGCTACTTTGCATGGATTTGTATTTTATTGCTACTTAACTTGAAATTTATAATTTTATTTATTAGATTTACTGCCCTTTTGGATAAATTTATCCAAGGTGGTATACTGCAAGAATAGGCTGAACAAAGGCAATTAGAGGAGTAAACATTGACAAATATAGTCCATTCTTGTTATTCACGCATTCCCGATGTACAATTTCGCTTGTGATGTTTGCTTCCAGATATGGTCCCCAAATGTCTAGAGAGTGAATTACAAACATTTCCAGTGCTGTCCCATGCAATAACTTAAACCCTATTTTCTCAACAGGATCCATTGTTAACTTTCCGCCACTTGGACCCTGAGGGATGCCACTGAAAGCCCCTTGCTAAAGCCAGCTTGGAGAAAGGCTAACACCACGGAGATCAGAGCAGAGAAAGGTTCCACTTTCTCTTTAATGCACCAGTGCTGGAAAGTATATCATGCCTTAGAACAGGGGTGAGCAAACTTTTTGACTCGTGGGCCACAATGATATCTTAAATTTGACAGAGGTGACCGGGGGGAGCAGGGGGAGGGGCAACGGGGTGTTTGTGAGGGGGGGGGTCTGATGCTGCAGGAGGAAACAGCATTCCTGTGGCTGCCAGCTGCTGAATCCTCGTGAATATACACATATCCTAAACAAAAACTGTGGATACAGATGCTGTGGATTTAATTTATTAAACACTGACATATAAAACCATGAAAATTCAATTAAAAAAGTATAATGATAAAAAATACTGTGATAAAAATCCAACCGGACCCTACACGGTCCATGTTTCGGCGAACACGCCTTCCTCAGGGGTCCAATGGTTTGCAAACTCACATATCAAGAATTGGACTGAAAACCGTCTATTGTCTTTAAACATATGAACAAAGAACACCGCAGACAAACTGAAGTAGCAAAAACGTTTTCAGATAATTCAGAATACTGCCGTTAAATTGATTCATAATGGAAAAAAATACGATTATGTCACTCTTTTTCTGATTAAATCCCACTGGCTCCCAATTAATCATCGTATCACTTTTAAAATCTTACTTTTAGTTTTCAAAACTCTTTCTTCTAATGAACCTCAAATTATCAATAAATTAATTATCCCTCACAGTACATCACGTTCCCTTCGGTTTACTAATCAAAAGCTCATAGTAGTCCCCTCCTAGAAAGTTATTAGTACCCGGCGACATGATATGTTCTCAGTAATGGCCCCACAACTATGGAATACTTTACCTCAATATATAAGAGAGGAAAATAATTTGAGTCGTTTTAAAAGTAATTTAGAGAGTTTTCTTTTTAAAGATGCTTTTAACCTTTAAATCACATTCAAAGTTATTTTAGCTCTTTCATAGTTTTCACTTTTCCCTCCCTAACATTCTTTCCTTATATGGTTCTCTTTGCTATCTTAAAATATTGAATTGTAGTTCTTCCCCTTTTTACCTTGTGTACCAGCTAGTCTGTAGGTCTGTCGGTCTCCGTTTCCAGTACCATATGCTCTTCCCCTTTACCTACTCCCACACACAGTCTAACACTTCTTTTAACTCCCTCCCCGACCCCCTTTCTACTTTAAAAAAAATTACAGCTAGTAACAGGGATTTCCTCACTCGTATGTCTTCCTCCTTCTATCCACGCCAGAAGAGTCCTTTTAGCGTTTGCATCTGGAAATCATGAATCAATTTCTGCCTTTTTTACCTTCCATTGCTGAAAAATCCATTTTTGCTGCAGGGGACTTTCAGCCGCATCAGCCAATCTGAAGCGCTGCTTACAGCTCCCCTCCCTGCTTTCCTTCTGCCACTGTCCATCCCCAATGATGCAACTTCCAGATTCTGGCTCCTGGCCAAATCCACTACTCCATCCTAATCCTCCTTGATCTATATGTGGCATTTGTCACTGTAGATCACCACCTACTCATTGATACGCTGTCCTCGCTTGGATTTCAGGGCTCAGTTATCTCATGGTTTTCTTCTTACCTTTCCCATTGCACTTTTAGTGCTCTGGAAGAACCTCTTCCGCTGCTATTCTGCTATCAATTAGTATACCTCAAAGCTCTGTCCATTGACCTCTTCTTTTCTCCATTTACACTTTTTACCTTGAAGCTCTAATCTCTTCCAACGGCTTCTGGTACCATCTCTATGCTGACGACTTACAAATCTAACTTTCTATGCCTGAAATTTCTACAGCAATCTATGCCCAAGTCTCGGCCTGCTTGTCTGATGTTGCTACATGATGTCTCGACGCCTTCAAAACAGAGGACCCGAAAGTGTCATCTTTCTTTGATGCTACATCCACCCTATAGAACTTGGTAAAGGTATGAAGGGTAGACCATGTAACCGCTCTATAGATCTCCCCAGGCAAGACAGCCCTAATCTCTGCCTAAAAGACGCAGCAACCCCTTTAGTGGATTGCACTTTCAACGTGGAGGAAATGAACATTTTAATCCATCTGGAAATCTAGGTCCCAGATGCCAGCTTCCCTTTCATGGCATGACTGGTCAGAACAAAAAGGTGATTTGAAAGGTAAAACTCATTGATAATTTTGAGGTACTGAAGAAGCACCTGCTTCACATTCAGCAAATGCAATGTTTTATCCCTTTTCTCAGATCCTGGCCTGTGGAAAGCAGTTACAAAGCAGTCTGGCAGGAGGACGAGGGGGGGGGGCACAAAACTCGGTTTTACATCTCTCCCAGATTACGTCTAGAACCCAGTGGTCTGTGTCAGAGACCCGACAGACCAAAAAGCCAACAGTCTACCCTATATCTGAAAGAGCTTGACCCCTGGCTTGGCATCATTGTGTTTTCTTAGTGGCTGGTGAGGGGTGAGAGCCTAAGGCTTGCGGTCTCCTACCCCCGCTGAATCTCTGACACGATCCCTGAAAGGATCTTTGCATCATTTAGCCTCCTGAGTAAGTACAAAATATTCTGGAACCTCAAAAACTGCCCCTTCCTGGACTCCAGGCCACCAGGTTCTCATGTCCCATAAGGACTTGGGATGAATGTCTTTCACACTGGCCATCAGGTCTTAGAGGCCTTTACCAAAGAGCATCTGCTTCTGAAATGGAAGCTTGCTTAGCATAGCTTTATTTTTATCTTTACTTTTTTTAAAAAAAAATTAATCATTTATATACCACTTATATCCTAAGTGGTTTACATATTTCCCTTTCTGTCATGGTGGGCTCAAATTCTACCTAGTGTACCTGGGGTAATGAGGGGATTAAGTAGCATCTCATGCCCCCTGTCTGATCTAGAGCATATGTCGGGTGTAGTATCTATAAGTATAATACTCTCACTTTTTAAAATACTTTTTGTCTTTTTAAATGCTCAACTTCAAAACAGACTTAGCTTTTAATGCAGGGGTTCAACGGGTTCTGATGCGTTTTGCCATGCTGCCTCAGAGAACCCTGCCCCCACCACGTCTGCAAAACATAAAAACAATACAAACAGTATATTCAATGTTCTAACTAATTTATCTCTACTACTCTTATATAAAATTCTAGCAATGCTGACACACAGTACCTGTTTTTACTTCAACTGCGGCAGCATGGCGAAATGCGTCAGAACCCATTGAACCCCTGCATTAAAAGCTAAGTCTGTTTTGAAGTTGAGCATTTAAAAAGACAAAAAGTATTTTAAAAAGATCAAAAAAAAGTGAGAGAGTATTATACTTATAGATACTACAGGGACCATTGCAATGATTGAGAGTTGAGCCATATCAGTAGTGGGCTAAAAAATTTTGCTTACCCAGCGGTCTCATAAGCTAAAAACGGTTCTCTGAGCACTGAGAAGTGTTAGAAAGTGTGTGTTATAATCACCTGTGTGCACATTAGTTCATATCTGTTTGCAGTTTAGTGCACTTGGGGCAATTAATTATTCCTGAATATATATTATCGTATAGGACTTGCCATCCTCCTAGTCCAAGTCTGCATCCTCATCTGATCAGGTGTCTGTCGAGGGGTGAATTCTTGCGCCGCCAATGGTGCGCTGATAACAGACACTGAGGACCCTCGGCAGTTCAAATAAACATTCCACATAAGGCTTACAAACTCTGCGGTGAAGCCTTTTACTGAGGGTGTCACTGACCCCAGTAGGGACCCTCTGCTGGTCCTCCTGAGCTCTGCAGCCCCCACATGACTGCACTTGTCCAACACAGATTCAGAGGGTCCTGGGAAGTGTCTCTTCCCTGGGAATGTGCCTGTGGATCCCCAGCCCTGGAGGACTTAGAAGCGGCTGAGCCTGAGGCTCCTGCCCTTCCCCTGCAATTTCCATTGCACGCGGGACATAGACTCTCCTCGGCTGGCCATCCAGTGCAAACCTTGGTATGTGTATATGAAATAGAGAGAGCAATTCAGACCACACTGTGATTTTTAAGTTGGGATGTTTATATTACAAAGTAACTTTTGGTGCCGCTCCTTTATATCTTGCTGAAAGATTTGTTATCATGACTCATGAGATGAGTAAAAATCCCAGGCCCTATTTACGATCCCTTCTGTAAAGGGTTGTAAAAAGTAAGAGACATCATGGCATTGTCTTTCTTATCAAGCTGCTTTTTATGACAAAGATTTTCATCCATTATTGATCAGATCGATATCCTATAAACAGTATAGAAAACTTTTTAAGACTTTTCTCCAAATTTCTGACTAGCTAAATTCCTTTGCATCTCATTAATATTGTATTTTCCCATAGCATAATCTTTTGTTAACTGCATTGAACTAATGGCTATGTGGTCTAGAAATTCGCCGTTATATTATGTTATGTTCTTTTGCTTTATGTTATCTTTGTAATGATGACCTAAAATATTGATGACTTGGCTGGTTATCAAGTTTCAAGTTTATTAGGTTTTTTTATATACCGCCTATCAAGGTTATCTAAGCGGTTTAACAATCAGGTACTCAAGCATTTTCCCTATCTGTCTCGGTGGGCTCACAATCTATCTAACGTACCTGGGGCTATGGAGGACTAAGTGACTTGCCCAGGGTCACAAGGAGCAGCGCAGGGTTTGAACCCACAACCCCAGAGTGCTGAGGCTGTAGATCCAACCACTGCGCCACACACTCCTCTATGAAGGGAACTTTTGTTCTTGGGGTGTGGTTTGGTTTTCTTCTCTTCTATATTAATTTCTATGTGTTGTTGAAACAAACTATTGTAATCTTTGAAAATTTGAATAAATATACTTTAAAAAGTTTTGAAAAAGGAAAGCTGGAGATCCAAGATGGCAGAGAGTACATGACGGCTGAATAGACGCTCTAAAATGCTTACCTGATTTCCACCATTAGTGTGGTATTTTCTTCTTACAATGCCAAAAAGAAGGGGCAGAAGCACTGTTGGAGCCCGGAAACCCCCCCTCCCTTAGGACGATCAACAAATTTCTGAGTCGTCTGTGGAGGGAGCCCATATTGTCGTGGAATCGCCCGCTGGAGTCACCAGCACAGAGTGATGCCATGGCAGACGTCTTTGGGCTTAACACCACACTGAGCCCCAATGCTACAGTTCCGCCTCCTCAACCACAGGGAGCCAGTTCACCACAGGAAGGTAATGCATTTTCCGCTGCTGCTCAGTTTTCGATTTCGATCTTCTGCTCTGACGCAACCGGAAACAGGAAGTGCAGCAGAGCAGAAGATTGAACACTGAGCAGCCGCGAGTGCGCGGCTCTTGGGAAAGCGTGCAGGTCGCCGAAAAAGAAACCTATAAACTAAGGTGAGGAGAAGGGAGAGAGCTGGCTAAACACTAGGATCGATTGGGCAGGCAGTAGTGGCTGCGGGGACCGGTGCGATCGCTAGTGTTCCCGGCTCAAATTGGAAGGAGGGAGTGAAAGGGAAAAGGATTCTGGGCCAAGGGGATGAAGATGGAAAGAAAAACCCACAGCAGGGAAAGAAAGGGAAGGACAGGCAGTGAGCCAGATGCTAGAAGCAGAGGGGGGTGGGGGGAGAAGAAAGAGGGAAAAAAGCTAGATGGGGTTGAAAAGAAGAGACACACGGGTATGGAAGAGGAAGAAAGGGGAAATCTGGAAACAGGAAGGTAACAGAAAGAGGGGAAATTATGTGCATGGGGCATAGGGACAGAGACATAAAGGGGACATGCCATGGGGATGGTATATGGACACAGGGGGGGCAATGACAGATACATAGGGGAGATATTAGAAATGGAGGAAAATAGGAGCACAGAAGCGAGATGGTTTGTGGGATGGGACAGGGACCGAGCTTGCAGGTTCCAGTGGCTTGCACAAATTACATTGTAACGTGCCATGAAAATAAGAGGGAGGAAGGTAGATAGATAAGCCACGTGAGAGGAGCTGAAGGGTAGTAGAAAGGAACAGAGGGAGGGAAGGGTGGTGGTGGAAAGGAATAGAACAGACATTGAAGGAGGTGGAGAGGAACAGACCCCCAAGGGAAATGTGGAAGACAGAGTGGGAAGAAGACAGATGCCAGACTATGCAGTGAGCGGAGGGAAGAAGATGGGTTGCTAGACCAATTGGGGGGGGGGGTTAAGGGAGAGGCACAGTAATGCATCCAAGGAGGGCAGTATTTCCCTTACTGGAGGCCATAATATTGGTGGGGTGGGCCAGGCATTCGATTCCTCAATGGACTTGTAAAGTCCCAAGATGGATCCTGCGGTGGGAATAACTATGGAGCAAGAGGAAGAAAATGTAGTGGGTGAGCATTTCAGAACTACGCATGAAAGTTCTTTTTTAGTTGTAAAACCCACCAAAGTTACTTTGAACTCTCTGTGGGACTTGGTAGTTAAGCTGGTAAATTCTTTAAGTCCACAGATTAAAGGCTTAGAGAAGAAACATTGACTGGTTAAATGTTACATTGGGCAGTTCTAGGGAGGTAAAATTCTAGGGAAGTAAAATTCCTAGATGTCATAAATGACTGCTTCTTGGAGCAACTGGTCCGGGAACTGACAAGAGGGGGTGCTATTTTGGATTTGGTCCTTAGTGGAATGCAAGACATAGTACAGGAGTTAACTGTGTTGGGTCCGCTGGGAAACAGTGATCATAACGTGATCATATTTGAGCTGATACTGGGAGTAACATCGCATAAGAAATCTACTGTACAGGCATTTAATTTTCAAAAGGGCAACTATAATAAAATGAGGAAAATGGTTAAAAAGAAGCTAAAAGGATCAGTTGCAAAGATTAGGATGATAAACCCGGTGTGGATGTTATTTAAACATACCATTGTGGAAGCCCAGACCAGATGTATTCCACGTATCAGCAAAGGTGGAAAGAAGAGCAAACGAGAGCCGTTGTGCTTAAAAGGTGAAATGAAAAAGGCTATTAGAGCCAAAAAAAATCCTTTAAAGAATGGAAAAAGGATCCAAATGAAGAAAATAAGAAGAAACACACGCACTGGCAAGTTAGATGCAAAGCACTGATAAAGACACTTAAAAAAGAATATGAAGAGAAACTTACAAAAGAGGCAAAAAACTCATAGCAATTTTTTTTAGGTACATCAGAAACAGAAAAACTGTGAAGGAATCTGTGGGACCGTTAGATGATCAAAGAGCAAAAGGGGTGCTCAGGGAGGATAAGGCCATAGCAGAAAGACTGAATAAATTCTTTGCTTCGGCCTTTACTGAAGAAGATGTAAGAGATCTACCTGAACCGGAAATGGTTGTCAACGGTGATGATGAAGAGGAACTGAAAGAAATCTCGGTGAATCTAGAAGATGTACTAAGCCAAATCAACAAGTTAAAAAATAATAAATCGCCAGGACCCGATGGTATACATCCCAGGGTACTAAAGGAACTCAAACATGAAATTGCTGACCTGATGTTAGTGATCTGTAACCTGTCGCTAAAATCGTCTATAGTACCTGAAGATTGGAGGGTGGCTAATGTTATGCTGATTTTTATTTAAAGGGTTCCAGGGGAGATCTGGGAAATTACAGACTGGTAAGCCTCACTTCAGTGCTGGGCAAAATAGTATAAACAACTATAAAAAATAAAATTATGGAACACGTAGAGAAACATGATTTAATGAGACGGAGTCAGCATGGGTTCAGCCAAGGGAGATCTTACCGCACCAATTTGCTTGACTTCTTTGAAGGTGTGAATAAACATGTGGATAAAGGGGAACCAGTTGATACAGTAGTGCATCTAGATTTTCAGAAAGCTTTTGATAAAGATCCTCATGAGAGGCTCCTGAGAAAATTAAGTGTCATGGGATAGGTGGAAAAGTTCAGTTGTGGATTAGGAATTGGTTATTGGATAGAAAACAGAGGGTACTGATAAATGGCTACTTTTCTCAATGGAACATAAGAATTACCACTGCTGGGTCAGACCAATGGTCCATCGTGCCCAGAAGTCCGCTCCCATGGTGGCCCCTAGGTCAAAGACCAGTGCCCTAACTGGGTACATTCCAGTTCAGTAGGAACTTGTCTTTGTCTTGAATCCCTGGAGGGTGTTTTCCCCTATAACAGCCTCCGGAAGACTGTTCCAGTTTTCCACCACTCTCTGGATGAAGAAGAACTTCCTTACGTTTGTACGGAATCTATCCCCTTTTAACTTTAGAGAGTTCCCTCTCGTTCTCCCTACCTTGGAGAGGGTGAACAACCTGTCTTTATCTACTAAGTCTATTCCCCTAAAGTATCTTGAATGTTTTGATCATGTCCCCTCTCAGTCTCCTCTTTTCAAGGGAGAAGAGACCCAGTTTCTCTAATCTCTCGCTGTATGGCAACTCCTCCAGCCCCTTAACCTTTTTAGTTGCTCTTCTTTTTTTAAATTTATTTATATTTTAACACTTTAACAAGAAATACACTTCTTGTATAGAAATGAATAAGATATACAATTCACATCGAAAGAAATTAAGTTAAAGAAAGTATAATTATTCACTTAATCAATATTTAAAGTTCCATATTTAAGGAAATCCAAGATTCTAGTGAGTGAAGAAAAAAGGAAAACACATCCTATTACTAAATAAGCGGTCAACTGTTAGTGATTACAAAAGCATTTTCTTATTTTTAGGTTGTTGTTACTATTTCCCCCTCAAGACGTTTCATGGTTAGAAATCCTGACAACTGAGAAGGTTCAAAAAATATATATAATTACAAGACTTGAATTTTACAACACATTTAAAGGGATATCGTAGAAGAAAAACAGCATCCATTGCAGTTACCCCTGGCTTAAGCAGCAAGAATTGTTTTCTACATCTCTGGGTTTCTTTTCTCACATCTGGGCCAAAAAAATTCAGGTGTTCTTAGTCGCTCTTCTCTGGACCCTTTCGAGTAATACTGTGTCCTTCTTCATATACAGGGACCAGTGCTGGACGCAGTATTCTAGATAAGGACGTACCATGGCCCAGTACAGCAGCATGATAACCTTCTCCAATCTGTTCTTGTGATCTCCTTCTTAATCATTCTTAATATTCATAGCATTCTATTCGCTTTTTTCACCAACACCACACATTGCGTGGATGTCTTCATTGACCTGTCAACCAGCTCCCAAGTCTCTTTCCTGGGGGTTCTCTCCAAGTAACGCCCCAGTCATCCTGTATTCGTGTATAAGATTTTTTGTACTGACATGCATCACCTTACACCTATTCACGTTGAACCTCATTTGCCATGTCGCAGCCCATTTCTCAAGCGTGTTTATGTCATGTTACAGATCTTCGCAATCCTCCTGCGTCTTCACTACTCTGAATAACTTGGTATTGTCTGCAAATTTAATCACCTCACTTGTCGTACCGATTTCCAGATAGTTTATAAAGATGTCGAAGAGCAAGGGTCCAAGCACCGTGCCCTGCGGCACCCCACTGGTGATGCTGTTCCAGTCCGAGTGTTGTCCATTTACCCCCACTTTCTGTTTCCTATGCTCCAGCCAGTTTTTAATCCACGTATTTTACCCTCGATTCCATGGCTCACAATTTTCTGAAGTAGCCGTTCATGTGGAACCTTCTCAAACGCCTTCTGAAAATCCAGATATACAATGTCGACCGGGTCGCCTTTGTCTATCTGCCTGTTTACTCCCTCGAAGAAGTGCAGCAAGTTTGTCAAGCAAGATCTTCCTTTGCTGAAGCCGTGCTGGCTGGTCATCAGATCGTGTCCGTCAAGATGCTCAATAATGCGGGCCTTTATCAGCGCCTCTACCATCTTTCCCAGTACCGACGTCAGACTCACTGGTCTGTAGTTCCCCGGATCCCCCCTCAAAACTTTCTTGAAGATCGGCGTAACATTTGTCACCTTCCAGTCTTATATAATCCTTCCTGATTTGATCGACAGATTGGCTATTAGTTGAAGCAGATCAGCTATAGCTTCTTTCAATTCCTTGATTACCCTCAGATGGATGCCATCCAGTCCCAGGGATTTATCATTTTTAAGCCTATCAATCTGCCTGCATAGCTCTTCTAGACTGACCGTCAACCCTGTCAGTTTCCCGTCTTCATTTCCCGCGTATAGCCTGTCAGCTTCCAGTGTGTTGTGTATATCCTCTTCGGTAAACAGAGACGCAAAAAATGTGTTCAGTTTGCCAGCAATGGCTTTGTCCTCCATTAAAACTCCCTTTATTCCATGGTCATCTAACGGCCCCACCGCTTCCTTCTCAGGTCTTTTCCCCTTAATATATTGAAAGAACAGCTTGAAGTTTTTCACCTCCTCGTAGTCTCTTTGGCTCCTCTTACCGCCTTTTGGCACCTGCTTTGATGCTGTTTGTTCTTTTTCCAGTTTTTGTCTGTTTTTGACCTTTTCCATTCCTTAAACAAAGTCTTCTTGTCTCTGATCGCTTCTTTCACCATTACTGTGAGCTACACCGGTTCCTTGTTCTTTTTCCTCTTGAATTCCTTGCCGATACCCGGTGACTGTGTCCTTAAAAAGGGACCATGCTTGTTCTAGCGTCTTTATAGTGCTTATCCTCTTCTTAATCTTCTTACCCACCATGAGTCTCATCCCATCGTAATTCCCTTTTCAGAAGTTCAGCGCCGTGCCTGTCATTTTGGATCAATGTTTCGCCCCTGTGTCCAGGTCAAAGCGGATTATATTGAGATCACTAGTTCTCAGTGTCCCCTCTACTTCTACACCTTGTGCCGGACCTCGTAGTCCATTTAGAATTAAGTTCAGAATTGTGTTTCCTCTCGTATTCTCCTTGACAAGTTGTTCCAGGAAGCAATTGCCTACAATATGCAGGAACTTGGTCTCCCTACCACAGCCAGAGGTGCCTAGGTTCCAGTATATCACTGGATAATTGAAGTCACCCATGATAACTGCGTTGCCTCCCTTGCAGTTGCATTTAATCTCGTCCGTCATTTCTCCATCAATTTCTTTGGACTGCCCTGGGAGTCGGCAGTAGATGCCAATCTTTGTTTCTGTTCCATTTGTTCCTGGAATTTTGACCCATAGAGACTAACTTATTCTTCGTGTTCTCTCTGGTAGACTCAATTCCCTCTTTGATGTATAGGGCAATGCCCCCACCTTTTTGAACCACTCTGTCTCTGCGGTATAGCTTGTATCCCAGTAACACAGTGTCCCAGACGTTTTCCTCATTCCACCATGTTTCCATGATGCCAATGATGTCAAGGTTATCTTTTTGTGCCATAGCTTCTAATTCACCCATCTTATTCTTTAGGCTCCTTGCGTTCGTGTACATACATAAGAACATAAGAAGTTGCCCCCGCTGAGTCAGACCAGAGGTCCATCTTGCTCAGCGGTCTGCTCCCGCAGCGGCCCATCAGGCCTAGTGCCTGAACAGTGGTCCCTGATTAATTTTGTAACTTACCTCTAATCCCATCCCTATAATCTATCTTTACTCTTATCTGTACCCCTCAATCCCTTTGTCTTCCAAGTACCTATCCAAAGCTTCTTTGAACCCCTGTAGCGTGCTCCTGTTTATCACATCCTCTGGTAGCACGTTCCATGTATCCACCACCCTCTGTGTGAAAAAGAACTTCCTTGCGCCTGTTACTCTCTTGCATTTCCTTCCCTCTTGTGTCCCTTTCGATCTGTCAGGATTTCTGTTTTGCTTATGATCCGGTGAGACTTCCCCACTATCTTTCTGCACGGTATCCTCTGTGTATACCGGTTCCCGAACCATTGACTCTCTGTCGGCTTTCCCCTTCTTCTTAGTTTAAAAACTTCTCAATTTCTCTCTTGATGTTGCTTGCAAGTAGCCTCATTCTGTCTCCACTGAGGTGGAGTCCATCCTTACTGAATAGCTTGCTCTTCCCCCAGAACGTCGTCCAGTTGCGCACTAAGTGGAATCCTTCTTCCTCACACCAGTGCTGCATCCACGCGTTGACTGCTTGCAGCTCCGTCTGCCCCTTCTCGTCGGCTCTGGGCACTGGCAGGATCTCCGAGAACGCTACCCTCTGCGTTCTGGTCTTCAGCTTCCTTCCTAGCATCCGGAAATGGTCCTTCAGTACTTCCCTGTTGTAGTTCCTGTTGCTCATGTTTGTCCCCACATGGATCACCACCACCATATCTTCCTCTTCCACGCTGTCGATGATCCTGTCGATGCGGCTCACTATGTTTTCTACCTTGGCTCCTAGTATATAGGCCGCCAGCCAATCCTATCTTCCTCCTGCTATGTGGCTGTCGACTTGTCTGATGATGGAGTCCCTTACGACCATTGCTGGAAGAGAGTAAACAGTGGCGTGCCGCAGGGGTCTGTACTGGGACTGGTGCCATTTAACTTATTTATAAATGATCTGGAAATTGGAACGAGTGAGGTGATTAAAATTGCAGATTTCACTAAACTGTTCAAAGTTGTTAAAACACATGTGGATTATGAAGAATTGCAGGTGGACCTTAGGAAATTGGAAGACTGTACATCCAAATAGCAGATGAAATTTAATGTGGACAAATGCAAAGTGATGCTCATTGGGAACAATAACCTGAATCACAGTTACCGGATGCTAGGGTCCAACTTGGGAATTAGCACCCAGGAAAAGGATCTGAGTATCATCTTAGACAATATGATGAAACCTTCTGCCCAATGTGCGGCGGTGGCTAAAAAAAGCAAACAGGATGCTAGGAATTATTAAAAAAGGGATGGTTAAAAAAACTAAGAATGTTATAAATGACCCTGTATCGCTCCACGTTGCGACCTCATCTGGAGTATTGTGTTCAATTCTGGTCTCCTTATCTCAAGAAAGATATAGTGGCGGTAGAAAAGGTTCAAAGAAGAGCGACCAAGATAGTAAAGGGGATGAACTCCTCTCGTATGAGGAAAGACTAAAATGGTTAGGGCTCTTTAGCTTGGAAAAGAGATGGCTGAGGGGAGATATGATTGAAGTCTACAAAATCCTGAGTGGAGTAGAACGGGTACAAGTGGATCGATTTTTCACTCCGTCAAAAATGACAAAGACTAGAGGGACACTCAGTGAAGTTACAGGGAAATACTTTTTAAACCAATAGGAGGAATTTTTTTTTTTTCAATCAGAGAATAGTTAAGCTCTGGAATGCGTTGCCAGAGGATGTGGTAAGAGCGGATAGCGTAGCTGGTTTTAAGAAGGGTTTGGAAAAGTTCATAGTCTGTTATTGAGAAAGACATAGGGGAAGCCACTGCTTTTCCTGTATTGGTAACATGGAATGTTGCTATTCCTTGGGTTTTTGCCAGGTACTAGTGACCTAGATTGGCCACCATGAGAACGGGCTATTGGGCTTGATGGACCATTGGTCTGACCCAGTAAGGCTATTCTTATGTTCTTATGTAACAGAAAGAGGAATTAAAAGAGTTTAAACAGGGACCGACTTCTACAAAAATCAATATGGAAAAAATGGATAAAGATCTTACAGGGGTAAAACAAATTCAAGAAGTCCTTATAAAAGATAATACAAAGTTAAGGAGGAAATTGGAAACAACTGAAAATATTTATCGCGCTAATAATTTGCGTTTGTTGAACTTTCCTAAAGTCCTTTCTGTGACACCCAAAGATATGTTGAAAAAAAATATTTTATTGAAATTTTGAATATTTCTGAAGAAACTATATCTCCCTTTACACAAGTACTGTATTTTTCGTTCCGTAAGATGCACCTGACTATAAGATGCACCCTAGATTTAGAGGAGGAAAGCAAGAGAAAAACCATTCTGAACCAAATTCTCCCTGCCAGGCTCTGCACCCAACCCCACACTAATTGCCAGGCTCTGCACCCTGTACCCCCTTCCATGTCAGGCTCTGTACCCTGGCCTGTCCCTCCTCTGGTGGTCTAGTGGTAGGCAGGGACAGGGCACAGTGTCATGCTGTTTGTGAAGATCTGAACTAAAATATGCAGGAGGAAGAGGTATTTGGAGTTTTTAGCTAGCAGGGCTAGATTAGAGATGTTCTGTTGCTGCTGCTGGGTGGGCCAGGGCCAACCCATGGCTATGCTACTAGTTCTATGTCTTTCCCTGCCCTCCTTTGCTTCTGTTTCACCATCACATACACATTTCCCTATCTGTTCCAGGCCTCCGTACTGGTGGCAACTTCTCCCCTAAAGCTGGTCAACAATGTAGCGCTGGTCCTCCTGTGATTTGATCCCATCCCTGAAGACGCGAACCTGTCCGGCATGCTACCAGGTAACTTTTATGAATTGCTGCCATCTTTCCTCCAGGGGAACGCCGATGCCGAGGGGGGGGGGGCAATTATGCAGCAGTGCAGGACAAGGCGGGCGTGCAAAAAGCTCACGCCTGCCTTTTGCGCCACTGTGTCACTGCTGCAGCTTCAGGAGTGAGCCGAAGGGAAGGACAAGACTGCCAGAGGAGCTAAATAAGGTAATGGGGAGGGGGGGAAGAAGTGTTTGTGGTTGGGTATTCGCTCTATAAGATGCACCCATATTTCCATCCCTTTTTTGGGGGTGGAAAAATGGGTGCATCTTATAGAGCGAAAAATATGGTATATTACTTGCCAATTAAAGAGCAAGAACAACAGGCAATGGGTCAAGTTCAACATGAACTGAAACTGGATATTAAGGCAATTCTAGAAACCTCAGATAAATAATTAGCTAAACCTGCAACTCTTAATAAGAGTGGCATTATTGCCAGATAAAAACTGGATCATGAAATTATTTTTCAAAAATAGGTATAAAGAATTTCTCAGTTTGAAAATA
Source organism: Geotrypetes seraphini (assembly GCF_902459505.1). Taxonomy (NCBI): domain Eukaryota; kingdom Metazoa; phylum Chordata; class Amphibia; order Gymnophiona; family Dermophiidae; genus Geotrypetes; species Geotrypetes seraphini. The sequence continues at coordinate 87,404,646 of NC_047089.1, read as the reverse complement.
CAGATATTTCCTGATGTTTCTAGAGAAACTCAGAAACAAAGATGCCAATTCCTGATTTTGAAGCATGGAGTAACTTCAATTGGAGGTGTTTTTTTCCTTAGGTGTCTGTGCAAATGCATAGTTAAATATAGTTCCCAAAAATATGTATTTTTTGATCCAACTCACCTAATTAGTTTTCTGACTTTGAAACGTCTTGAAAGGGAATGAACAATAAGTTAGAATGAATAAAATTTGATTCCCAGGTTCAGCTATCAGAATCTTATTATTCTTTAGTTTAGATCTGTATCTAATTATCTTAATCACTCATGTAAAATTTTGGATCCAAGTTGAGGACTTGAGATTGCTTAAGTAATAATATGTATTAATATTATATAATTTCCTTTATAATTGAATCTTATTCAATCTTTTCGTTACGAGATGTTTAAATGCCTGATAAAATACCATCTGTGACAGCTTATCCTTTATACTGAAACTTGTACACGTATATTTTCCATGTCTGAGCCTAAAATGTAGAATAACCTTCCAAGACATTTAAGACTCTGCTCAAATATTCATCAGTTTAACAAAGGTCTGAAAATTCATTATTTTGTAAAAGCTTTCTTACAAGAGTGATATCTGTTAATGAAGAGTTGCAATATATGTACTTCCCATACCAGGACATATGTTTCTCTGCAATTAAGATTCTATGCAACTATTTACTGTGTTTCCCCAAAAATAAGACCTAACCCAAAAATAAGCCCTAGCATAAATTTTAAAGATACAACTAATATAAGCCCTACCCCAAAAATAAGCCCTAGTTATGATCGACCACGCAGCCCCCTCTGAATGTCCTTGACACTCCCCGACTCCAACCATAGTTTAAAAAAAAATCCAGGCTTCTACTATTTCTGGGCCGCTGCCCACCATCAGCAATAGAAGAAGCCTTCCCTCTGCAGCATCTTTCTATCCCTCCCTCCCATCCCCTGTGCAACAGAACCCCACCGACCCTCACACAATGAGACTGACATACCTCTGAGGCATCCAAAAACAGCGGCGGTGGCAGCACTCTGAATGGGCTGCTTTGCGGCCTTCCCCTTTGCTGCATCACTGATGATGTCATCAGTGACATGACAGAGGGAAGGCCCCGGCGGGGAAGGCCGCGAAGCAACCCATTCAGAGTACTGCCACTGTCGGTTTTTAGATGCCTCAGAGGAAGGTCACTCTCACGGTGCACAGGGGGAAGGGAGGGAAGGATAGAAAGATGCTGCACATGGGGTGGGGAAGAAAGGAAAGAGGAAGAATTTGTGAGGAGAGGAAGGGAGATATGATTGTTGTACATGAAAAAAAAATTACATCCCCTGAAAATATGCCCTAATGCATTTTTTTGGAGCTAAAATTAATATAAGACCCTGTCTTATTTTCAAGGAAACACGGTAGTTATTTATGCAAAAGCTTATTATTTCATTTTGGCTATTTTGAAATGCATGTAATGATACTGTTTTATCTGAATTTTAGGGCTCCTTTTACTAAGCTGCGAAAGCGTTTTTAGCACGCGCTGAATTGCCGCGCACGCTAAACCCACGCTACACAGCTAGAATTAACGCCAGCTCAATGCTGGCATTAGCGTCTACCGCGTGTGGCAATGCAGCGTGTGCTAAAACCGCTATCGCAGCTTAGTAAAAGGAGCCCTTAATGTGTCTGAGTGGGTTTTAAACTGTGTGTACTGTATATTATTGTAACCCACTTTGGTTTAAAGTGTGATACAAGTGGAGAAAATAAATAAAAATTATATAAATGTAGCAACAGAATACCAAGTCAAACAAGTTATGATTTCTGCTTCTATAGGTTCAAAACTGTCAGTGAAAAACGATTTAGTAAATAGCTTAGCTGTAATTTAATTGATGAAAAGTAAATATTATTTGTTAGGTATATTTTCCAGATGCATCATGTGATAAGAGAATATAATTCTTTTATGTTAAGTGCATTGGCTAAATGTACAGTATTTTTTTCATATAGACTTGAAAAGAGAAAAGAAACAGTATAGCAAGCCCATTTTTATACTATATAATAGCTGAAATTTAAGTATTTTCCCACGTCCTTACCAATTTTGTATAGATAAACAGCTTTAAAAATTATTTAAATATGTGATTTCATACTAAAACTGCTTTCTTTGGAAAGTCTACAACATCCACTGAAAAGTTTTATGGGGTTTACTTTCTCCTGCTATACTATCAGGACATAGATAGGTAATTCCAATAAACACAGTACTTTAGAATTAAATGAATAGGACATCAATATGAAAATTATAAGTACTTTTATAACCTTAATCCTCTTATTTCTCTCTTCTTTCAAAAGATCATTAATATTAATCTGGGTCTTTTTACATTCTTCATGTTAAAACCCATTTACTTTTAAACTGATTAATTATTCTTAACATTACCTCTTTCCTTGAAACATTTTAAAATAATTAAAGCTTTTTCTATCAGTTTATTTTCTTCATATTTTTTTCTTGATTGACCCTATCCTTGTGTACAAACCTTAAATGTTCTTTTTTTATTTATTTATTTATTTTATAAATTGTATAAATTGTATGTCTCCCCTTTACCTACTTGTTCCAGTTTGTATTAATAGAACATAATGATTAGTCTGTATAATTTTGTCTCATTTGTATTTGTCATCCCTAGCTTTTATTGTACATTACAAATATGTAATACGCATTGAAATATTGGATATTGCGTAAAATCAAAATATAATAAACTTGAAACTTGAGACAAGTACAACATATAGAAACTCAATTTCAGAAAATAAGGACAAGGATATTATTATAGTTGACCTATATTTCATGACAAAGGAGAATTAACTGAACTTTGACTGCCAGAAACTGAAAACTCACCTGAGGAGAAAAAGCTTTGGAAGTCCAGGAAAAAAAGTCCAAATCTCTGACTCCATGGCTAGCATTAAAGACATTCTGAGCAACAAAGTTTGAGAAAAAGAGATATAAACAGAGAAAAGAATACATGCAGAAGGTGCTTTAGATGCAGTAATGCAATAATTCTCCACAGCTGCACCATAATTAGTTTCAGATAAGAGGCATTAGAAAAATAAATGTCAGAGTCTACTGCTCACATAGTACCATCATTTACTATTTAAATCAGCTTCATGTTAAAAGCTCTGAATGGATGTAGTATGTCATGCCATTTACAGAGTAGAAGAGCTGACTGCTTATGAAGCTTAAGTAAGCTCTGTTGTGATTGAAACCCAATTAAAACTCATGAAAGGAAAACATAAACCTGCTCTAATGCAAGCCAAATTTGTTTTATGACTGGAAGTGGTCTGCTACTGTGTAAGTATCAAGTTACTTGAATATATAGACTATAACTGTGAAGTTTGTCATAAATTTGTAAATATAAAGCTGGAAAATATTTTTAAAGAATACTACAACTTATTTCTGCAGCAACTATTTTGCAAAATTGTGCCAGCAAGGCTATAAGAAAATATGACCATTAAAAATAATAATAATAATAATAAATATATATATATATATATATATATATATATTGCCATTTCACAGCCTTCAACTCGCTATTATTCACATTACTCAAGTTAATACTAATTCTTTATGAAAAAATAATTTTAATTTTGGCATGAAATTTTAATTACTTGCCTTAAGTAATGGTCACCTTTACTTATTATGAAGAAAACTTTGTTTTTAGTTATTTAAGGCAAAAATACTAGGCCAGTACAACTTCGATAAAACACTACTGTTTGCAATGTCTATATGGAGACATTTACAAAACCCAATATTCATCTGAGAGAGATTCACTGAATTAAGACATTAAAAGTTGATCTACCAAACTAGATCATCATGCTGCTTGCATGACCTCACCAAAAAGCATTTGAACAGAATTTGAAATATTAAAATCCCACAATATTAATCAAATGTACAGCTTATATTTAATTTTATTTTGCTTACATGTTTTGGTTTTAACAGACAAGAAATGCAGATCTTCCATACATAAAACATCAAAAATAATTTCTCTGCAGCTCTTTCCAGACTGTGCATCATCATTTTTGTATTACAAAGCCATAGTGAGAAGCAATGGAGATGAAGTTATTGGCAGAAAAGAAGCAATGTGGCAACAGTGCAACACTGAATACTTTAAACTAGTACCTCTCTTTTTGGATTAACCTTGAAAAGCATAAAGTCTACATTCTGCTAGACGTAAAATATGTAGAAAGTTATTAAAAATACAAAAATATGATTGCATATACTGGCTTCAATACTCCAACAAAATGAGCCCATTTTTAAGTACAAATAACTCAGTTTGAAAAAAAAAAAATACAAATACAGACATGCAATCTTGGATATTTTAGCCCTTATGCTTTCTTGTTCTTTATTTTAGAAAAGAAAATTATTTTAAGAAATTTTTCTATATATGACATTTGGAATATAAAATGTAAACTGTTAAGATCAAATTATAATAAAGCTTTCTGGAAAAGGAATTTCAGAGGGGCTGCTATTTATAAATGTTTGCTTTATAAAGAAACAGTTCCTTATTTTTTCTTTTCTTTCGGTATGCTTATTTCTCTTCCTAAAAAAAGACCAAAATATATTTTGATGATAAAACAAATTTATATAGACCCTCTCATTTTCATTGTTTCTTCTTTACAATAATTCCAATCAATTTACATATGATTGTGAAGGGAATCTAAATCTGACCTGGAGTTTTGTGCACACTAATACTATATAAAATTATTTTGTGGTAGGCACATGTTCTAGGTATTCATTTCAAAAGTATATGTTGAAACGCTCTGCTACAGATTTACAACTCATTTGAACAATATTAACCCCAGGTATAACAGTGAAGCTGGCTTATATCTGTTTGGTTCAAGCATCTCACAGAATTTTCTTAAAATTGAAGCCAATAGTATAGCTCCTTCTAACTGGTAAAACCCTTTATGTTAATGAATTTAGTTTTATTTTAAATATAAGAGATTTTGAATCCAATTATCATTAAGAATGAAAAATACCACATCATAGTATATACAACAGTAAGTTTTCTTCTGAATTAATTTTTTGTGGCTTTGAATTATGCCACCTTCTCTGCCACTGTATTCAGTATAAACTAGTGATTTCAGAGATCACACTGAATTTGTAAACCACTTGCATATCTCCAAAAAAGGTATGCTTTAAAATCTTCACTCCCTTTATACATTTTTCACATTCTGCTGTCTGAAATTTTCAAACAGTTCAAAATTCATTAAAGTAGGAGTTTTTTACACTGATCTATAAGACCAAGGACCTCTCAACTGTATAAACTTTCTTTCCCTTCAATTAAGGCAATAAAGACATTAGGTTATTCTCTTGCTCCTTTGTATACATCTTTACTTCTATTTGGAACGAACCACCAGTTGAGATTAGATCTATTTTTTGTCTTTATGTCTTTAGAAAATATCTGAAGACTTTTCTCTTTTAAAAAATTGTTACATAAGTAATTCTATTTGAAGAAACTATTACAACTTCTAATTGTGTAAACTGAGTCGAGCCTTTGTTGTCTGGAGGATGATCCGGTATATAAACTGAAAGATTGGATTGTATCTATACCAACATACTCTACACTTTAAACATACGAGTTAAAAAAAAAACAATTATAGACATATTCAAAAAGCAATTACAAGGCCTTTGATCTTGTAGAGTGGACCTTCATGTATCAAGCAATGGATTTGGTGTAGGATCCGGATTTATTAAAATGATTCAAACCTTGTATAGTTCCCCTTCTGCCAGATTATATATTAATAATACTTTTTCAGAGCGTTTTCGCCTGGAGAGGGGAGTTAGATAAGGGTGTCCGCTATCCCCTTTGCTTTTTGACATTGTTCTGGAACCCTTGTTATTGGCTATTCAACAGGCAAAGGAGATACAAGGTATTCCTTATGCAGGTAGGGAATATAAGGTCTCTGCTTATGCAGATGATACTTTGCTTCATTTGAAGAATCCTGAATATACCATTCCGCATTTACTAGATTTGATTGAAAGATTTGGAAAATTTTCTGGATATAAAATAAATTGGAGGTTTTTCCGCTAAATGTACATTGTGTAAAAGGATTATTTGATTCATTCCCTTTCCTTTGGAAGGAAGAGGGTATAAAATATTTAGGTATTTGGATTCAAAAAACCGCAGGAGATACAATGAGAGTAAATGAAAAATGTTTATTGCTGAAGGTCACAGAATTGTGTGAGCAATGGAACCCATTACATCTTTCTTGGTGGGGAGAGTTCAAACTGTCAAGATGATGATTTTGCCTGTAATTTGCTACCAAATGAGTATTTTGCCAGTTTATTTTCAAGGGTCCTTTTATAAGAAATTAAATAATAATTTTACTAAAATTATTTGCCAGAATAGCTTTAGTATCTTTACAAAAACCAATTGTGGCGGGTGGGGTAAATTTCCCAGATTTTTATAGGTAACTGCATCAGGGTATGTACTGGATCCTTCCTGAGCTCATGGAACATCTCCCTGATTGGCTTTATTTAGAATGGCAAGTTATGTCCCCATTAAGATTATTGTATAATAATAATCTTTGCACAGAGAATAGAATCTATATGCTACTTTAGTACTCTGAGCTTTTCAACACTTTTTAAAATTTTTTCCTATTTTTTGAGCCTCAGCCCCAACACTCACCACCTCAAAGTACTTTCATTGCGGCAAGCTTTAGGTGGTTATTTCCTCATTGGCTTCTTCTACTTTCTAATGTTTTTTTCTTTTTAACTATTTTAAAAGTGCATTGTGCCTTTTATTATTGCACATTTCCTAATACTTATATATCAAAGTGCTTAGTGCTTACTTATTTCATCAAACCTCATATATATATATTGTCATAAGCCCAGCACTATAGCTAGCCTTGTTCCAGCCAGAAAGCAGAGAAACTTAACTCTGAAGCTTAAGAGAGCTGCTCAGTGCAGCAGCTCTCCAACTAACATGGAGCAAGACCCTGTTTCTGTAGAGATTTCCCAAGAGCAGGAGCCCTGGGAGGAGTGGAAGCAGTATGAGGACAAACACTCCTTTAAACCTAGACTAGGCTCTAGTAAGACACAGCTTAGGAAACAAGCTCCCAGTCCTTTAGGCGCACACCTGCTGAAACTGATTGAAGAGCAGGAGAGAGCTCAGGGAAAGCAGAAGCCTGCCCATCCCCCACACAGGCTGGGGCGTGGCTCTCACAGAGCAAGACAGGTGGAGCAATGCAAGCCAGGGAGAGTCAGCGCTGAACCAGCAGAGGAAGCAGACTCATGGCTAGGTGCTCCAGAGGCTAGGCAAGGGAATGAAGTGGAAATGCAGGATTCAGAGGAATCCTTACTGATAAACCAGCTAGACTGCCTGAGGCCGGAGGAAGCCATGGACATTTCACTGGAACCAATTGATGACCGAATGGATGAAAGTTAAGTTTTCTTTTTGCTTTCAACTGCACTGTGTGGTTAGAAGAAGGAACTGTTTGCTGACTGTTTGAGAATTTAAAAGCACGTTGTGGGGAAAAGCTATCCTGCCCGGAACTGTGTTTTTTTTTCTTTCTGTTTTGGAAAGTTAAGCCACTGGTTGCTACAGTGGGGATTGTGGGGGCAGAATCCACATAAGATCCACAGGGTTGGGATTGCGGGGCCAATTAGGCTGTTTTGAGAGTGGATTCAGCAATTCCCCACCCCCACCAACTTACTAGGGTTGGTAGGGGAAAGCCTGACTATATTTAGGCAGGCACAGTGCGCTTTTCAAAGTCAAATTGGTTATTTGTTGGACTGTGCCATACTCACCAATTTTTGAAGGTTTTTCTTTTTGCTTGAAAGAAGCCGGTGAGGAACTTCGAAGGACTTACCCTGAGGCAAGGGTGTGGCCAGCCTTGTGCTGACCTGGCAGTCAGAGGGACTGCAGGGCTACTAGCCAGAACAGATGAACTGTTTGAGTTGGTTTTTTTCCTTATTTTGGATATATTTTGAACATTGGCTGCATTACTCAATAAAACCTTCCTTATTTGAACAGTGGCTAAATGGTAGCCTTATTGTGTTGGGAGAACAGTTGCCATTCTGACTATTATTTTCTCGAAACATTATTATCCCAGCAGGGCTTTCAACTTTTGAAGGCACTCCAGAGTTAGTGTTTTGCGCGCTGCCCGGTATCCGACTCAGGACTCAGTACCGGGAGTGCGACAATATATATCTCTTTTATAAATAAATAGATATAAATAAAGCAAATAAATTAGCTTTATATTGTTTCGTTCATTCACTCATCTAGTTTCATAAACCTTCAGTTTAATTTATTCGGTTTGGGAGGGTTAGACCCCATGTTTCGCCCACTGCTATTTCAAGGGTCCTCCCACAACTGCCAGAATCGATCCACCTCTCTCAAATCTCAATTATAAAGATCCCTCCCAAACCGAATAAATAGGTTTATGAAACTAGATGAGTGAATGAACGAAACAATATAAAGCTAAGTTATTTGCTTTATTTATATCTATTTATTTATAAAAGATATATATATATATATGAGGTTTGATGAAATAAGTAAGCACTAAGCACTTTGATATATAAGTATTAGGAAATGTGCAATAATATAAGGCACAATGCACTTTTAAAATAGTTGAAAAAAAAAGAAATAAACATTAGAAAGTAGAAGGAGCCAATGAGGAAATAACCACATAAAGCTTGCCACAATGAAAGTATTTTGAGGCGGTGAGTGGTGGGGCTGAGGCTCAAAAAATAGGAAAAAATTTTAAAAAGTGTTGAAAAGCTCAGAGTACTAAAGTAGCCCATTAAGATTATGTCATATGGTGAGTATCAAATTGCCCAGAATTTATAAGGACAATAGTATCTTATTTGCCAAATGGAGCACCTTAAAATTTATTAACAACTTAACAGAGATTCCAGTAGAAAAATCCACGTGTCAGTCCTTATGGTTGAACTACAAAATTCAAATTGGCAAGTCTAAGATACTCTGGAAGCATTGGTTGCAGGCAGGTATATGTACGCTAGATGATGCAATGTCTAATGGGAAAATGCTTGATTTTTCGCAACTGCAACAATCATTCGGTATTTCAAAATCCCAAATATATAAGTGGTTGCAGTTGAAGAAAGCCATTCAGAAGGGGTTCCCTGATTGGCAAAATCTAAATCAGTATAGCTTGCCGGGCCTATGCTTCCAGACTGATTTGCTGGGGCATCAGTCAGCCAAGTTGTATAAATTAATATCTGGCTATATGAATAAGAAACAAGTTTGAGAGATATTTGGAGTATTGAGATTAAGCAGCAATTTTCTGCTACTCAATGGCCATGGATTAGGTCTTGGAGGATGAGATGTACAGCGTCATCATCTATGAGACAAACTTGGGTTTTTTTGTTGCATAGAAGTTTTTGGACCCCTGTTCGTTTGCAAAAATTAGATAGTTCTAAGTCAAATAGATGCTGGCACTGTCATCTCGATATAGGGATACTGGATCATCTATTGTTCTATTGTCCTTTGATACTCAGTTTTTGGAGATCTATATGGGGACATATTACTCTGATTCTGGAGACTGTGGTTCCGCTATCATATGAAGCGGTATTACTTGGGACGCTATTATCTCTCCCCCTGTCCAGCAGTACCCTTCTCCCTTGCTTTTACCTCCCCTCCTGTCCAGTAGTACCCTTTCCCTGCTCCCCCTGTCCAGCAGTAGCCCTTCTCCCTTGCTTTTACCTCCCCCCTGTCCAGTAGTACCCTTTCCCTGCTCCCCCTGTCCAGCAGTAGCCCTTCTCCCTTGCTTTTACCTCCCCCCTGTCCAGTAGTACCCTTTCCCTGCTCCCCCTGTCCAGCAGTAGCCCTTCTCCCTTGCTTTTACCTCCCTCCATGTCCAGTAGTACTACTTCTGCTCAGTCTTCACCTGTGAAGAACCAGATACAGACAAAGGGTACTTTGGAGGACCCTTTCTGGGACATGGAATTTACTGCAAGCGAAGTCTACCAGGAGCTATCAAAATTAAAAGTAAACAAAGCTATGGGCCCCGACAATCTACACCCTAGAGTACTTCGTGAATTGAGTGCGGTCTTAGCAGAAACATTAGCTGGGCTCTTCAATCTTTCCTTAAGCAAGGGAAGAATTCCCCTGGACTGGAAAACTGCCAACGTTATCCCGCTCCACAAAAAGGGATGCAGGTCAGAGGCCGAAAACTATAGACCGGTGAGTCTCACATCACTAGTGAGTAAACTCATGGAAAAGTTGATTAAGAACAAATTGGACACATATCTGGATGATGAAAGATTAAGGGACCCCCACCAGCATGGCTTTACAAAGGGAAGGTCCTGTCAATCCAATCTGATAAGCTTCTTTGACTGGGTAACAAAAAAATTGGATAGGGTGAATCCCTGGACATAGTATATTAAGACTTCAGTAAGGCTTTCGACAGTGTTCCACACCGCAGGTTATTGAACAAGATGAACTCGCTAGGACTAGGAGACACACTAACAGCTTGGGTACAAGACTGGCTTAGCGGCAGACTTCAAAGAGTAATGGTAAACGGTATTCCCTCAAAAACATCGAAAGTGGCCAGTGGAGTGCCACAGGGCTCGGTCTTGGGTCCGATGCTATTTAATATCTTTATAGGGGACCTGACTCAGGGACTTCAAGGCAAAATCACATTATTTGCTGATGACATTAAACTATGTAACATCGTGGGCAGGGCAAAAGAACCCGACAGCGCAACCAAGCCAAGTGCTATGGAGCAGGACCTACTTCTATTGGAACAATGGTCCAGCACTTGGCAACTAAACTTTAATGCCAAAAAATGCAAAGTAATGCACCTTGGGAGCGGAAATCCATGCAGAACATACACCCTGAACGGTGAAAACTTAACAAGAACTACTGCAGAAAGGGACTTGGGAGTTCTCATCCGAGAAGACATGAAAGCTGCCAATCAGGTGGAGAGAGCTTCAGCAAAGGCTAGACAAATGCTGGGTTGCATCAGAAGGAGCTTTATCAGCCGAAAGCCTGAAGTTATACTACCATTATACAGATCCATAGTGAGACCTCACCTGGGGTACTGCGTCCAGTTTTGGAGGCCTCATTACCAAAAGAATGTGAAGAGAATGGAGTCGATCCAAAGAATGGCCACTAGGATGGTTTCAGGATTTAAAGGCATCCCATACGAAGAACGCCTAACCAGACTGCGCTTATATTCTTTCGAGGAGCGCAGAGAAAGGGGAGACATGATAGACACATTCAAATACATCACGGGTCGCATTGAAGTGGAGGAAGAAATCTTTTTTCTGAAGGGTCCCACATCGACACGAGGGCATCCATTAAAACTTAAGGGGGGAAGATTCCATGGCGACACCAGGAAATACTTCTTCACCGAACGGGTGATCGATCGATGGAATAGTCTTCCTTGCCAGGTGGTCAAAGTCAGTAGCGTGCTTGACTTCAAGCATTGATGGGACCAACAGGTGGGGGTACCTCAGAGTTTTGCTTAAAAGATGGATACTTCAGATGGGGGGGGTTTGTCTTAAGCAGACTTGTGGGAGGCAGGGTTATTGTGTGGGCAACTTGTTGGGCCGCCAGCCCTTTTCTGCCGTCAAACTCTGTATTTCTATGTTTCCCTGCTCCCCCTGTCCAGCAGTAGCCCTTCTCCCTTCCTTTTACCTAAACATATTCAAGATCCCATTTCCCCTTTACCTTATCTATTTTCGTCTGGCGCTAGTGGGATTTGGGCTCCGGGGGAGCTGACTTCTGCATCGTTTGCCAACGCACTCTGGCGCGGGGCCTCTGCTGGGCCGCAGGGAGCTGGTTTGCCCACACTGCATCTGTGGAGCTCGGTGTCCGGGCCACGGGAGGAGTAGGTTGTGTCTGGGAGCCGACAGGATAGCGCCGTGGCTCCATTAGTCCCTTGCTGCTCCCCCCCTTCCCGCGGTTCCGTTGACACGTTTGGGTTTGAGAGTGCCAGGTGGCTTCTCTCACGATTGCGCCTGTGTCGGAAGCCTTCTCCGACGCAGGAGCGGCTCGTGGGAGGAGCCGTCGTGGCGTCTTCTGAGTTTAAAATAATCTTCAGGCTGTAGGGCATTATTTCCGGACTGCGCGAGGTGGAGAGCAGGCAGGCCACTGGCAGAGCTAGGCGCGCATGTGCACTCCTACCTGCAAGAGACCTACAGCTCACCGAAAACGGGAGCACGCAGGTGGGAGTGTGCATGCGTGGCTTAGGGTTTTATTATATTAGATGGTATCATCATTATGGTGTGCTGTTTCTTTGATGCTTTATGCACTAAATAGCACTGAGACCATGAAGTTTCACTCTGTCTCATTTCAAAATGTTCTCCCACATACATGTAGCATTCCATAAGTGTTATTTGGCAAATGCTTTCTCCCTTTCTTCAGCAATAGTTTCCTACTTGCCACCCTCCCACATCATCCATGATTATGAATAAATATTGAAATTCTTCGGCCAGAAAACCCTGAAGTTATTTTAAAGTAATGTTAGATTACAAAATGAATTTCCTTAGCAGTTTTCTTACCAATTACTAAAGAAATTGGTGGGACAGATGGACCTAGGCACCTTGGTGATACGAAACTGTATCCGTTTTACAATGACCTGTATCTATATTTGGCATGTTTAAACTTCTGTTTCAAATTCATTTTATTCAACAGAAGCTTCGTTGTTCTCTTAGGCTTTCTTGGCTGGCATTATGATTGTTGCAGTTGTCCAGATCTTGCCAGTTCTGAGTAAGTGGAATCTGGCAAGACCTCCACAACTACAACAATCAGAAGCTTTAAATTTTTCCCATTATTCAAGTCAGCTCTACTGTGTCTAGATTTATTTAGGCTCTAAGACATTTTTGAAAACAGCTATTTTGTGTTTGCTATGACAAAGAGTATGATGATATATATGATTAATACCTTTTAGTTTCTTAATTGCTTTTTGAATATTTCTATAATTACCCTGTGTTGAGTAGATCAGTGAAATAAATCCTACTTCAATGCAGTCTGAATTTTTTAAAGTAGAAAAATGAGAAAAAAGTATAAGATGGTGAACACTTTTACAAGGTACTTTATATGTATTTATATGATCAACTATAACCCCAAACTGCCAACATTCAGTGTTCCTTATGATAATATCAGATTCCTTTCCATCAATGCTATGCACAACATGCTCGCTATTACAAATATTTATCACTAAACATTTATCTACTTTCAGCTGTCATCAACTTGCCCCTCAACCAAGCATTTTCAGTCAACAGTCACCAATTTATCATTTGTTAAATTAGCAATACTGTTTTTAGAATGCTTTTCTAGGTATTTAATGACTATCATCTAGTAATGTATATAGCAATAGATCCAAAAGTACTGCTACAGTGTGTTGCCAGATAGATAAGTATATGGGGACCTATCATTTACAGATGATTTTCAAAGCAACCTTTGAACAAGCTTTTATAAAGTACTATGATCAAGACTTTGGCAAAACCCTCACACATTTATTTTTATTCTATTCAAAGAAGTTTACATTCAACAAGCGCTGTGCCTTCAAGGGCCTCATATTAGGCCATAAAATCCTCCACCACAAAGCACCCTACTATGTAGCTGCCAAATTACACCTCTACATGCCCAACCATCCCCTCTGCTCTGAAACAGAAAAATGATTCAGCACTCCACCAGGAAGAGCCCTTCAACTGGAAACTGCACGTAAACACTTCTACAGCCACTTCCTCCCTAAGCAATGAAATCACCTGCCCATGCAAATCAGATCCCTGAACTTCCGGAAGGCAGGAAAGACCTTCCTCTTCTGCTAACTGCTTCGGATCAAAAATGGGTTACGAGGAACTGTGACAATGAAGTCCTCAATATAATGTTTATGAACAGATACATGAACAAGATTAAACTACTGCTTGACTTTCCCTCTATATGCCTCCAATATGCTTTTCAGCTATGCTCCCTATGTTACCCAAGTCCCCTCCCCCTGGTTCTCCTCTGTACATGATAACCTTGTACTTAGATCCACTGCCTATGGAATCTGTACATTTCTCCTTGATGATAATTTGATAGCCTTATTTATGGCCTAAAGAAATGGGAACATATCACCCCATCCTATCAAAAGCTCCATTGGCTGCCATTTGAATCCAGAGTTCTGTTCAAGTTTTCTTGTTTCTGTTATAAAATAGCATTCGGTATGCTTCCGAGTTACCTAAACTCTCATTTAAATCTGAGTTATACAAACAAGAGTTCTCGAAGATTACATCTGTTCACCTATCCCTCAGTAAAATTTTGCCAGTATAAAAGGTTTTGTGAAAGAATCTTTGTCTTTCAGGCAACTAAATTAAATATTTGATTTGCAAGGTGTGTGTTAGAAGCCTCTTCTTACCTGGATTTTAGAAAACAGATAAAAACTCAATTATTTAATAGGTCACGATCTTAATACTTTTTTATATTTTTATCTTGCTTTGTAAAATTCTCTGCATTCTTTTATACTGCATGCATTTTATAATTTATGTATTTCTTCCACTAGATGCCTTCAATTGCTGTCTTTTCAAATAACTTGTACTGTTTGTATCTTATCCAATTGTTGTGAACCGCTTAAGAACTCTCGGGTATGGCGGTATATAAAAATAAATTTATTATTATTACCTATATTCCCTCTGTTTTCTGTAGCCCCACCAGTCCTTCTGTTACCCTTTTCTCTGAAACTGTGTTTGTTCTATTGTTAACTGCCCTGAGCTTTCTGGGAGAGTGGGAAATAAATTGAAATCAATCAATCAATAAAATAAAAATTCTGGTACTCTAAGTATTTCTCTCCATCTGTCTTTAGCAATCTCTACTAGAAAACTTGTAGGAAACATGCTATCAAATTATAGCCTCAGGTGTTTTCAGAAGGTTTAAACAAGAACGTGTTTCTCCTATATCTAGCAATCTATTTGGCCTGACACAAAAACATATAAGCCATTTCCTTAACTGTCAAACAACACAGAAAGGAAAACTTAAAAAAGATCATGTACAATGTACTCAGCAGTTTTGGTCTGCTATGTGGAAAAAGTTATGATTACCACAAATAGGTACATAGTGCCACATAGGCAGCTGCAGTTTCATTAAATCACCACTATCACTTTGAGGAAAGAAGTGGCAACTGTTACTTTCTAAATTAAACAAAATTTAGACCTATGTTTACTTCTTACCTTCATTATGTACACAAAATTGAATTTTCCTACAGTTGCACACTATATACAAAAATGGCAGTAGTGGATAGGTATTTTTAAAGTACTGTATTTGAAAAGCAATGTTCACACAGGCCGTTTGTTCATCTGGTGAGACCATCTATTATAACCTAAGTGGAATATGTATTCATTCTGTTCTGAATAAATCTCATTTTTGTGGCATGCTCTAAATTACAAATAAAATTTCCTCATATCACAGCTAGTGAATCATTACAGAAAGAGGAAATTCATTTATGGAAAGCATAATACTAAAAAGTTATATTTTACAGATTACATATAAAAATATATTTTCAAGTTGGTAATAGAAGCCAGAAAGAAAAAGTACAATGATCTACAACATCGGTCCCAATTTTTTTTTTTTTTTTTTTAAATCTTACTTTAGTAAATGACCAGTATAAAGGGCCTTCTCCTTACTACACTCCACCCTCATTACATAGCATCACTCAAGAGAACATCTATTGAAGGAGAGCAATTACAAAAAATAGTTTACATTTAATATGAAAGGTGCAACTTTAATCATATTTAGTCTTGTAATGAGGACAGAGTGTACCCACTAAGATTTTTTTTTTCTAAAGGCACCTTTTACTTACGTCAGCAGGGACCAGAAGGCTCTTGCCAAGATGCTGGTTAAAAGAGAGGCACCAGGCTTCAGTGTAACCATTCATGTTAGGAACATACTTCTTTACTGTTTCATCATTCAGTCTCAGCCATACACCATCATCATTGTGGATCTATGGGAAACAAGCAACAAAAACGAGCCATGCCCTCCTGTAACTGCTACATGGCTTGCAAAGACTATAAAATGCAGAGCAGATGGACAATGATGAGCATGAAAAATAAAGTTTTTAGCTACTGGAGGATGTGTAAGAAGGAAACAAAAGAAAAATGTTGAGAAATAGTTTAAATAAAAGCAGCTAAGAAGGCCAAAGCAGTATGAAGAACAGATTTTAAAGAGATTGAGTTGTAGATTTTTATTCCTCAACAAAAAGCAGAATAATTTTGAAACAGATCAAATATTAGAGACACAAGATTAGCCTTACTACTAGATAACATACTTCTAAACTCACTTTCCATTTCTTTCTTTTTTTAGATATTTACAACCTACACTAGGAAAAAAATCACCTTACAACTAGTCAGATTTAGTCTATATGACTTTTATGATGGCTACATCAAGAGATATTTTTCTGCAATAAAACATTAAAGACTTTAAGAAAATTAAACTAAGGATAGAAATACTATATACAATATAAACTTATTCAACAATTAACTTATACACAAACGGAATGATAAAAATAGCAAATGCATTGAAAAGCATAGAAGTGTCTACAAATGAGGCTAAATACTGATAAAATTGCCCCTTATTCTGAAGTTTAAGACAGCTTCTGGCTTTCTTTTCTTGATCTTATAACTAAGGCAAACAGTCATAAAATGAAATCACAAAAAATAATAAATAAAAATCTGTTGCCAAAATCTAATAAAATATTCGATGAACAGCTATTCAAAATGATATATACTAAAATAGCACCTTCAAATAAGAAGAGCTATTCACACTGCTTCATTTTAAATATGTATTTTTTAAAGTCAGTGTTTCATTGATTACCTCGTCAATAAAAGTGATGGTTCCATTGACCTTCACTATGCCTATCTGCTCACTCTGAAGGGAAGGATGACTACGGATACGTAGTCCTGCACTGTCCTTGGCCACAAATTTACGAACCTGAGAGAAGCAAAGGAAGACAGCATTGCAGAAAATTTAGAATGATTTTCAAGAGTAATAAAAGAACAGATCCATCAGAATTTGAAAGTTACAGTACATAGCGCTGAAGTAATTTTCAAAAAGTTACAGGTTGTTGCTAGTTCCCCACATCTGTAACAAAGTTCCACTTTTGATGAACTGGTTTGTAATGAGTAAGAATGAAAGCATTTGATTTCCAAATACTAGGTTCAGGGTTTGAAACAAAAGACTGGTTTATTTATCAAATGAGAATCCTCAGTATAACTATTTTCTCAAGTGCTTCACTTACACAGAGAATAACTCGTTTCACACATTCACCACACTGAATTCACAAGAAAAATCAAATGTGTTGCAATGGATAAGCTTCTCCATCGAGTATCCTCACCTTGTTGGGCTGGGGTTCAGCTTTTGGTTTGATTGACTGGGTTCCAGGTGGTATCATCCCTTTAGGGGAATCCTTCACTTTTACTTCCAGTCCAGCATCTTTAAAGTAAATTTTTTTTTTTTAAATCATTATGTTCATAACTATAAAAACTTGATATATAATTCCTGCTGCCTTGTAAAACAGAAAATCAATTAAAATAAAGAGCAGAGATGGCCTGAAAAAGAAAGCATGATCTTGTATACAATTTAAACTTATTATAAGAATTATATAGAGGACTGACATTTTAAGAAAAAAATAATAATTAAAAAAATAAATTTAGACTTGAGCCAGCACCCCCTGCCTGATGTCTCTCAATATCATTCAGAATGAGGCACATAGTCCCTAATTCTATAACAGGTGCCTAAATTGGGTCACCTAGCGAGTTAGGCGTCTAACTTAATCTTTGTTTAATTGGTTAATTAGTGCTGATAAAAACAATTTAAAACATTATTTAGCGTAACCCGTTCTGAGCTCATTGGGGAGAACAGGATAGAAAATGAATTAAATAAATAATTAGCCAGCAGGCGCCTACCACCTCATGGTAGGTGTCTACACTGAGGCACCTACCTGGAAAATAGGCATGGTTGGGGCAGAGTTTGAGTATGGATTGAGTTAGGCGCTTGTAGGCGCCGGTATATTATGTCAGGAAAATCCTGGCCTAATATACCAGCACAACATCATTATGAGACCTGCCAGCGCCTAACTCAATTGACATGTGGTAGGTGCCATGTTCCTTAGCAACTACTGAGTTAGGCACCATTTAAAGAATCAGGACCATAGTACAATAAACAAAAACACATGTAACTGACAATTCCATTAGGTTCGCCATCATTCACATTTTTCTTTTCCTTTGCTTCATTACAAACTGAAATGTCGAGACATTGCACATGAAATTCAAGAAGTTTCTTAAACAATATTCTATATCTATTACACAGATTCTTAAGGATATTGTTTCTATTCTAAATTTAAACTGGAAAAAATGCCAATGTTAAATGTCAATTATTAACCCCCCTTTGATTAAGTTGCTCTAGCGTCTGCCACTGTGGTAACTGCCCCAAAGACCACATGGATTTAAAGGGCTTCAGGGCTTTTACCACATGGCTTTTGTAAAATAGGGAGTAAATTACAAAAAAAGAGTAGAAAGATAAAAATTATGTCATTCATTTAAATCCACATGGGAGAAAAAAAAATCTTCTCTAGCTCTGAGGACCTCTAGAAGCCATTAGATAATATCATACATGCACCAGTTTCTGTGTCAATTCACGCCTCCTCAACTCTTGGTAGATTGTTTTGGAAGACAACACCAAGGAAGAGTTAAGAAGGCATTTGAGGACTTGCATACTCTGGTCCATGGAAAACAGCTGTTACAGGTTAAGTAATTTGGTTTACTCTAAGATGCCAAGTGCTCATATCTGAGACTCCTTAGCTATTCATCATTAACAAAGAAATGGAGAAAACAAAGCTATCAGACCAAAACAAACTACTATTACATCTGTAATCGCTATCCTCATTTCACCATTTGAAAAAATAGACCAAAATAGCAATCCCTGGATTGTTGGGACTAAAAGAAAGAAAAGGCTGGGTGGACTTTCCAATGAGTTCTGTCCACTAAGATAACTTAAAAGAAAAGTTGACTCCATTTTCCCTTAAACTTGATAATGATACTTTTGATTCAGATGATTCAGACAAACAATTAAAGCTCTGGGACGATGCTTGCCATTCTTTACTTGACAAATTAGCTCCAATTACTACCCATACTATTTCTTCAAAAAAGCAAAAGAATCCCTGGTTTAACTCCTCTATACTTCTTCTTAAATGCCAATTATGCTCCCTGGAACGTAAATGGCATGCAAATCCTACATTATCCAACCTCAATAAATTTAAGGAGCATTCAAAATATTATAAACAATCTATAAACACGGAAAAAAGAAAATACTACAAGAAATGCATCTTTAAAGCAAAAAATTCTGCAGCCTTATTTTCTATTCTTAAAAAAAATAATACCCTAAACAAATACCTCTCCTCCCATGGCTCAAAACTTTGAAAATTTATTCCAAGAAGAAATCCTCACAATCAGGAAAGATATTAAAAACAAATCCCAAAACTACTACTGTTTGGAGGATGGTATTTCAAAACACCTGTGCTCAACTTGTTCACATTCTTCTCTACCTTCTTTAAATGATATCCTGCGCATCATGCATTCACTAAATCCTAAAGGATCAAGCTGTGACATAGTTCCTCCATTCATCTTGAAACAATACTTCTCTATTTTTTGTCCATTCATACTCAACCTAATACATAAAAGTCTTGTTACAGCAACCATACCTGCATCTTGGAAACATTCTATTATATACCCCTCGATAAAAAAATAACAATCTCAGTAATCAAGAGTGCTCCAATTATAGACCAATCTCAACCCTTCCTTTTCTCGCAAAAGTTACGGAAAAAATTGTATTCAATCAAATTTCAGACTATTTTGACAAAACCCAAGCTCTCCATCCCAATCAAACTGGCTTTTGGAAAAATCATTCAACAAAGCATGCACTAATAGGTTTAACTACAACTGTACAATATTTATTGGATCAGCACAAATCAGTTATTCTCATTT
The DNA here is from genome assembly GCF_902459505.1 of Geotrypetes seraphini. NCBI lineage: Eukaryota > Metazoa > Chordata > Amphibia > Gymnophiona > Dermophiidae > Geotrypetes > Geotrypetes seraphini. The sequence goes on along the minus strand of NC_047089.1, from coordinate 87,384,689 downwards.
CATTAGACCTTTCAGCAGCTTTTGATACTGTAGATCATCAACTCCTGCTTCTAAGGCTAGCTGAGGCGGGAATCTCTGAACAGGTTAAATGGTTTACTTCTTATTTCACTAACCGTACATCTGTTGTCTCGTTCAGTAATTCTACATCATCAATTATCCAAAATAGTTTTGGCATCCGTCAAGGATCCATAATGTCTCCTTTACTCTTCAATATTTATTTGGCCCCCTGTTAACACTCTGCCAAACTATTACACGTACACAGATGATATCCAGATTATTTACCCTATCGATGCTTCCAGTTCTGTCGATATTAGTTTACTCAATTCTAAATTAGACAAAATAAGTCAATGGCTTCATGAAAACATGCTGTCTCTTAGCTTATCAAAAACCAAATGCATGCTATTCCCATGGAAAGAAGACTTACAACTTATATGCTCTATTGCCATAAATGATAACCCCATTATTTCTGTAAATGCTATTAAAATCCTAGAAGTAATTATAGATAGCAAATTGACTACCGTCCACAAATCAGCTCAGTAGTAAAGAACTGTTTCATTAGACTTAGGATGATAAGATCTCTCGCGAATGTTCTGGACCCCCAATCCCTCAACCTTCTTATTCACTCTCTTATTATTTCCAAACTTGACTACTGTAATACATTATATAAAGGTATCTGCCAAAAAGATATCCTCCGATTACTGATACAAAACACTGCCATAAAAATTATTACTAATAGGAAGAAATTTTTTTTCAGTTCAATCTGTTTTATTTAGTTTTTGAATAGTACAATCAGAAAAACAAAAACATCAGGATAATAAACAGGCAATACTGTATACAACAATAGGATGGCACAGTATAGGAAGGAAATACAATCCAATAACTGGGCATAAAAAACGATACAAAACAGCAGCTATCAAAGCATGAGCAGGAAGAGCAGTACTGGAAACCGGTTCAGGTATCTACCCGCTAAGTAAGTCAATAACAATGCATAAGGGGGCGCTAGAGAGCCCGAACAAGATGGAGGCTTAAGGCTTGAGCTCCCGTCCCCGGCTTCATTATTTCTACTCCTCTTGTTTCTGTCAACACCTGCTCGCGCTAAACTTTACTGCTACGATGCCTGCTCCAAAGCAGGGAAAGATTGAAGCTGCATTTGCAGGTACGTCGGGAGCTAAACGACAAAAACAGGACCCGCTGTCTCCAGTTAAGGGAGATGCGCCGCGGCCACGTGTTGACCCGGAACTAACGGTGTCGGATCAATTACCACTTATCTCCAACATGTTGTCTGAGAGTAAGGATGACATCAAAGACATTAAACACGAGATTCAATCTCTTACCGAAAAGCTGTCTGCTATGGATGCCAAGCTGGTGCTTTTGGAACGCAAGTGCCAGACTATCGACGATCTTGCCTCCAATCAATCCATGGACCGGAAGGCCTTGCATGCCTTGGCGGACCAGCTGAACGACCTTGGTAACCATAGCCGTCGGAATAATTTACATATTACCGGCTTACATGAGGGGATCGAAGGTTCTAATGCCTGTGCATTTTTCGAAGAGTGGCTCCCCAAAGTGCTTTCCTTACAGTTTGACCGGCTGCTCGAGGTGGAGCGGGCCCATAGAGTGCCGGCCAAATCTCCCTCCGGCTCCCAGCGGGCGCGTCCTGTGCTGATGAAATTACTGCGCTTCCAGCACGTGGCCCAGATTCTCGACAAAGTGAGATCGCTTCGGAAAATCGAATGGCAGGGGCAAACCATCTATATCTCGACTGATTACACCAAAGCCACTGCTGAGAAGTGACGCCAATTTTTGGCCTTGCGCCCTCGTTTGCGTGCACTCGAGGCACGCTTTGGTCTTCTTTCGTCGGCACACTTTAAAATCACCTATAACAACCGAACTAAAACCTACAATGATCCTGCAGATGTGGATCGGTTTCTGAAAGAGCAAGAGGACCTGCAGCGTATGGACACTTGATCATTTACCTGACTTTTTGTCCAGATTCTCTATTCTGTATCTGCAGTTTTACTTGTTGCGCTTACTAGCTTTGCTCTTTTTAGAGCTGTGAGTGGAGTAGTTCCTCACTATATTTCTGTTTTGTTCCATCATATTTGTATTGGGGTCGGTGGGGGGGGGGGGGGGGGCTGGTCTTGAGCCTCCATGTTGTGGTGCCTCTTCCCCTCCACAGGCCTTCGGGGCGCCTTTTTGGCGGGATGATTACAAGGCTTGTGTCTTGTGGGTGGGGGGGAGTTAGAGTGAATGTAGGATGGGTGGGGGGGGGTGTCTGACTGTGTGTTTGAGTGGGGTTTGTTCTTTTTTTTTGTTCAGAGCTTGGCATCTATGGTTTGGTTCTGTGTTTTCAGAGCAATGTGTTCTATGGTCCTGTGTTATGCAGATTCTCTCTCTGCCCTTACTACTTTTATAGCTCACTGATGGCTTTATGCAAAGTGTTATCTTTGAATATTAGAGGTTTAAACCACCCCATCAAAAGAAAGCGGGCACTATTGTATTGTAAACACCATTCAGCACAGGTAGTCTTTCTGCAAGAAACCAAATTGAACTCGATTGAATCTGCTAAACTAAAGCGGGATTGGGTCTCACAGTGTTTTTTCTCTCCCGCAGTTTCCTCTAAGGGAGGAGTGGCTATCTTAATCTCAAAACACAATACACTATTATACATTCTTCTCATGATTCTCAGGGGCGGTGGGTTACAGTAACTCTGGATATAAATTCTCGCCGCTACACCTTTTTTACGGTATACGGCCCGAATGCTCCAAACACTGAATTTTTCAGAGCCTTAGCTAGAGAACTGGCTTCCATACCCACTGATTATTATATAATGGGAGGGGGGGGGACTGGAATCTGGTCCTAGATGCCCATCTTGATCGTAGATCCCAATCATCTTATCGCGCTCCTCCCACGCTTCCGGTACTACAACATATCACCCAGTCCTATGGTCTGGTTGATGCCTGGCGTCTTTTTCACCCAAAGGGCCTAGAATATACCTTCTGGTCTGCACCTCATACTTCTGCAATGAAATTGGATTACTTTCTTCTGTCTCAATCCCTCTTGCAGTATGTTAGATCCACCTCTATTCTCTCTTGTCCTCTCTCTGACCATTCAGCTGTTTCTGTCTCCTTTACTCTTTCTGCACCATCTTCTCCTACCTCTTCCTGGCGCTTGAATACTGCTCTCCTAGCGGACAAAACCTTTCTTAAACAGGTTGAAGATTGGACCGAAGAATAATTTTTACATAATGATACCCCGGAGCTGGCTTTTCAAACCCTTTGGGATGCTTATAAAACATACCTATGAGGTAGAATCATAGCATATTCAGCCCACCTAAATAAAGACCTCAAACGTGTGCTCACTGCCTTGGATGACCAAATTAAATCTCTAGAGATAGCATACCATATCTCTCCCACTGTCTCAGCCTTACTACAGATTTGCAAGCTTAAATTCCAATATAATTCTATTCTATCTGAAAGGGCTGGTGTTTTATTGTTGAATGAGGGGGCTTTATATTATGAACATCGTAACAAGGCAGGGACAATGTTGGCTAATTACCTCAAGCAAAAGAAAAGAGCTGGTCATATTAAAGCTCTTAAACCGGCCGGCTCTCTCATTACGGATCCGAATGCCATTGCTGAACATTTTAAATCCTTTTATGAACACCTCTATACTTCGGGAGTTAACCCCTCGAAGGAGGATTTTGATGAGTTCTTCAAAGACATGGCCCCCCCTACGCTTCCACCTCAATTGCTTGAGAATCTTAATAAACCCCTCTCAGAATCGGAGGTTGGAGTGGCCATAGAGGGACTAAAATCAGGTAAAGCGCCGGGAGGAGATGGACTTTCCTTAGGTTTTTATAAAACCTTTCAAAAGCTTCTCCTTCCTCACTTATTTAGATTGTATACTGACTTTTTGCGCAGAGGAACTAGCGGAGGCACTTTTGCTGAGGCAGATATCGTAGTATTTCCCAAGCCTGGACGGGATCCTTTGCTCCCAAAAAATTACAGACCCATCTCATTACTCAACTATGATTGTAAAATATATGCGAAACTTCTTGCAGAAAGACTAGCTCAAGCCCTCCCATTGCTCATCCACCCTACTCAATGTGGTTTTGTGAAAGGTCGCCTGACTGCGGATAACTCTAGAGTCTTTTGTCATGTGCTGCAGGCTGCACAAAATATTTCCGTTCCGGCACGTGTGATGTCATTGGACGCAGAAAAGGCCTTTGACTACGTGGAATGGAAATATTTATTTTACACTTTGCGGTGGTACCAATTGGGGGATGTTTTTCTTGATATGGTACATCTCTTGTACGCCGGTCCCAGGGCCAGATTGAATGTGGAGGAGTATATGTCCCATATTTTTCCCTATCTCGGGGAACTAGGCAGGGTTGCCCGTTGTCGCCACTCCTGTTTAATCTGGCCCTGGAACCCCTGCTACGCAAACTTGATTCTAATCCTACTATTGCAGGCATACAAGTGGGCCCGACTGAGGTGCGCCTATCGGCTTTTGCTGATGATGTGCTCTTATATGTATCCAGACCGATAGACACCCTCCTGAAAATTCTAAATCTTCTCTCAAGATTTGGTCGTCTATCCGGTTATACCATCAATTGGGATAAAACTGAAGTCCTGCCCCTGAATGCTTATTGTACACAGGCTATGATTGCGCCCTATGGCCTTACTTGGTGCTCCACGTTCATTAAGTATCTAGGGATCCACTTCTGTAACACTTGGCAAGATACAGTGGCTATTAATGTTAAGTTACTTATCTCCAAACTTCAAACACTTTGTAATCAGTGGTCCCCACTTTATTTAACGTGGTGGGGCAGATTAGAGACCATTCGTATGATGTTGACCCCTCAAATTCTTTATGTTCTTCAAATGTTGCCCTTACCTCTTCCTCATGCCATGTTTAAACAAATAGACAGGATTTTGTCAAAATTTCTGTGGTCTGGGAAACCCCCCCCGTATTGCCTTATCTACCCTTAAAAAACCATGGCACCAGGGTGGGGTTAACTTTCCTCAATACACATGATATGCCTCAGCAGCCGCCTTACGGGGCTCGAGTAAGTGGTTTCTGCCACTAGCAAGTAGTGTTTTACCCTATTGGGGTATGTTGGAGCATGTACTGGCGTTGCCACATGCTTTGGACACTGCTTGTTATTCCAGTACCATTTCCTGCTTTAATAAATGGGAGGTGATGCACGTTACTCAGCGGGCGATACTCAGTCTAGGACGCACTTTACAACATCCCATCTTTACTAATATCCACTCCTCAATTTGGGGTAACCCTAACATTACTGTAGGCTCTCGTATTGTGCATTGGCCTACTTGGATAGCGAGTGGTATATGGTATGTCCGGGATATTCTGAAAGACCATGCTTTGATGTCTTTTGATCAGATACAGCAAAAGTATAACTTACCCTCCCATCAGGCCTACCATTATCTTCAGTTGTGCCATAGTTTGCGTGCGGCCTTTGGTCCCACACTGGAGCGCCTGAACAGAGGCTCTCTTTCTTTGTCTACCATGCTGACTTCTTGGAGCACTAAACCTCATGTGATGTCTAAGATATATGATGTTTTACAGAACTCGGATCCGGATGATTTTCTTCCTGTCCAACGATTGTGGGCACATGATCTACAATGTACGATATCTGAGCAACAATGGTCTCAGCTGTGGTGCCACTGTAACCGGTCTTTGCATTCAGCTTCACTCAGACAGTCGTTGTTTTTTGTACTTCATAAATCGCTCTGGACACCAGTTAAACAACAACGTGTTTCTAAGTCTTCCTCCAATAGATGCTGGAGATGTGAGGCACATATTGGTACTTTTCAGCATATGCTCTTTGATTGCTCCCTCGTCTCTACTTTTTGGACCGAAGTAGGAGACATCGTCAGTCATGTTCTTCCATCTTCAACGACCTTGACATACTGCCAGATCATACTACGGTCCGCCAGCCTGGATCCTCCACTCTCTCGACATCATTCTGTTCTCTCTGATATACTTTTGGGCCTGGCAATTAAAACCATGTTGCTTCATTGGAAAAAGCAATCTCCAGTACCCACATCTCAGTGGTGGAATTTGGTACTTATGTGCTATAAATATGAATTCAGGTTGGCTGAATGCAAGGGTTCCCAAGGGGCTTTCCATCATATCTGGGCTCCATTACAGCAATATTGTGATTGTACAACCTGAGTGTATGCTATGTATTGCTCCTTATTAGCGGTCTTACCTGTCTTACCTTTATTCCTTTTTATTTTTCCTTCCATGTTAAAACACTGTATGATACTGTCTACATTGCTCCTGTTTGTATTGCATTTTGGATGCTCTGCTCTGTTTTTTCTGTTGGTTTTTATGTTTTTTGTGCTTTGATTTGTTGATTCTTATCAATAAAAAGTTTGACTTAAAAAAAAAAAAAAAAACCAACAATGCATAAAGTACTGGATGCACAATAAGGGCATTCGTAGCAGGAGTAATTAAGCAGGTAATAAGGAAGCACAGTAATCCAGAAAGGGTTGCCAAATCTCATGATAACGCTGTACGGGTCTGTGCGTTCAGCTATATGAAATTCGTAGTTACTGATCAAACTAACATGTCTCCACCATTGCAAAATGTTGGCGTGGTGCTGAGATTTCCAATGTATAAAGAAAATCTTAAGGGCTACAGCTACACAAATATTGAACAAATGGGATTCAGCATGAGGTAAAGGAGTAGGCAAAGCAAGAGAGCGGAATACAAGAATAGAAAAGGAAAGAGGTGCAGATAAAGAAAACATAGTAGTGAGCACTTCCCATACCTCTGCCCAATAACATCTCACACAGGGACAATCATATACCATGTGTTGCAAAGTCCCAAGAGCTGAGGTACAAGTCCAACATTTATTTGTAACAGACTGCTTAGCGTGCCAACTCTTAAGTGGAGTCCATAACACTCTATGGGTGAAATAATAAAGAGATTGTAGTATAGGTGCTGAATGAAGGGGTCTGTTAACATGAGACCGAAAGAGGGTCCACTGAGCATCCGTAAGTTGAATCTGAAGCTCATGTTCCCATAAAGAGCAAATAGCAGCACGAGCACCTGTGGTACTAGTAAGGATATATTTATAGAAGTGCAATGCCACATGGGGAACATGAGCTCCAGCTCACAGACAAGTGGTTATATCAGGGGTCTGAGCTAGAAGATGGGCGTGAGGTTGAGCTCGGTAGGACCGAAGGCAATGAAGTAATTAGTCCATACTGCAGTGAGAGATCTTGAAAAGTGAGAGGGGTACCATGAAGCATAATATCTCAGATAGTTAAAATACCATGAAGGATCCACTATTTACACTAAATAGAACTGGTCCCAATAGTGAGTTTTGGGTTTCCCCACAGGGGCATGTCTGGTGTATCCGCTTTTTTCACCCCATATATGAATTAAAGAGGTGGAACAATATTGTTTTATAAAATTGGAATCTGTGGTAGGAAAGGCAATTTAGGTGCTCCAGCCAAATAGCAGAGTGGATATGGGTGGATCAACTCTTGTTCTAACGAGAGCCAAGCAGGTGTGGGAACCATGGAATCAATAATATACCACCAGCAAGTCTCCCAAAGTCAGAATGCAATGTTATATTTATGAAAGTCTGGGAAATTAACTCCTCCCATGGTGGCAGGGCACCGCAAAGTGGCAAGTGGTATTTGTGGCAATTTACCCTTCCATAGAAAATTACGTAGAATAGTATCTAGGTGAAGAAAAAAGGAATCAGGAAATGATACTGGCAGCATCTGTAACACATAAAGAATTTAAGACGTCAATGTCATCCAAATAGCTTCCAGACGGCCCCACCAGGTAAGCCATAATGGCGACCAAGCAGTGGACAGATCTTGTACCTTGGCTAAAAGGAATTTGATATTAGAATGAAGGGTGTCCTCAACTGTGGGATGAAATGAAATACCGAGATATTTAAAGCCACTAGAGCAATGTTCTTCAACCGCCGGTCCGTGGACCGGTGCTGGTCTGCAAAAAAATCTTGCCGGTCCGTGAAGGATTCGGGTCCCTGCCACAACAAAAGGAGCCAGTGTCAGCTGACTTGTAACTTCCTGTTGCCGTCACTATGCCGGGACTCCTGCTTTCCACCGCTTATGCCGGGACTCCTGCTGTGCATGCCTCCTGCCTTTGTCTCCGCACCCCCAGACCAGCAGCAGCTCTGTGTGCTTTTAACTTCGGCACACAGCTGCCACTAAGCAGTAGTTTAGCCGCAGTTTCATGAGATAGCCTCGGGGTCTTTGCTAGGCTGGCCCGCTTCGATGATGCGATGTGGGCCGGCCTACCAAAAGCCCCGAGGATGCCTCATGAAACTGCGACTAAACTACTGCATAGGGGCAGCTGTTTGCCTAAGTTAAAAGCAGACAGAGCTGCCGCTAGCCTAAAGAGAGGAAACATTTGCTGGAGAGGGAAGGAGGGAAGGGATAATAATAATAACAACAGTTTATATACCACAGGACCGTGAAGTTCTATGCGGTTTACAATAATTAAAAGATGCTACAAATTGAGTGGAATTAACAAAGTTAAAAGCTAGTGATTAACAGCTCTAGGTATCAGCTATTGTGGAATAAGATTGTATGGGTCAGTTGCCTAAATACTTCAGGAACAGATATGTTTTTAGGCGTTTCCTAAATTCCCCCTAAGGAGTAGGCGCAAGCAATTGTTCCAGATCTTTACCCCATAATGCTGCCTGATGTGAGAAAAGATGTTGATGATGTCTTTTAAATTTACATCCTCTAACTGGAGGGGAAACAAAGTTCGAGTGTGAGCTTCTCTTATGTCTGTTGCCTGAGAAAGAGAAAAGGTCAGTTATATATTTAGGGGCTAAACCGAATAATACTTTAAAACAAAAACAACCAAGCTTAAACTTCACATGTGCCTCCATCGGCAGCCAATGTAGTAGTCGGTAGGAAGGTGTTACATGATCGACAAGCACAAGGGAGGGGAAGGGGGTACTGCTGGACAGGGGAGAAGGGAAAGGGAAGAGTTACTTTTGGATAAGGGGAGGAAGAAAGGGAGAAGGGGTAATGCTGGACAAGGGAGGAGGAAAATAGGAAGGAAACATCTGGCAGGGAGATTAGAGGAGAGGAAGGAGTCAGGATGGAATGGAGAGATCAGATGAGGGAAAGGGGAGAGAAAAAGGAATGAGAAAGTAGAGAGAGATTGATGCTGGGAAGGGGGGGTTGGATGAGAAATAAGGAGAGAGAGACAAAGATGCTAGATCTGGTGTAGGAGAGATAAAAATGAAGAGAGCAGAATGAATCATGTAAAAAGGAAAGAGGGGGCACAGGCTAGATGGAAAGGGGAGAGGGGCATAGAAGGAATGCAGATACCATATGGAAGGGGGAGAGGGAAGACAGTGGATGGAAGGGGCAGACGCTGGATGGAAGAGTGTGAAAAGATGATGAAAGCAGAAATTAGAGACGACAAAAGGTAGAGAAAAATAATTTAATTTCTATCTTCTGATTAGAATATATCAAATTTAAAATATGTAACATAGTAGATGACAGCAGATAAAGACCCGAATGATCCATCCAGTCTGCCCAACCTGATTCAATTTAAATTTGTTAATTTTTTTTCTTAGTTATTTCTGGGCAAGAATACAAAGCTCTACCCGGTACTGTGCTTGGGTTCCAACTGCCAAAATCTCTGTTAAAACCTAATCCAGCCTATCTACACTCTCCCAGCCATTGAAGCCCTACCCAGCCCATCCTCCACTAAACGGCCATATACAGACACAGACCGTGCAAGTCTGCCCAGTACTGGTCTTAGTTCAATATTTAATATTATTTTCTGATTCTAGATCCTCTGTGTTCATCCCACTCTTCTTTGAACTCAGTCACTGTTTTCTTCTCCACCACCTCTCTCGGGAGCGCATTCCAGGCATCCACCACCCTCTCCGTAAAGTAGAACTTTCTAACATTGCTCCTGAATCTACCATCCCTGCGGCCGAACGGCCTGCCCCAGCAACCAGATGGAAAATAAATTTTTTTTTAAAAATCAAGAAATAAAAGAAACAGAGCGATTCGTGAAGAAAATAACACAAAACCGCGGTGAGAGAAGGCACGAAGTTAGTTAGTTAAATGCAGAGAGTCAAAGACGGACTTCTCGGCTCCGCGGAATACTGAGAACTGAGGAGACGCGTCCTGTGATGGGCGGGAAGGCACTCGCGCATGCGCGGTGCGGGCGACTCAAAACTTCGAGTTTCTTCAAGCAAGTCTGCTTGTGAGGTGTCCGCATCCAGGCTCCGTCAATGACGTCACCCACATGTGAGAATAGGCTGCCTGCTTGTCCTGGGATAAATAATTTATAGCGATTGCATTAAACTGGTGGATAGTGTAGTACGTTGTGTATACTTAAAAAAATTTATCCATTGGTCATCAGATCCTGACCAAGTAGATTCAGATGTCCAAATGTGTTTAATACATGCACTTGTAGTTACAGATGATGATATAAAAAATTTATAATAAAATGAAGTCGTATGACCTTTAATAATTCCTACATGACAGAGTTCCCAAAATTTTGATATTAAAGGGACATTAGGATATAGAGGCCATTTTAAATTCATTTTAAATTCAGTGTTGTAGTTGAAACCATTTATAGAATTCCGTGGAGGAGAGATCAAATTTAGTTTGCAATTGATGATCTATATTGCTAGGTTGAATACCTTCCAAATAATTCACCAGTTCTTCTGGATCAGTGAAATCTTTGGTGGAGTTATTGATGGTGACAAAATTTTGCACATTAAAACATGTCAAATTTAACTTTAATCTCTTTTAACTTAGAACAATAAGCCAGAAGTTGTTTTCTTGCATGGACAGTTATTTCAGATCTGGCACAAACATACGGTAGTAGATTGGCCTTTATATTTTAATGGCATCTTTATTTTGCTTGTCGCATTATTTCCACCACCTAATTAAAATGCAGAAGTTTCACTAGAATAGGCCTTGGAAAGCAACTTTGTGGTAGTTTATGTGATGGCACCTGATGTGCACGAGCTATCTCAAAGTCCTTTACAAATGTGAAATCTAACATTGCTGAAATAAAGGATTCCAAAAATTTTTTCATATCTAGACCCTCATGGCCTTCTGGAATTCCAAGAATGTTTACCAAGGATGTCCAACATGCAGCCCCGTGAAGTATTTTGTGCGGCCCCGGTCAAGGGCGATGCAGTGTTTTCCTCTGCTGCCCCTGGGTGTTTACTGTCTTGCCGGCTCTCTCCTTTGTCTTACTGCAGCGTTTGCGTGGCCCCAGAAAAATTTTTTTCGGCCAATGCGGCCCAGGGATGCCAAAAAGTTGGATACCCCTGGAAGCTATTTCTCAGCACCGTTATTATCTTCCAGCTCTTTTTCAAATAACACAATGTGCTTGATTTGCAACATTTTTATGGCATTGGTTGATGTTTCCTGTTTCATGTCAATGGTTTTGATGCACTGCTTAAATTGGGCCATGTCGTTTTTCATCTTAGCTGGATCAAATTTTTTCATTCAATATGTAATTAAACTCTGGAAATTGTTGCTGGAGAATGTGGTGAAAGCAATTAATAATAATAATAATAATAATAATAATAATTTTATTTTTATATACCGCCTGACCAGGAGTGGTTCTAGGTGGTTCACAACAAGTAAAACTGAACATGCAGCGAAAAATACAATTTGAAAGTGGAAATATGTCAGATAGTAAAACATAGGAAATGCTTAGCGAGATTTAAAAAAGGTTTGGATAAATTCCTAAAACAGAAGTCCATAAGCCATTATTAAAATGGGTAAATCCACTGCTTATTGCATAAGATCTGTTTTACTCCTTGGGATCTTGCCAGATACTTGTGACCTGGGTGATCACTGTTGGAAACAGGATACTGGGCTTGATGAACGTTTGGTCTGTCCCAGGAAGGTGAGAGTGGCCAACACTTAAGCACCCGTGACATTGCTGCCGAGTTCTACATCAGTTGCAGATCTGTTCACTGTATCACAAAGGAGGATCTTCATCTCACTGCCTTTCATTGTGTGTGGGCACAAATCAAGAAGTGCTGCAGATTTGGAACAGTCTACCACAAGGACTGATTAACAAAACTGTTAAGAACTTCCCAAAGTCTGTGTTAAAGCTGGGAGTGGACATTTTGAGCATCACAGTGACAGCAAAATTCTGACACATTGATAATTGTACTGTTTTAATGATATTATTCTACTGTGTTTTAAGCTTGAACATTTTTAATGTACAAATATCACTAGGTAGTAATGCTAATGTGTCAGTAACATCAACATAACTTAAAATAATTAAATGTTATTTAATAGTAAGACATAAGTATGACATCTAAATAAGTACATAAAATTTCTCATTGAAATTCAAACTAGTTGATGAGAAAAATGCAAACAACTGTAGGGGGTTATATATTTTTTGGTCTCTGTACATAAACTGAATGTACATTCACCAAGAAACAATTCCATGATTACAGAAGGTTTAAAACTAACTTGATGATCTCAAAGTAATTAATGTCTTATCCTATTTCTTGACTGATGTACTTAGGCAGATTATTATACTAGTTAAATGAGACAGTATGTCAATTCTTATGTACCTATTTCAATTCCATCTATGGTAACATGAATGGTGTAAAGACCAACAGCTCCAGGAGTCCAGTTTGCACAATATGTACCATCATTGTTCACTCTGATTAACATGTTTTCGCTTGGCCTAGACAAAACCAAAAAAAGTTAGCATTTATAAGTCTTCATAAGAATTTAAAATTTACAATTTAACACCATTATAGAGCTGTACTGAATACAAATAATAAAAAATATTATTTTTCCAAATACAAATAAAGGGCATTGGAAGATTAAGTTCTTATATACCTTTATCTTCATTCTGTAAATGCACGGAGGAGTCAGTTCGATAGGTATTTTATCTGAATCCCCGAACCATGTCTTGCAGAAACACATACATTGTTTTCTGCTCCTCCTACTTAGTAGAGGAGCATAGAGCTCCCAAATCCAAAAGCAAACAAACATCACTGGAACAAAGCATACACACAAAGGCGGTATGGGGAACTTTCCTGCAAACATTATCTGTTCTGCTCTGCGATATATAAGAAAATCAATAAACATGCAATGTGAAAAACAGGCAAGAACATGGCAGCAAAAGGAACCAACCTGAGAAGTGCAACAAGCACTAAGTGGAACATTGCCCAGTAAAGATATGTACTCACATATGTAGAACGCTTCCCTGCAGGGCCTGTCTGCTGGTTGGAAGATACTCAGGCCTGAAAGGAGAAACAGAGGCAGATGATACAGAAAGAATAAGAGTAGACAGATGGCGGGCCATACTGAACCCTCAGTGGATTTACAGAATGAAGATTATCAAAGGTAAGAACCTAATCTTCCATTCAGTTATATCCACTCCAGAGTCAATAAGATAGCTGATATACCAAAGCAATGGCAACGTCTAGGGTAATTTCATACACGAGGGGACATATTAAGTAAAAGACTGTTATGGAGCCCCTGTTTCGTTGTTCCACTCCAGGCATTTAGTGCCGTTAAAGAGTGACCCCTCCTGATGAAGAGCCAAAACTCGAGTCGGGGGGCCATGAATTTTAATCTGGTGATTTAGGCACTACAGCACTTTTAGAGCACCGCACTGCACGTTGAGAATCTGTGGTTACTGAAATGAATTCCAGCCTGATGGAGTTTTCAGATAAGTTTATTTATATTTATTTTTTGTTAGAGATTGGGTAAGGGACAGTAAAGGCAATGATGGTCCCTATAATAACCACAGTCAGGTGTTATCATCTCACTAATGGTTATGTGGTTTGAGCACTTTACTATTTAATGATAAAATTATATTTATATGAAGAGCTGTGATAAACTGGTTATAACGTCTAGGGCAGGACTGCCCAAGTCCGGTCCTCGAGATCTACCTGCAGGCCAGGTTTTCAGGATATCCACAATGAATATGCATGAGAAAAATTTGCCTGCACTGCCTTCTTGGTATGCAAATCCCTCTCATGCATATTCATTGTGGATATTCTGAAAACCTGGCCTGCCAGTAGATCTCAAGGACCGGACTTGGGCAGCCCTGGTCTAGGGTAAGACAGAAGAGCCTGCCCGCAACACTGAGGCCCCAAAGGCAGTGTCAGACCGAGCCGCCATATCCACTCTGTAGAACCTCATGAAAGCATGAAGGGAAGACCAAGTAGCTGCTCTACAAATCTCAGCTGAAATGAACTGCTCAAGACTCCACCCACGAAGCTATGACACCCCTGATCGAGGGATGTTTGAGAGAAACTGCTTACCACAAGAGATGCAAGTTGACAAAATGGCCCTGTGGATCCATTGAGCAATAGAGGCTTTGGACGCCAGCCTACCTGCCTGGATTGGCTAGTCAGGACAAACAGATTGTCAGAAAGACAGAAGTCATTGGTCCTCTCCAAATGGTGAAGTAAGACTCTCTGCACATCTAGTCTCTGCTGCTCTTATCCTGTGGGATGAAAGGCAGTCAGATGAACTTCCTGATTGACATGGAAATTTGAAACCACTTTCGGAAGAAAGGAAGAAAATGTATGGAGGGAAACCCCCATCTCCGTGATCTGGAGAAAGGGATCTCTACAAGAGCGAGCCTGCTGCTCAGAAATACACCTTGCAGAAACAATCGCCATGAGGAACATTGCCTTCACTGTAAGGTCCAGAAGGGATGCATACATAAGCAGCTGAAAAGGAGTTTCCAAAACACCCTCAGCACAATATTGAGAGTCCATATAGGAAAAGGCTGTCACAGGGCTGGCCAGAAGTGAAGCGCCCCCATAAGCAAACTGGAACTGTTGTGTGCTCTGAAACAGGAAAGGCCTGTCACTACCACAAAGATATAACTTATCCTTCCCTTCCTTTAAGGGAATTAAATCTGTTGGGAAGCTCAGTCGATCTTTTGTTTTCAAGTTTGTCGAGATCTGGAATGAACTTCCTGACTCCATTAGGCTTTTAGGCCAGCTGCAATTATTTCATAAATTCCTGAAAACTTTGTTGTTCTCACAATTTTTAAATGGTTTAACTACAGCCTCAATGAAATGATAATATTATAGTTATTTTTCTTATGCTTTTCTTATGTACTTTAGTTTATAAATAGTTCTTCTTTCTCCTATGTTTTCTGCTATGTACTCTAGTCTTAATTATATGTGAACCAAGTCGAGCTCCACTGGGAGATGACCCGGTATATAAACCAAAGATTAGATTAGACTGAAGGAATGCCAGGACTGCCAGAATTTGAACATGCAATGGCTCTACCAGGTCCCTGGCATACTACTATTAGAAAGCCTTCCAAGTCTTGGCATAAGTTACCATAGTAGAGGGCTTCTTGGACTTTAACAGTGACAATGACCTCGGAGTAACCCCACTGAATCAAGGCCTAGCACACAAAAGCCATGCTGAAAGACCAAAGCGCTGGGAGTAGAGAATGACATGGGGAAAAAATATGTCCCCCATCTCCGCAAACTCGGTCCCTGCCCCCGCAAACTCGGTCCTCATCCCCGCCCCAACAAACCATCTGATCCCATCCACACAAGCCTCAAATACTTTTATACTGAACTTATTTTATTAAAATATAAAAAGAAACAATATTCTGTACAATTGTCATTTTATAAATCGAAGTTCTGGCTACCAAACTAGAGGAAGAGATCTTCAGCTGGTAGGGCTTTGTTTATAAACGTTTATCAACACAGCTACAATACTACTTTATCCTAAAGCAAAAAAAAAAAAAAAAAAACCCAGAAAAGAAAAGAAAGAATATTTTTTCTACCTTAGTTGTCTGGTTTCTGCTTTCCTCATCTTCTTGTCATTCTCTTTCTTCCATCCACTGTCTACTTTCTCTCTGCCTCTTACTTTTATGGCTTCTGCTCTTATTTGTATACCTCTACCAGAAACTGTCTGCCTCTCCCTTCCTCCTCCCCAATTGGTCTGGCACCCATTTTCTTCCCTCCACGCCCCCCCCCCCCCCCCCCCCCATGGTCTGGCATCTCTGTCTTCTTCCCTTTCATCTCTCACTTACTCCCCCAGGTGGTTTTTAGCATATCTCTTTTCCTTTTCTCCCTTCAGATCTAGTATCTCTCTCTTCTCTCCCTTTCCCTTCCTTTTCTTTTCTGCTTTTCCTTCTCAATTTGTTTTCTACCTCTTTTCTACTTTCTTACTTTCCAGTCCTCAATTTCCCTTTCATTGTGTCTACCTATAGATTGCCACCTTTTTCTCTCACCCCTTCCAGTATCTCACTAACTCTGGCCTCTTCCCTCAATCCAGCATGAGCCCTTTTTTCTTTATCCCCTCCTTCCATCCAGTATGTGCTTAGCTCTCTCCCTCCTCCCCATTTCCTTTCAGCATCTGTTCCCTCCCCACTTCCATCCAGCATCTGCTCCTCCCTCTCTCTCCATTTCCCTTCAACATCTGCTCCCCTCTCCAGTGAATGACCTTGTCCCCGTACCTGCGGCAACCATAATTTTTCTCCCCATTCCTGTGGGTTACCAGAAGCTACCCACAAGTAATAATCACTGTGTCATTCGTATACCACAGAAAGTGAGGCCAGTCCGGGGTCACCAGGCCCAGATGAGTCGCTATTCTGAGAATAACTTGAACCATCATGGGCCAAGGTAGGAAGACATAATGGAGATCCTGAGTTGGCAAGGGATGAACCAACACGTCTTACCTAAGCTTCCTGGCTCTGTTCTTTGACTAAAGAAACACTTGACTTTCGAGTTCATGGCTGAAGCCATCAAGTCTACCTTTGGCCTGCCCCAATGATGCAAAATAAGTTGAAACACTCTCTGAGACAGATCAATCTCACAGGTTCAGGACTTGATGACTGAGGAAGTCTGCTTGCACATTTTCCACTCCAGCTACGTGTGCCGCAAAGAGAGCCTTAAGGTGCACTTCTACAAACCAGAACAGCATCAGAGCCTCCTGACTTAAGTGAGCACTTCTGGTGCCTCCCTGTTGATTCACATATGCCACAATCGTGGCATTGTCAGGAAACACCCTTACCACTTTTCTTTCCAGAGTGTTTTAGAGAGCTCTCATCACAAACCATATAGCTCAAGACTCTAGCCAGTTGATCGACCAAACTTGGATGTTGCGATCTCCACAATGAGCACCTCAGCCTGAAAGATTTGCATCTGTCATGAGAGTAATCCACTCTGCCTCGAAGAGGAATGCACTTCACTAGAACTTCCCCATGAATCCACCAGCACAAGCTGCTCAGTGCTGGCTCGGTCCAGGGAAGGGGCATCTGAAGAGGATGACACCGAGGAGACCACAGAGACAGGAGGAACTCTTATAGAGGCCGCACAACCAGGGCACAACCTCCAGGGAAGCCACCATGGTCCCCAATACTTGAAGATAATGCCAGGCAGAGGGATTCAGGAGCACTAAGAGATCCATAATCTGTTTCTAAAGCGTCTGTTTGCTTGGGTGGAAAGAAAAACATCTTTGGATCATGTCAAACTGAACTCCCAGATATTTCAATGTCTGAGATGGAGTTATCTGGCTCTTCTTGAAACTGACAATCCAGCTCAGGTGCTGTATAAGAGACATCACTGTTTTCACTCTGTACTTGCACTCCGTCTGGATGGAGCCCTGATCAACCAGTCGTCCAGACAGGGATAAGCTTGGACTCCCATTCTACGTAGGTGCGCCACCAATATTATCATCACCTTGGTGAAGGAGCGGGTGGCCATTGCTACTAGAGAACATGAAATCTCAGATACTTCCAGTGTCCTGGGAATATAGGGATATGAAGATAAGCTTTTGTCAGATCCAGAGATAAAAGAAATTCCATCACAGCCACTGCTGTGAAGACCAAATGCACTATCTCCATATGAAAATATGGGATCCTCAAGAAAAGAACGGACCGCCTTGAGATCCAGAATGGGTCTCCAGTCCTGAGCCTTTCTTTAGCACAATGACGTATAAGGAGTATCTGTTGGAGCCCGATTCGCTTTTGGAACTGGCTCTATGGCATGAATGTCTAAGAGACACTGTAGTGTTGGACAGACCTTTAATGCCCTCTCCTGCCTTCCTGCTCGAGTCTGGGGGAATGGGGGGGAAGACACACAAAAGAAGTCTATTTTGTGTCCCTTCCGTATGATGTCAAGCACACATTGGTCCGAGGAGATCCGTTCCCATTCCTGGTGAAACTCTGATAACCGGCCTCCAATACAAGGAGGCACAGCTGAAGTATTAGCATCACTGGGACTTCTTAGAAGAGGGGCTGATGTGAGAGCCCAAAGCTTGTTGGTGTCTGGGATTGCTATAGCACTGTCTGCACTCCTGGGAGTATCTCTGGGCGAATGAGCCCATGGAATTCTAACAAAACCTGCATAATGGATGAAAATTTGTATAACTCCCCCCAGAGGATGGTGCGTGCCATCTGGGAGAGACTTAGGGCGGCGGTCCACCATATTAACCATGAAGTCATCCAGCTCCTTGCCAAAAAACATTTGTCTCTTGAAGGGGAGTCTGCTTAGAGGTCGAATCTCCAGACACTGCATGTCTATTACATAGTCCATGCCCTCCAGCACCAGCTGGGGGCAGGCATCCTCCTCCGCCAATAGATCATGGCACAGTCTCGTGTGACAGGCACATGTCGCAAAAGAGACAGCTGCTGCAGCCTTAATGCCCGAAGAAGCCACTTCAAAGATCTTCTTTAAGATCATGTCCACCCTGTGATCCATGGAATCTTTTAAGCATTACTCCTCCTTCATTAGGAGGGCTGTGTACTTGGTAATTTGAGCCACTGCCGAATTCTCTTTTGGTTGCTCAAACAGCTGCTGAAACTCCGGCACCATAGGATAAAGCTTAGAAGTAGCTTTAGTCAGTTTGAAAGAACTCTCGGTGTCTCCCATTCTTCTGTTACCAGAGCAGTGAGATCCAGATGTGCTGGAAAAAATGACATCAGAAAATTAGAATGGCTCATGACCATACACTGAGACATGGAGAGCTCATCAGCGGATGGAGGGGCTATCACCCGGATCAGGGCTCCCAGAGGCATCATAAGAACATAAGATTTGCCGCTGCTGGGTCAGACCAGTGATCCATTGTGCCAAGCACTCCGCTCATGCGGTGGCCCTTAGGTCAAAGACCAGTGCCATATTTGAGTCTAGCCTTACTTGCGTATGTTCTGTTCCAGTAGGAACTTATCCAACCGTTTCTTGAATCACTTAAGGGTGCTTTCCCCTATAACAGCCTCCGGGAGAGCATTCCAGATCACCACCACTCTCTGATCCTGATTAACTGTTTTGCAAAGGGAATGAGTGTCATCCAGAGTGGAAGCAGCATCTGGTGACAAAAGCGGCATAGTATCAGTGTGCCAACCAAAGCAGTTTGGCTCCTTAGTTAACTTGGGCACTGGGGACCTGGGCAGTGATATCTGTAAAGGAATGCACTAGCTTAGAAGCTTGCGGTGTGCCCACTGGCTGCACTGTGTGAGCCGTAGCCATAAGAAATGCTCTCTACGAGCTGAACAAATTCCAGGGAAAAGCCACATCCTGGCTCCTGACAGACCCCAGACATAGTTTGCGAAAGGTCCTCAGACTCGGAGCACTTGCATTTTGCATTACTGCAAAAAACAGGTACCTAGCGGGATTTTCTGCCCATTTTCCAGACCCACATCAGCTCCCTGGCCTTAGAGGATCTGGAAGAGGCGAAGCCCGAAGATCCTGCCCCTTCCTTGCATGTGCCATGGCATGGGATACATTTTAAGCTCCTTCGCTGGTAGTCTGGCACAATCCACACATGGTTTATGGTTGTTATTTATATCCCACTTTATACAAAGTGGGTTCCAAAAACACACATATAGTTTAAAAAAGCCCACCACATAAAAAGAACACACATTGCAAAACACATACATACAGGCACGGAGTTGCCTAAACTGCCTTGTCCTACATAAAATACACATCAAAAACAATCCACCCTACTCTCACATACAATACTCACCCCCATGCTACAAATACCCACCCCTGTCTCTTTATATAATTTATACATTTGAGTTGTAAAACTGTATTGTTCTTTCTCTTAGCACCCATATTTCATCTGACAGAACAGGTGATGTTTCAACAAATGTTTAAATGAAGTAAGATTCCCTTGCTGACTTACATAACCCAGAAGTTTATTCCACTTTGCTAGGCTAGCACATGAGAATGTCAACGCCCTCATGGATTGCAGCCACAACTCCTTTCTAGATGGTATCACCAAATCACTGTTACCAGCAGACCATAACTTTAAGAGTGAAGTATGGTATGCGATTACCTCTGAAAGGTACTGTGGTGACAATCCATGTAGTGCTAAATAGGTTAGCAACAACAATAAGAAGACCAGACTTGAACGTAATACTCCAGATGAGGTCAAACCATGGAGCAATACAGGGGCATTATACCATTCTTAGTCTTGTTAACCACTCATTCTATACTCTACCTTAAGCCAGTACAGCGTAATATAAACACTGATACAGTATCACACCTTGATAACCTAAATAATGTGCAGATAACAGAATTCTGTGCAACTTGTAATGCTGTTAATACAGTGGCCAGAACACCCAGTAGCACTATATTGCAGTAGTCTAGACTTCAGAGCACGATTGACTGAAGGACCTTTTTAAAGTCACCACCTGACAGATAATAGTACGGATTACTTACAAGTCGCACTTGAAGTACATTTTTCTTATCAACATCTGCACAAGTGAATGAAATGTTAGTTGAGAATCAAGGATCACTCCAAGATAACGTATCTCCACAGAAAACTGCAAAACATTGCCCAGTATTTGAACAAGGGCCAATGACAGATCATTCGGGTTTCTAGATAACATTACTTTTGGTTTTGCTATGTTGACCCTCAATCTGCTCATGAATTCATCTGATTAGGAGTTAAGGAGTCCAACACTGACAATTTTTTGCAAAACCAAGGGGTTATGAGGCAGAGTACAGAAGTTGAAAAAAAGATCGATAAAACCCAAGATAGCTGCCATCAGTAAATCTGTACCGTAAATTATCCGTGGAGACAAACTGAAAAAAATAAAAAAACACATTGTAAAATGGAATTTTAGAGGTGGGAAACCTGAACTCTAACTCATGAAACTGCAGAAAAAAAAATTACTTTTAACTCCCCACCCGCCTCTGATTTTCCCACAGGAAATAATGGGGCTGTACTCACAGTCTCAGAAGTGTCTGCCTGTCAGCTCTGTCTATGCCGTTGAAGTGAAGTGAAAGGAATTTCTGCCTCAAATTTTCTCCAAACAGTTCAATCTTCAGGATCTTCGGGCTACCAGTTGAACTGAACCCAACCGAAACCTCCGCCCCCTCAGAACCTTGACACATGAGGGCTCTTACTCGGGGCACACACAGCCTGTGCTTAAACCTCTGACAAGATCAGAAGGCAAGCTCACTCACAGAGAGATGGACCCCAAGCTCTGATGGTGGCACACAGCAGGCTGGCTCCCGAAACTGCAATCCAGCTCTGCAGAAATTGCTACCTTTCCTAGACAGAGAACCCCTGAAAAAGAGGTCTCAAGACAACAAAGCCACCGAAAAGAATGAACTTGCATCGAATAAAGGAATTAAATAAGCAGAGCAGATTAGAAAGACTTCTGCACAGTTCACTTGCAGAAAGAAAAAACTGTAGGGGATCTGTGTTCTTCTGCCAAGTAGGAGGAACAGAAAACCATGTTCATACAAAATACCTATCATACACACTCTAGAGTGGATGTAAATAGAATAAGCTTTAACATAACAAATAATAAAAGAAGCAATGTGAAATCAGAAATCAAGTGTTTATATCAGTAGGATTTAGCTCTGGATTATTCGTATTCAAATTTAAAGCACTATTCAGCTCCAAATACTAATAATGTATTTAGGGCCCTATCTAATCAAATACAAATATTCAGTATAGCCCTAGGTCATAGCACAAAAAGTCACTGTGAATTTAATATAATGAAAAGTTTACTTTCAGAATGCACACTTTCAAATATACAAAAGAATCTTAAATTTTTACCTCTTAGGTGTTGGTGAAGCATAACGTAGCTCTTCAAATGAGTAATTTTCATATATCTAAAATGAGAGAAAGAACATCATTAAAATAACTGACTAAAAAAAGCTGGATCAAATATTTGTTTGAACACTATTTTGACTTCCAGTTCACATTTATCATATGACCTCAACATCTAAAATGTAGGATTATTGTTATTTCATATAGGAAAAGATACAAGTTCAGCTCAACTGAAATTACAGAAGTTCAAAGCACATGCCATCAAACATATTTAAAACTGTCCTGAAATTAGGGTCCTTTTACTAAGTTGCAGCAAAAAGTGGGTCTTTCCTGCATACTAAGGCCATTTTTTACCACAGCTGTAAAATGGCCAATGCTGCTATTAACGCGCAGCCATTTTTATTTTTTAATCTTTACTTATAGTTACAGAATAAGCCATCAATAGCTAAAATGGCTGTGGTAATATAAATATATATCTTGTCATCTAAAAAGAAGTTAGGTTCTTAAAATAATATCTTTTCCTCCTAAGGAGTAATCGCTCTTCTTCCGCTCAAGAAGCCACTCCTCTTGTCAAATGCGTCTACAAATAGATAGGCAGCTTTTTGTCACAACAGGGGATATCATTCTACAAACCCATCTAGAGATGGTAGCTTTGGAAGCAGGTCCACTTCATCTCGCCTGATTGGTTAGCACAAATAGATGATCAGAGAGACGAAACTCATTGGTCACCTCCAGGTAACATAAAAGGCTCTTTCTGACGTCTAAAACCTTTAAGGACTTGTCATCTTTCTTGGACGCTATGAGGTGAAATGTTGGCGGTCTAACTTCTTGGTTGACATGAAATGCCGAAACAACCTTCAGCAGAAAGGAGGGAACCATCCGCAAAGTCACTCCCACTTCCATGGTCCAGAGAAACAGCTCTCTGCATGACAGGGCCTGCATTTCTGAAACTCTCCTAGCAGAAGTAATTGCCAAAGTCAGATCCATGAGGAAAGACTTTGAGCCCACCAGGGCAGATAAGGAAAATGAATGAGTACCTGATTCTAAACCGCTTAATACATCTTATCTAAGCGGTATATCAAATCCCTTTCCCTTTCCTGTAAGGGCCCATACAGGGTTCTGCTGAGTCCCTGCAAGACTATATTAAGGTTCCAAGATGGAAACGGTTCTCGAATTGGAGGCCGTAGTGTCAGACACCCTTCAGGAACCTGACCATGGCCCAGATGCACTAAAGCCACGATTGTTGTTAAACCTGTTTTGACAGCTTTAGCGACGATTGCATTTGCCAACCTGAAGAACAAAACGGCTCACTGCGTGTTTTTCCCCTCAATCACCCATTTTTCGATCCAGCCATGCAAATTAGCTAAAACCCCATGTAAACTAACCAAGTGATTGATACACTAACATTGCTTGGCATTGCACACACACAAAAAAAGGCAAGGGTTTTAGTGATCTGAAAAACAAAAACAGATGTGCCTGGTTTGTTTGTTTTATTCATTCTTTTTAATGGGCATTGGGAATTAGGAGGGATGCCCATTCCCTGCTATGCACCTTGTGAGAAAAAAATGACACGAGGGATGTCCACTCCCCTCCTGACACCAAAGGTCCATTTACTCACCAGGCACCCTCCCAAACATCCCCTAATCCCCCAAAAAAGGCAGGCAGCATACCCACTTCCTCCCGCCACAGGAGATTCCCCGAACCCCCCCCCCCCCCCCAGTATCTGCCAAGGAAGTTGAGAGCAGGAAGGACACCAAGTCACTCCTCCAATGATTTCCGCCTGTTCAAAATGGTGGGACTTCCCCTCCCTGGTGCATCATGTGATGCATAGGGAGGGGCCTAAGGCCCAAATTGCTCAGATGCCTACCAAGGGGAGGGGCCTTAAGCATCCAAGCCAAACAGGGCTTTGGACTCCACCCCCTTGCATCCCAGGGTACAGAGGGGAAGAGCCTAAGGTCCTGATTGGTTCAAACACCAAAGACCCCTCCCCTTAGGAATCTGACCTGATCAGGGCCTTAGGCCCCTCCCTGTGTATCACATGATGCATAATGGAGGGGAAGGCCCGCCAGTTTGGACAGGTGGGCATCAATCGGAGAAGTGAGTGAACATCCCTCCTGCTCCCAATGTCCTTGAAAGGTATGGGGGTGGGGTTTGGGGGACTTACGGTGGCAGGAGGCAGTGGGCATCCCTCCGGACTTTTTTGGTGGGGGAGGGGAGGGGCTGTTTGGGGGGTGCCTGGTGCGGGGGTGGGCCTTCGGTGGATGGAGGGAATGGGAACATTAAATCATTCAAAATAATTGCAATTCACTATTAATTTACCAATATCCCCCAAATGTTTTGAAACCATCATATCTAATTGGTTTACTACTTGTCTGATTAATTCAATTGCTTCTCGTTGGGGGATATTGGTGTACAATTCCTTTACATCCAGAGTTACCAGCACAATCGACCCATTGACATCCAAATTATTTAATTCATTGATTAAATGAGTGGAAATCTTCAATGAAGGAAGGGATATGACGGACCAAATCCTGTAAGTAAAAGTACAAAAACTGAGACAATGGCTGAAATAGCGACCCCCGACTAGAAACAATTGGGTGCCCGGGGGGGTGGGGTGGGGGGGCTGTTAAGCTTTTATGCACATTGGGTATGAAATACCCAATGAAATACCGCCAGATGTTTATATTCTTTTAATGAAATGATCCCCACTGTCCTCAGCCGTATTTAAACATGCCAAAATCCTATGGCCAAATTCAGTTGTGGGATCTAAATCTGACAGTTCTCAATAATATTCACTATCAGATAATTGGCGGTTAGCTTCTTGTTCATAAGCTACTCTATCAAGGACAGGCCAGAGCACGCTACAGGGGTTCAAGGAAGGTTTAGAAAGGTTCCTAAAGGATAAGGGGATTGAGGGGTACAGACAGAAGTAGAGGTAGGTTATAGGAATAGACAGGGACCACTTCACAGGTCATAGGCCTGATGGGCCGCTGTGGGAGCGGACTGCTGGGCGCGATGGACCTCTGGTCTGACCCAGTGGAGGCAACTTCTTATGTTCTTATGTTCTTAACCACTGCGCCCCCTTGTCAGCCCTTGTTACAATTAAGCACAGTTACTTACTGTAACAGGTGTTATCCAGGGACAGCAGGCAGATATTCTCAACATGTGGGTGACGTCACCAATGGAGTCCCCTAGCGGATGTTTTCGCAAGCAGACTTGCTTGAAGACCTTCAAGCTTGCGATTGGCCCGCTTTGACATGCAGCTCCTGATTGGATAAAGCCCGACTTCGTGCAGGAAGAGGCGGTCAGAGCAAACCGCGAGTGATTTCCTGCACCGCGGCCCTCCGGCTGCTCTCCCACTGCCCTCTTAAGGCTCCCCCATGAAAAACCCTATCTGCGGTTTTTCGAGATTCACGGGGGTTCCTTGAATGGAACCCCTGCGAATCTCGAGGGAGCACTGTAATCATATTCATCTTGTTTAAACTTGCTAATCTTCTGTTGTTTTATATCCTGTTTATATTTTTCCATCTGTTGAGTAAATTCTGTTAATTTTTGTTCGAATTCCTCAGTTCCTAATACTTCCCTCATCTGGTCTAAATTTTCCCATACTTCTCCCTGTGCTTCCTGAAATTTTTTTATCCAATAACATTAAATCTAAGGAACCCTGTATCAATACTGCATTCCACCTTTGGACATAATCTCCATTATCCAGGAACCTAGGTTCCTTATTTATCCTTAGTCCCCAGGGTACTCTCAACAAGTGACAATATTCAACAACATAGAAACATGATGGCAGATAAAGGCCAAAGGGCCCATCTAGTCTGCCCATCCGCCGTAACCATTATCTCCTTCTCTCTCCGAGAGGTCCCAAGTGCCTATCCCAGGTCCTTTTGAATTCAGACACAGTCTCAGTCTCCACCACCTCTTCTGTGAGACTGTTCCATGCATCTACTACCCTTTCTATAAAAAGTATTTCATTAGATTACTCCGCATCTACCATCCTTTCTATAAAAAAGTATTTCCTTGATTACTCTGGAGCTTATCACCTCTTAACGTCATCCTATGCCCTCTTATTGCAGAATTTCCTTTTAAATGAAAAACTCGACTCATGCACATTTACATTACATAGGCATTTAAACATCTCTATCATATCTCCCCTCTCCCGCCTTTCCTCCAAAATATACAAATTGAGATCTTTAAGTCTGTCCCCATATGCCTTATGATGAAGACCACATACCATTTTAGTAGCCTTCCTCTGGACCAACTCCATCCTTTTTATATCTTTTTGAAGGTGCAGCCTCCAGAATTGTGTCCAATATTCTAAATGAGGTCTCACCAAAGTCTTATACAAGGGCATCAATACCTCCTTTTTCCTACTGGCCATTCCTCTCCCTATGCAACCTAGCATCCTTCTAGCTTTTGCCGTCACCTTTTCAACCTGTTTGGCCACCTTAAGATCGTCACATACAATCACACCCAAGCCCAGTATAACTACATCCCAGTCATGGTTCTCTGTGATTGCCACTTTATCCAACTCCTCTTCTTCCATTACAGCTTCTAGATCCAGAAACATGTTTCCCATACTTCAAGCATGAGTATATACTGTTTTCCAGACATTGCCCCCTTTTCCCTTCCATGAAGAGGTATTCAGTGATTTATTTACCTGAGGGCTTATACTCACCTGGGAGCTTTGATCAACCTTCCCCATCACCTCTAGTTTAAAGCCCTCTTCAGTAGATTAGCCAGCCTGCTGCCGAAGACACTTCTTCCCTTCTTTGATAGATGCACACCATCCCTGCTCAGCAGCCCTTGGAAGTTCATCCCATGGTCCAGGAAGCCAAAATGCTCTCGACGACACCATCCACATAGCCACACATTGTCATAAACACCCCTCTGAGCGGAGTTGAAAGATGACAAAAACCCTCAGATCTGATGTGTCCCCTACTACCAGGGGTATCTTCAGGATTTTTACTTAGCCTTAGGGACCTGCCTGGGTCATGGAAGCACAGGTAAGTATTTGCTTTATCCACAAATGCAAGCTCAGTCATAAAGTCATAAATCAAAAGTGGCTTTTATTTTGACCCAGTGGTCAAATGTATAGCATAAGGAAAAATCAAATGACATTCAGCTTTCACATCAGTTCCTCCAAAACAAAGGCAAAAGAAAAATACATGAATTTGGTAAACAGCACAGGCAACTGGTTATGAGCTTTAAACCAGCTCTTAAAATGTCCAGTCCAACACTGCAGTAAATGTCAGCAAGAATTCAGTTCTTTGTACAAGGGCACCTTCTTCAGTCCTGACCACAGTAAGTCATAGAGAAAAGGAACTTTGGGGAAACCCCCACCCTCCCCCCAATAAACTTATCTTGCACTGAACAATAAACTCTTGCCCAGCGTTTAAATTAAAACTGCTTCCAGAAAGCCAGAACTTCTTCTCTGTGTCAGTTATTTTCCAGACAGCAAAAATATCCACAATACAATGCATACAGGAACTGTATAACTCAGGATTAGAGAGCTTTTAATATTCTCTGAGGTTTTAAGAATTATGCTGGAATAGTCAAGCTCCGTATAAGGTTTTTCAGTTGCTGTAGCAACCATTAGTATGCAGCTCAGCTGAACAGAGCTTTATGAATGATAGCAGTAATGGCAAACACAGTGTACTCTGTCTAGCCTTCAAAACCCTAACTTTGCACAGTTTTCTTCTAACTAAACACAGCATGAATTTGACAGACTACGTACACTTAGGTAAGCAAACTTCCTTGTAAAAATGTCAAACTCAAAACTATTGAACAAAAACAGAGCATACCATGCCTAAGAAGAAACAACAAGCTGCTTTACAAACACTCACTGATTTAGCTGGTTTCTATTTGATCTGGCATGATTTCTGTGCTGGTACAATTCTCTTGGAAGTCCATGCTCTCAGAACCCTCTGGAGCATAAAAGTTAGAGGTGGGAAAACTTCCTTCCACCTCTTCCATAGGCCAGTCTGAGACTCCAGAATCTGCCTGGTCTTGCCAAAGCTCCTGCCTTTCCTCAGCCTGCTTGAGTACGTCTGCCACATCACTCCTCTTACTACTTTCTTCAGTCTGCCTTTCACCAGACCAAAGCCACTCCCCTTCAACCTGTAGAGGGGGGATGGGTTTTGGGGTCTTTTCCAGATAAGCCCCGGCACTAATGCAAAAAGTGCACGGGCGAAAACTTAAGCCCCACCACCACTAATGCAAAAAGTGCATGGGCGATATTGAAGCCCTCCGAGGAAATTATTCATATGATTTGAATAATGACTCGAGGGGGTTCAAAGGGGGGGCTCTGCCCCCCTTTGTATATCACTTTTCCCAAGTATTCACTTAGCATGGTGTTAGCTAAAACTGTGGCTGGGGTTAACTTTTTGGCGGGGCTTATCTGGAAAAGATCCGGGTTTTGGTTCCACAGCAGGCTATGTTATCTCAAGCCTCTCCTGTTTGCCCTGCTTTATTCTCAAAGGCACAGCTCCCCTGGCTTTAGCTCCTGGTGTACTAACAAGGTCAGAATGTTGTCTTTCTGCCTGCTCATAATCAATCTGCTCATTTTCACTACTGTTCCTACAGCATGGGCAAGGGAGGTCAGTCTCATGTTGCTCACTAGAGCTGACCTGGTCAGCTCTTCTGCACCGAATCTTATTGGCTGCTCTAGTGCAGGGGCTGGGTTTGTCACAGCATTCATCTCTGCCCTGCCTTTACCCTCAACAGTATAATGTATAAGCTAGCTGCAGTGTACAAATTTGAAAAGGGGCATGACCAAGGGTGGATCATGGGCGTTCCTTAAAGTTAGATATGATGTGCACATAACTTTGGTGCCTAAATGTCTGCACCAAAGTTACATGTTGTGCACCAGCGCTAGCACAATTATATAAATGGTATGCACACCTTGTAGAATTACACTTAGCACTGTACTAGTCGGTGCCGATTTTTTTTTAGGTGTGATATATACAATCAGGCCCTTTCTGTTTAACTGAAAGAAGGATGGGGAAGGGATAAGATTTTACTGCAAGTCAATTTTGCCTGGAGGGGGGTTTTCTTTCTTAATGTACACAAAAAAAAAAAAAAAGAAAAGAAATGGGTGGTGGATGATGGAACTCAAAGGTACAGCCATGGAGCAAAAAGATGAACCATAAGAAGCACATGTTCTAAGTAGTTAGTGTATGGTAATTAGCACATGGTTATAACCAAAACTCCCATTCCCCACCCACTGACACACCTCCTCACTTTTTTTTTTTTTAGCATGTAGCTAGCGCAGACACATTTGGAAGTTACTGCAGGTTGTTTCAGCATATCCCATTTTAAGGTGCATTAGATGAGTGTTATGAGAGAACAAGGAAATCTGTAACTGACTGTGAAAAATCAATTGATAACCCACAACCTAACGAAGCTTAGTAAAAAAGCAACATTGTTCAGAGCCCGTAGTCCCTTAGATAAAACAACATAGTAACATAGTAGATAACGGCAGATAAAGACCCGAATGGTCCATCCAGTCTGCCCAACCTGATTCAATTTAAATTTTTAAATTTTTTCTTCTTTTTACCCAGTACTGTGCTTGGGTTCCAACTGCCGAAATCTCTGTTAAGACTTACTCCAGCCCATCTACACCCTCCCAGCCATTGAAGCCCTCCCCAGCCCATCCTCCACCAAACGGCCATATACAGACACAGATACAAACAACTTCTTCAATTATTTGCTAAAGGAAAACCTGGTCTGTAATGAAATTCACCTGTCAATTAAAAATAAACTAGGCATCATGAAATTGTTCATATATCTCCTTTATTTCAAAAAGTGCTTGTCATTCTGGTTTCTACTTACCATGTACCTTTCTAATCTTTTCTTTGGCGAAAATCAAAGAAATTATGCTAATTGTCCTTACTATCTTTTAGAACATATTAGAAAATATCAGACCATAAATTCAATATGAAAATGATTACCTTCATCATCGTGATGGCAATGTAACGAGCTTCCTTCACTATCATTGGTTCATATAAGGCATCAAGTTTTGGTGAGGGCAGCCCACCAAAAGTCATCTCAGTACAAGTGGGAGATGCTGTTGCTGCAATGGCTGGGCTGCCAGGAATGCGTTGGATTTTTTTCACTTGATCTTGCTGCAAAGATGTCTTTTTCTGGGACACTGGAACTGCTTTTACCTCAACCTGTGCCAATATAATCAGAAAGCACGCTATAAGCAAAAGCTGGAAAGAAAGAATGTTTCATGGTAAATATAGTTGTATATTCTGAATACTTTCACAGCTGTATTGGGAAAAGTCAAGGGGCAGGAAAAGCAAAGCTGCTTGCTTGTAATGGGAATTGTCTATGAATCAAAAAAAATGACTTTATTAATATTCATGTAAAGTCCAAAATCTTCATAATAAATCCAAAGTTTTCATAACAAGTTTATATCAAGTCTCCTCATTTGTATGTACCATACAGTATGTTATGAAGATTTTATAAATCTGTTTTATCCAGACCACCGGTTTCACCCTGCTTTTGTCCTTTGGCTTCTCAGTGTTTTCTGTGGAACCCATTGTGTGTGTGTTGTTGGTTTTTTTTGTTAATTGTCTGTAAACAGCAGAAAGAAAACTGAAAACAAGTGGTGATGGTGCTAACTTTGTTCTAAGACCAGAAAAATCTAGGTTCCTCTGAGTATGTGTGGGTCTTCCCATACAGTTGCTACCTTAAAGATCCCCTCATTAATTAATGCAAATATTAAACGTCAACTCCTCAGAAAAGTGGGAAGCATGTGTATCATTTATCTTCCTATCTATGGAAAGCCCCTGTAATGTGTATGGTTCAAGAGGGATCCTTTGAGACATAACGAAAAAAAAAATTAGTTTTGTCCTGATTTAATTTCAGTTTAAATTCCTGCATCCAGGACTCCATCAAAAGCAATACCGGCTCAATAAGTTGGATGCTGTTGGGTAAGGCTCTGAAGCATGGGATAACTATTATGATATCATCCGCATAGCTGAAGAGCTTTAAACCCATGTTACTCAATGAGTGGACCAGTGAAGAAAGATACATATTAAATAGTGTAGGAGAGAGTAGGGAGCCCTATGGGACTCCGCAGGGGATTTTCCAGATAGTAGAGATATGTCATTAAATCTAATCTGATAAAGTCTTGATTCGAGAAACTATTTGAACCATGTAAGGACTTTGCCCTGAATTCCCAAGGCATCTAACAATTCCAACAATTTGAGATGGTCTACAAGATCGAAAGTGCTACTTAAATCAAATTGGAGTACTAAAGCATTACTACCCCTGCTCAGAAGGCTGTTCAAATGATCAAGTAGAGTAGCTAACATCGTCTCTGTAACTAAAGTGAGATCTGAAACCTGATTGGGAATCATGTAACAAGGAATGATGCTCCAGATATTTTGTTAGTTGCATTTGCACCAGCCCCTCCATGATCTTTATAAAAAAAAAAAAAAGGATGGATGCTATCGATTGGTAATTTGATGGCAAAGAAATTGATTCCTTATTACCGTATTTTTGATGATTGGGGTAAAATGATTATATTGTTCTCTTCTTGAGGAAAAATGAAATTATCTAAGGAATCGGTTATCCATTCTAACACTTTTAGTTTGAATCCTGGAGGTGCATAGGACAGGATAAATAGTTTGTTTGGTTAAAGGCAGGGCCAATCTGTTAGGGTCAAAGGAGACCAACAATTGAGGTGAAGTCCTGTGTGGCTTAGTTCTTTGAATGTAGTAAGCCATGGCGTGCTTACAGTCCAATGTGTGAAGAGCAGTTTCTCCAGGATGAGAATAAGGCTTTAGAAGAATACTGGAAGCACAATGGATTGATTCAGGTGGAATTCCGTGACTACTTTGGGAAGTAATTTCAGATGAGTTCTGAGAACTACTTTGTCATGATGAAACACTGTAAAAGGTGGGTCATAAACCAATGCTTGAAGTTCACTCACTCAATGAGCAGAAGTGACAGAGATCAAGAAGACCACTTTCCAAGTGAGATACTTAAGATGAGTAGATGCCAATGGTTCAAATGGCAGCTCCCTCAGACAGGCTAGGACTACAATAAGATCCCAAACAACTGGAGGGGGCTTGGGTGGAGGTTTGGAATTGAAAATATCCTTTCATAAAACAGGATGCAAGCAGATGAGTGTTTAGAGATTTATTGTTGAAAAGGAGCATGAAAAGCAGTAATAGCACTGAGGTGAACTCTGACTGAAGTAGTCTTATGTTCAGAGTTGGATAAATGA
Organism: Geotrypetes seraphini; assembly: GCF_902459505.1. Classification (NCBI taxonomy): domain Eukaryota; kingdom Metazoa; phylum Chordata; class Amphibia; order Gymnophiona; family Dermophiidae; genus Geotrypetes; species Geotrypetes seraphini. The sequence goes on along the minus strand of NC_047089.1, from coordinate 87,352,415 downwards.
AGAAGATAGTCCAACACTGAAGAATAGAAGACGATGAAGTATCCAAGTCACAGAGGTTACACCATGACATGAAGCGTGTCCACTTATGCTGATAGCATTGCTAAGTCGAAGATCAAATTCTGATAAAGTTAGACCAAGCAGTACCAAGCTGTTAGGTGCAAAGACTGCAGATTGGGATGTAAAAGAGATCCTTGACTCTCTGAGTGAGTAGAGATGAAAAGATCTGCAATGGAATTGGATCCTTGGTACTCAGTTGAAGTAGAAGGGGGAACCAAGATTGCCTGGGTCACTGAGGAACTATCAGAATCATGGTGACTGACTCTAGCTTAAGCTTTACTAATGTCTTCAGAATGAGTGGGATTGATGGAAACGCATTAAGGAACTTGTCTGTCCAATCCAGAAGAAAAGCATCTGCTTTGAGACGATGAGGACAGCATTGTCTGGAGCAGAAGCGAGGTAACTTATGTGATTGTGGGGAGATGTAAACAGGTCTATCTGAGGAGTCCCCCAAAGAGAGAAGATATGGCGCAACACTTCGGAGTTTAGAGACCACTTGTGAGGTCAGAGAAGTCTGCTGAGATTGTCTGCGAGGGTATTCTATTTGCCTTGCACATATATGGCTTTGAGAAATATGTTGTGAAGAATTGCCCAATTCCAAATGTGCTCGGCTTCCTGAGAGTGGAAGAGAGTCCATGCCCCCTCCTGTTTGCTGATGTAGTACATTGCTACTTGATTGTCCATTCGAACTAGGATTTGGTCGGAAGCACGATCTTGAAATGTTCTTAGAGCATTGCGTATCGCCCTCAGTTCAAACAAGTTTACGTGGTGTGTTTGTTCTTGAGACCATCCAAGCATAAATGGATATGTCCATGGATATGAGAATCTTCTCATGTGGCGGAATGTGAAGTAGTAAACCTCTGGAGAGATTTGCCGAGTTCAACCACAAGCGAAGAGATTGACGAAGTGGCGAGGTGACTTTGATCCATTCCAGGAACCCCCGCGAATATCAAAAAACTGCGAATACGGGATGACAAGGAGCTGGAGGATGCTCCCTGCTTGGTGCCGCTGCCCCACACCCTGAGGCTACTGGACATGGAGTGCTTCAGCTTGATCCCAGGCAGGCTGGATTCTGTCACTCCGGGCTGCCCTTTGGATCTGGAGCGCTTGCCGGTTATCGCTTACCCGCCGGTGCCCGAGAGCAACCCCCTGCCCACGCTCTACATGCAGCTGTACGGGGAAAGCACCTGCCGCCTAGAGCCGCATGAGCAGCCGCTGCAGATCCAGAATACCTGCTGCAGCTGGGCTTCACGGACCGCGGCTGGGTGCAGGAGGAGGGCATGGAGGCCTGATTTAGGTGGTTTTTCGCCTGGGGAGGCAGGATAGGGCATCTGGAGTGTTGGCGATTGAAAGAAATAATTTGCGGTATGCTCTGACCACCTCTTCCTGCACTAAAGTCAGGCTTCACCAATCAGGAGCTACTTTGACACACAGCTCCTGATTGGTAAAGCCCGACTTTAGCACAGGAATCCCGGTCTGAGAATACCGCGAATGACCGGGACCACAAACTACAAACCGCAAATGACCGGGGGAACACTGTACAACCGATATGTCAAATCTCTAACCCAGCCCAACAAGGAAAACACCATCTCCCCCCCCCTTCCCATTTTGCAAAAGATCCCACTCCAACCCCCCCACCCCCTTCTCTATATGTACACATTTAAACTGCTATGCGAGTCTGGATCAGATGCCAGTCTTTGGAATGATGTTCATAGTGGCCCTGAAGCCTGGTTACAACCATCTCCATATGTAGAACAAAGTGTACTCATGTCCTTCAAGCCTACAAAATAGGAACAATCAAACTTTTCCAATGAGAAACAATGAGGCACCAAGCAGCAGCAAGTCCTGTACATAATAAAACGTCGCTGCCACCAAGAGGGTACATTACTGTGTAACCCAAGCAAATAATCTGAGGCGTCAATGCCACTGCACAATTCAACCACTTTACCAAACATGCGACTACCTTCCAAAATGTACCCACCAAAGAACAGGACGACCAAATACAGGTACTCGTCAACTTACGACCGGAATTGGGTCCGACTGATAGGTCGTAAGTTGATCGGGATGTAAGTCGGCCTATGTTAGACTAAGGTAAGAATACTGTATTATACTGGGTAATGATATTGTAATTAGAGAATGGCACAGGGAAAAAATCTGTCCCTGTCACCGTACCACCGTCCCCTTCACCGCCCTGTCCCCACCGTCCCTGTCCCCGCAGCATCCACCCTTCCCTCTCGCCACCTCACTGTCCTTCAGCGGCCCGAGAATCTCCCTCCCTCCCCTTTACTTTCACGGCGTAAACAAACTTAAGGTATGGAAGGCGCGTGGACACCGATCGTGCACGCGGCCCCTTCCCTCCTACCTCCGGCCAAATCTATCTCCCTCCCTCCCCCTTACCTTTGCGGCACTTTAGAAAAGAAACTGATGCCGGCGAAGTCTGCCTGTGCCACCCTGCAGTCGAGTGTATGTGGGCGGAAGCTTCTCCTCTGATAGTTGTCATTTTATAAACACAAATAAAACAGATCAAGGTTCAACAAAACCCATCTCCCCTCCCTTTCACAAATATCCCCTTCACTGAACAAACCAAATTACTACAGAATGCTACATAGAAAAATCAAGCTAACTGAATACTTTAGTCACACATGGCAAGAATAATGTTAGGGAAGTGAAACTAGGACAACTGCCCCCTGGTCAGAGAGAGAGCCCTAAGCCAGCTGGAAGCTAAAGAAGCACAGCCTGGACTTTGTGGTCCCCAGTTATGTCTAATACCAGCTCTAGCAGGATACATATTTCAAATCTGAAATATTCTAAATCACAAAATATAAAATACATTTATTTTTTTTCTTTTTGTTGTCTGGTAATTTTATTCTTCAAATCACTTTGGTCTTAGGCTTTGGTTTTAGGTTCCTTCTGTCTTCATTGTGGCATGGCTGGCTTCTGAAGGTAAAATAGGCATAAGAGGAGCTGGGGAGAAGATGCTGAGTCTGACACAGGAACAATTTTTTTTTACCACAGGAGTAAGACTTTTCACCACTTCCACGAGGCGGTAAAAGGTCTTGTCCCCATTCCCACGGGCAGTGAAAGGTCTTGTCCCCATTCCCGCGGTAAACCAGTTGCAAATGTCTCCATTTCTGCGGGTTTACTGCGGTGACCTGCAGTTTACCGCGGTAAGCAGTCCCCGTGTCATTCTCTAATTGTAATCATCTTAAAATAATATTTTATCAACATTTTCGTACTTTCTAAGTCAAGCACAGCACAATCCCTTTGTGGTGAACATTAAATGTGGAGCCTCCTCCTCTTTATATTATTACTGCAGCATAGCGAGACTTGGGATGCGGGAGACTGGGGCTGCTAACAGCTAGCAGGGGAAACTGTAGTAAACGTGTCGTAAAGTCGAACAGTCGTAACTTGAATAGGTCATAAGTCGATGAGTACCTGTATGTAAAAATGTGCCCACCTGTGACCCACATCGCCAACACAAATCTGATACAGATAGAAAAATGTGATGTAACCATTCAGGAGTGTAGTACCATCTGGATAATACCTTATAAGCATTTTCTTGAATTAATATACAAGAAGATACTTTTTGGGTTTCTTGACAAAGGTATTGCCACTGTGTATTAGTGAAGCATCTCCCTAACTCTATCTCCCATTTAGTCCGAAAAGGACAAGTAACCCGGTCCCAACCCCTCAAATAAGGGGGTGTGATACTGAAAGTGGGCATGGTACCTTCCATAACAAATCCCATAACTCCTCCAAATATTCTCTGGATTCCCCCCAACTCGCTCACCATCCCTGCCCTTGAATAAAATGTCACACCTGCATATATGCCAAGAAATCCTCTGCTAGAAGCTGATATCTAACTTGCAATTCTGCAAAAGGAACCATAACAGTACCTTGCAAAAAAAATCCTGAAATACCCAGAACCCCTTCTCCTCCCATGTTACAAATAATCCCCCTGATCCAGCGTGCAATGATAGTCTTGGAAGCATCATCCCCCCTTACGAGGACCCGCTAGAAGGATAAAGAAATGATCTAATTCCTAATCTCCTGGGTCCTCAGCACATAAGAGCGAAGGACCCCGACTGACATCCAACTTGCGCAACTGTTACTGCTCTGAAGATCCCTCCCGACTACCTAACACCGGGAGAACCACTGACTGAGTAACATGAAAAGGAGAAACTACATTTGGAAAGTAACAGGCTGCAACACAACCTGCTTCCTAGAGAACTCCAGGAAGGGAGACCTACAAGAGAAAGCCTGCAGCTCAGAAACACACCTAGCAGAAGTAATAGCCAACAAGAAGACCACTTTAAGGATAAGGTCCTTCAACGAGCAGGCACCCAAAGACTCAAAAGGTGGGCGCACTAGCACAATTAAGACCAGATTAAGATCCCAAGATGAAACCGATGGTCACACGGGAGGCTTAAACAATTTGGCCACCCGCAAGAAGCGACCTTGGAACAACTCAGGAAAAGCTGACAAAGCCACAAGCTGAACCCTGCAAGAACTCAAAGATGTTAGGCGGGAAAGTGCAAAAAAAGTCCACTCCACGCGCAGCACAGCACTCCTCAAATATACGCCAAACCCGCACATAAGCTCGAGAAGTGGAAAAGTCTCCAAGACCCCAAGAGGGTTGAGATCACTTTTCTGAATATCCCTTCTTACCTAGGCAGTCCCTTTCAAGAGCCAAGCCATAAGACAAAGATTGAACATTGGAATGGGGCCCTGACACAGGTTGGTAGAGAGAGACAGAGGAAGAGGATCCGCCATCAGATGCCTCACCTGGGCTGCATACCACGGATGCCTGGGCCAATCCGGAACCAACAGAATCACTAGGCCAGGATGTTGAACAATGCAGAGAAGAACTCTGCCCACTAATGGCCACAGAGGGAACACATACAGTAGACCCTCTGCTGGCCATGGTTGAACCACAGCATCCAGCCCCTTGGCCTGACTGTTTCTGCGACATCTGAAGAAGCGGGATGTTTTGGCATTAACATTCATGGCCATCCGGTCCATGAGGGGCTGACCCAAGACTGCACTATTAGCTGAAAGTCTGCATGGCTTAGACCAGGGGTGCCCACACTTTTTTGACTCGCGAGCTACTTTTAAAATGACCAAGTCAAAATGATTTACCAACAATAAAATTTTAAAAAACCACAACGCACACTGTACGCATAGAATTGTTAATTATCATTCCTATTTCGGGGCTTTTTCAAAGAGTTCAAAGTAGATGACTCTATGCACTGTCACCTCAGTAACAACCATACAAAAATAAACAAATACCCACCCCCTTCCCTTTTTACTAAACCACAATAGCAGTTTTTAGCGCAGGGAGCTGCGCTGAATGCCCAGCGCTGCTCTCGACGCTCATAGGCTCCCTGCGCTAAAAAACACTATTGCGGTTTAGTAAAAGGGGACCATATTGTAAAATATAGACAGCAGATATAAATTCAGACACATTTTGATCACTAAATTTAAAATAAAATCATTTTTCCTACCTTGTCTGGTGATTTCATGAGTCTCTGGTTGCACTTTCTTCTTCTGACTGTGCATCCAATCTTTCTTTCGGCCTGTATGCTTCCTCTCCTCCATACCTCATTCACTCCCCCAACTTTTTCTTCCTCTCTCCCTGACCTTTCTTTCTTTCTCTCTTCATGCCCCCTTTCTTTTTTTCTGTTTCTCTTCTTTCCTTCTATCTCCCTGCCTGCCCCCTTTCTTTCTTTCTCCTTGTCCTTCCCCAAGCCACTGCCACTGCCATCGGGGAACAGGAGCCAAAATGCCACCAATGGATAACAGGCTCAAAAGCCAACGCTGACGCCGTCCCATACTCTCCCTGCTTCGGGCCGACCAGCATTCCTCTCCCCGACGTCAATTTGGCCATCGGAGAGGAAGTTCCGCCCAGCCAGGCAGCGATTGGCTGGCCCGAACTTCCTCTCAGACGGTAGAATTGACGTCGGGGAGAGGAATGCTGGTCGGCCCGAAGCAGGGAGAGCATGGGACGGCGTGGGTGATTGACTCACTTTGCTTTGCCGAGCTACCGGTCGATTGTGATCGACCTATTGGGCACCCCTGGCTTAGACACCACTCTCCGGGATCTAGGGCAGGGGTAGGGAACTCCGGTCGAGAGCCTTATTCCAGTTGGGTTTTCAGGATTTCCTCAATGAATATGTATGAGATGTATGTGCATGCACTGCTTTCAATGCATATTCATTGGGGAAATCCTGAAAACCTGACTGGAATACGGCTCTCGAGGACAGGAGTTCCCTACCCCTGATCTAGGGCGTGACAACTCAGAAAGTTTGATCACACATTCTCCATGCCTGCTATGTGGGAGGCCGAGATGTCTTGAAGATAAGACTGCCCAGAACATGAGCAGAGCCGCCTCCTGCGCCACCAAAGTGCTCTTGATGCCCCCCTGACGATTGACATGGGCCACCGCCGTGGCATTGTCCGAAAGAACCTGACTTGCCCATCAGAAAGGACCGGAAGGCTAACAGTGCTAGACGGATGGCTCTGGTCTCTAGAACATTTAACGACCAGGACGCCACCTCGTGGACCAGGTGCCCTGAGCTGAGTGACCTAGACACTGTGCTCCCCAACTGAGAAGACTGGTATCCGTGAGCAGCACCGTCCACTGTATCTGATCCAGATTCGCCCCTTGCACTAGATGGGAGGTCTGGAGCCACCAATGAAGACTGCAGCGAACCAAGCCCTGCAGAGGGACAGGATGATCCAAACTGTGCCTCTGAGGCGACCACCTCTGAAGAAAAGCATACTGAAGAAGACGCATATGAGCACGAGCCCACCTCACTACGTCTAGGGAAGCAGCCATTGACATCACGACTTGGAGGATATCCTGCACCAGAGGACACCGGGACGCCATAAGCAGGCAAAACTGACATTGCAATTTGCTTATCTGAGCCTCTGGGAGGAAAACCTTCCCCAAGGATATATCAAACAGAACTCCTAGATACTCCAGGCCCTGACTCTTGGAAACTGCAGAAACTCCACCACCCGAGTCATGACATAGGTGCTCTCCTGCAATGACTTTGCCCGAATCAATCAGTCAGCCAGGTAGGGATGAACCAGTATGCCCTCTTTGCACAACGCTGCCACAACGACCATCATAACCTTGGTGAACGTCCCCGGAGCCATGGCCAGACCAAAGGGAAGCGCACAGAACTGATAGCTCCAAGATTGCAAAGTGAAGAAAGCAAAGATGGTAGGCCCAAACTGGAAAATGCAAGTAGGCTTCTGTCAGGTCAAGATAAGTCAAATACTCCCCTGGCTGAACCATCAGAATCACAGAGTTTCCATGCAGAAGGATGGAACATGGAGAGCCCTGTTGCCCCCTTTCAAATCTAAGATGGGCCGAAAAATCCCTTCTTTCTTTGGCATCACAAGCAAACTGAGTACCTGCCTGTGCACCACTCCTGAGGGGGTACTGGGCCTACAGCTTTGAGATCTAGCAAACTTTGAAGGGTGTGGAGAAAAGCCTGCTTCTTCGGAGTCATTGGGCAGGACGGGCTGCAGGGGAACCGGCGGGGATACTGCCAGCACCCCGGCGGGACCCTCGAAAGGACTACATGTGCTGGAAATACCAGCCTCCGGAAAGCCCATGGGTTTGAAAAAAAGAGGCCCCCTCGCCCAGGAAATCACGCCCACACCCGCGAGCAGTACTACCTCGTGCCAGAGGCCTAGCTCTATCTTCAGGCAAACGAGGCACTTGAGAGTCCGTTAAGGTCTGAACCAACTAAGAAAGACCCCCTACAGGGGAATTACATAAGCTTAGCTTCGGACGCCGCATCCGCAGACCATGCTCGAAACCACAAGGTACAGCATGCAGTCACTCCAAAAACCCTAGACTTGGCAGAAGCTCGCAAGAGGTCATACATGGCATCTGAGAGATAAGAAGCACCCATCTCAATTTGGGCAACTTACTGCTCTACTAAGTCCCAAACAGATTCACGCTCGGCCCAGAAAACTCGCCTGAGAAACCATCCCGCCACACATCACTACCTGGACCGCCAATTCAGGCACATCAAAACTCTGCTTAAAAAGGGACTCCAACTTACGTTCCTCAGGGTCCCTCAAGGCAGAACTGCCCTCCACAGACACAATATGCTGCTTCGAGATGGCCGAGACCACTGCATCCACCACCGGCAACTTCAGTGTCCCAATCCTCTTCCGAGATGGGGGATAGGCGGACCACTGAATGCGTAAAGAGAAAAGGCACTACCGGCACCTGTCACTGTGTGAGCATAATTATCACAAAAATCCAGAATCATAGGGAAAGAGTGGGAACCAGAGGGGCTCCCCCTGAGCAAGGGGTCCACTGTACACGGGGGCTCCAACATGGTGTCCTCGGATCGGAACACAAGAGGCAAATGGCAAAAGCATCTCACGGAGCTCGTCCTGTCAAAAAGTGCGCCCTATGGACGAATCAGCACTAGCCAATGGAGCGCAAGCCGCCGCTAGCAGAAAAAACATTTTCCCCAGAGGATCCTGAAGAGCTCCCCAAAAGGTCCAGGTCCAGAGAACCAAAAGACTGCTCCTGCCAAACCAGCAGCATCCCACGAGAACCATGGGCAGTGGGACGTGAGAGGACCCGTAAATGATGTAGAGGGCAACCCCCCACCTTCCCCCCGAGACCCTGGGGCGGAAGCAGGACCTCTGTCTGCAGCAATAAGCCAAACAAGAAAATAGGGGGAACCCTCAGCAGCCCCCATGGTTCTCCCTGCCACAGCAGGGGACCTAGCAAAGATCTTGCTGCCTGTGAGACCAAACAGGGGCAAGGTCACCCGAGGCTAAACAAAAATGGAAGTGCTTCCCACCAAAAACGGAGCTGAACTACCCCCCAAAAATAAGCTCCATAAACCTGCAGTGGCTAAGAGGCCTAAACCGCCCCAGCCGCTAAAACAGGCAAGCCGGCATCAGCTGTAAAGAGAGTCCCCAGCCACTTCACTATAAGGGAATCTTTTCTGCCTGACCATCGGCGGCTGGGGAACCTCCCGCATGAGTGGCGAGGGAAGCACGGGCTTCCCCACAAACAACTGCTGGCTGCGAGGCACTCGCAAAGGAGATCCTTGGATGTTGGCAACTGATGCCGATGAGGAATCCCCTTCGCAGCGGCCTGCCATGTGGCTGGATTACAATGAGCACTTTTCCCCTTGCAAAAGTGCTCACTGCTCCAGACGCGACCTAGCTAGAATAAAAGTGCCAGTTAGTAGAAAAAGACAGTAGTGGCCCTTCACTCCTACCCTCTGCTTCCTACCCGCCAACCAATTCCTGATCCATCTATGTATGTTTCCTTCCACCCCATGGTTCTTCAGTTTCCTAAGTAGGTGTTCATGGGGTACCTTGTCAAAGGTTTTTTGGAAATCTAAATATACGATGTCTATGGGGTCCCCTTTGTAGTAAGTTTGTTAGGCACGATCTCCCCTTGCAGAAGCCATGTTGGCTTGTGATTAGAAGTTTCTTTCAAAATGCTCATCAACGCTGTCTTTTATCAGCGCTTCCGCCATTTTCCCCGGAACCGAGGTCAGACTCACCGGTCTGTAATTCCCCGTGTCACCTCTTTATCCCTTTTTAAAGATGGGCGTAATATTGGCTATCTTCCAATCCTCCGGGGTCACTCCTGCTTTCAGGGATAGATTGCAAACTTGGGATTATGCTAATATTGTATTATATCTCCCAGATCTAATAGAAGGTAACTTAGAATCTTGGAAGCACAAATATGCTAAACAATGTATTTCTGAGTATTTGAAATACAGAATTTCATGAGAGGGCATATCTATTTTTTTCTAAATACATACATGAAGTATAATAAAAACATTTTCCACAAATCACTGCTTGCCTGTCCAGGACAGGTGGAGTTTCAACCAGCGGTCCAGCTTAGAGGTGACAGTACTTATGAAAGCATAATTCGCACAAAGGCCCGGATTCTGTATAGGACACCCATCCTGGGCGTCCTATACAGAATCAGGCCTACATCCGCCCAAAGTGAACCCAATTCTGTAATTGATGTCCATGTTGCAGACACACTGGTTACAGAATTGGGTTTGTTTAGACGCGACCGCTATACTTAATTGCAGCAAGAGATCTCCCTGCCGCGATTAGTATAGTGGCCGCGGCTGCCAGTCTCCCCTCCCCAACAATCGCGGCAGGAGGGTGCCCAACCCCTCCTGCTGACAGAATCCCCCCCGAAGATCGCTGGCAGGAGGGTATCCAACCTCTCCTGTCGACCCCCCAACGAACCCCCCCCCCACGGAACCCTCCCCTCGGGCTTACCTGCAACTTGGCTGGATGGGTGCTCGCACCGTCCGGCCAGAAGGCCTGCCTCCGTCCAAATAAGGTGGGCCCGCCCCTCCCCAACCCACAGGATCCTAGGGCTTGATTGCCCAGATGCCTAAGGCCCCCTCCCACCTACAGCTGCCTACAGTCGAGACGCACTTTGCAGAATCAAGGCCAAAATGCTAAGTATTTCATGCACTCCTTAGCCTATTTAAAGGAAAAAATCCCTTTTAAGAGCAGACAACAGTGTGGTCTCTTAAAAAAAAAAAAAAAAATTAAAAAGGAGATAATTTCTACAGTGGTGAGGAAGAAAATCCTAAAGAGATCATATCTGCATGAATACTTGGATGAAAGCAGACTTAGATAAGTTGAAAGGAAGTGGATGCATGAACGTCCATGCAAGCCTAGCTTTTCCCCTAGCTACAAAAGCACTTATCTATTGTAGTGTTATTGGCTAACATGATTGTAATTCACTTTGGATAAAAGTGGAATATACATACAAACATTACCCACTTGTGTGGTCAATTCATCCTGCTTTCCCAAATGGAATCTGAACAGCAAACTCCACCGCTATCTTCATTAGTCTGCATTTTTCAAAGAGAAACATCTTAGGAACTTCTCTTTGAAAATGTGCTTGCAGACAGACCCACAGTCCTGAACCTTCACCAGCTACTTTCAATTCAGAAAAAGGCCAAAGAAATGTTTATTTGCTTTTGTCAGGATTAATTTACCTTCATATTGGGAACATGAACTACTTCACCATACTGATCTTTTGTCTGCACGGTAATTGTAGTGGGCCAACCACATCTGATATCATCTTTATTTAAAATCAAAGATGTTTTCTGAGGATCAGCAAAGGAATCTGGCTGAAGCCATCTAGAACAGTAAAGTTATAATATGAACAACACGTTTTACAATGTTACAAATATCCAAATTCAAGGATTCTATTTGCATGACATTTCTGGCCTGTACTTTACAAAACATGTTTACAGAATAGAATTATTTTCCTTACTCCTGATATTTTACAGTATTTTTGGTTAACAAAATAAACACAAAAAACACCCTTTTTCTCCACAAAAATGAATTTCTTAGGAGTGCTAAGCACCAAAAATATCCAGATAACTAAACTGCAACTAAAAACAAAACAATTACCGTATATACTCACATATAAGTCGATCTGAACATAAGTCGAGTCCCCCTTTCCCCCCCAAAGGAAGAGAAAAATAAAAATAAAAATGGTTGACTCGAATATAAGCCGGGCAGCTTAATATTCAAGTGTCCTGCCTCGTCAGGCTCTGCACCCAGCCCCCTTCCTTCCTCCCCTGTCAGGCTCTGCACCCAGCACCCTTCCATCCTCCCCTCCCCTGTCAGGCTCTGCATCCAGCACCCTTCCATCCTCCCCTCCCCGACTCTGCACCCAGCACCCTTCCCTCTCTCCCCTGTCAGGCATTGCACCAACCCCATTCTTTCCTCCTTCCCCTGTCAAGCATTGCACCAGCCCCCTTCCTTCCTCTGTCAGGCATTGCACCAGCTCCCTTCCTTCCCCCCTCACCTGTCAGATTATGCACTCAGCACCCTTCCTTCCTTTCCCCGTCAGACTCTGCACTCTCCCTCCCTCCCAGGTTCTGCCCCTGCCTCCCTCCCTGCCCTAGCCTCATACGATACCTCATCTTGGTGATCTGCAGTGGAGGTGCAGCGGGCAGGAGCAAACTTTCCAAGTTCTTGCCCTTCTGCTAACCGGCTGCCGCAAGCTCCTTCGGCCGCTGAGCGACACGAGCAGGAGCGTGATTTGGTGCTGCTGCTCGACACTGAGAGGCATCCTTACTGGCTCCCACGAATTCTCGCAAGAATTCACAGGAGCCAGTAAGGATGCTTCTCAGTACTGAGCAGCAGCGCCAAATCGCGCTCCTGCTCGTCTCGCTCAGCAGCAGAAGGAACTCGCGGCACCAGTTAGCAGCAGGGCAGGAACTTGGAAAGTTCGCTCCTACCCGCTGTACCTCTACTGCAGATCGCCAAGATGAGGTACCGTATGAGGCTAGGGCAGGATGGGAGGCGGGGTCAGAGCCTGGCGGCGGCCTTAAAAAAAAAATTCTGGGAGGGTGCATTGACCCGAAAATAAACCGGGACCCCCATTTTTGGGCCAATTTTTTGGCCCAAAAATCCCGGTTTATATTCGAGTATATACGGTAAAATTCTTGCATCTAATATATCAGGTTTTCTATTCCACCTTTACCTATTCAGTTCAAGGTTGGATTACATTACAAGAGGTTAGATCAGTTACCCAGGAAGTTACAATGGACAGTTTGACATGGACATTCAATAGGGCTGCTAGTACAGGTAGACCAGTACAACTATTTATACAGTTAGGTCATAGTTACAAATACATCGCTGGCTCGACATTAAGAACATAAGAATAGCTTTACTGGGTCAGGCCAATGGTCCATCAAGCCCGTTCTCACGGTGGCCAATCCAGGTCACTAGTACCTGGCCCAAACCGAAGGAGTACCAATATTCCATGCTGCCGATCCAGGGCAAGCAGTGGCTTCTTCCCATGTCTTTCTCAATAACAGACTATGGACTTTTCTTCCAGGAACTCATCCAAACCTTTCTTAAAACCAGCTATGCTATCTGCTCTTACCACAACCTCTGGCAATGGTTCCAGAGCGTAACTATTCTCTGAGTGAAAAAAAATTTCCTCCTATTGGTTTTAAAAGTATTTCCCTGTAACTTCATCGCGTGTCCCCTAGTCTTTGTAATTTTTGACAGTGTCTCAGGCGTTGCATTGGGCAGTTTAGAAATGGTATTTTACAATTACCAGTTCAGTTACTTCAGGGTTAGTTCCTTGTCTTGGTACAGAAATGCTTTGAAAAGCTTTCTGAGCCCGAGATAGTAGTCATAGGATCATAAGTTTTAATTGGTTGCAGCATTTTACTAATTGATATTGGATGGAGAAAGTTATTTGTCTGGTAAACTTTATATTGTTCCATTTTGAGAATTTTAAGTGGAAAAATTTCTGGTGGAATATGTGTTGGAGGCGCCTTGGAGGAGGATGGTCAGATTTGTTAGGTAGTTGGGGGCATTCCCTCTCAGGATCTTAAAGGCAGTGATGTCTAATTTAAACTTGATTTTTGTGGTTATGGGCAGTAGGTGTTCTGATTTCCATGGTCTATAGGTGTAATGAAAAAATTAAAGTGAATGCTGCTGCTGAGTGCCATCCAACAGAAAGGCAATATGGAAGTAGCACATCAAACCGTAGTAACAGTAGGTGACAAGTTTTAACTTGTTCAATGCAGTCAGTCAGTTGTGAGCCATAGTTGAGAGGTGTGCCATAAATCATGGGTCACAAACATGAAATTTTGTTTCAAACTGCAAAAAAGTGCTAAAGAAATACACAAAATGACAAAATTAGCTTTATAGTGATGCTGCAGTGACCATGAAGAATGTTTACAAGTGGTTAGAGCGATTTCATAATGATTGTGAATCAGTTGAAGTCGAGGAGATATTGGGACATCCTTCAACATCAAAAACCCAAGAGAATGTTGAAAGAGTAAGCGAAATCATTCGATCAAACAGGCAATTGACTATTAAGAAAATTTCTGCAGCTGAGCATCTCTTATGATTCCATTCAAAATATTTTAACAGGTTTGAACATGAGGCAAGAGAGTACGACCTGAAAAATGGGCAAACAATTTCATCCTCCATCATGACTACTCTGACATGGCAATTTCTGTCAAATAAAAACACTGTAGTATATCCTCACCCAGTTTATTCATTGGATCTGGCACCGTAAGACATCTAGCTCTTCCCCAAAGTCAAAATGACTATGAAAGGTAAACATTTGAATCGATTCAGGACATCGAGGCAACCACGACAGCTCAACTTAAGACACTCACGAAATACAACTTCCAGAACTGCTTTATTAAGTGGAAAGAACGATGGGATACGTGTGTTTGAAGTGAGAGGGAGTATGTCTTTTAGTATAATCATTTTTTAAAATTTAAACATTCACTGTATTTTTGATCACACCTCATATGAGTCTTACTGCTGCATTTTGAGCTAGTTGTAGACGTGATAGCAATGGATCACCTCCTTCCTCCATCAAAGGACCCAGACTGTCCTACTAGGAACACACAAATCTCGCCCCAAGCCTATCAAATATGGTGTTCCTCAAGGTGCCCTTCTATCCCCCCTCCTATTCAACCTCTACATCAGACCTGTCATTGATATAGCGCAGAAATATAGCATTAAAATCCACTCTTATGCAGATGACATCCAGCTGCTCCTCCCACTAGGCGAGAACCGATCGTCCCAAATTACTAACCTCCAACATTGCCTCTCTGATATGAAAACTTGGATGTCAAACAACAAACTTCAACTAAACGCCACTAAAACAGAACTCTTATGGATCAGGAAAAAAAGCACCAAATTCACACGTCCTACCCTAGCATGGGACTCCACTCTACTAACGGCAACAGATCAGGTACGCAGCCTAGGAGTAACTTTAGATGGACACTTATCCCTATCTGCCCACATATCCCAAGTAATCTCCACCTCCTTCTACTACCTCCGCCAACTGAAAAGGATCAAACCCTACATCTCCACACCTGACCTCGCCCAACTCCTCTACGCATATGTCCTCTCCAGAATGGATTACTGTAACTCCCTATTTAATGGACTAACCAAAAATAATCTCAAACGCCTCCAACGTGTCCAAAATGCAGCTATCCGCCTCCTACACAACCTCAACTACCATGATCCCGTCTCCCCAGCACTCCGCGCTGAACACTGGCTCCCAATTAGCCAGCGCTGTGCTTTCAAGGCCCTAGCAGTAGCCCACAAGAGAATTTATGCCACCACCCCCCTCCTACATAAAATCTAAGCTTCCCATCTACACCCCCACTCGCTCCCTCCGCTCAAAATCAGAAATACGCCTATGCATTCCCCCTGGAAGGTCCCTCCTCTCAGAAACTGCCCGCAAACGATCCTACAGCCACTTCATCCCACATCTCTGGAATAAACTCCCCCCCCAACTCAGGCAACAGAACTCTTTATTGACATTCCGTAAAATGGTAAAGACCCTCCTCTTCAACTAAAGATCTCCCTCAGTCTACACCCCCCCTTAAACCCCACCTCTCTCTTCTCTCCCCTTTAACTTCTCCTAAATTTCAGTATAGTCCTCTCTTAGTCTGTACTCTGATAAATTGTCTGTACTCTGAAAAATTGTTTGTACCCTGATAAATATTGCACAATTTTGTATGTCCAAGCACCTAAACCTATTGTACATCTTATTTGCCTAATTACTTCTACTGTGTATGTTTACTTGTAGACCGTTCTGAGCTACTGGGAGAACGGGATATAAATCTAAATAAATAAATAAATAAATAAATAAATAAATAAAATAAATAAAGCAAAGAACTAGTGTTACATTAGAGTAATCTAGCTGGAATATGATTAGGGATTGCACTACAATTTGGAAGGTCTCTGTTTCCGAGGCATTTTCTGACGGATCTTATCTCAAATAATGTAATGTTTGTGTGGCTCCATTTCATCTTATTTCCATTCTTAGTAGGTCACAACCAAACTCAAAACAATGGGGATCATCTATTTAGCCCTTAGGGCAAACCACATTGTAAATGTACTCAGCCCAGTTTTGTATTTGAAGATAACTCTCTTTCCTCTGAATCACCTCATCTAGAAAACAAACATATATACAGTACTTAAAATGCCCAATTTTGTATTACACAATATTATTTTCTGTAGTTAACATGAATCTCAAAGTTTTGGCAGTGAACTTAAAATCTGATTTTTGGGAAATGAGAAGTGAGAGGTTGCAACACATGATTCCAGTAGAAATTAAAAAGGTAAATTCATTTTTGATAGTGACTATTCAACTGAAGCAGAAGATCTTGTTAATTCTGTTATTGGGATTTAACAATACAAAATTGGTCAGCTAAGGTATTAAGGTGGTACAAATGTGTGAGGCAAGCTGAGTCACATTGTCTGTACACTATCATTTAAATAATTTCTTCTTAAAGAAGCTCAGAAAGCAAATAATTTTTCCACTGTATTATTTTTCTGTCCTACTAAAACATCAATAAGTAGATAAAAGAGGTAAATTTGAAAATGCAAACTATTATAAAATCCTGGTGCAGAATATTGTACAAAGAATGTTGAACAGAATAATTCAGCATTATTCTGTCATACACCATCTCAATAATGAAACACAAGTAATATAAATCAGTACAGTGAATTCAATACCTTGCAAGTCTTCCACCACTGGACCCAGGCACGCAAGCAATGAAATCTTCTAAAAAAGACTGTTCGTTACTCTGTATCTGCAGTGGAAGGTTACCCTCAAGTGCTTCCAAGATGGTTGGTGAATGAGACAGAGCTAACCCTTTCCCAAGAATACCCGAATGGGACTTGCAAACCTATTTAAAAATAATATGATTTCATTAATTCTTAAGATGTAAACATTAGATTTACAAAAATAACCTCACAATATTGTTTCACTTTGCAAGTAATATGAAACAAAACTTAGGAGCCCTTTCACTAAAGCTTAGATTGTACTAATGGAATTAGTGTGTGTTAAATGCCACATATTCTATTTAAACCTATGGGCCACATGGCACGTAATATACATATCACTTAGATAGCGCTAAAAGGCGTACGCAGTGCTGTACATTTTGACATTTATAGATGGTCCCCGCTCGGAAGAGCTTACAATCTAACTTGGACAGACAGACATGACATATAGGTGAGAGTAGTTATGAGTCGAAATTACTCTAGAAGAGGTGGGCTTTTAACAGGGCCTTGAACACTGCCAGAGACGGAGCATGCCATAGGGATTCGGGCAGCTTGTTCCAAGCATATGGTGCAGCATGTAGAAGGGACGGAGTCTGGAGTTGGCAGTTGAAGAGAAGGGCACAGATAGGAGGGATTTACCAGCTGAGCGGAGTAGATATATTGTTGTACAATAATTATGATTCTTTCTTCCCACCCTGAGGTGGCTATGAAGGCTGCTTCTGCATCTTCTCCTATCCAAGCCAACCCAGGGAGAAGATGCTGTGACCCCAAAATCAAAATGGCAGCCAGCAGAATCACCACTGACTTACTGGGCTAACCTAAAAGTACTGAAATAAGTTTCACAGCTGAGAGGAATGCTTTAAGTCAGGGGTGTAAAAATTCCTCCTTGAGGGCTGCAATCCATTTGGGTTTTCAGGATTTCCCCAATGAATATGCATGAGATCTATTTGCATGCACTGCTTTCATGGTATGTTAATAGATCTCATGCATATTCATTGGGGAAATCCTGAAAACCCGAGTGGATTTCAGCCCTCGAGGAGGGACTTTGACACCCCTGCTTTAAGTGAACACCATAAGAGGGTGCATACAACAACCCATCTTAACGAGGGTCCAAATAAGGGGCTACAAACTCCGGTGGATCGACCTGATTTCAAGTTGGACTTTATCTTTTTTCTGCTAGGTTTTATTTATTTTTATTTTAGGTTTTATAAATCTTCCTATACATTTTTGTTTTGGTTTATGAAATGGCTTGTATTTTATTCTATTTCAATTTTATTTTATTGGTTCTTTCCACTAGGGTTTATTTAATTTTGCTCTTTCCTCCTCTCTATTTTATCCTTACTATACAAATGTTGTTTTTCTTCTAGGCATTCTTAGTTTAGATTATGTGCCTGTCTGGGACAGAGAGAGTAGTTTAATGTGACTATTATATTAAATTTGTAAAGCCGCTTTGACCTTTTGCATTAAGCGGGATATCAAGTATACAATAAAAAAATACTGTATATTCGATCCATCTCACGCAGAAGAGGTAGCATCAGCAACTATATTACTAATAATGTGCATTAGCACAAGCTAAGGTAAAATTATGGTCTTACCTGTTAATTTTCTTTCCTTTAGAAGCAGCAGATGAATCCAGACTAGTGGGTATAGCTCACATCGACCAGCAGGTGGAGATAGAGAACTGATTAACAGTTGGCCTTAAAGCCTGGTGTTCCTCCTGTTGATCCAGTTATGCATTTTGCCCAAGCAGCCCGAAAGGAGCATGAGCATCCATAAAACTTCATTCCAGTAGAAAATGTGCCACTAAATAATACAATTACCAACCATATCCCAACTGAAACCATAAACAAACTCCCTACAAACCTACAGTGCACTTGGGGAGGGGCTCTGGATTCATCTGCTGCTTCTAAAGGAAAGAAAATTAACAGGTAAGACCATAATTTTACCTTCCATAGCAAAGCAGCAGATGAATCCAGACTAGTGGGATGTAGCAAAGCAAACTCAAACCGGGTGGGACGCCAATGCCGCCTCTGCCAGCACTGCAGCGCCAAAACTTGCCTCCGCACTGGCCGCTACGTCCAAACGGTAATGCTTTGAAAAGGTATTACCCGATGACCAAGTGGCCGCCCGGCAAATTTCCTCCAAAGGCATCCCCCCGGACTCCGCCCAAGACGTAGCCAACGCCCGAGTGGAATGAGCATGAAGGTGCTCCGGTACTTTCTTTCCTGTCAACACATAAGCCGAAGCAATGGTCTCTTTGACCCAACGTGCAATGGACGCTTTAGACGCCGCCATCCCCTTGTTTTTACCCGCGAACAATACAAAGAGATGGTCCGACCTACGAAAATCATTTGTCACCCCCAAATAATGGAGAAGCATACGCCGTACATCCAGTAGACGCAAAGACAAAAATCGCTTACCCCAATCCTCCTTCCGGAAGGACGGGAGGAATACACTCTGGTTCACATGAAATGAAGAAATCACCTTAGGCAGGAAGGACGGCATCGGCCGCACCGATACCCCCGACTCAGAAAAACGTAAAAAGGGTTCTCTGCAAGAAAGCGCCTGGAGTTCCGATACTCGCCTCGCTGAAGCCATCGCCACCAAGAACACTGTTTTCAGCGTGACATCCTTCAAAGTGGCCGCTGACAGGGGCTCAAAAGGTGCCCCCTGCAACCTCCCAAGGACGAGTTTAAGATTCCAGGACGGACAAATTCGCCTTACCGGCGGGCGGATATGGTGAACCCCTTTGAGGAAACGGACCACGTCCGGCTGCGAAGCTAGCGACGCGCCAGCCACCCGGCCCCTGTAACAGGCAATGGCCGCCACCTGAACCTTTAAAGAGTTATAGGCTAATCCTTTCTCTACGCCTTCCTGCAGAAAAGCAAGAATAGCCGGCAGAGATGCATGGAAGGGCGCGATTCCCTGTCGTCCGCACCAAGCATCAAAAATCTTCCAGACTCTCGCATAGGAGGTCGAAGTTGAAATCTTCTTAGCTTTAAGAAGCGTGGCAATCACCTGTTCCGAATAGCCCTTCTTCTTTAGCCTTGACCGCTCAAGAGCCAGGCCGTAAGACCAAAGCGGGCCGGATCTTC
This sequence comes from Geotrypetes seraphini, assembly GCF_902459505.1. Taxonomy (NCBI): domain Eukaryota; kingdom Metazoa; phylum Chordata; class Amphibia; order Gymnophiona; family Dermophiidae; genus Geotrypetes; species Geotrypetes seraphini. Next base: position 87,332,658 of record NC_047089.1, on the reverse strand, counting down.
CATCCAAATTGGGCCCTGAGTTAGTAAGTCCGGAGTTACCTGGAACGTCACCCGATCGCCTACTGAAAGCTGAATTAGATCTGCGTACCACGGCCGACGCGGCCAATCCGGGGCCACCAGGATCACCCTGCCTTGAAAGAGAGAGATGCGTTGTAACACCCGACCTATCATGGGCCAAGGCGGGAACACATACAGAAGGGAATTCGGAGGCCATGGGAGAGCCAACGCGTCCACCCCCTCCGAGCCCTTCTCCTTGCGTCTGCTGAAGAAGCGAGGCAACTTCGCATTGCGGGACAAAGCCATGAGATCCAACTCTGGCAACCCCCACCGCCGGACTAGCAGGCCGAACGCTCGAGCCGACAACTCCCACTCGCCCGGATCTAGAAGATTTCTGCTGAGGAAGTCCGCTTGCACGTTTTCGTGACCTGCAATGTATGCCGCCGACAGAAGCAGAACATGCCCTTCTGCCCACCGAAACAATCTCCTTGCCTCTTCGGCCAACTGCGGACTCCGAGTGCCCCCCTGACGATTGACATATGCGACCGCCGTGACACTGTCCGAAAAGATTCTGGTCGGCCTGTCCTGAATCAGGGACTGAAAAGCTCTCAGCGCCAACCTGATCGCTTTTAATTCCAACAAATTGATGGGCCACTGCGCTTCCTCTAAGGACCACACTCCCTGCACCGACGCTTGCAGGCACTGTGCCCCCCAGCCCCGCAGACTGGCATCCGTTGTCACCACCACCCAATCCGGCGTGGCTAATGGCATGCCCCGCCACAGGTGCAACTCGTGTAGCCACCACTGCATGCTGCGAGCCGCCCGAGGACTCCATTGGAGACGCACATTGTAGTCCAGAGAAGCTGGGGACCAGCGAGAGAGAAGCGACTGTTGTAAGGGCCTCATGTGGCCCCGAGCCCAGGGGACCACCTCCAGAGTCGCTACCATGGAGCCCAGAACCTGCACATAATCCCAAACCCGAGGTCTGGCCGACCCGAGAAGTAGGCGAATCTGAGCCTGCAATTTCTCTCCCCGGTCCCGGGGTAGAAATACCCTTCCCAGAGCAGTGTCGAATCTGACCCCCAGATGCACCAAAGACTGTGACGGGGACAGACAACTCTTGGGAAAGTTGACGATCCACCCCAACGACTGAAGGAGAGAGATTACCCTCGGAGTGACCGACAAACTCTCCTGTCTGGACGAGGCGCGGATCAACCAGTCGTCTAAGTAAGGGTGTACCCGAATCCCTTCCTTGCGAAGAAAGGCTGCCATCACCACCATGACTTTGGAAAAGGTGCGGGGAGCCATCGCCAGGCCAAAGGGCATTGCCCGAAACTGATAATGCTGGCCAAGAATCGCAAACCTCAGATACCGCTGATGCGGAGGCCAGATCGGGATATGTAGGTACGCCTCCTTGAGATCTAGGGACGTGAGGAACTCTCCCGGCCGTACAGCCGCAATGACCGAGCGTACCGTCTCCATCCGGAAATGGCGAACACTGAGAAATCTGTTGACCACTTTGAGGTCCAGCACCGGTCTGAACGACCCCCCCTTCTTTGGTACAATAAAGTAAAGGGAATATATCCCGCGGCCTACCTCTTCCGGGGGCACCGGTACCACCGCCCCCAGATCGAGCAGCCCCTGAAGAGTCATGCGGACCGCCTCTCCCTTGGCCGCCCCATGGCACGGGGACACCAAGAAAGAATCTACGACGGGAGAGGCGAACTCCAACTTGTACCCTTCTTGAACAATGTCCAACACCCACTGATCTGACGTGATTGTGGCCCACTCCGCCCGGAACGCCGAAAGCCGGCCCCCTAAGGGAAAGGCGGAGGGAGCCAAGCCCCCGTCATTGCGGAGTGCGACTTGATGGGGTACGTGTTGGCTGACCTGAAGAGGGTTTCGTCGTACGAAAGGAACTCCTCTGCTGAAACCTAGGTCTCGACGCAGAGAAAGAACCACCTGCAGATCTGAAGAATGGTTTACCAGACCTGGAACGCCTAACATCTCTGAAGCGCGGTCTAGACGAGGAGGACCTCACCGGGGGCCTAGCCCTATCCTCCGGTAGACGCTGTGTTTTGGTATCCCCAAAATCCTTCACCAATTTATCTAAGTCCTCTCCAAACAATAAACCTCCTTTAAAAGGAAGTCTCACCAGCCTAAGCTTGGATGCAGCATCCGCCGCCCAATGTCGGAGCCATAAGGATCTGCGCGATACCACTGACAGAGACATCTGTTTCGCAGATGCTCGAATAATGTCATATAAGGAGTCTGCTAAATAAGCCAAGCCCGACTCCAAATCAGCCAGTTCCGAAGGGACAGAACCCCCAGACTCCATTAAATTATCGGTCATCCCTTGCGACCACTGCAAACATGCCCGCGCCGCATACGAGCTGCAAATTGCGGCCTGTAAGGTAACCGCAGCTACTTCAAAGGACATTTTTAGTGAAGATTCAATCTTCCTATCCTGCGCATCCTTTAGCGTCACCCCCCCTTCCACCGGCAAGGTAGTCTTTTTCGTTACCGCTGCCACCAAAGCGTCCACCCTAGGTAACCTAAACTTATCAAGTTCGGTCGGGTCAACCGGATACAGGAGCCGCATGGCCCTCGCCACTCGTAAACTGGCCTCCGGCGTATCCCATTGCGCCGCGATCAGCTCCTGCATGGCTTCATGCACCGGAAAGGACTTAGGTGGCTTACGTGTACCTGCCATCAGGGGGTTACCCGACACCTTAGCATCTTCCTGAGAAATATGCAAACCCTGCAAAGCCTTAGAAATCAAGGACGCCAGCTCCTCTCTATGAAACAGCCGGAGAGCGGAAGGATCATCAACTTCCCTGCCCGGGGGATCCTCTGCCTCCCAATCTAAGACCTCCCCTTCCTCTAATGAGTCAGGAAGAGAGAAAGGGGATAAGGGAAGATTACCTTCTGCGTCCACGGTTGCGAGTCTGCGTTTCTTCGCCCCCTGCGACCGCCCAGGCGACAACACCGGACCCGAAATCGGGCCGGCCATAGCACCGGTTAAACCCGTAGACGTAGAAGGCCCAGGGAGGGACGGACAGGTCGCCGGTACCGACTGGGCCGGCTGCGAGCCCTGTAGCAGAAATGCTCGGTGCAACAACATAACAAACTCCGGTGAGAAGGAGCTCACCCCCAGTAAAGTTGAACCGGCCTGAACAATGCCAGGGCACGCAGCCGCGCCGTCCCCTAGCGACCCCGGCTCCCCGACCGCCGCTGACCTCCCCTCAGCCGCGGCAGAGCCTTGCAGTCCCCCCGAGTCGCCCTCGAGACCCGGGGACGTAGACCGTGCCTCGCTGACATGGGAGATGGCTAACTCACAAGCTTGCAGGAACGCATCTTCTGCCGGTGTATCCACACACCCGGCAGAACAGAAGCCCGACAGTGCTCTACGCTTCCCACAGCGCGAGCACCGCTGAGAAGCCTCTGCTGCCATCGCTGTAAATGGCTATTCAAAAAACTTTTTTTTTTTTCACCAACGCGGCGACACGCCGCCGACCGCCGACTCCGCCCCCCCCCCCGCTACCGCCGGAACGAACACGAACGACCGACTAACGAAAGAGGAGGCAGACAGCAAACCAAGTTACTCACCAACCGGTCCCCCGCTCTCACTGCAGCCGGGTTACAGCTGGTAATTGCCTGAAAGCCATACGAACACAGCACGGCTCAGCACAAGCAGGAAGTCGTTGGTTTTTTTTTTTTTTACTGGAATGAAGAAACCTAAGCACAAACCTCCTGCAGTGGCCCAAGAACCCGCTCAAACAAACGGAGGGGAGGGTGGAGAAGGGACCTGGGAGGGCCCAGGTGTAGCTCCCAAAGCCGGCACCGATCAGCCAGGCACCCCTGTCCTGCTGAAGAGACTGAGTCTCAACAGAGGAAGCCACAGGAACACCACCTAAACCGGCCCCAGCCAGAATCCAGGAGCTAGTAGAGTAAGCTCCATTCCTGCTGGGAGATAGAGCAAAACTGGATCAACAGGAGGAACACCAGGCTTTAAGGCCAACTGTTAATCAGTTCTCTATCTCCACCTGCTGGTCGATGTGAGCTATACCCACTAGTCTGGATTCATCTGCTGCTTTGCTATGGAAGCTTTAATAAAAGGGCTCCTTATGGAGTAAGGATTTTTTAAGTTCAGTTGTATAAGAAAAAAATAGTAGCAATGGATCAGAACCATTAGAAATTAGCTCATTATCCCTAAATTGCAGGATAACTGGAGTTTTCATGATTATAAAAATGTATATTAAAACATTTTACAAAAATCTTGCAAATGAATAGCCTGGGTCATTTTATAAACTGCAAAAACCTTGATTATTCTCCTCAATCATATTTATACAATCTGACAAAAGTACTGAAAACCCCACCTCTCTGAAGTCTACTAGTTATCCATGAACAAAACAAACTTTGCTTGTTGCAGGTTTCTGAGTCTTGTTGCATCTTTGTCAGGTAGAGACCAATGTTTCAGCTACCATGATGTGGCTTTTTTCAGGGTAAGCTCTGAAGCCTGCAGTGTGACTTTGTAAATAGTGGGTTCACTGTCCTGATTGGGAAAAGGGCAGTTCATCAATTTGAATTTTGGCGGGAAAGTCAGTTGGTCAGAAATTTGAGTTTTGTTGTGAAAGTACATAGAATGGGAAAGTCTCTGGTAGGATTAAAGATGCTCTGCCCGTGGAGCTGGGTTAATGTTATCTCAGGATTTCTGCAGCTGGCATTGTGCTTGTTGCAGGTTTCTTCCTGACAAAGGTGCAGCGAGACCCAGAAAAACGCAACAAGCACAATGCCAGCTGCGGAAACACTGAGAGAACATCTATCCCGGCTCCAAAACATTATCAAAAGTGATCTGAAAGGTTATTTGATTGAGGAAGTTTGTGAACAGCATAAAACCTGTCATGAAATTCTGCAAACTAACAATCTATTGAGAGTAGTGAGTGAGTGATCAATAAGATCAAAGGATGAGGAAAGATCTAGAATACACATGTCAAATACAAGGCCCAGGGGCCAAATCCAGCCTGCCTGGCTATTTTATGTGGCCCTTGGTGTCTGAGGGTGAGGATGGATCTATACTTCTACTAAAACTAAGTATCTTAATAAAATATTCAGCTCATAACTTAGCCTGTGTTTTAGATTTAGGCCCCTTATGTGATTAAGTTTGACACCCCTGATCTAGAGAAACTATGACACCTGTTGAATGTGCATCTAAAGAAGCGTGAATAGAGTCATTCAGTGTGAGAAGAAGGGTTTCATTGCTATGGCTGGGTTGAAAGCCTGCTTGAAAGGAATGAAGTATATTGGTTGTCTCTGCGAAGCTGGTGAATTGCTGGAAAACTAACTTTTCTAAAACTTTTGAGAAAACTGGCAGGTTAGAAATTGGACAAAAGCTGTGTGGAGATGAACAATCAAGATTTGGTTTCTTCACAAGGAAGTGGAAAATAGCATGTTTCCAGATGGAGGGGAACTCGCCTAATATAAGGCTAGAGTGAGAAATAGGCTGCAACAATGAAGAAAAGGAGAATATGTAATTTTCCAGTAGATAGGTGAGAGATTCTAGACAGTAGGGTTAATTCCCTTTAGCCGAATGATGCAGAAGGAATCCACTCTGGATTTTTCTCTCTGCCTCTACAGTACTTCTCTTTAGCTCCCTCTATAGTTAGCAGCCAAGCACAGAGAACCAACCAATACATGTGAAGTAGAGGTACTTGTAGCAACAGGCTCAAACTAATTGTTCTGCTCAAGAATTTAATCAACATGAAAGGTAAATGCCAACACAGGCCTCAAAAGAGCTCAGAAACTACTCCCCAATAAATGGAAACATATATACAAATTATTTCCAGTCCTCAATGGAAGACAGGCATCCAAGAAACAGTGGTCTCAAAACTCTTTGTAGGGCCACATTTTGGATTTGTAGGTACTTGGAGGCTGCAGAAAAAATGGTTAATGTCTTATTAAAGAAATGACAATTTTGCATGAGGTAAAGCTCTTTATAGTTTATAAATCTTCCCCCTCCCAAAGGCCTGCATGTCCCCCCCTTCTTTGCAGCTTTCTCCAGCTTCCCCCCTGGCCTCCCATCTTAGTTTCAAATAATTGCTGCAGCGTTCCTTGCAGGATGACATCGGCCTCCACAGCATGTTCCCTCTGCCGCGGTCCCGCCCCTCCTCTGATGTCGGGGCAGGATTGCGGCAGAGGGAATGTGCTGCTGAGGATGACGGCAGCCTGGAAGGATTGCTACAGAACCGACAATCCTCTCTGCAGGCTGCAGTAATTATCTGAAAGTAAGAGCAAGAGGCCAGGGGGAAGCCGGAGGATGCTGCAAAGAGAGGGCAGCACTAGGGCCACAAAATAGTACCTGGCGGACTGCATGTAGTCCCTGGGCTGCGAGTTTGAGACAACTGCTCTAAGCCATTTGCCTTGCTGGTATCGGTGGCAAGGCTTACAGCTGAGGCACCTCTACAAAATTTTGGGGAGGTGAAAGAAATGGAGGGAGGGACTCGACCCCATCTAGTCTGACACCCCCCGAGGTCGGACAGACCTCGAAAGGATCCCCCCAAGCTCAGTCCGGCACCAGACAGGGACACAAAGGTCACTACATAACTTCCAACAGCTTACCACACCTGCAGGAGACTGAGAACAGACTGGTTACATTAGGGGGAAGCACAACTACTTGTACTAAGGCCAAAGGTTTGTCTCAGTCTCCACCTGCTGGTCATGGTCAGCTATTACCCATCAGTGAATTGTGCCAGTCTGGCAAAGCACTAAAGAAATGTGCCTATGACTCATTAATCTAGCATAGCAAAAAAAAAAAAAAAAAAAGTGTTCAACAACTGCATTAGACCAAAGTGGATTGTTCAGTGGAAAGTGGGTGAAAGGGTGGAAATTTAGAGCACTTGCATGTTCCTCAGAGCAAATGCAAAAGCTGGAAGGGAACTACTACTAATACTATTTATTATTTCTATAGCGCTGAAAGGCATACGCAGCACATACATACATACAATAGTCAGTCTCTGCTCAGAAAAGCTTACAATCTAATTTAGACAGGACATTTCAGGGTTGGGGAGATTATGGTAGAGGAAATGATACAGTGGAATGACAGCAGTGAGTGGGAGTTAAGAGTTGAAACCAGATTTTAAACAGTGGGCTTTTAGCTTGGATTTGAATACTGCGAGGGATTGAGCACGATATATTGATTCATGACGTGTTGATTCAGACAGAAATGTTTTTGAGAAAAACATGTGTGAACTATATGGCCATAACCCCAATATCTCTGTATCCCATGGACACAAATAATAATGCTAAAAATGACTTACTAAACTCACTGTTTGCAAGTGCATGCTTCTGAAATTACCTCTTGAGGACTGTAAAGATGAGGTAAGTACCTACAAATCCAAAATGTGAATTATCTGACATCTGAAATTACCAGAAGCAATTAAGGAAATATTTATAAACTATAGCTTATAAATCTTTCCTTAATTGTGTCTGATAATTTCAGCTATGCACAACTGAAAACAGTGCAACATGCAGAAAGTGAAAAACTATCTGAGTATCAACTGCAAGAGACAAGATTTTGGACTAACTATTTGAGGCCCTTGGTATTATAAAGATTGATTCTTTATGGAAAACTTGTGCCTTATGTGTCCAGTGGTCACGTCCACAACTGCCTTCATCTCTCACCTCCTCCAGCACCGGACACACGCATAAGATGCATTGCCTCAAATGGTTACCTTAAGTTCTTGAACGTTGCCCGCCTCAATGCTGTAACCTCACGCAAGCGCTTTCCTGCGTCTGTATATGATTGTGAAGTGGAGTGGAGAGGACAATTGCATATAGATACAGGAAAGAGCTTGCGTGAGGTTACAGCAGTGAAGCGGGCAATGTTCCAGAACGCGAATGCCGAACACTTAAGGCAAATGTTTTCCATAAAGAATCATTCTTTATAGTACTGAGGGCCTCAAAATAGTACCTGGCGGCTATACACTCTTCACTTAGTGCAGGGCACAGCAAACTGTGGCTTGGGAGCCACATGCGACTCTTTGACCACATGGCTATGGCTCTTCTCTTGTGGGGATCCCACAATGTGTACATGTCTCCTAGTAGCCTCCTCCTTCCTTTCAGGCAGTCACACATGTTTCTTCACAAAGCCTTGGGCAGCAGTTCAAACATACTGTCTGCGGCTGTCCCGGAAGGCTTCCCTCTGACCAATGTTAGCTATTTTTATTTATTTATTCAATTTTCTTTAACGTTCTCCCAAGGGAGCTCAGAACGGTTTACATTAATTTATTCAGATACTCAAGCTTTTTTCATTATCTGTCCCGGCGGGCTCACAATCTATCAGGGCCGATATCAGAGGGAAGCCTTCCAGGTCAGTTGTGTGCTGTTGTACCCGCTGCCTGCGGCTTTGTGAAAAATACGTGTCTGCCTGAAAGGAAGAAGGCAGTGGTCGCCAGGAGACAGGTAACACACCACAGGAGGGAGGGGGGCACAAAGTTGAGGCACAGAAAAGGGAGACAGAGGGAGAACTTGGGGCACTGAATGGAGGAAAGGAGAGAGGGGGCATGAACTTGGGACAGAGGATGGAAAGACAGAGGAAGGGAGGGAGATGTTGAGTCGGGGAGAAAAGGAGAACTTTTGGACATGAGAGGGAAAGAAATGGTGCATATGGGGAAATGAAGAAATCTGAGAATTGTTGGGCATAAGGAGGAAAAGAATTATTGGACATGGTGGTGGGAGAGGAGTGAGGTAGAGATACATGTGAAAGAGAGAAATGAGAGGAAGAAATGTTGGAGGTGGAGAAGATACAGTGGGACAAATGGAAATGGATGCAAGAGGTTGGATTGTTGGACATGGTGGTAGAGGGAATGTTCTTATGTTCTTAGATGCAGTCCATAAGCCATTATTGAGATGGCTTGGGGAAATCCACTGCTTATTCCTAGCATAAGCAGCATAAAATCTGTTTACTAGTTGGGATCTAGCTGGGTACTTGGGACCTGGGTTGGCCATTGTTGGAAACAGGATGCTGGGCTTGATGGATCTTTGGTCTGTCCCAGTATGACAATTCTTATGTTCTTATTGTGCTGGAGAAACGTGATAGGAGAAATGTTGGGCATGGGGCTTATGGGCAGGGGCGAAAATGCTGCAAAGGATCTAGGGTTGATAGAGGGAGAAATGTTGGACTTGAAACAACTCTGTGTGGAAACAGTGTCAAAAGCTTCATTAAATTGTTTATTTATTTTCTGTTAAGTACTTAAAGTTTTCTTTCTGTGCTAGATGCATATATATCCATATCACATTAAAAAATTGTATCTCAAACCCCCTTCTCCGCCAATTGCAATTCTTTGTATATTTTGGATCAAACATTTATGATAAAATGGCTTCTTGCTTTAAAAAGGTTGCAGACCCCTGACCCAGTGCATAATATTTCCCCATTGCTATACGGGTGTGTGTGTACACAAACACACACACACACACAAGTAGCAATGGGGAAATATGCACTAGTTATCATATCTATCTATCTATCTATCTATATACTCACACACACAGTCATGTGAAAAATTAGGACACCCCATGAAATATTGAGTTCTTTCTTAAGAAATGTTCACATATTGATGTTAAATCATTTTTAAAATTTATCTCTGGAAAAGAAAGTGATGTAATTGCAGGTACACAGCAAAAAGTTTCCTTGATTTACTCATGAAACAAAAGATAGCCACAAAAATATGTATTTTAACTAAAGAATAAATTAGGACACCCTATACCCTAATAGCGAGTGTTACCCGCTTTGGCTAAAATAACTGCAGTGAGATGCTTCTTATAGCCATCTACCAGTCTCTGACATCGGTCTAAGGAGAGTTTGGCCCACTCCTCAATGCAGAATTATTTCAGCTGTGAGATGTTTGAAGAGTTTCTTGCATTTCAAATCATCCCACAGCATCTCAATGAGATTAAGATTGGAGCTTTGACTCTGCACCTCCAGGTCTCTCCATTTCTTAGTTTTCAGCCAGTTCTCGGTGGATTTACTGATATGTTTTGGGTCATTGTCATGTTGTAGGATCCAGTTCCACTTCAGCTTTAATTTTCTTACAGATGGTCTCACATGTTTCTCAAGCACCCTCTGATACGTAGTAGAAATCATGGTGAGCTGGCTAGGTCCTGCTGCAGCAAAGCATCTCCAAACCATGACACTTCCACCTCCATGCTTCACAGTTGGTATGATGTTCTTTTCCTGGAATGTTGTATTTGGTGTTTGCCAAACATGTCCTCTTTTTGGTGTCCAAATAATTCAATTTTAGACTCATCTGTCCATAGAACACTATTCTAGAAGTCCTGGTGTTTGTCTACATTCTCTCTGGCAAACTTCAGTCTAGCCTTGATGTTTCTCTTAGAGAGTAAAGGTTTCCTCCTTGCAGACCTCCCATGTAAGTTAAATTCGTGCAGTCTCTTTCTGATTGTAGAGGCATGCACTTTCACATCAACAGTAGCAAGAGCCAGCTGTTGGTGACGTGATGACATTTTAGGGTTTTTGGAGACTTCTTTTAGCATCTTGCAATCTGCTCTGGGGGTCAACTTGCTTGGACGGCCAGACCTCTGCTTTTTGGCAGTTGTTTGGAAAGTCTTCTACTTGTACACTATTTTCCAGACTGTGGAATGGCTAATGCCAAATTTTTTGAGATCTTTCTAAATCCCTTACCAGACTTATAAGCTGCTACAATCTTCTTTCTGAAGGCCTCAGACAGCTTTTTTGATCTCACCATGATGTTCACTCTCACTGCAGCAGTTATGAGCACACCAAACTAAATATCTGAGGTTTAAGTAGGGCAGACCTCCTTCAAAATGCTGAGTAATGATGTTCTAATCAAGTGCACCTGTGATACACCTGTGTGTGATTTGAGACACTTTAAATGGGAGTTAATGTGGGGGTATCCTAATTTATTCTTCAAGTTAGAATATACATTTTTGTGAATATCTTTTGTTTCATGAGTAAATGAAGAAAAACTTTTGTTGTTTACCTGCAATTACAACACTTTCTTTTCCAGAGAACTGAATATTTCCTGAGGTGTCCTAATTTTTTCACATGACTATATATATATACACACACACACACACACATACATGGCATGAAAACTTAATATATCAAAGTAAGGTACACACAACTATGTAAAACTATCACCAATTACAATACCTGCAAAGCTGCTTCTTCGACAATCTCAAGATCATCTTCTAGTTCATTAGCTGTTATTTTCAAAAAAGATTTTAAAAGAAAAAAAATAAGATGAGTATTTTAGAAACAATTCTAAGATGTATCTAAAAAAACCTAAGGCTATCCAACTCTGGTCCACAAAGGCTACAAACAGGTCTATTTCCAGCATTGGCAAAATATTCAAAATTAGCAAATGCAATCAATTCTGTCTGAAGCACAGGCAAAGGAATAGAGTGGGCCACTAAATGGACTGACCAATATTTTGCTGTAATCAGCATCAGCAATTAGACAGCTTTAGGACAGGGCTGAAGACTGGTTTCTTTCTCTCTCCCAATCAAAACATGTGTTCTGTTGGCCCTGTGGTTGAATTTGAACAAGTTCTATAGCTATGATTAATTCCTTCACAACTGATGCCAAGGCTGTCAAGTTTAAAGCTAGTCCTAATTATATCTTTTTATTCATGTGTTACCATATTTTCATGTATGTGAATTCACATGTAAGTGAATTTTTCAGAGCAAGACCCTAAAATTCCAAGTTTTGCTATTCACCCTCCCCCACCATTGTGGGTTTTATTTGTACATAAAATACAGATTCATCCATCAGCTTGCATCCCTTTAAATGTTACAGTTTCTGCCTCAGTTATTTCTCCACAGATCAAATTCTGGAGGAGTTCAAGCAGTTTTACACACTGAACTTTGCCTCTGAGTCTATAAATCAAATCATGATCTACTAGTAGATTTTAGACTACACATAAAGTGGGAGCAGGGAAATCAATTTTTGATTTCATGTATTTCTTGTGGGATCCTGACAATTAGTAGGAAGACAATTCATAGGATATGACAGTTGGTAGGATCTTCCTACAAATTTTCATCCTACCGATTGTTGTATCTTAACAATTGCCGTACAAAATTCTCCTACCATTACAAATGGCATTGTAACAGGAGGGGGGCCTCTATCATGTGCGTAGGCCGAGTTCAAACCACCTCCATCACAACACTCCACATACCCCCAACAACCTCCTCCTCCATACTGTTCCCTCTCACGGGTGGTCCACGTAGGCTGACACCCCTGTGCACCCCCCACCACTACAGAGAGCCCCCTCCCAACCTCCCACATATCCCCTAACACTTCTCTGACAGCCGCACCCCATTTCGTACCTTTCCCTCTCACGGGCGCTCTGTATAGACCCAACATCCCCATTAACCCCTCTCGGCTTTCCGACACCCCTCTGATATCCCTAAACACCCCTGTAGCTTTCAATGAAATACTGGCAGGAGGGATGACCACTCCCCTCCTACCACTAGGACAGCCTTTTCAAAATGGTGTCACTTCCCACCTCACAGTGCATCTTGGAATCACAGGGTCCCTCCCAGTGCATCTCAATCAGGGCCTTAGTCCCCTCCCAGTAATCCCAAGTTGCACTGGGAGGGTGAAGGGCTGCCATTTCAAAGAGGTGGCAATATCAGTAGGAGGGAGTGGGCATTCCTCCTGCCGATGTTTCAGCGAAAGGTACGGGGTGGGGATGTCACAGCTATGTTTGGGGAGGTGGGGGCTGTGGAGGAGGGATCAGTTGGGATGTCAGGGCCTATGCGGACTCCCCGTTAAGAGGAAAAGGTATGGGGGGTATGGATGTCAGAGAGGTGTTGGGGGATACATGGGGCATTGGGGAAGGGGCTATTCTTTGAGCGGGGCTATTGTTGGGGATGTTGAGGGGTGTGGAGTCGGCCTACATGCTTAAGGGGGGGGGGGCAGCCTCCCTCCTGTTTTGATGTTGCAGTGGCAGTAGGACAATTGGGTATGGCAGTTGGCAGGATATGACAACTGGTTGGACAACAATGGGTAGGAAGATCCCAATTGTATCCTACAAATTGTTTTCCTGCCATTTTACTAATTGTCTTCCTACCAACTGTCATAGACCCGTATTTTGTAAGTCTGTACCACATACTTCATCACTCTTACTTCCATAACTATTGTGTTCTATACACCTTCCCCTTGTGCATGAAAAAATAATTACATGAATTCAAGTGGTAGTTTGCTGTATATCCCTACAGTATAAAATTCTCCTCTACTGCCAACTCCAGGCTATGTCTCTTCTCTCTTACTGCATCTTACGCTTGAACAGACTGCCTGAGTCAGTACGTCAAGCTCCATCTCTAGTAGTACAGTATTCAAATCTAGGTTAAAAGCTCGTTGTTTCAAAATTGCTTTTAACTCCTAAATTATACTCACTTGTAAACACCCATGCCTGTTTTATCATTCCCTCTCTAACAAACTCCCTGAACCCCTAACTTGTTCTGTTTGCCTGTTTTAATTAAATTGTAAGCTCTACTGAGTAGGGACTGTCTCTTCAATGTTTAATATAAAGCACTGTGAACGTCTAGTAGATATATAGAAATGATAACACTATGTAACATGATTTTTGTTCTTGGGCAGTGTGATTTCCTAATTTCTCACGCCTAAAAAGTATATAAAAATGTCTGTTATTTCCAGGATAGTGCAATTTATCTATTTAAAATGTGAAAATGTCAAATTTTAATCTTTTCATTTGTATAAAGTCTGACAAAGCAACATATGAATCACATTTAACATGTATTTAAATTGAATATATACAAAGATGACCAAAGAAGATTTAGAAGTGATTTGTGATAAGTCACTTTCACAAATCAGCCCCCAGATGTAATCTCCCATCATGTTCTCATTATACTGTACTTGGTTGTTGTGGTGGTGGCGTTCAAAGTCCAGTATATCTTTGCAAAAGTGCTCACCTTGCTTCTCTGAATATGCTGAAACCAACAATGTTCAAAAACTTCTTTATTTCTTCAACAAGGGCTAAAAACACAATCCACATTTGTATTGCATGGACCCAACACAGGCCATGTTTCGGTAAAACACCTTCCTCAGGGGTCCAATGGAAAAGGATGTTATAAAATCGTGTTGTAAACCTTTTTAAAACTGTGCAGGCGTCATTGGACCCCTGAGGAAGGTGTTTTACTGAAACAAGGCCCATGTTGGGTCCGTGCAATACAAATGTGGATTGTGTTTTTAGCCCTCATTGAAGAAATAAAAGAAGTTTTTGAACATTATTGATTTCCACATTTTCGTTTTGTTTGGGTTGTCATCTTCTCTGTGGAAACTTGGGTCATTTCTTTGGGGTTTTTTTTTTTTGTTGTTGATTTCTCTGAATATGCTCCCATGTTCGTAAGAATATGAAAACAGTCTTACTGGGTCAGACCAATGGTTCATATAAGCCTAGTAGCCTGTCTTCACAATGGCCAATCCAGGCCACTAGTACCTGGCAAAAACCTAAATAGTAGCAACATTCTATACTACCAATCCAGGACTTGCAGTGAATGTCTCAAGATAAGCATCAAGGACAGACTTTGAGAGACATCCTATGGCCCAACCAACTCCATGTAGCCTTCACCTTGTGATTGCCCAGGAAGCCCCAAACTATTGCAACAAAGCTGTTCAAAGCCGCTTTCTCCTTCCTAGTTAGCTTCTTAGGAAACTCCTTGCATTCTAGGATCTTCTTTATTGTGGTCCGAAGACGTAAGCTTTGACCTTTGCTTCGTACAGATTAGGGAAGATGTCTTGAAGGTATTTAAAGGCTTCTGACTCCTTATCTAGAACTCTGTCAAATTGTTCATTAGGCCCAATTTGATTTGCAGTTAAGGCATTAGCACCTTCCAGAGGACCACCAGCGGTCCCCACTTGACATTGTTTCTCCCCAGAGAACTTGGTCCACTGTGGCCAGTCCCGCCTTTAGTAGTGCGCCTTTGTGTCCCTGCTGTCCCAAAGGCAGAGATAGCAGGGAAACTTCAAAAACTGCTTTGGAGACCTATTAGGAATGCTACCATTTTGAAGTCTCCAGTGACCTCCCAGCTGGGTGCCTAGTAAGGTCTTGATGCTGCTAATGAGCCAGTGGAAGACATGGGTACTTGTTCCTGTTATGGAGCAGCACGCTTTGATGCTCCAGGATGAGGTGTCAATGAAGAGTTGCTATTTCGAGTTACAAGTGATTCCAATTGCTTCAAACAGACTTGTTATATTGTGGCATAAGCAAAGTTCATCTCCTCCCACAGCTGCAGTAAGTCTTACTGCCTGAATTGCTATGTAGTAATTTTTTTTTTTTTTTACTGAAGTGGCAAATGCGGTGTGCCTTGGGTATTGTTTGCCATGCAGCAATACCCTACTGTGCCTTAGTACAAGGGTCCCTAAATTTATTCAGTTTGGAATCAATCTGGAATATTGTGCAAAAAAGGTAAATTTCCAAATATTGATGTCCTGGTCACAAAAGCAAAGTTTGAGGGGAATGATAGCGATTTTCTATACTTTTGTTGCATAGACAATTAAGAAATAACATATTACCCAGGAACAAAAAAATAAATAAATTTTGTTACATAGTGTAAGTAGTAAATGAAATCATATGGATATGGAAGTAAGGCTCTCAATATCATCTTTATCGAGATGCTGTTGCAAATCTGCATGGTCTTTACCAATAATGGAAGCTATCAATTCAAAAGTCTCTTCAAATCAGAATAGATTCCATATGGTAAACATTGTCAACTGCAGGAATTCAAGAACTGCCCCCCAAGCATCTTACCAATAGGAAGTGCAAGGTCCTTTTTCATCAAAGCAGCTGCACATATTCCTCCAAGATTAGCCAACTCTTTCTCCAAATGAATAATACCCTGCAGAAACAAGCAGAAACAATTACTTTCCACAGCAATAATTGCTGAAGAGTTCTTACATTTTGTGTCTGAAAATGATAATGATGTAGTTTGAAAAAATGAAGGAAATCTTTTTTGAGAACACTGCAGTACTGTAGCATAGTTGCTGGAAATAAGGATCTCTTGACAGTCTAAGTGCATATTTTCAGTGAAGACTAGTTCGTCTACTCTATAGTTATCTCCCTCCCTTCCACTTAGCCCCTCTACTCTGTATCTGGCCAAAGCAAACTTACCGTATTTTTTGTTCTATAAGACGCACTTTTTCCCCCCCAAAAAGTGGGTGGAAATAAGGATGTGTCTTATGGAGCGAATACTAACTAACCTCCCCCCTCCACTACCTTCATTTCTCCGGCGGTACGGGCGGTCCAGCACTGTAGGGCAGGAGCTTTCAGCCTCCTGCCCTTCCATCTGACTTTCTCCCCAGGCAGAGGCAGAGTCGGAACAGCAAGAAGGCAGGCACGAGTTTTTCACTTCCTGCCTTGCCGCTCCGTTAATGGCGGTCCAGCGCTGTAGAGCAGGAGCTTTCAGCCTAGCATGAATAGGCAGAGAAGACATTCCATATCATCTTTACCTGCCTTCATGTTTTCTCCATCCTATATAATAAAACGCTAGCCGCGCATGTGCACTCAGACCTGCGTGATCTGTAATCCCTGATCCGTAGGTCCGTGGCCAGAGTGCGTATGCGGAAGCCAGATCGGGAAAGCACAGCACAGCCGGCGACTACCCCCTCCCGCCCTCACTCACTGCAAAACCACCACCTCCTCCTTCTCGCCGGCTCACCCGCATTTAAATGGAGAGAAAAGCGCTGCACCGCTGTTTTCCTTCTGATTTGGTTTCCTTGCTGACTCGGACTGCTGCTTCTTCATGTCATCACCAGTGTTTCTGTCATTATCACTGTCCTGCCCTTTTTCCATCTGTTCTCCGGAACTGCCACACGTGCCATAAACTGCCACAGGCTCCACCACTGTACGCATCGCAGAAGCAGCATTGAGAGAAAAGCGCTGCACCGCGCTACCGCTGGCTTTGCCGTCTTCTGTCCACTGCGGCCCGCCCTCTCTGACTACTTACTGTTTCTGCTAGGGTTGGCCGCAGTGGACAGAAGACGCCGAAGCCAGCGGTAACGCGGTGCAGCGCTTTTCTCTCAATGCTGCTTCAACGATGCGTACAGTGGTGGAGCCTGTGGCAGTTTATGGCATGTGTGGCAGTTCCGGAGAACAGATGGAAAAAGGGCAGGACAATGATAGTGACAGCAACACTGGTGATGACGTGAAGAAGCAGCAGTCCGAGTCAGCAAGGAAACCAAATAAGAAGGAAAACAAAGCCCGTGCTGAGGGGGGCCACTTCAGAAAACAAACAAAAACAGCATGATGAACGTTGAGAAGCTAACAGGAGAGGAAGCTACGAATGAGACAGAGAGGAAGGAGCCCTGTGCAGATGTTTCTGCCCCAGTGAATGGCGAATTTGCAGCCCAGCAGAATGAGAATGGTGAAGACAAGAACCGGGAAGAAGACCACAGTTTGGGTAGTGTAAAGCAAGAGGTGCCGACTGAATATACACAGAATGACACACACATTGATGCTAAGATGGAAAAGTTAGGCAGTGACAGAGAGAGAGAGACAGATAGAAAGAAAGACAGAAAGCTGCCAAGGAGAGAGAGAAAGAAAGACAGACAGTGGCCAAGGAGAGTGAGAGAGAGAGACAGAAAGAAAGACAGACAGTGGCCAAGGAGAGTGAGAGAGAGAGACAGAAAGAAAAACAGACAGACAGTGGCCAAGGAGAGGTAGAGAAAGAAAGACAGAAGGCGACCAAGAATAGAGACAGAAAGAAAGAAAGAAAGACAGTGGCCAAGGAGAGAGAGAGAAAGAAAAAAAGACAGACAGACAGGCAGTGGCCAAGGAGAGAGAGAGAAAGAAAGAAAGACAGACAGCAGCCAAGGAGAGAGACAGAAAGAAAGACAGACAGACAGACACATCTATTCTAGCACCCGTTAATGTAACGGGCTTAAAAACTAGTTTACTATATTAAATTACTCTGGAAAAGGTCACCAGTTTACACAATACAGTCACTTTCTGGTTGTGATGATTGTGCCAAACCAGATGATTTCTTTTGACTGGATGAACAGAGAAGGCATGTGCTGGTATACTTGGATTTCAGCATAGCCTTTGATACAATTTCCCTTAGAAGCCTGGGAATGGATCCCAAGATGATCAGATGGATAAAAAATGTGTGCGTAGCAAACAACCTAGAGAGAAATGGTGTTTATCTGGAAAAAGGAAGAGTGATTAGTGGTGTGCCATAGGGCTAATATTGCTCTGCAGGGTTAAAAGGGAAAATTTGCCCTTTGGCAGATGTGCATAGATCGGGAGGCAGTCAGTAAGTCGCTTAGTGCCGAGCAGCAGCACCAAAGCGTGCTCCTGCTCAGTGCCGCTCAGCGGCTGAAGAAAAAACAGAACTCGTGGCAGCCACCGACTGGGTTAGCAGCAGGACAGGAACACGAAAAGCTTGCTCCTGCCCGCTGCACCTCTGGACCACCAGGGATCGGCAGAGGAGGTACGACGGACAGGGCAGGGAGGGTGAACAGGGTGCAGAGCCTGACAGGGGAGGGAGGGAAGAATGGGTGCTGAGTGCAGAGCCTAATAGGGGAGGGGGGCTGGGCACAGAGCTTGACAGGGGAGGGGGATTGGGTGCAGAGTCTGACAGGGGAGGGAGGGAAGGAAAGGGGCTGAGTGGAGAGCCTGGCAAGGAGGGGGCTGGGTGCAGAGCCTGGCAGGCACTTGAATATTAAGCCGCCTGGTTTATATTCGAGTCAATCATTTTTCCTCCTTTTTGTGGGGGAAATGGGAGCGTCAACTTATATTCGAGTATATACGGTACATTGGATCTCTAAAGAAGAGTAAGGGATGGATGGCATGGATAGGTAGACTAGATAGAAACATGAAGGCAGATAAAGACAGTATGGCCTATATTTCTATTGAACCTTTTTGAGTAGACTCAATGGGTTCATGTTGATCTCTCTGTCTCTCCAGTCTCCCATCACTTATTATGTTATTACAGTGGAACCTTGGTTTACGAGCATAATTCATTCCAGAAGTATGATCGTAAACCAAATTGCTTGTATATCAAAGCGAGTTTCCCCATAGGAAGTAATGGAAACTCGCTTTGACCCCGAGGCTACCGGCACTGCTCCATTCCCCTCCCCTTGAGGCCACCGGCACTGCTCCATGCCCCCCCGCGATCCGGCATCCTCCCCCCCCCACTCGTGTCGCCCCCCCCTCCCCTGCGATCCTACTTCCCCCCCATGCACCGAAATAACATCCTTTACCCCAATTTGGCACCGGCACCAACGCACAGGACATGCTGGTGCCTGAAGATCCTCCCTCTTGCCTGTGCTGGGCTGGACTGGGCCTTAAGTATTTGCGCATGCACAAGGCCTTCTGGTCTCGCTCTCTTCGAGATTCAGAGAATCCAACGCACCGCCCAGCCCATCCAAGAGAGAGGATCTTCGGGCACCAGCACCGGCATGTCCTGTGCGTTGGTGCTAATGCCAAATTGGGGTAAGGGATATTATTTCAGTGCTCGAGGGGGGATGTAGGATCGCCGAGGGGGGGGGATGTCGGATCGCGGGGGTGGCACTCGTAAATCAAGTCAAACTCGGTTTCCGAGGCACCGATTTTGCGAATGTTTTGCTCATCTTGCAAAACACTCGTAAACCGAGGTTTGACTGTATTTCACATCTAGGCCCAAATAATCTTAAATTCAAGGTACTGTCAGTAGTCTACAAAATCATAAAAAGGAGGAAAACAAACAAGAAAAACAACATAATTTACTAGATCAACATGAGCAACTTAATAAAAAAGCAGCACTGGAGGGAAAGGATAGGATACCACAAGAGGAATGCCTGGGGAGAGTCACATCTAGACTCCAGCATGGCCCTATGATGGGAGAGGGTCAGGAAAAGCCATTGAAAAATAGTAGATTTTCAGCAGGTATTTGAATTTGAGGAATGAAGAGACTGATCTAAATTGGAGATTGAATGAAACAAAACTATTGAACAAAATTTTGTTTAGCAGTGCTCAAGTTGTTTTTGTGTTGTATGAAACTGAATTAATTCACCATTATAATCTCTTCTGAACTCAATAATAAAAATGGTGTATTGAGTATGAAACTTCCCATATGTTAGAAATCAAATTCAAGCAGTACATATACAATAAAATGACAAACACAAGGGACTATGGAAAAGCAAATATTTTCCATTCTTGAAGATGGCACAAAATTAAAATTATCCTTCATGTTACTTTCAGCAGATTATTATTTATGAATATAAGAGTTGTTTTACTTGCATTCTCATTCTGATGCCAATATTCAAGTTTGCTTCATAGTTCTCTCCCTAAACATGCCCATCAGGCATTCATGAATCCATGCTAACATTAAAGACTTGCTAATGTTCAAAAATCGTTTTGATCTAAAACGCCATTATCACATATAAATGTGTTCTTTGATTAAAATAGTGCTTCAAATATAGCAAATGACCGTGAAATGTGAGGGGAAGCAGTTATTAAAGTTCCTAGCAACATATAACTGGATGAATTCTGTGCAAAAATTAAAATTGGGCATACTTTGTGCTTTTTGTGCAGAACAACCCCCTTCATGAAATCTGACCTGCAGCACACACCTCAGGCTCAATCCTTTAAGCAATCTCACTTTCCAGGTATCACACCTTTACCATCTAGGCTTGGATTCCTTCCTATATTTGACTTCCCATCTTCCTACAAACTCAACCCCCAGGATGAATACCCTTCCAGCTCTCTAACCCCTATTTATTTATGTAAAATATATATAGCCCGTACTATCCACAGATCTGAGTGGATAACAAAAATACATACAAAATCTTAAAATATACTACATACCCCTAAATCATTTTTTCCCTGTCCCCCTCCTAGCTTGCTTCGTCTGTTCTCTCCACCTATCCCTCAAAAGACCCCGTCTCTATCTTCCCTCCTTATCATGTCTCCTTATTTAGTCTCTGCCTCCAAGTTTATCAAAGTTTCCAAGTTTATTTATCATTTGATATACTGTCTATCAAGTATTAGCAAAACAGTTTACAATAGTAAAAGAAAAATAAGGGAAAACCAAGGGAAAATGCAAAGTAGAAACAATATCATTTATGATCAACTAAAATAAGGGTAAAATACAGACAGTTTACAGACAGAATCATGAGGAGAAAACATTAGGGAGTATAATTACATCGAGATTCAAATAAAACAAAAGTAAGGAGGGGGAGTTCACTTCTTAGGAATTGCTTGTTCTCTGCTAGAACGTACATCCATGTTTGAAGAGGAAGTGCGAACTTAGGTTTTGTAGGCATCCCTGAAGAGAAATTTTTTAACTTTGGAGCAGAATTTTTCCAGTGAGGGTACTAGTATAATATCTAGTGGGAGTGCATTCCAAAGCAATGGTGCGATAACCGAGAAGGAGAAATTAGGTTCTTACCTGCTAATTTACTTTCGTTTAGCCTTTCCAGACCGGCATAGGCATCTTACAAGCGGGCTATATCTCATCAAGACCAGTAGGTGGAGACTGAGACAAAACTTTGGAATGGTACGTAATAGGTTACTCCCCCTAATTACCTCTGCCGAATAGCCAAGCAGAACTAAGAACTGTAAACAGAAATAAACAAGACTCCAAACAGGAGTAACAACTAATATACCTGAATGCTGTTGAAAAATGCAAAGGAGAGATCCCAGCATGAAAATGTCCCCACAGCTCGCCAGCTGAGCCACTGCCGCTGTTCTTCAATTCTCTCCAGCACTAGAAAAATACTAGAACTTGCAGAAAAAACAAAATCTGCATGCGCAACACCCAGAAGAACAATACGACAAAAGACAGGATGGGATCCTATGCCAGTCTGGAGAGGCTAAAAGAAAGTAAATTAGCAGGTAAGAACCTAATTTCTCCTTCTTTAGCAACTCTCCAGACCAGCATAGGCATCTTATAAGAGGGACAACCCCAAAGCAGTCGCCATCATGGGTGGGACCCTGTGAAGGGACGACACTAGAACACGCTCACCGAACACCGTGTCCCGATGCGCATGAACGTCCCCATGGTACTGTCTGAGAAAGGAATGCAAGGAAGACCAAACAGCAGCCTTACATATCCACTGGAGGCACTAGCGAAGACTCAGCCCAAGAAGCCGCCTGATCCCTAGTCGAATGAGCCTTGAGAAATTCCAGCACAGGCTTCTTTTGAAGCAGGTATGTGGAAGCAACAGACTCCTTGATCCAACCCGCAATGGAAGCCTTGGAAGCACCATCCCCCTTACGAGGATCAGCTAAAAGGACAAACAGACAATCTGACTTTCTGAACTCCTGAATCCTTTGGACATAAGAGCGAAAAATCTGAGAAACATCCAATTTGCACAACTGATTTTGCTCTGTAGATCCGTCCCAAGAACCCAACACCAGGAGGACCACTGACTGATTGACATGAAAAGGAGAAACTACCTTAGGCAGAAAAGAAGTAACAGTCGGCAAAATAACTTGCTCCCTAGAAAACTCCAGGAACGGAGACCTACAAGAGAAAATCTGCAACTCAGAAACACGTCTAGCAGAAGTAATTGCCACAAAAAAAAACAAAAAACACTTTAAGAGTAAGGTCCTTCAATGTGCAGGCCCCCAAAGGCTCGAAGGGTGGGCGCACCAGCACAGACAAGACCAGATTAAGATCCCAAGAAGGAACAGACAGTCTAACGGGATGCTTGAGCAACTTGGCTGCTCGCAAGAAGCGAACGAAATCAGGAATGGCAGTCAGACGCTGACCCTGTAACAACCCTCGAAAGGCTGAGAAGGCCACAAGATGTCCAGGCCATCCTGCAAGAACTCTAAGATGTTAGGCAGGGAAGCACGAAAAGAGACCACTTCACACACAGCACACCACTCCTCAAATATATGCCAAACCTGCATGTAAGCTCGAGAAGTGGAAAGTCTCCAGGATTCCAACAGGGTTGAGATGAATCTATCTGAATACTCCTTCTTACCTAGGCATTTCCTTTCAAGGGCCAAGCTGCAAGACAAAAGGGACATGGATCAAACATGGGAATAGGACCCTGAGTCAGAACGTTGGGTGAGAGAGATAGAGGCACAGGATCCGCTACCAGATGCCTCACCAGGTCCGAATACCACGTACATCTGGGCCCACCAGAATCACAATGCCCGAATGACACACAATGCAAAGAAGAACTCTACCCACTAATGGCCACGGAGGAAACACATACACCAGACCCTCCGTTGGACATGGTTGGACCAGAACATCCAGACCCTCGGCCTGACAGTCTTTGCGACGACTGAAGAGCGGGGTGTTTTGGCATTGACACTCGTGGCCATTAGGTCCATGAGGGGCTGATCCCAAGCTTGCACTATCACTGAAAAGCCACGTGACTTCAACATCACCCTCCGGGATGTAATACGTGATGACTTAGAAAGTCCGCTTGAACATTCTCCACTCCAGCTATGTGGGAGGCCGAGATGTCCCAAAGATGAGGCACTGCCCAGACCATGAGCAGAGCCACCTCTTGCACCACCAGAGTGCTCTTGATGCCCCCCTGACTATTGACATAGGCTACAGCTGTGGCATTGTCTGAAAGAACCCGAACTGACTTGCCTGTATTTTGAGGAGCTAAATTATTTAATTATAATATTGAAATCACATCATATGTATTATTGTATTAATAATTAAGATGAGGATGGGAGTAAATGACCATTTAATGTAATAATTGTATAGTTATTAGTGCGTTCTATGAAGTATTTATGATATACCAATTGTATTGCACTATCAAAGTTTGAAATCAATAAAGATTTAAATATTAAGAAGGATCGGAAGGCTAAGAGCGCCAGACGGATGGCTCTGGTTTCCAGAACATTGATCGACCAGGTTGCCTCCTCCTTGGACCAAGTGCCCCGAGCTGAGTGACCGAGACACTGAGCTCCCCAACCGAGGAGACTGGTCAGCCATAGTGGACGGTGATGCTCAAAGATGCATAACCCCTTGAACTAGACGAGAGGTCTGGAGCCACCAACAAAGACTGCAGCGAGCCAAGCCCCTCAGAGGAACAGGAATATCCAAACTGTGCCACTGGGGCGACTCTGAAGAAGAGCATACTGAAGCAGATGCATGTGGGCCTGAGCCCACCTCACCATGTTGAGGGAAGCCGCCATCGACCCCCAAGACTTGGAGAAAATCCTGCGCTCGAGGACACCAGGACACCATAAGCAGTTGAATTTGAGATTGCAATTTGTTTACCCGGGCCTCTGGAAGAAAGACTGCCCAAGGAGGTGTCGAACAGAACTCCAAGGTGCTCCAGGTGCTGAGATGGGGGTCAACCGACTTTTGGAAAGGTTGACAACCCAGCCCAGTGACTGCAGGAATTCCACTACCCGAGCCGTGACCCGAGTGCTCTCCTGCAACAACTTCGCTCAAATCAACCAGTCGTCCAGGTATGGATGAACCAGAATGCCCTCTCTGCACAATGCCATCGCGACGATCACCATAACCTTGGTGAACATCCGCAGAGCCTTGGACAGACTGAAAGGAAGTGCACAGAACTGACAGTGCTGACCCAAGATCGCAACATGAAGGAAACGCTGATGGGAGGCCCTGATTGGAACACGCAAGTAAGCTTCCGTCAAATCATGAGAGGTCAGAAATTTCCCCGGCTGAACCGTCAGAATCACCGACTTCAGTGTCTCTATGTGAAAAGAAGGAACCCTGAGAGCCCTGTTGACCCCTTCAAATTTTATGGGTCGATAAGTCCTTTCTTTTTGGGGCACCACAAAATAAATCGAGTACCTGCTGAAGAAACACTCCTGAAGAGGGACTAGAACTACTGCTTTGAGATCTAACAATCTTTGAAGGGTATGGCGAAAAGCCTACTTCCTTCCACGGTGCCTGAAAAGGCAAAGCTAGAAAAAGATCTGGCAGGGAATGAGAAAACTCCAGGGCATAACCGTCTCGAATTACCTCAGAGACTCACTGATCGGATGTGATTTCTGCCTATTTTGGAGAAAAATCGTGCAGCCGGGCACCCACTGGAATCAGAAGGGGCACCGGCAAGGAGTCATTGGGCAGGACGGGGCTTGGAGGCCGTGGAGGAGGGATTCCCAGCTCCTTCACAGACCCCCCCCCCCCCAAAAGGACCGCATGTGCTGACAGAAACGACCCCTGGAAAAACCAGAAGAGAAGGGAGTAGCCCAATGTCCAGGGCAATATCTGTGGAACTCCCGCAAATGACCCCGAGTAGTGCCACCTCTAACAGCCGGGCAAGCATTGTTTTCAGGCAGGCGGGGCACTTTAGAGTCCGTCAGAGTCTGAACTAACTTATCCAAATCCTCTCCAAACAAAAAAGATCCGCTAAAAGGAAATTTAGTAAGTTTAGTCTTGGACGCTGCATCCGCCAACCAACCACGAAGCCACAAGGTGCGACGAGCGGTCACTGCAAAAGCCATAGAATTGGCAGACATCCACACCAAGTCATAGAGGGTGTCTGAGAGGAAAGAGGTTGTCATCTTAATCTTTGCCATCTCCTGATCCACCAAGGACCAGTCATCAGACTCATGGTAAAGGACACGCTCGGCCCACCGAAAAACGGCCCGAGCTACGAGCCCCCCCCCCCCAAATAGCCGCCTGGACTCCCAAGGCAGAGACATTAAAATTCTGCTTAAGAATGGTCTCCAACTTACACTCCTCAGAGTCCCATAAAGCAGAACCGCACTCCATGGGCACAGTATGCCGCTTAGTAATAGCTGAGACCACTGCATCTACAACTGGTGTCATCAAGGTAGTCCTATCCCCCTCCGGGATAGAATACAAACAAGTGATGGGGCGTGTAAATCAAAACGCGCCTCCGGCATATTCCACTGTGCCTGGATAACATCCTGAATATCCTGAAGCATAGGAAAAGAGAAGGACTCAGAGCGGATTCCCTTAAGAAGAGGATCCTCCACACGCAGGGTCTCAAGTGCACATCCTCAAAGCGCAACATCGAGGAGACCTGCTGAATCAAAACTGGGAGCTCGTCTCTCTGAAAAAGGCACACATCGGACAACTCCTCACTGGTAGACGGAAAAAAACGAATCCCCGGTACCAGTGGATGTCCCCTCAAGAGGATCCTGGAGGTCTCCCCAAGGGTCAAGGTCCTCACTGAAGTCAACACGCTCCTCAGACCACAAGTCTTCATCCCATGCAACCCGCAGGTTCTTGGACGAGGGAGGAGGCAGAGGGAGCAATAAAGAAGTAGAGGGGGGCAGAGCCACAGAGGGTGTGGAGGAACCCCCCCAAGACCCCCGGGGCAAACGCAGACCCCCCAGCCGCCTGAAAATAAGCTCTGCATAAAGTAAAAAATAAATCTGGGGGAAAACCCCTGGTGGCCCCATGGGACTCCCTGCCACAGCAAGGGACCCAGCTAAAACCTGCCCCTGTTTTTGCAAGACAGGGGGAAGGTCACCTGAGGCTGCAGAAAAACTGGAGGGTCTTCCCGCCAAAAATGGCGAAGTTGCAGCTGAAAATAACCCCTCCAGGGCCTGTAGCGGATGGGAAGCCTGAATTGTCCCAGCCGCTAAAGCAGGCAAGCTGGCATCAGCTGTGAGAAAAACAGCTGTGAGGGAATCCCCAGACGCTTTGGCGGCAAGGGAATCATTTTACCCTCACCATCGGCGGCTGAGGAAATCCCTCTGTGGGTGGCTGGGGAAGACCGGGCCTTCCCGCTGTCAGCTGCCGACTCGCGAGGCACTTTCGTCAGGAAGCCCTGGCCACCGGCACCCACTGCCAACGAGGCTCCTCCACCGCTCTGGCCTGTGCAGCGCTTACAAAGGCCAGCCACAAGTGCCTCGCATCTGGAGCAAAATGAGCACTTCTTCCCCTGTGAAGTGCCCATTGCTCCACATGCGACCTAACTAAAGAAAAGTACCACTTAGTTGAAAAATACAGTAAAATACATTAAATTTAAAGGGAAAGCAACCCTTCAGACCAGCACTGCATCAGGATTTTTTTTATTTTTTACAGAACAAACTCCACTGGTTCTCAAAGCAGTATGTCTTGCTTGAATTAGGGGCAAGGCTTACTGCTGAGGCACCTCTAAAAAAATGTTGGTGAGGTGGAGGGACCCATCACGAGACCCGCCAGGTTTGACACTCCCGAGGGTGGACAGTCCCTCAAACAGGGCCCACCCAAGCTCAGTCTGGCACAAAAACATTGACTAGGAATCCTGAACAAAATCCAACAGCCCTACAGAAGGGAAATGGGTACAACTCACTCACACCTGCTGGAGACTGAAAGAAGACTGAGGTAATTAGGGGGAGTAACCTATTAAGTATCATTCCAAAGTTTTGTCTCAGTCTCCACCTACTGGTCATGATGAGATACAACCCGCTTGTAAGATGCCTATGCTGGTCTGGAGAGTTGCTAAAGATAATGGCCTTTCAAGGGGTGTCGTAAAATAGTTTGCGGACAGAGGGAATAGACTCTGGTTAGTAGATCATAGCGTTCTGGCGGAATAGTAAAAGATCATATGTTTATCGATGAATGCAGGAATGTGAGTTTGTTTGATTTTGTAGGTGAGGAGAATAATTTTATAAGTGATGCGATGTGTGATAAGTAACCAATGAGCATCGTGAAGGAGGGGAGTGATGTGATCAAATTTCTTAGCTTTGTAGATAAGTTTGACTGCGGTATTTTGCAGAATTTAGAGTCGCCAAATTTATTTTTGTGTTATGTCTTCATAGAGTGAGTTACAATAGTCGATATGTGATATGACTAATGAATGGATGAGTATGTTTATAGAGGGGGTGAGGGTCTAAAAGTGATGTGATTGAACGTATCAGTTTTAGTTTATGAAAGCATTTCTGGACGACTGAGCTCCTAGTGTAGTCTCTGAATCCTTTTCTCCCTTCTTTGAATACACACCTATCTTGTTTCCTACCCTCCTGCAGGACACATACCACCAGTTTCTCCATTCTCCACTTCAGCACATCCTCTTCCCCTGCGTACAATATAATTTTCCATTACTCCATGGTACTGATCATCTACCTGGAGGAGAGAAACTACATATGGGGCCATCTACAATCAGATTGATGATCTGAACTGCAAGAATCAAATTAGCAGTCTGATTCTAGAAGGACAATTATACAGAACAATATGCAGCTGGCCTCCTCATAGGTGAAAGGCAGTGCAGGACAATACAAAATGGTATTGTTTACTGAGGGGTGGGGGAGATCTGTATGAGCTGCTGTTTCTCTGTATGCAGAATTCTATGTGGCAAGAACAGAGTTCTGTTCAAGACAGGAATTCTGGCAAATTCTGAACCATACAGATTTTCCCTATAACACCACCAGAACCAATGTACCTATAATAAAAAGGTTTTAAATAAAATCAAAATTATGGTTGCATAGAATTAAAAGATTACAAATTCTCACCTCATCAGTTCCTGGACTAAATTCATACCCAATAGCAAAACACTTGAAGCCATAGAAGGAAGCCTTTTCATCTTTGACATAGTCTGATGCAGTCTCCAATGAAAATAGAGCCTCATTTCCTAAGGAAACAAGCAACATTATTAGCTGAACAAATTAAAAAATATATAACCTGAGTGAACGCTTTCCTATTTCACGCCTCTAAAAATATCCTTCCAAGATAGCAGCCAGAAAAAAAAAAAAAGTTACCAACAAAAATTATCAATACAAACATCATACAATAGTGATTCCTAGAAACCTGATTTCTGGAACATGACTATTAAGTTCTAAAAGATACCCATGTCTTCTACTGAGAACTCCCAATGTGCTGACTAGAATAAAGTTGCTAAGGAAAAAGAGATTATGTACTTACCCTGGTAAGCTCTTTTCCAGTAAATAGATGAGACATTCTAGACAACAAGATTACCATACCCGCATGGACTGCAAAATGAATCTACTCTGGATTTTTCACTCTGCCTCCAGTGTACTTCAAAGATCAGCTTAGCGCCCTCTAGCAGTCAGAACCCAAGCATAGAAAGGCACCCACACATGTTAAGTAGAGGCACCAGTAACCACAGGCTAAACCAGGGCTGCCCAAATCCAGTCCTCGAGATCTACTGGCAGGCCAGGTTTTCAGGATATCCACAATGAATATGCATGAGAGAGATTTGCACACCAAGAAGGCAGTGCAGGCAAATATTTCTCATGCATATTCATTGTGGATATCCTGAAAACCTGGCCTTCCAGTAGATCTCAAGGATTGGACTTGGGCAGCCCTGGGCTAAACTATCGTTCTGCTCATAAACAACTAAACAGTACCGTTAGCCATCAACACAGGCATCAAAGGAGCTCAGAAACTAATCCCAAGCTGAACATATGTACAGATTCTTCACAACCCCAAAGGGCTGGCCAGTCACCAAGAATCAGCTTGGAGAAGCATAAGTAGACTGAAAATTGAAAGCAGGCGCAGGAAGGACAGGGTGGGGAGTGTAGAATGTCTCACCTATCTAATGGAAAAGAGCTTAGCAGGTTAAGTACATAATTTCTTTTTCCAGTGCAATAGGTAAGACATTCTAGACAACAGAGACATACAAAAGCAGTCCCCCTTAAAATAGCTAGGGTGGGCTTGCTAAGCCTGCCCTTAAGACCGAGGACCCGAAGGCAGAGTCCTACGCGGCAGCAACATCCACTCTGTAGAACAAGGCAAATGTGTGACGCGAAGACCACATGGCCGTCTTGCAAATCTCTTCAGGAGAGCGTTGGTTCCGTAACCAGCTGCTCCATGAAACAGTCCCTTATCGCCTCTAGGAATTTAGTTTCTCTCGTGCAAATTGAGAGCCCAATGTCCCAGTCTATTCCCGGATAGTTGAAATCCCCCATAACCACCACCCTTCCACTTTTGCACACCTGCCTCAGTTCGGCCTCCAGGTCCAGGTCGTTTGCTTCTGGCTGTCCTGGTGGGCGATAGTACAGTCCCAGTTTGATGTCAGCTCCTTCCCCTCCTGTCAGCTTAACCCATTGTGACTCCAGACTGTCTGCCTTTATCGTTGTTTCTGTTCTGGATGAAGGAATGGAGTCCTTTATATACAGTGCTATTCCTCCCCCCTTCTTGTGTGCCCTGTCCCTCCTGTAGAGTTTGTACCCTGGCAGGGCCACATCCCATTTGTTGTCCTCTGACCACCATGTCTCTGTGATTCCTATTATGTCTAGGTCCTTATTTCTGGCTATAACTTCTAGCTCCCCCATTTTAGTCCTTAGGCTCCTAGCATTTGTATATAGGCAATTTAAGTCCCAGTTTGTTACCTTTTCTTTCGGATCTACTCTTGATCCAACACCGCGGATGACTTCTTTTCTCTGAGAAGCATATCAACTTCCGGAGTCGAATATCCTTTATGTTCTAGGGCAGCATGCTCAAGAGTCATGCCGTAAGTGCAAAGCGACCTACCTGGATCTTCCATGGCCACTGGACCCTGACTGAGATGGTCTGAATAGATGCTCAGATGAAGACTGCATCCTATGTGCAGCAGCAGCAAATCCACGGTCTTCCAATCAGGTGCCACCAGTATGATGCTCCTGGGATGACACACAATCCTCTGAAGGATTCTGGTGATCGTTGGCCATAAACGGAGAAAAGACATAGAGAAGAACTCCCGAAGGCCACTGTTGCACTAGAGCAAGGGTACCCAAATGGTTGATTGCAATCGACCAGTAGATCGCAAAGCCAACGCGAGTCGATCGTGTTGCCTTTGCAATCTTGTTCTTCCTGCCTCCCCGAGCCATGCCAGGCGCGTAAAAGCACCAGACCCACAAGCCTTCACCTCCGATGTCAATTCTGATGTTGGAGCGGAAGTTCTGGGCCAGCCAATATGCCTGGCTGGCCTGGAACTTCCTCTCCGACGTCAGAATTGATGTTGGGGGGGGGGGGGGGGGAGGCTTGTGGGCCCGGCATGGCTCGGGGAAGCAGGGAGAAATCTTCATGGTGGCTTGGGGGGTGGGGCAGAGAGAGAGAAAGAATTGGGGAAGTGGAGAAATTGGCACAATGGCTTGGGGGGAGGCAGGGGGAGAGTGAAAGAAAGACAGGTAGGCAGGGGGAGAGAGAAAGAAAGAGAGAAATAAAGAGAGGGGAGCAGAGGGAGAGAGAAAGAAAGAGAGAAATAAAGAGAGGGGAGCAGAGGGAGAGAGAAAGAAAAAGGCAGAAAAAAAGAAATATTGGATTTACAGAAGAAGGAAGTGCAATCAGAGACTCATGAAATCACCAGACAAAAAGGTAGGAAAAATGATTTTATTTCAATTTAGTGATCAAAATGTGTCCGTTTTGAGAATTTACATCTGCTGTCTATATTTTGCACTATGACCTCCTTTAACTAAACCGCGATAGTGGTTTTTAGTGCAGGAAGCCTATGAGCGTTGGGAGCTGTGAGGGGCATTCAGCACAGCTCTCTGCGCTAAAAACTGCTATCACAGTTTAGTAAAAAGGGGAGGGGGTATATTTGTCTATTTTTGTATAGTTGTTACTGAGGTGACATTGCATATTTTAAAGTCATCTGACTTGACCTCTGAAAAAAACCCCAAATACAAATGATAATTAACATTTTCTCTGCATTCAGTGTGCTTTGTGCTTTTTAAAATTTTATTCTTGATAGATCATTTTGACTTGGTCATTTTAAAAGTAGCTTGCAAGCCAAAAAAGTGTGGGCACCCTTGCACTAGAGCATCAAGGCACTTGCTTCCGGGCTCGAATCAGTGACTGAAGAAGCACTGTGCCTTCTTGTTTCTTGCCCTGTCCATGAGGTCAATGCTGGGCTGGCCCCAGCATCACACAATTGTCTGGAATGCCTCCAATGAAAGGGCCCACTCGCCCAGATCCATAGTCTGTCAGCACAGAAAATCTGCTTGAACGTTGACCACTCCAGCCACATGCGCTTCCGTCAGCACTAGATGATGATGTTCAGCCCAAAGGAAAAGCAGGCAGGCTTCCTGAGCCAAGGGAAAACTCTTGGTCCCTCCCTGGCGACTGACATAGGCCATCGCTGTCACATTGTTGGAGATGCCAGGGTCACCTGCAATGCTCTCAGGGAGAGACGAATGGCCCTGAGTGCCAGACGATTGATTGACCACCTTTTCTGAGAAGGAGTCCAACAGCCCTGAAGAGGACAATAATTGCAGTATGCTCCCCAGCCCCAAAGGCTGACATCTGTCATCACCACAGTCCAGGAGGCAATGTGCAACGGAGTGCCCTTACAGAGTGATTAAGGACGAAGCCACCAGTACATGCTCGCTTGGGCCTCCAAAGTCCATGGCAAACATATCTGCAAAGCCTCTTAGTGGGGTGCCCAGCGGGACAGCAAAGCATGCTAAAGAGGATGCATGTGCACTATCGCCCAAGGGATGACATCCAGCGTGGCCACCATGGATCCCAGAACCTGTAGGTAGTCCCACGCCGTAGGAGACGACTTCTTCAAAAGAGCCATAATCTGAGCACACAACTTTTGCCTGCGAGACTCAGGATGGTAAACACGGTACGCTGCCACATCTAAAAGAACTCCCAGGTATTCCAGCAACTGCATGGGCATCAGATGACTCTTCCTGTTGTTGATAATCTAGCTCAGGTCTTCCAGCACCTGCATGGGCATCAGATGACTCTTCCTGTAGTTGATAATCTAGCCCAGGCTCGTGTCGCTCCTCGATCAGTAGGGGGCTCTGATTATCTAGATAAGGGTGAACCTGCAACCCTATCTTCCTCAGATTAGCCGCCATTACCACAATTATCTTGGTGAAGGTCCGGGCTGCTGTTGCTAGCCCAAAGAGCAGGGTCTAAAACTGGTAATGCTGACCCAGAACATGGAACTGCAGAAACTTGCAGTGGGCCGGAAAAATGGGAATGTGCAAGTACACCTCTGTCAGATCCAGGGAGACCAGAAATTCCCCTGGAACCACTGCTGCAATGACCTACCGCACAGTCTGCATTCGGAATCGAGGAATTTTGAGCGTCGCATTCACATGCAGAATTGGTCTCCAATCTTCTGATCCTTTCTTTGGTATGATAAAGTATACAGAGTATCTGCTTGAGCTCGAGAGGTGTATGGCACCAGCTCTATAGCTCGAATATTCGGGCACCTGGATGAAGAATCCATGAACCAATCTGACGAGGTTTGGAAAATTCCAGCTTGTAGCCTGACCAAATAATTTCCAAGTCCCATTGGTCTGCTGTAATGCGCATCCAGGCAGGCAGAAACTCAGAGAGCCGGTCCCCTATCCGCAGAAGGGCAGGTTGCTCTCTGGCGTCATTGTATCTTTCAGACAGTTCGTGCAGGATGGGAGGCGGAAGGTTGGGAATGCCTGTAGCCTACATACTGACCCCGGGAACTCTGTGAAGATCTCTGCAACGAGGAAGCAACATATTGCCAGTAGTCACGAAAATGTATGTGGGAGCCACAAAAATTAGAACGCTTAGAACCCCTGGAAGATCTGGCTCTACCAGGTAGGGTCTTCAGGCAACAATCCAATACCGAATCCATGAGTCCCTTACCAAATAACAACTGTCTCTTGAAAGACAGCCACGCTAAAGTTGCCTTGGAGGTGGAATCACAGTCCACTGCCCAACCCAAAGCATTCGCTGTGCCAAAATAGAATACGCTGACACCTTTTCCTGCATTTTCAAAAGATCATATAACGCATCTGAAGAGCCATCAGAAGCTGAGGAAGCTCCACCACATCAGTCTCCAGCGTACGCAGTCGAGAGATACAGGCACATGCCACAAAAGATGTCGTCACTGCTGCCTTAATGCCTAAATTGGCTGTCTTGAAAATTTTCCTGAGGATCACATCCACACGGCAGCCCTTCATATCCTTCAACACCACTCCCCCATCACTGGGAAGAGAGGTGCACCTAGTCACCTGAACCACCAAGGCATCCACTTTGGGCTGTCCCAGAGCTGCTGGCACTCCTGTGCCATAGGATACAAACCGGGCATAGCCCTAGCATTTCAGGACCTTCTAGAGAGTCAAACTGCTCAGAGACCATACAACTCATATCCGAATGCCAAGGAAAGGTCACAGATTGCGAGCGCACACTACAAAGCCAGGGAAAAGAAGATGTAAAAATAACTGGCTGAGGGGACAAGTTCAATTCCTGTAAAGATTCAGCAATCAGATCAGGCAAAGTCGCAAATTTAAATAAGCGCAGCACAGTCGGATCACCACCAGGATCTGGAGCCCCTAAGGGACTCGTTGATCCAGTACCTAAGTCCGGATCCCCCAATCTGGGAAGGGCTGCACTATCAAAGAAAGGCTCAGAGAGGTCAGGATCAGCCGCCGGATCCCCTAGAACAGGAGTCAGAAGAGGAATAAGTGGAGGGGATGGAGGAGGGGAACTCAATGAGGGTGCTCTGCCGCCAACAGAGGAGGCGGAAAACATCCAGCAGCAGAACCTCTGGTCTGAAATTCAAACCACAAAAATCTCAGGTCCCTGGAGCACAATCATCCTTCGATGACTTAGACTTGCGTTTCTTAAGCTGAGGAGGGTCCACCACCTGGCTGCCCAAAAAAAAACAGCAGAGTCAAGCCCTGAAAGCAATGGTGGCCACCCCGCTTGACTAGCTGAGCATAGTATCACCTGCTTCTGTGAGGGGGAAGCAGAGCTGGTAGCTACTGTCCCCCCCCTCCCACATCATGCGGCACATGGCGCAAGGATGCTCAAAAGTGCTAAATTTGCACAATGTTCACAAGAGGAGACTTTGAAGATTCCATCCCAGCAAATTTCTTGACAAAAAACAGAGTTTTGAAGAAGCAGGGAGAAGATGAAAAAAAAATTGCTAAAAATCCAAAGATGGCCACTGACACCAAATTCTCGCCAAAAATGTACTAAAATAAATACTTCCCAAAAATAAAAAATGGCAATTTTAGAATTTTTCAGGTAGGGGCACACTTAAAAACAGAAAACCCCACGAAATTAACTTTTCAAAATCACTGTGAGATCCTGTCAGCTCTGCTGTATTCACTGTTACCAGAGACACCTGCTTCCAGCTCTCAGTCAGTAGCCAGCTAGAATTCACTGCCACACTGCTGGGAAAGCCTTCTCCAAGGTGATCTTTGAGCTGCCAGTCAGATTCCACTGTCTGACAACTCCTCCACCCCTGCAGAACACTGGATGCATACCAGGACAGCTGGTATGCTGCAGGACACTGCTGAGCCCCCTATGCGCACCTAACAGTCTGAGCTCAACCCCCACTTAGTGGATGGTGAAACAACTTCAGGGACAGTCCTGAGCTCCAAGGATTACTATGTATATCTCCCTGTGTCCAGCTTCTTCCCTCTCTCAAACTCTCTTTGCTCCCTACCTCTGCTATGTTCAATATTTCACACACTCTTCCTTCATCCCCTTGATTCAGCTTTTCTCTCTCCCTTCCCTCTCCTCCTTCCTGGAGGTTCTGCAGCTCTCTCCCTTCCCTCTAGCCCCCTTTCCCATAGATCCAATACCTCTAGCCCCTCTCTTCAGTGCTCAGGTGTGGGTCTGGCACCTCTCGCTTACCTCCAGCTCCAGTCCCCCACCACATGGGTCCAGCACCTCTCTCTTCCCCCCAATCCCCAGACCAGATCCAGCACCTGTTTCCCTTCTATTCAGCTCCAGCCAGCCAGTCCAGCAGACCAAGTAATCCCCTCCACCCTTTGGGGATGCAGCAGCAGCAGCCCTCCATGATTGCGGATACGGCAGCCCGACTCCTAATCTCTCCTAATCGCAGATCCAATGATTACGTGTCAAACAGCAAAACAAACCCCAAAAAACCAACCCCGAGTCCCTCACCGGGTTGACACCTTTACGCCTCTTGCACCAGGTCTATCAGCCTCTTAGAAGATTCATTGAAGACAAGGCAACATCACAGGCCTACTCTGGGATCTTCTTCCAGCTTAGTCCCTCCTTCCAATTTAACTTCTGGATCAGAAAATGTGTGATTGAGGGGAAAACCACGCAGTGAGCCATTTTGTGCATTAGGTTGGCAAATGTGATTGTTGCTAAAGCTGTCAAAACAGGTTTAACGACTATCGCTGGCTTTAGTGTATCTGGGCACAAGTGATTAAAAGGAAGTTTTCATCAATTAGGTTAGGACAAAGCTAAGATTCCAAGATCCCAAGATACTGTGGGTTGCTTGATGGGCCATTCACTGGAAGCATGCCCCTCATGAAGTGGACAACCAAAGACTGAGCAGAGATGGGCTTATCTTTATAAAGTGAAAAGCTTCAACTGCTGAGGTGAACCCTTATTGAGTTGGTCTTTAGACTGACCTCTGACAGGTGTAGAAGGTATTCAAGCAGTTTTTATGTAGGACAGAAAAATGGATCTAGGGCCTTGCCCTCACACTAGACAGCAAAGCTCTTCCATTAGAAACCATATGACCTTATAGTGTAATCTCTCCTGCAGTAATCAATTTGAGATGTCACAAGAGCAAGATAGACAACTTTTTACAGTTCAAATCTGATTTAAGACAAAGTTTGATTTTAAAACTGATGAAATATGTTGAGTGAAAGTTAAATGTGAATTTATAGTAACTCCTAAATATTTAAATGATGTAATGGATGGAACTGGTAAGCTAAACAAAATAGAGGTGGTTTGTCAGAATAGGATTATGGTCTGTGAGCCAACAAGCTGTAGACTTAGACAGGTTTAATGCATGCCTATGGTCATGAAGCCAAATAGAAACTGCACCTAGGCAAGATTGTAAAGGTGATAAATCTAAAAATTCAGCTGTAGTATGGTGAAGGAAAGGATATCATTAGCAAAATTGTAAGCACTAATGCTGTGTTCCTAAACCAAAGGTGCCAGAGGACTAAGGAATAGATTAAAGAAGGTTGGGGATAGAATGGAGCCCTGAGAAACCCTATAATGAACTGGTTGAGGATTTGATAAAAACGACTGCCATGATCATTTAAATGTGTGATTCTGTAGAAAAGAACTGAACCAAACTAATACAGTTCCATAATATCAAGAGAGGACGGTCGCTGCAGTAGCAAGAAATTGTGACAAAATCAAAAGCGGCAAAGAGATCTAATGATACTGCCAGGGCAATAAAGCCATTCTCAAGTTTGCTACAAACTTCACAATGAAGGGAGGTTAGAATAGTCTCCATGCTAAAGCCTATCTGAAAACCCAACTGTCTGGGATGTAATGCAAAAGATGATTCTAAAAAGGTTTGCAATTGAGAGATCACAATTTTTTCATATGACCAATTGGGCAGAATAGATACGTGAGCCTCAGGGATTCAAAGCAGGCAATAAACCCTATAGAACCACCTTTCTTTCAGAGTAGAAACTTCCTGGTCTTTGGGACTTTCTTTCCCCTCAGGCTCCAACTATTCTTTATGGGTGTCTATAGTGAGGCTTAGCATTAATGCCTGCTTCATTGTGGATTCTATTCCCTTCTTGGCTAACAGAACTTCCTGTCATGGAGGTGAGGTGAGGTGACTGACAATAAAATCTATCGAGGGGTTGACCCACGTTTGAAATATTTTTTTTAGGCAATGTTCACATTAAGTAACATTACTTGATTCAGACAATTGTCCTTCCCTGCCATCTAAATGGCTCTGAGCATCATCTCATGGAAGATAGCACATCTTCACATCTTGACTGCCTCCTGACACAGGAGGTATGAACCCATACCTCCCTTCTCATTGACCCAATACATTGCACTTTGGTTGGCTGCTTGGGTCAAGATAATTTGGTTTGCTAGCCACTCTAAAAGCCTTTAGAGAGTGATTTGCTGCCCACTCCTGAGCATACCTTTGATCCTGGGTGCGGTGCCCATCTACATGAGTTCCCCACCCCAGGTGGATGCAGGCAGGCCCTTGTTCAAATTGTTGCAAATTAGCCACCAAAATAGAAATGTGTGAAGGTTTGAAAGTAGGAGGTTTCCCCATAGCTCAAATCCACTGGGAAGAAAGGAGCCATTGAGCTTCTCTTAAATAGCGACATGCTGTAGGTATAACATGAATGGTGGAGGCCTTGGGGCCTAGCAATCTCAACATTTGCTAGACTGAAACCCTTTGATTCTGGCACACCTATTGAACCACTGAAATTAGAGACTTGTTGGGTTGGGAAAAAACACTAGCTCAAGTCATATCTTACAGGGCTCCAATGAACTCGTTTTTGGAAAGGGCCAAGGTAGGACTTGGAATTGTTTAAGATGAATCCTAGTAGCTCCAGCACCCAAATCGTTCTGTGCATTGATTCATTTGTACCTTCCATTGATATGCTCTTGATCAGCAACCCCTTCTTCAGTCTGCATAGCAACACTGCCTAAGTGAAAACTCTGGGCACAGATTCAAGACCAAATGCCAGGACACAATACTTGTAGCGATGTTCCCCCTACTATAAAATTCAGGTATTTCCTGTAAATGAAGTACAACTGTAAGTGGATATAGGTGTCCTTCAAATCCAGACAGTATAGCCCAGGGGTGGTCAAACTTTTTGACTTGTGGGCCACAATGAGTTCTTAAATTTGACAGAGGGGCCAGACCCCGCGAGCTAGGTCCCCGTCCCCGCAAACCATTTGAACCCATCCACACAAGCCTCAAATAGTTTTATACTGAACTTATTTTATTAAAGTATAAAAAGAAACAATATTCTGTACAATTGTCATTTTATAAATCAAAGTTTAAGCTGATAAACTAGAGAGAGAGATGTTCAGCCGACAGGGCTTTGTTTATAAATGTTTATCAACACAACTAATACACTACTTTATCCTAAAGCAAAAAAAAAAAAAAAAAGAAATATAATTTTTTTTCTACCTTTGTTGTCTGGTTTCTGCTTTCCTCAGCTTCTCCTCATTCAATTCCTTCCATCCACTGTCTGCCTTCTCTCTACCTCTTCCATATGCTTTGCTACTGTGCCTTTCCCTTCCATCTCTCTCTCCACCCCCCTGCCCCCCCATTGGTCTGGCGCTCATCTTCTTCCCTCCTCTCCCCCCATAGTCTGGCATCTCTCTCTTCCCCATTTCCCTTCAGCAGCGTCTTCTCCCCACTCTCTCTTCCCCAGTTCCCTTCAGCAGCATCTTCTCCCCTCTCTCTCTTCCCTAGTTCCCTTCAGCGTCTTCTCCCCTCTCTCTTCCCCATTTCCCTTTGGCGTTTGTTCCTCTCCTCCACCCCTCCCCTCCTTCCCTCCAGCCCTCTTCGCACAGTCCAGCAGTCCCCTCCCTTCCTTCCTTCCCCTTACCTTTGTGGCGATGTTTACTTTTCTTTCTACAAGCAGCCAGAGCCTTGAAGTCGCATGCATCTGCTGGAAAGCTCTCCTCTGACGCAACTTCATTTTTCCGGTTGCGTCAGAGGAGAGCTTTCCGGCAGCCACACACAACTTCAAGGCTCCAGCTGCTTGTAGAAAGAAAAGTAAACATTGCCACAAAGATAATTCGGCGGGCCAGATTAAAAAACTAAACGGGCCGGATATGGCCCACGGGCTGTAGTTTGCCCATGACTGGTATAGCCAATCACTTTCCTGACTAATAGGGAACAGGGTGCTCAGGGAAACCATCTTGAACTTTTGTTTAGTCAGGTTTGATATCAATCTTCAAGTGGAAAGCACTAATAGCATTTAAATGAACTCTTGAGTTTGTTTACAATCCAGAAATAGAAAGCTGGATGAAAGAGGGAATATGGCCAAGTCTAATGTCCTGGAGATACACCAGATTGAGAATCTGCTCCATTTACATTGGTAACAAAATCTGTGTAGAAGGCTTCCTTGAAGCTTGGAGTATCACTGAAATTTAAGCTGAGAGATGCATGGAAGCTAATGTAGGGCTTCAAAAGCAGGCCATCAAGGAAACATAGAAACATGACGGCAGATAAAGGACAAATGGCCCATCTAGTCTACAGGGCTTCATGTGAGAAAGAGAATCCTTCATTCTGTGTGAGTAGGGTTAAAAAGGATTCAAACTTTAATGGTTGTCTGACTGATAGCTCCAGTAGAAGAGGGAACCAAATTTGACGTGGCTAAAAGGGCACAATCAGGATCATGGCCCCTTGATCATGACACAGCTTGAGAAGAGCTTTCCCTTCAAGAGGTATCCGAGGGAAAGTATACAAGAGGTTGTTCCCCCAGTGAAGTAGCAACACATCTGGAGCTATGTGGGCAGGAGTATAGAGCCTGGAACAGAAGCAAGAATGTTTTCTGTTGAAGGAAAGCAAAGAGATCCATTGATAGGGGCCACCAGAGTTGGAAAATCCATTGAAGGACTGGCATGCTGAGGAACAACTCGCAAGGGTGGAGGACTCTGCTCAATTTGTTCACTAGAGCATTTTATCAGCCAGTTAAATAAATGGCCTTCAAGCAGACAACCAAGCCCATAAGTAAATTGCTTCATGACGAAGGTGGTAATAACTTGTTCCTCTCTGTTTGTTCAGGTAAATACATGGCAACCTGGCTGTCCATGCGAACAAGGACTACCTGATTTCAGGAGGCAATCCTGAAATGTCTTGAGGGCATTCTTAACTGCTAATTGTTCGAGAAGGCTGGAGATCAAGAACCTTGTTATATGGAAACCATCAAGTTGTGCTCCCCAGCCAATCATGGAAGCATCCGTGGCAAGAACCTTTTGATGTAAAGGGTGTTGAAATAGAAGACCCTGAATTAAGTTATGTGGTATTATCTACCATTCAAGAGAGTGGTGTGAGCTGGAGAAACTTGAATGCAAGCAGAGAGTAATCCTTTGACTTTAAACTACTGGAAAAAAAGTTCATTGAGTCATATGAAGTGAGTTTGAGCTAAAGGTGTTACGTAGACCAGTGGTTCCCAACCCTGTCCTGGAGAACCACCAGGCCAGTCGGGTTTTCAGGATAGCCCTAATGAATATGCATGAAAGTGATCCGCATATAATGGAGGTACCAGGAATTCAAATCTGCTCCATGCATATTCATTAGGGCTATCATGAAAACCCGACTGGCGTGGTGGTCCTCCAAGACAGGGTTGGGAACCACTGATGTAGACCATTGAGGTCATGTAACCAAGGAGGTATAGCATTTGATGAGTGGAAATATACTTGGAGATTTTAGAGAGAGCTGAACTAAATTGTGTGCTTCCTGCAGCAGAATGTTTGACCTTGGACTATGCCCAGGAGACCCTGATAAACTCCAAGCTCTGAACTGGCTGAAGATGAGATTTTGAATAATTTATCACAAACCCAAATAGCTTGAGATGGCGAATGAGAGAGGATTGCAGTTTGAGTCACTTGTTTTGAAGCTGCCTTGTTTAACCATTCGTCGAGGTAGGGAAAGACATACATGCCCTACCTGTACAGTTTTGCAACTACCACTATGGGGCATTTTGTGAATACACGAGTGGCTTAGGCATTGCTGAATGGCAAAACTTTGTATTAATAATGTAATTTTGAACTGCAAGTGAAAGAACTTCCTGTGAGCAGGGAGAATGGATATATGGGTGTATAATTATTTCAGATCTAGAGAGCAAAGCCAGTCATTGAGCTGCACAATGGAAAGAATTATTTTTCTTTCTTGAGGTATCTGTTCAGGTCTCAGATATTGACAATAAGTCAAACTCATCTTGTTTTCTTTGGTATTAGAAAATATCTGGAGTTGAACCCCCCAACCCTCTCTAGCAGAAGAACAGGCTCTATGGTATGTTGCTGGAGGAGAGTCAAGAGCTCCTGTTTCAGAACAGTTTTCTGGAATGAGTTGAAACAACACTCTTTTAGTGAATTGTCAGGAGATCTACTATGCCAATGCAGAGCATATTCCTTTTGAATGATGCACTCATTACAGCCCTTTGCACCAGTGCAGGGCCACTCAGCCTGAGTTCAAGCACCTGATAAATCAGGGGTGTGTAGAGCTTCCAGGGGAATGTATCTTGAACTATCCACAATCCTAGTGCAGGCCGGCTAGGTAGGTGCCCTGCGAAAGGGTTGCCACCCCAGATACAGTCCTCTGATCTAGAGACTGTATTCTTCTAGACAGAGCTGTCCCAGAAATCCTGGGAAACTTTGGAGTACGGTGAAGCCATGAACTTCAGAATAAAACCCTAAAATAATAAATATGCATGGTGGAGTGGTTGGGTGTGTGGTGCAGTGGTTGTGGATTTGAATCTTGCACTGCTCCTTGTGACCCTGGGCAAGTCACTTAATCCCCATTGCCCCAGTTACATTAGATAGAGTGTGAGCCCACTGGGACAGTTAGGGAATAATGCTTGAATACCAGAATAATTTGTAATCTGCATAGAATTGTAGGATATGCAGAATATAAATTAGTTTAAAAAAAAAACCCCAGAAGAAAAGACACCTTCTCAACTTGCTTGCAGAAGGCAAAACTGAGGAGATGGGACACTGCCCACTGACAAAAGGAGGCGGAGCTGAAAAGCTATGGATGACTCCTGCAAAACTTGTGAATAACCCTCTCATCAAGACTAATGCTCCTTTTGCACTGGAATGAGATTGTGAAATACACACCGACAATCAGAACTTTTTTTTTTACCTGGTAGTACTATGACCATAGTTGGCCACCCAGTTGAGCCTGAAAATTTCTTGAATTCTATCCATGAATTGAGGCTTTCATGAGGAGCAATCTGCTTTGGTCCAAACCCAGAGTTCTGGATAGTCCTAATAGGAATTAGCAAGCGGAGAACATCCTCAGACTGCGCAGTTCCACACTGGGGATCAAATTCTAAAGATATCCACCGGACACATTCTGGAAAAATCACCTGAAATAAACCACAGACAGAAACTAACACACACTTGTAAATGTTTCAGTTTTTAGAAGTATGCTATTTGTTTATATGTAAACTATAAATAGCTTTATAATGATCTACCCTTCCTTCTCAAGCTCTCATTTCATTGTTGCCTAAGGGCTCATGTTACTTCCTGTCACCTCTTCGGCTTCCTATTATTCTTCTCCCTCCCGGCATACCCATACACTCAAACTGCCCTCTTTCTCACCATTTAATTTTCACTTCCACGCATTCCTTAATCTCATGCTCCCTCTTATTCCACTCAATCTACAGTCATTCATTTCTACTCAAGCAGATGGTAAAATCAAATTACCTGAGGTTCTTTTCATTCTCAAAATTGAGGGACATCATCTGATGGAGCCAAGAATGGGATAACAACTTCTACAACTTCAGTAAATTTCTTGAAGCTTTTATGGCATCACCATATATGTATCCAAAAATATATAGGAGTAGGCTTTTTACAACAAAACAATATTTATAAGCAGCAAGGTTGTAATCCACAACGTAAGACAATAGAAGAGTTTTGCAGAGTTTGTGTAGTCAGGGATCTCAAAGTCCCTCCTTGAAGGCCGCAATCCAGTCGGGTTTTCAGGATTTCCCCAATGAATATGCATTGAAAGCAGGGCATGCACATAGATCTCATGCATATTCATTAGGGAAATCCTGAAAACCCGACTGGATTGCGGCCTCAAGGAGGGACTTTGAGACCCCTGGTGTAGATTGAACATTATTACATTGTTATGGATT
The DNA here is from genome assembly GCF_902459505.1 of Geotrypetes seraphini. Classification (NCBI taxonomy): domain Eukaryota; kingdom Metazoa; phylum Chordata; class Amphibia; order Gymnophiona; family Dermophiidae; genus Geotrypetes; species Geotrypetes seraphini. Next base: position 87,289,264 of record NC_047089.1, on the reverse strand, counting down.
ACAATCTTCGGCTGACACATTAGGAAGTGGAAGGAAGACTGTGCAATATGATTTCAGTTAGATTGATTCTTCCTTTTTTCACTTTTGGAGTATGCTCTGTTTAAGAAATTTTTGCTTTTTTGTGTGTGTTTAGAGACTGAATTTTTGAGTATTTTGTATTGTAATACTAACCAGTTTTTTGACAGAATTTTTTCTCCCTGGAGTTTTTTCTTCCCAGTCATTTTCCAGTTTTGGTCAATGAGAATATTAGGGACTCCTTTGGAAGAATAATCCAGTGTTGGATTGTAAGATCCTCGTGGAGCTTTGAGGCCTGTTTATTAATATTTGATTAAAGTTGATCATGGTCATAACTGTAAAACATAAGCAGGCTTGCTGTTTATAAATATCAGATACATGTGGCATAAGAGAATGATGTGAATAACATGAAGAAAGACCTGGCGAAGCTTGAAGAATGGTATGAAATTTGGCAGATAAAATTTAATGCTAAGAAATGCAACGTCATGCATTTGGACTGCAAAAACCTGAGGGAACGGTACAGTTTAGGGGGTGAAGAACTCATGTGCATGACAGAAGAGCGGGACTTGGGTGTGATTGTATGTGATGATCTTAAGGTGGCCAAGCAGGTTGAAAAGGTGATGGCAAAAGCTAGAAGGATGCTAGGGTGCATAGGGAGAGGTATGGCCAGTATGAAAAAGGACGTATTGATTCCCCTGTATAAGACTTTGGTGAGACCTCATTTAGAATATTGTGTACAATTCTAGAGACCGAACCTTCAAAAAAATATAAAAAGGATGGAGTCGGTCCAGAGGATGACTACTAAAATGGTGCATGGTCTTCATCATAAGGTGTATGGGGACAGACTTAAAGATCTCAATCTGTATAATTTGGAGGAAAGGCAGGAGAGGGGAGATACGATAGAGAATTTTAAATACCTACTTGATGTAAATGCACCTGACTCGATCTCTTTCATTTGAAAGGAAGCTCTGGAATGAGAGGGCATAGGATGAAGTTAAGAGGAATAATATAAGGAAATACCTTTTTTACAGAAAGGGTGGTAGATGCATGGAACAGTCTCCCAGTAGAAGTGGTGACGACAGAGACTGTGTCTGATTTCAAGAAAGCCTGGGATAGGCACGTGGGATCTCTTAGAGAGAGGAAGAGATAATGGTTACTGCGGATGGGCAGAATTGATGAGCCATTTGGCCTTTATTGGCCATCATGTTTCTAGTAGACAATACAATGAAAACCAAACAAAGACTGCAGACAATGTACACGATGCAGGCAAGAATTTATTGCACCAAAGTTAAAATGCAGTAATATAAAAACCTTTTTACCAACCAAGAGACCCAACACGTTCCGTGTTTCGGACAACACGCCTTCGTCAGGGGTCCATGGTAAATAAGGTATAAAATGTACCGCAAGAAATGAAGATAACAACAAATGCCTGACTGTTGAATACGCCGAAAACGCTACAGCGTTTTCTCGGCGTATTCAACAGTCAGGCATTTGTTGTTATCTTCATTTTTGCGGTACATTTTATATCTTATTTACCTTGGACCCCTGACGAAGGTGTGTTGTCCGAAACACGGACCGTGTTGGGTCTCTTGGTTGGTAAAAAGGTTTTTATATTACTGCATTTTAACTTTGGTGCAATAAATTCTTGCCTGCATCGTGTACATTGTCTGCAGTTTTTGTTAGGTTTTCCTGTTTCGATGGTTTTCCTGCAGATTTGGTTGGATTTATTTTTGTTACTGACAATACAATGAAACCTTCTACCCAATGTGCGGCAGTGGTCAAAAAAGCAAGCAGGATGTTAGGAATTATTTTAAAAAAGGATGGTTAACAATACTAAGAATGTTATAATGCACCTGTATCATTCCATGCTGCAACCTCATCTGGAGTATTGCATTCAATTCTGATCTCCTTAATTCAAGTAAGATATAGTGGCGCTAGAAAAGGCTCAAAGCATTCCCCTTTCACCCGGCTGCGAAGGAGGCACTGATCCCGTGGGGCTGAGCAAGATTTCGCTTCCTAACGCCAACGCTTCCCTCGCGTTCGGCTCTGCAGGAACGCCCCGAGGCGGAGACGAAAAGAAGCTGGTGATCACTCCCTGCCACGGAAAAGTAGGCTCTACTGTCTATGGAGCTATTGGGCTTGCTGGCTCCCCAGGACTCTACGGCCGGATTATCTACACCAAAAGAGGCTATAGGAATTCCAGCAGTGCAAGGGGAATTACCAACTCTTCAACCCCTTGAGAGACCTGCCGAAATAACTTTGAAATCAATTTGGACTGCAATGGACTCCCTCCACAAAATGTGAAAATGCAAAAGTTTAAAGAGGATTTAAAAGTCCAAGGGGAGAAGGTTAAATCCTTAGAACAATCTGTTCAAGGAGTTCAGTCTTCTTGTACTTCAATTATTCAGGACAAATTGGTGCTTTTGAGGAAAATGGAAAATATGGAGAATTATACCAAACAGTTGAATTTAAGAATTTTGAATTTCCCAAAAACACTTACAATGTCCCCAACAGAGTTGTTTTATAAATTTTTGAAAGAAGTCTTTAAATACCCTGAAGACGGGCTTTCTCCTCTACATAAAATATACTTTATACCTACTTCTGTTAAAAAACCTTCTTCTTCATAAGTTTTTCAATCTAATGTTGATTTGTTAAGTCCTATGAACTTATCTAGAATTCTGGAGATTTCAGAAGAAGAAGGTGTAGTTCGAGCAACACTTCTAGTGGCATTTGTATTTCTACAAGATAAGGAAGCGTTTCTTCACCTATTTTTTAGTTAAGAGAAGTCTCCTATATGGATGACAAGATTTCTATATTTTCAGATGTCTCTAGAAAAACAAAAATAAGAAGAAGATTCCTAGAATTGAAAGATGTTAAAACATTGGGGCAAAAAAAAAAAAAAGAAAAGGCTCAAAGAAGAGAGACCAAAATGGTAAAGGGGAAGGAACTCCTCTCAAATGAGGAAAGACTAAAATGGTTAGGGCTCTTCAGCTTGGAAAAGAGAAGGCTGAGGGAAGATATTGAAGTCTACAAAATCCTGAGTAGAGTAGAATGGGTACAAGTGGATCGATTTTTCACTCCATCAAAAATTAGAAAGACTAGGGGACACCCGAAGTTACAGGGAAATACTTTTTTTTTTTTTTTAATTATATATTTATTGAATTTTTCAATATAATCAAGCATAACTTGTACAGAAAGGAAATTCAGCAAGAGAATAAAAGAATAGACATTATAATAAAACATCAAATATTAAATATAAGCTTAAATCTCAACTCAAGCCTTCAAGAGGGATCCAAGGTGGATGATAGGCGAATAATAATAAAGGAAAATTAAGTTCAAAGATATTAACTAGTTGACTGAGGTTAATACACCCTTTCTTAAACTTAGCACTCATGTTCCATCTTTCTCCAAACATGAAATTGAGAGAAAGGTTGTCAGTTGAGATGGCTCAAAGAAAACGGGGAAATACTTTTAAAACCTATAGTAGGAAATTTTTTTTCACTCAGAGAATAATTAAGTTCTAAAACAAGTTGCCAGAGGTTGTGGTAAGAGCAGATAGCATAGCTGGTTTTAAGAAAGTTTGGACAATTTCATGGAGGAAAAGTCCATAGTCTGTTATTGAGAAAGACATGGAGGAAGCCACTGCTTGCCCTGGATCAGTAGCATGGAATATTACTACTTCTTGGGTTTTGGCCAGGTACTAGTGACCTGGATTGGCCACCATGAGAATGGGCTACTGGGCTTGATGGACCACTGGTCTGACCCAGTAAGGCTATTTTTATGTGGTTCCCTGGTCCTGTCTAAATTTTAAAGATTTTACTATAAGTATACTCAGAGAATATGGAACACATCCAAAGCTAGTCTGTCATGAATCTTGTCCTGGAAGAGAACAGTGGAACCATCCTGTTTAGAGGAAATGTGAAAAAATTCACTGTGGGTGTGTCTCAATCAAGGAAAATCACATTTGCTACTCCTGAGTCCACTCGTGCTTGAAATACATGGGTCAGCCTGTCTGCCATTGTCCTCTACCAAATGTGTGTCAGAATCATTCCAGGTCCACATTCCAACAGTTTTCTAACACAGGAAATATGAACCTGTTCTTCCCTGCTTCTTGATGTAGTAAATGGTATCTGATTGTCCATTTGGTCTAGAATTTTATCAACGTAGTCTTTATTACATTTAATAAACTGCTCAGGTGGCCCATACTGTCTTAAACACCAGAAATTTATCTTGACATTTCTTCTGGGCAGACCAGACACACTGAATATGAAATCAATCTACAAGATGACCCCAATCCAGTTTGGATGCTTATGTGATGAGGACAATTTGCACAAGAGGAATCTGAAAAGGAACACCTTTGGCCAGAATTAATTGGTCCATTCACCTGGACAGGGAGTCCCTGAGATGCATGATAACTAAGACTACATCTTATAAGTTCTAAATGGCCTGAGTCCATAGTGAGAAAAATACATTTCGAGATGTGCCAAGGGAGTTATATGCATTGCTGAGGTCAAATGAACCTACAACTTTAATATGCTCCTTTGATGTCTGACTCAGGTCTCTTGCACCACAGGCAATAGCATGGTAATTCTATCTGAAGAAAGCCTTTCACCAGAATCATGTCTGGAAGAGTTCCTATGAATTAAAATTGAGGTTATATGCTCAAGTGGGATTCTGGATAATTTATGTTGAACCCAAGTGATTCCAGCATGGATGTTCCAAGATTGATCAAGAGCCTATTTTCTAAAGTTTGAAACACATGTGCTCTCAATCTCTATATATATAAGTCTCTCATCCAAAAACTGCAACAAAACTATGCATTCTTGGCTCCACAGAAAAATAAAAATTGAGGAGATCCCATTTGACAGCACATCACAGGAATTACAGAACATGTGGGGTGATGCTCTAAAATCTAGAAACTGACTAAAGCTTTTTCCCTATGTTGGGCTCCATTGGATGATATTACTCACTAGTGAGATCATGAAACTGTTGATCTTTAGAAAAATTTAGCCATCTCTGCACTAAACTCTAACCTGTCATACCAATATAGTAAGCTCTAGAAAATGAGGCATTCTACAAAAAGATTATAATCTTACCATGATGATATCTTTTCTAGTAGATAGGTGAGTCATTCTAGTCATGTGGGTTATCTTCCAATGGCCATGAGCCCTCTGCAGAAGGAATCCATTCTGGATGGACTCTCCTCTACTGCCACCTGTAGTTAGTATCCAAGCACAAAGATGTCCATCGACAGTATGTGAAGCAGTCACCAATGGGAACATTCCCAAGAATCAACCATTTTGCTCAACAAGAAAACATTAGAACAACAAACAGCCAATAGCTAGCAAAAATATCAAAGGAGCTCAGGTAATATCCCCGCATGCAAATTGAACATATTTACAGAATTCATCAAGTTCAAAAAGGGCTGGCTGGCATCCAAGAATCAAACTTGGAGAAGCGAAAGTAGAATGAGACCGTAGGCAGGCATAGATAGGACCGGGAGGAAATCTAGAATGACTCACCTATCTACTGGAAAAGATATTATCCAGGTAAGGACGCAATTTTTTTTTCTAGTGCAATAGGTGGGTCATTCTAGACATGTGTGACGTACAAAAGCAGTCCCAAACACCTAGGGTGGGCTGACTGCGCTGACCCTCAAGATTGAGGACCCAAAGGCAGAGTCCTATCTTGCAGCCACATCCACTCTGTAAAATTTGAGAAACATGTGCAGAGTTGTCCAAGTAGTCGCCCTATAAATCTCCACAGGGGAGTTCACCCTAGCTTCAGCCCATGAGAAGGCCATACTCCTGGAAAAATGCACCTTAACAGAAACAGGAGACTTTTTACCATATAGAATGTAGGCTGACGAAATGACCTAAATTGATCCATCTGGAAATAGTGGCCTTGGAAGCAGGAGCACCCTGCTTAGAAGAATGAGTCAGCACAGATAGGGGAGAAATACACTTCCTGATTAACATGGAATGCCAACACCACCTTTGGTAGAAACTAAGAAACCGTGCAGAAAAAGATCCCAGTCTCCGAGATCCTCAAGAAAGGCTCTCTACAAGACAGAGACTGGAACTCCAAGACACGTCTTGCTGAGGTAATGTGACCAGAAAAACTGCATTTAGCATTAGGACCAAGAAAGAAGTTTGGTGAGACCAGACAGAACCAAGTTAAAGTTCCATCAAGGAACTGTGGTTGGATTGGCGAAGAGCACATTTTAGAAATCTGGCCACATCAGGGTGAGACACAAGCAAAGGACTACAATCCTGGACTCTAAAACAAGAGAGACCAGTGATTTGTACCCGAAGCAAAGCCATAGTGAGGCCCTTATTGAGGCTCACCTGAAGAAAGGCTAGCACCACTGAAACTGGAGTAGAATATAATAATAATAATAATTTTATTCTTATATACCGCCATGCCCATCGAGTTCTAGGCGGTTCACAATAATTATATTAGGATCCGCATTGACATGCCGATTTACAAACAATGTATTGGGTTTACAGGCAATGTATTGGATATACAAACAATGTATTGGATTTAGAACACCTTCTGCCGAACATGGCTGAAGAAGCGGGAGTGGGAAGTAGAGAAGGAGGAAAGCGGTCAATAAAGGGGGGGGAAGGGCCGAACGGGCCGATTTACCACGATTTATTGGATTTACAACAACTTTAGCCGAACTTGGCTGATGAAGAAGGAGGAGGGTAAGTGAGCTGGAAGTCAGCGATCAATGAATGGGGAAAGGGGCGGGCGTGTGGCCAGGTAATTCCGGAGAGGGGGCGTTAGGGGGCTTGTTTGTTGAATAGGTAAGTTTTGAGTGTTTTTCTGAAGTCGAGGTAAGTGGGAGCCTCGAGAATCATTTGGGCGATCCATTGGTTCATCTTGGTTGCTTGGAAGGCGAAGGTTTTGTCTAGGAATCTTTTAAGATGACGGAGCTTAAGCGAGGGGTAGGCGAACAGTTGAATTCTACGGGATTTCTTGTTGGTGCAGTAAAGGTTAAAGAGGGGATTGATGTATCTTGGCGAGAGGCCGTTTACCGATTTGTAGCAGAAGCATGCAAATTTGAAGAGTACTCTGGATTCGAAAGGCAGCCAGTGGAGTTGGTGGTAGAAAGGGGTGATATGTTCCCATTTCTTTAGGCCATAGATGAGGCTGTGTTTTGGATCACTTTTAGTCTCCTGGTCGTTTTCTTCGTGGAGTTCAGGTAAATAATATTACAGTAGTCTAGAATGCTGAGAATGGCAGATTGCACTAGAAGGCGGAACGAGGAATCATTGAAGTATTTTTTTATGGTTTGGAGTTTCCAGAGTACCGCGAAACATTTCCTGACGCTGAGGTCGGTGTGAGATTCTAAGGATAAATGTCTGTCCAGCGTAACACCCAGGATTTTTACGGTGTTTTCAAGGGGGAAAGGCCTTCCTTTCAGTTGGATAGTGGTGTCCTTGATTTTGTCGTTGGGGGAGGCCAGAAAAAATTTTGTTTTGTCGGAATTTAGTTTCAGCCTGAATGCTAGCATCCAGAGCTCAATCTGGTAGAGGATATTTGTAATGTAATCAAGTGTTTCAGGTGAGAAACTAGTGAAAGGGATGACTAATGTGATATCATCTGCATAGATGAAAAATTTGAGTTTGAGGGTGTGTAGTAGGTTACCTAGGGAGGCTAGGTAGATATTGAACAGGGTGGGGGATAGGGGGGAGCCCTGCGGTACACCGCAGGTGTTTTCCCAGCAGTATGAGAAAGCGTTGTTCTGGTGTACTTTGTAGGATCTATTTTTTAGGAACCCCTGAAACCAGTTGAGGACCTGATCGGAGATACCAATGTGTGACAGACATTCAAGGAGTATGGTGTGGTCAACCAGGTCGAAGGCACTGCTTAGGTCTAGTTGTACAATCAATGCACTAGAGCCCTGACTAAAGAGCTTGTGGAGATGGTCAGGAAGAGTGGCTAAGATGGTTTCGGTGCTGTGTTCCGTGCGAAAGCCAGATTGATAGTCGCTTAGGATGTTGAATTTTTCTAGGTATGTGGAGAGTTCTACCTTTACTGCCCCTTCTGCTATTTTGGTGAATAAGGGGATGCTTGCGATCGGTCTGTAGTTGGATGGGGAGTTTGGTGATTCTTTTGCGTTTTTTAAAATGGGGGTAATCATGATGTGACCTTGCTCTGGTGGGAAGATTCCTGCGGATAATAGGGAGTTAACCCAAGTCATCATGTTTGCTTTGAAGTGGCTCGGGGCTGCTTTCATGATGTTTGGTGGGCATGTGTCTAATTTGCAGAAGGAGCGGTTGTATTTATTATAGTAGGTATTAAAGGTTTTCCAGTCAATTGTTGAGAATTGTTTCCAGCTAAGGTTTGTTCTGGCTCCTGGGTCTGGTTTAATTATACCCGGGTCTGAGTTGGGTGTATTAGGGTCTGGGAGGATGGGGAACTGTTCGAGGGAATTGGTCTTGGTAGGTAAAGTTGATCTTAATCTTTGGATCTTGTTGTTGAAGAAGTCTGCAAGGGTGTTGGCAGTGAGTGTGGATTCTTCATATATATTTGTGAAGGTATCGATGTTGTAAAGGTCATTAACCAATATATGGCTTCACACTGGACTGGTTGCACCAATGTTGGAAAGTCTGCCACACCTTAGTGAGGGCAGACACAGTAATCAACTTCTTAGATTTCAGAAGAGTAGAAATGACTGCATCAGAATACCCTTTGAGCTCTAATGCTTCACACTCAATAGCCATGCCATAAGAGCAAAGCGATCGGGATTCTCCATGGAGACTGGACCCCGTGAGAGAAGGTCTGGAAGAGCCTACAACTGAAGGCCACAACCTATGTGAAGACACATCAGATTTGCATAACACGGTCTGTGAGGCCAGTCTAGAGTCACCAGAATGACACTTCACTGATGAGTCACAATCTGCCGAAAGACCTGACCTATCATGGGTCAGGGAGGAAAACAATATAGTAGAACTCCCTCTGGCCATGGCTGTACCAGAGAGTCTAGGCACTTGCTTCTGGGCTTGTATCTTTGACTGAAGAATTGAATGGCTTTCGAGTTATTTACTATTGCCATTAGGTCAAAATGAGGTTGACCCCAGTGCTGCACAATGGCCTGAAATGCTGCCAAGGACAGCGCCAACTCACCCGGATCAAAGGTCTGTCTGTTGAGGAAGTCTACTTGAACATTGTTGACTCCCACCACAAGTACTGCCAAAAGAGCCTGGAGATGATGTTCCGCCCAGAGAAAAGAGCAGGCAGGCTTCCTGAGTCATTGAATCACTCTTGGTTACTCCCTAGTAACTGACACATGCCACCGCTGTTGCATTGTCAGAGAAGACTTGGACCACTTGGCCCTCCAGAGTCGTCTGCAATTTCACCAGAGCCAAGCGAATGGCCCGCAGTTCCAATCAGTTGATTGGCCATTTATTTTGAAAGGGTGTCCAACACCCCTGAATGGGACGACGGTTGCAATGGGCTCTCCAGCAGTGGAGACTGGCATCTGTCATCATAACTACCCAAGATGCAATCCGCAGAGGTATGCCACTGAAGAGAGGCTGCAGAAGGTGCTACCAATTCATAATGGCCCGGGCCTCCAGAATCCAAGGAAGAGCTGTGTGCAATCTTTTCATCTGTGGACCTCAACGAGAGAGCAACACATGCTGAAGAGGATGCATATGTGCCCTTGCCCATGGACCCCATGACCTGGAGATAGTCCCACGCAGACAGAGTTTCTTTGTCCAGAAGGCAAGAAATCTGACAGCACAGCTTCTGTCTGAATGCCTCTGGAAGATAAACTCAGCCAGCTGCCATGTTGAACAAGACCCTTAGATATTCCAGGGACTGCATCGGGGTCAAATTATTTTTCCTGTAATTCACAATCCACCTGGACCACCTGATTCACCATGTGCCGATCCTTGGCCAATGAGGGGGCTCCTATCAGCCAATCGTTCAAGTACAGGTGTACCTGCAGCCCCATCTTCCTCAAGTGAGTTGCAATGACCACCATCACCTTGGTGAAGGCACGAGGAACCTTTGCCAGGCAAAAAGGTAGAGATGAAAACTGGTAATGATTTTCCAGAATATAAAACTGGAAGAATTTCCAGTGTGCCTGATAAATGGGAATATGTAAGTAAGTAAGCTTCTGAAAGATCCAGGGACTAAAACAGTATAAGACAGCCTGTGTGTGAGGAAGCCATACCAACCCCAGGAGACATCAGCGCTTTCTTCTCATCCGAAGACAGTTCCAAAGAGTTTGGCACTCAGACTCTGAACCAGCAGAACATGTACTAAGACTCGAATGAGATCAGACAGTGTAGAAGGCCTGGATGGCGCAAATAGCACAGAAGAAGCAATAGAAAGGTGTGACAGAGACCTTTCTGTCCTGATCATAGGGTTTTATATACATGCAGACATATTTAAAACTTTGAAAAGGCAGGATAATAAACAAAAAACCAGTAAACCGATATATAGTGTAAGAAAATGAGAATTTTGTATTTATGTGAATTGCTAGGTAAAGCAAGATCACAAGGGAAATTAGATACATATATTGTAGAGGTATTAAAACTGCCTCCATGTTTCTTTCTGTCTCTCTCTGTGTCTTTGTGCAATTTCCTGCCTTGACTTCATGGCTCTAATTAATGCCAGACCTCTCAGTCTGGCTTGGGGAAGATATAAGATTTCACATAGTTTATATGTACCTTAACAATAATTATTGAATATGAATGAAATATGATTGTGGTGTGTTTGGGATCCCAAACTAGGTGTGTGATGGAATGATTTGTGCTTAAAGTTCCCATAGGAAATAATGCAGGTACTCACAATCTCTGCAGTGCCTTTGTCTGTCAATGTTTTTAAAGCAGCTGAATGGAGAAAAATGACTTTCTGCCTCAGAAAACAACTCCAAATGCATAGGAATGAAGATCTTCGGACTGCCAGCTGGCCAAAGACCAACTATATCCTCCATCCCAACAGATCTTCTGCCACGCAGTCGGGGGCAGGAAAAGCAGCCTGTGTCTTGAAACCTGGGTGGGTTTCTATCCAGATGCAATCAGCCTGCGTTAGAGACCTGTGACAGGGTTATCGGCCAGCAAACTTCATGAGAAGGGACTCTGGGTATTTCCAGAAGGTGGTACACAGCAAGCTGGCTTCACAGATCCACTGGAGTTTCTCTGTGAAGCTGCAGGCCAGCAAAGCAGGACTGTGTCATTTTCTCTGACAGCAGACCACTGGGAAGGGATCTCAAGACACCAAAGTCACTTAGAAACAAAATTTAAGCAATCTAAGTGAAAAAATAAGAAAAAGAAGCAGAGAAACAGCAAAAGACTTCTGCTCAGACTGCTTCCAGAAATTGAAACTATTTCTAACACTAGGGAGAGTGCAGCATGTGTTCAGAAAAGATGTAGATTTCTGCAACACCCAAACTGCGGGCAAGGATTGAACACCTAACGTATGGAATCCGGAAGGGACATAACAGAACAGGACATAGCTCTCACCACTTTGAGAGCACCATCTGGAGAATCCCATTGCTCCGAGATCAGAACGCTCACATCAGGATGCCAGGGAAAAGTGGAACATTGAGTTCGTACTCCACAAAGGAGAGAGGAGGAGGAAGAAGGAGCCAGTTGAGTGACTAAATTAAACTCCTGCAAAGTCTCCGAAATGAGATCAGGCAAAGCAACAAACTTAAATTAATGCTGTACCATGAGATCATCCCCAGGTTTTAAAGTCAGAGAAGAATCTGAAGATCCAGTATACTGTCCTGGGTCCCCTGCCACGGGAAGAGTGTCCCCGGAAAACAAGCTGATCATCATCAAAAGCATTGCCTAAATCAGGATCAGCTAACTTAAGAACAGCAGCTGACTGAGAAGAAGACATGCCTAAAGTGGCAAAACCCACTGAGACAAGTCCAAGGTAGAGCGGGACTGCGCAGTAGAAGCACAGCAATCCTGAAAGGTATTCCACAAGAATTTCAGAAATTCTGAGAAGCCTCTGCACCCTGAGGAGTAGAATCACCCTTAGATGACTCAAAGCATTTCTTGGGCTGTAGGGCATCCGCGTCCTTTTTGCATGGAACTTTCAACCTTACTGAGCTCCAAAAAAAGAAATGGCCGCCCATTTAGTCACCTGCCTAGATAGGGAAGAGGTTAAGCATGACGCTGCCACCTCTCACGGATGCACCACACGGTGCACGGTCGCTCTAGAAACACTAAATTTGTGGAATCCTGGCAAGTAGAAGAGGCCAAAGATTCCATCCCAACAAGATTTGAGGCAAAATTGCAATTTTGGGAAGTACAGGGAGCCTTTAAAAAAAGATAACTAAAAATTCTAAGATGGTTGCTATTAAGAAATTCACGCCAAAATTGTGATCGCCAAAATCATGATTTTATTTATTTAATTAATTTTCTATACCATTCTCCCAAGTGAGCTCAGAACAGTTTACATGAATTTATTCAGGTACTCAAGCATTTTTCTCTGTCTGTCCCGGCGGGCTCACAATCTATCTAATGTACCTGGGGCAATGAGGGGATTAAGTGACTTGCCCAGGGTCACAAGGAGCAGCATGGGTTTGAACCCACAACCTCAGGGTGCTGCACTCTTCACCACACTCTTCACCTTTACAAAGTACAAAAATGGCGATTTTAGGATTTTTCAGGTGGGGAAACAAACACAGGGGGATATGCAGAAATCTCTAAAACTGTGAAATTCAGCCCCCCACCCCAACACTGTGACCTGTGCTGAAATGTGTTGCAGTCTGCCTCAGCTCTCTTATAGTTGCTGGAATCAGAGAAATCAGTGCCTCAGGCTAGGCATGCCTCTTCAACGCTGATCTTTGGGATGTCAGTCAGACACAGTGCCTGACTGTATCTCCACTCTTGCAGACTGATGGACACACTACGGGAAAGGGTAGAGCCAAAAATACATCTGAGCCTACAAATGAAGTCTAACAGCTTATGCTTGAACCCCTGCTAAACAGAAGGTGAGGAAAAAGTGGGGACGGCACCGAGCTCCAAAGAAACAAATGCAGGCTAGCTAACAGGGATTGGCCTGTCAGCTGCAGACCAAAGTATGCGTCTTCTCTACACAGGCAGAGCTGAAGAAATGCTCCAAGCACAAACACCACCTCAATAAGGGATGAATAAAACACCAAATAAATAAGAAAAAGGGGAGAGCAGAACAGAAACACTCCTTCGGGCTCAAGTGCAAAAGGGAAAAACTACAGGTGGCAGTAGACCTTTCAGTGAAGTAGAGGAGAGTCAGAGAAAAAATACGAAGTGGATTCCTTCTGCAGATGGCTTGAGGCCACTGGGAGATAACCCACATGTCTAGAACGACTCACCTATTGCTATAGAATACATTTCATCAAAAATAAAAAGGACTCATGTTTCACAAAACAGCATTATGAATGAACATACATAGCATTTCTGTAACTGCATACTGCATGACTGTTTATGTAACAGAGAAAGGTATTTAATGCAAAACTGTAGCCATAATACTACTACTGTACTTATAAAGGGTGAAACCTATTCATGTACAATAAGTCACTGCCAGTGGTGTAGCGAGGGGGAGAGGCGCACGGGGTGGTGGTACCCCTTCCTCTGCCCCGTACCTTTTTAACTTTGGTGTGAGCAGTCAACTTATTACCTGCATTGGCTTCAGCGCTCTGACATCACTTCCAGGTCCTGGAAGTGACATCAGAGAGTGCGCCGAAGCCAATGTGGGTAGCAAGTTGGTAGCTGCTCACGCCAAAGTTAAAAAGGTATGGGAAAAGAGGAGAACGAGGCAGGGGGAGGAGTAGGAAGGGGGGCTGCAGAGAAGAAGGGGTGCCAACGTACCAAGTAAGATTGTGCCCGGAGTGGACCGCTCCCACTTTAATACACAACTGGTCATTGTCCAATGGGCACTTGAAGCAATAGGAGAAAGTGACTTGTCCAAAGTCACAGATGTGTGTCAGTGGCATCAGCAGGTTTAAACCCTAGACCTGCTGCTTCTCAGCCCATTGCACTAATCACTAGACTACCCCTCCAAAAGGATTAATACCATGGAGTTTGATTCCAAATCTTACGTTCTAGATTAAACTCCTCCGGGGAGGAGGGGGGGAGAACATGTGGCAGGTTTACATACACTGTCTCAACAGAATTAAATTTTGCCTAATGCATTTTTACTATGGATACCCTTAACCCTAACTAGTTCATAATCCCTCAGACTGGGTTTGAAAACCATCGTTATAGGTACTAGATCATAGCTCTAAGATTTCTCTTTAAAAAGATCTCATTCTTAGTCTCCAGATTTCCAGTCACTCAAGCCAACAGAAGATTAGTCTAGCCCTTTCAATATAAATCTTAAGAGATGTACCTTGTAGTGCATGACACTTGCTGGTTTGTAGGGGTGTTCGCTCTCTAAGACAGCATAGTGATTGGAGGTAGTACAAGCAGAGAGCTGCTCAGCTTGATTCCCAGTGTTACTATCTGTGGACTGATTTGGATTGAAGGCAGGGGGTGCATACTTCTGGTTCAAAATGGCTACTGAAGGTAGTAATTGCTGAACTAGGCCAAAAACTTCAACAGCAGCCTGCAAAAGGGAAAAAGAATTGAGAAAATGGCATCCAGAAAACACAAGACTGATTGACTAAGCATTATCAATTAATAAGAGCCTTACATAGTGCTTATCTTCCTATGGGGCTATTTACAACTGAACAAAAAGTGGAATGGGACTAAAATTGAATTTATCAATTCAATTGCACTGATAGATCGTTTATGTAAGAAGGCGAAACCTCAGACCGTATTGCTACGTCTCATACGCCAATGGCCATTTGGCAAATGCAATGTTATGGTTTCAATCATTGGTCTGCCTCCATCTCTTTCATATAAGTGCAATAATTCATTAAGTGCAACAATTACTATAAATAAATACATTTTTATAATCAATGAATTTTAAGATTTTATAATAAATAAAGTTGATATGGTTGTCAAAAGTTCATGATAAAGTTATATAAGGTCAAGTAAAAATTCTGTGCAAAATGGCAATTCTGTGCAAAATAGCAATTTTATCATAAATTAAATTTCTGCAACATCATTGATTTCATTCACGTAGATTAATGGTCTTTCTATGAGTTTTTGTGAGTCCCATAAACAGAGTCAGGCAAGTAAGATCGAAAGGGACACAAGAGGGAAGGAAACGCAAGAAAGGAACAGGCAGTAAACTCAAGTGTATGTACACGTACGCAAGGAGCCTAAGGAATAAGATGGGTGAATTAGAAGCTATGGCACAAAAAGATAACGCTGACATCACCGGAATCACGGAAACATGGTGGACTGAGGAAAACTTCTAGGACACTGTGCTACCGGGATACAAACTATACCGCAGAGACAGAATGGCTCAAAAAGGTGGGGGCATTGCCATATATGTCAAAGAGGGAATTTAATCTACTGGAGAGAACACGCCAGGAATGACAAACAAGTTAGAGTCTCTATAGGTCAAAATTCCGGGAACAAATGCATTGGAAATGAAGATCGGCAACTACTACCGACCCCCAGGGCAGTCTGAAGAAATTGATGTAGAAATGACGGATGAGATTAAACGCAAATACAAGGGAGGCCTCGCAGTTATCATGGGTGACTTCAACTATCCGGGGATAGACTAGAACCTAGGCACCTCCAGCTGTGCTAGGGAGACCAAGTTCCTGGATGCTGTAGGCGATTGCTTCCTGGAACAACTTGTCAAGGAAAATACAAGAAGAAATGCATTTCTGGACTTAATTCTGAATGGAGTGTGAGGACCGGCACAAGGTGTAGAAGTAGAGGGGACGCTGGGAAGCAGCTATCACAATATGATCCACTTCAACCTGGACGCAGGGGAGAAACACCGGTCCAGAACGACGGCCACAACGCTGAATTTCCGCAAGGGAAATTACGAAGGGATAAGACTCATGGTGGGGAAGAAGATTAAGAAGAGGATAAACACTTTAAAAACACTAGAGCAAGCTTGGTCCCTTTTTAAGGACACAGTCACCGAGGCACAAAATCTACATATACCGTGTATATACGTTGTTTGTCAGGAGAGGAATAGAACATGCTTTAAACTAAGAAGAAAGGGAAAGCCGACAGTCGACCAAGCGTCGACGATTCAGAAGAAGGTATCCCGTGAAGATACCGAGGGGAAAAAAGGCTGGGAAGAAACAATGGACAAATTACAGGAGTCGACTAACCCAGAAGAGGAGGTTAGAAGGAATGTAACAAAAGAGAAGAAACTAAAAACCGAAGCACTGGGAAAGGAAATGAAGACAAGAAAATACCAGGATCTAAATTGCATATATACTAATGCAAGGAGCCTAAGAAACAAAATGGGGGAATTAGAAGCCATGGCCAATGCAGAGGACATAGACATAATTGGAGTCTCTGAAATGTGGTGGAATGAAGAAAACAAATGGGATACATCACTGCCGGGGTACAAGCTCTATCGCCAGGACAGGTTACGATAGAAAGGAGGTGGAATAGGCCTATACTTAAAAGAAAGCATACAATCGACAAAAATGGACATAGCAGAGAAGACCAACAAGCTGGAATCGCTATGGGTTAAAATACCGGGAAGGAAAGGGCCTGAAATAAAGATGGGCCTATACTATCGTCCACCCGGGCAAACTGGAGATATCGATGAAGAAATGGAAGCCGAGATGAAGCGAGAATGCAAAAGCGGTAACACGGTTATTATGGGAGACTTCAACTACCCTGGGATAGACTGGAGGCTTGGAAGCTCAAAATGCGCTAGGGAGACAGAATTCCTGGAGGCTATACAAGACTGTTTCATGGAGCAGCTTGTTAGAGTACCAACGAGAGGAAATGCAACTCTGGATCTATTCCTGAATGGGTTAAGGGGAACTGCAAAGGAAGTAGAGATAGTGGGACCATTGGGAAACAGCGATCATAACATGATCAAGTTCAAGGTTGAGGTAGGAATACCGAAAGGAAAGAGAACCATAGCGACAACTTTCAACTTCAGGAAAGGAAACTACGAAGCAATGAGGGAAATGGTAAGGAAGAAAATTAGGAACACTTCCAAAAAAATAGCAAAAGGTAGAACATGCCTGGTCTTTCCTCAAGAACACGGTGAGCGAGGCACAAAATCTGTATATCCCCAGATGCAGAAAGGGGTGCAAAAAGGGTCGAACAAAAGACCCGACGTGGATAACTAAAATAGTGAAGGAAGCGATAGGCAATAAGAAAAACTCATTCAGGAAATGGAAAAAGGACAAAACTGAGGGGAACTGGAAAGAGCACAGGAAGTATCAAAAAGAATGTCACCGAGTGGTTCGAAAAGTATGAAAGAGGCTAGCCAGGGAAGCACGAAATTTCAAACCGTTCTTTAGATATGTTAAAGGGAAGCAACCGGCTAGGGAGGAGGTGGGACCACTGGATGACGGAGACAGGAAGGTGAAGGAGGAGAAAGAAGTGGCAGAAAGACTTAACATGTTCTTTTCGTCTGTATTTACAAATGAAGACACATCCAGCATACCGGAACCTGAGCAACTCTTCAATGGAAATCAAGCAGAAAAATTAACATCCATGGAAGTGAGCCTTGAAGATGTATGCAGGCAGATAGAAAAACTAAAAACTGACAAATCCCCAGGTCTTGACGGAATCCATCCAAGGGTTCTGAAGGAATTAAAGGAGGAGATAGCGGAACTACTGCAGCAAATTTGCAATCTATCCCTGAAAACAGGCATGATCCCGGAGGACTGGAAGATAGAAAACGTTACTCCCATCTTTAAAAAGGGATCAAGAGGTGACCCGGGAAACTACAGACCGGTGAGTCTGACCTCGGTTCCAGGGAAAATGGCGGAAGCACTGATAAAAGAAAAGATCGATGAACATTTTGAAAGAAACGAACTTCTGATAACCAGCCAACATGGTTTCTGCAAGGGGAGATCGTGCCTAACGAATTTATTGCACTTCTTCGAAGGAATTAACAAACGGATGGACAAAGGAGACCCCATAGACATCATATATCTAGATTTCCAAAAAGCCTTTGACAAGGTGCCCCATGAATGCCTACTCCGGAAACTGAAGAACCATGGGGTGGAAGGAGACGTACATAGATGGATCAGAAACTGGTTGGCGGGTAGGAAACAGAGGGTAGGAATGAAGGGCTACTACTCGGACTGGAGGAGGGTCACGAGTGGGGTCCCGCAGGGCTCGGTGCTCAGGCCGCTGTTATTTAATATATTCATAAATGATCTAGAAACAGGGACGAAGTGTGAGATAATAAAATTTGCGGACGACAACAAACTATTTAGTGGAGCGTGGACTAAAGAGGACTGCGAAGAATTGCAAAGGGACTTGAACAAACTAGGGGAATGGGCGACGAGATGGCAGATGAAGTTCAACGTTGAGAAATGTAAAGTATTACATGAGGGAAACAGAAACCCGAGGTACAACTATACGATGGGAGGGATGTTATTAAATGAGAGTACCCAAGAAAGGAAATTGTGGGTAATGGTGGACATGACAATAAAGCCGACGGCACAGTGCACAGCGGCCGCTAAGAAGGCAAACAGAATGCTAGGCATAATCAAGAAGGGTATTACAACCAGAACGAAAGAAGTTATCCTGCCATTGTATCGACTGATGTTGCATCCGCATCTGGAGTACTGCGTCCAATATTGGTCGCCGTACCTTAAGAAGGACATGGCATTACTCGAGAGGGTTCAGAGGAGAGCGACGCATCTGATAAAGGGGATGGAAAACCTTTCATACGCTGAGAGATTAGAGAAACTGGGTCTCTTTTCCCTGGAGAAGAGGAGACTTAGAGGGGATATGATAGAGACTTACAAGATCATGAAGGGCATAGAGAGAGTAGAGAGGGACAGATTCTTCAAACTTTCGAATAATAAAAGAACAAGAGGGCATTCAGAAAAGTTGAAAGGGGACAGATTAAAAATGAATGCTAGGAAGTTCTTCTCTACCCAACGTGTGGTGGACACCTGGAATGTGCTTCCAGAGAGCGTAATAGGACAGAGTACGATACTGGGGTTCAAGAAAGGATTGGACAATTTCCTGCTGGAAAAAGGGATAGAGGGGTATAGCTAGAGGATTACTGCACAGGTCCTGGACCTGTTGGGCCGCCGCGTGAGCAGACTGCTGGGCACGATGGACCTCAGGTCTGACCCAGCAGAGGCATTGCTTATGTTATGCTTATAGCTGAACTGCTTCAACTAGTAGCCAACCTGTCAATCAAATCGGAAAAGATTCCAGAAGACTGGAAGGTGACAAATGTTACGCCGATCTTCAAAAAGGGTTCAAGGGGAGATCTGGGAAACTATAGACTGGTTAGTCTAACCTCGGTACCGGGAAAGATGGTAGAGGTGCTGATAAAGGACCGTATCATTGATCACCTTGATGGACAAGGTCTGATGAGGACCAGCCAGCATGGTTTCAGCAAAGGCAGATCTTGTCTGACAAACTTGCTGCACTTTTTTGAGGGAGTAAACAGGCAGATAGACTAGGGCGACCCAGTCGACATTGTATATCTGGATTTTCAAAAGGCGTTCAACAAGGTTCTGCATGAACGACTACTTCGAAAAATTGCGACTCATGGAATTGAGGGTGAAATACTCATGTGGATCAAAAACTGGCTGGCGCATAGGAAACAGAGTGGGGGTAAATGGACAATACTCGGACTGGAAGAGTGTCACCAGTGGGGTGCCGCAGGGCTCAGTGCTTGGACCCGTGCTCTTCAACATCTTTATAAACGATCTGGACATTGGTACGATGAGTGAGGTGATTAAATTTATGGACGATACAAAGTTATTCAAGGTAGTGAGACACAGGGGGATTCTGAAGATCTGCAACGTGACATAATCAAGCTTGAGAAATGGGCATCGACATGGCAAATGAGGTTCAACGTGGATAAGTGTAAAGTGATGCATGTCGGGAACAAAAACCTCATGCACGTATACAGGATGTCCGGGGCGGTACTTGGAGAAACCTCCCAGGAAAGGGACTTGGGAGTTCTGATCGACAAGTCGATGAAGCCATCTGCACAATGTGCCGTGGCTGCAAAAAGGGCAAACAGAATGCTAGGAATGATTAAGAAGGGGATCACGAACAGATTGGAGAGGGTCATCATGCCGCTGTACTGGGCCATGGTGCGTCCTCACCTGGAATACTGTGTCCAGCACTGGTCGCCGTACATGAAGAAAGACAAGGTACTACTTGAAAGGGTCCAGAGAATAGCGACTAAAATGGTTAAGGGGCTGGAGGAGTTGCTGTACAGTGAGAGATTAGAGAAACTGGGCCTCTTCTCCCTTGAAAAGAGGAGACTGAGAGGGGACTTGATCGAAACGTTCAAAATACTGAAGGGAATAGACTTAGTAGAGAAAGACAGACTGTTCACCCTCTCCAAGATAGGGAGAATGAGAGGGCACTCTCTAAAGTTGAAAGGGGATAGATTCCGTACAAACATAAGGAAATTTTTCTTCATCCAGAGAGTGGTGGAAAGCTGGAACGCTCTTCCGGAGTCTGTTATAGGGGAAAACACACTCCAAGGTTTCAAGACAAAATTAGACAAGTTCCTGCTAAACTGGAGTGTACGCAGGTGAGGCTGGACTCATTTAGAGCACTGGTCTTTGACCTGAGGGCCGCCGCGTGAGCGGACTGCTGGGCAGGATGGACCACTGGTCTGACCCAGCAGCGGCATTTCTTATGCTCTTATTTCATTTATGATAAAATTTCTATTTTGCACAGAATTGCCATTTTGCGCAGAATTTTTACATGACCTTATATAATTTTATCATGAAATTTTGACTACCATATCAACTTTATTTATTATAAAAGCATAAAATTCATTGATTATAAAAATGTATTTATTTATATTAATTATTGCACTTAATGAATTACAGTATTGCATTTATATCAAAGGATGAGGTGGACCAATGATTAAAACTATAACATTGCATTTGTCAAATGGCCATTGGCTGTTATGAGACGTAGCAATACGGTCTGAGGTTTTCCTTCTTCCATAAACGATCTATCAGTGCAATTGAATTGATAAATTCAATTTTAGTCATATTCCACTTACTGTTTTGTATTTCAATATTTTGGCTGTGGAATTATTGCTTTTGTATTTTGTTATTTAAAACTGACCATGTCATAGAAAACAGCTGGCCCTAATGCTGAATAGGGCAATTTGTCATTAGGAAAGAATTTTGAGGGTCATAAATATGACTGGAGAACTATCAGCTGGTCAACAGAAAAATTCTTATTCATCTGGGTAGGCCCCCTTAGGTTAAGTAGTAGCAGGCAAGTCAGAGTTGCACCCATCAGAGATGGCAAAAAAGCCCAAAAAAGTAAGTGGCTGAAGCTACTATGATGACAATTACTACACATCCAAATGGGATCAGAGAAAAACAATTACCCTACGCTTACATTTCCCATCTAAACTATCACGTTGACTGAAATGCAATGTCATCTGAATTTTCTATCCAATGTTTGTCCTACCTTTCGACAGGAGGAGTAATTCCCCCCCCCCACCGTAACCCTCGTCCCTCCTCCATTATTTTGTATAATAGAGCGCTTTCTCTCCTTCAGGGATTGTTGATTTGCGCTCCTCACTGGGGGGGGGGGGGAGTTTCTCCTCCTCCTGTCGAAAGGTAGGATGAACATTGGATAGAAAATTCATTGAGTCACAAGGGTAGATCCAATCGGATTAGCAGGATTTGGATCAGCTGGAGTGTGGGGATGGGGAGTGCTCTGTAACTCTTAAATACTCTTGCTCTTATTTGCAGCGTAACTGCACCATGGGGAACCAGCTCTTGGATTTATACTACACCGGGAGATGCCCCTGAGGTTGCCCCTGACAAAGGTTACAAAACGAGGCTCTGTAGAGCAATCAGCTGGCACCCCGTATGAACAATAGCAGTCTACAGAATAAGATAAGTTCCTGGCTTTTTAGTAGCTTCATTAATGGTTGATAAACTGATAAGGTTGAGCACTACAGGAGCTTCTCAAACAATGTGAGATTTAGAAACGATATTGAATTATCTACTTTAAATTCTTTAAACATATCATACAAACACCAGGGTTTTAGGGCTAACTAGCTAGGCTTTGTAATATATGCAGTTTAAAAGAAAAAAAAAAAAAAAATTTTGTACTATTAATTGTAGATTTTTAGATTGGCCCACAGGGTGTTCAAAGTGATGTGAGTGGGTAACGTTTTCTGGGCACGTTTGTGCTATTTGTGGTATTGAACCCTAGTGAACTTGAGATAAATCCCTTATCCGAGTTCCTACCTACTGATTCAACACCCTATATGGAATATTCTAGTGTGATTTTTTGCAATAAGTCTAGTTATCCCGTAACCCTGCAGGTGCCTGAAGAAGAAGAGAGCAGTTCTCAACTTGTAGCTTTATGATTTTGTAACGAGTCATTACAAGGCTAGGATATTATTAGACTCGGTTGGTATGACAAGTGTCTTCTTAATTTTACTAAGCTTGATTCTTGGGCAGTGCATCCCTTGTCTCCTCCCCCTCCCCTTGGACATGAACAATACCTTTGGAACAACATCGGACTTCATCTATACCTTAGCTCCAGGTCTCGGTGAAGCCTCTTCAGGCTTCAAAAGGGGAATGAAGAGGAAATGAGAAGACCCTCAGGAGAGACATTGTGCTGCTTAATTAAACCTACCATAAGGTCTATGAACTGTGCAAAGTATATATTTTCCTGTCAGCACAAATAATACTTTTGCAAGACGACTTCATCTTTGCCCTAGAAGCTGACAATTATCTGCTGGCTGTGACACTTGACAGATATTCTATTAAAGGACTTTCCAAGAAATGCTTGGGTCACAAGAAAAGCCATAACTCCAGGTCAGGATGACATGGTCAAGATGACATGAATTGCAGGTAAACCTGCTGACTACAATCAAGCTTAGGAGGGAGGGGGGATCACTGACCTTAGTATTAAAAATGCACTGTTAGGGAAAATAGAGAAATCATATTTAACATTACGCTTCATTATGACTCAACTGCAATTATGTATATCATCCAATCATTAAATATGACAAAGTGTGAAAATCCAATAGAAATTAAGTATGTAATTAGTAGCTTTGCAGGACTCTGTAACCAGGCTCCTAAGCTTGGGTATAAAAGGTCCAATGCAGTTTCTAAAAGGCAGATGGACTGAGCATCACAGACTGCCGGCACTCTGTGTTATTCCTCCGTTAGCCTAACTGCTGTTACTATATCATATTTGGAAGCATTTCTATATAAGCTGTCTTTTGTTTATTCTTATTAAACCTATATTATATACATATAATTTATGACAAAGGCCACTAACCAACTTTGTAGCAGCCCTCTGGACCAACTCCATTCTATTTATATCTTTTCGAGGTACGGTCTCCAAAATTGCACACAGTATTCCAAATGGGGTTTTATCACCTCTCTTTTTCTACTGGCCATTCCTCTCTTTATGCACCCTAGCATCCTCCTGGCTTTGACCGTTGCCTTTTCTATCTATTTTGCCACCTTGAGATCATCAAAACAATCACCCTTAAGTCCCACTCTTCTCCTATGCACAAAAGTTCCTCGCCTCCTATACTATACCTTTCTCCTAGATTTTTGCAGCCCAAGAGAATGATCTTGCATTTTTTAACATTAAATCTTAGTTGCCACTTTCTTGACCATTCTTCAAGCTTCGCCAGATCCCTCCTCACCCTCGGGAGTACCTACTCTATTACAGAGCTTGGTATCATCTGCAAAAAGGAACACTTTGCCAGATAGTCCATACGCAATATCACCCACTAAAATGTTAAATAAAGCCGGCCCCAGGACAGATCCCTGCATCACTCCACTAACATCATCCTTTTCCTCTGAGAAAACTCCATTTATTACTATCCTTTCTCTCCACTTAACCAGCTTTTAATCCAATTTGTCACATTCAGTCTATTTATCAATCTCTTATGCTGCACTATGTTGAAAGCTTTGCTAAAGTCTAAATACCGCACATGGGGAGGGATGGAAAATAGCAGTGTTGGTCATTGGGTGGTGAGGGGAGGAAAACAGCACCATCATCCAATGGAGGCTTGAATATAAACCGAGACCCCCATTTTTGGTCCTTTTTTTTTGTCTAAAAATCTTGGTTTATATTCGAGTATACTGTATACGGTAGCTGTTGCTTTCATTGCCACTTGCAGACTTGGAGAAGCAGCAGCTTGGCACCCAAGGAGGTGTGAGGAGGAAACTGAGACAGATGAGGCAATATAAGTTGGTTCTGATTGGGGCAGAGATGATGTAGCCAGTAATTTTTGTGTTAAAAGTTTTAATGCACATTAAAATTTTAACCTGTTGATTGCATTATTAATGTGATAAATATGTACCATTGTTACATATAGCTATTTAAGGTGGAAGCTTAAATGGTAAATAAAATTTTCCAACAATATGACTACTTTTTCATACCTATTCAGCAAATCGGGGGGAGGGGGGAGAGGAAACTGAGGGACTACTGTACATAGTAACTACCATGTATATTCAGAGCACTACTCTAGTTATGAACTGTGGGAGAGTTCTTTTGTATCAGCATCTCTGAATGTCATAACCCAGTTAAGTGTTTGATTTAGGTCTGCTTGCTGATAGAGAAATTAATTTCCCATATGCATGTATACTTACATGTGTATAGTTTGTATGTATATAAATTTACCTGAACTAAGTGGAGATGTTTCCAGTGGTTAATTCAGGGAAGGGAAAGAGTTTACATGCAAACTTTACAATTGTGAACATATGCATTTAAATTAACCCTGTTAATTTATGTGTGGTTAAGAGCAAATATAAAAGGTGCATAGATTCTTTGTGATTATTTTCAAATAAGAACTGCATGCATGCTTTTGTTTTGAAAATTCACCAGTACCCACTTGAGGAAACTTGAAACATGGGCACTAAACCAGTATCATCTAGGAAACTCATAACATCCATACCAGACATTGGCTCAAACATCTTAGTCACTCTGAAAGTACATCTTGAAAGGATTTCATTATTTCCCAATTTATAATTTATGTCAACTAGCTCTCTCCAATCTACATCTGAAAGATTTAAGTATGCCATAAACAAGCCCTGCACAACATACGGCCCAAAACGGCTCTCACTGCAGCCAGTGCCCGATATGGCTCTCATTCTGCTCTACTGTTCATGGGGCAATGTTCTCCCTAGCATCTTTTATCCAGGCGCTCCACCTGGCTAATTTAGGTGAGCGCCCAGCTGTTTTCCTCGGCTTCCCCCTCAGCGTCCTCCGGATTGCCCCCTAGTCTCACCTTTAAAGCTAATTGTAGCAGCCTGCAGAGTGAACTTAGCAGGCTGCCGTCAGTCTCCACAGCATGTTCCCTCTGCCACGGTCCTGCACCTGACATCAAAGGAGGGGTGGGACCGCAGCAAAGGCCAACTGCAGCCTGTTAGGTTCACTCTGTAGGCTGCTGTAATTAGCTTTAAACATCGGTCCTCGATAAGCGGCGGTGGCGGTCACAGCGCGGAAGACAACCTCGCTAGGTGCGGGAAGCAGTGGAGGTTAAGGTACTGCTCATCGCGAGGGCCCCAGCAGGATGGGGATTGCCTGAGACGCTGGATATGGACACCGGGGACAGGGACAGAAAAGGACCTTGAGGAGGGGCGGAAAAGCAGACTTGAACCAAAAGGAAGGGGGAAGACAGGGCAGATGCTGGACTTGAGAGAGTAGGAGAGGGGAAACACCCTGAATCAAGAAGAGAGAGAGATGCCAGGCCATGGGGAGGGGGAAGACTAAGAGAGTGAGAGAAACAGAAAGACCTGGATCAAAGGTGGGAGGACTCAAAATGTTAGCAGAAAGAAGATAGAGAGGGAGAAACCAGAGGGAGGGAGATGTTAGACTTGGGGTTGTATAGAGGGAAGAGAGAGAAAGAGACTGCAGAGAGGTAGAAAGATTCTGGACCAGGGAGGGAGGAAGGAAGGAGAGAGAGAGAGAAGCAGAGAAAGACTTGGAAGAAAGGAGAACAAATGCTGGACATGGGGATGGGATGGGGGTGGGTGTTGTAAGCAGAAGAAAGACAGAGAGAGAGGCCTGGACCAAAGGGGAAAGACAGGAGGCAGATGTTGGACATGGGGGGGGGTTATAAGCAAAAGAAATACAGAGAGATAAAGAGAGGCCTGGATCAAAGGGGAAAGATGTGAGGCGCAGACAGAAGGGGAGAGACCCTGATGAAGAACAGAGAGATGCAAGATCATAATAGAGGATGGAGAGAGAAGGAGATATGTTACTAATAAGACAGAGGGGTAGAGAGAGTGGGAGGGAGAAAGAGACTAGACCAAAGGGGAATGACAGGAGGAAGAGGCTGGACTATGGGATGAGAAGATAGAAGAGACAGAGGGGGAGAGACCCTGAAAAAGAACAGAGAGATGCATAACAGAAGAGGGAGATATGTTGCCTATGTGAGAGAGAGAGAGAGACAGAGAGGCCCTGAAAAAGAATAGAGAGATACAAGATCATAACAGAGGAGGGAGATATGTTGCCAATAAGAAAGAGAGAGAGAGAGAGAGAAAGAGAAAGAAAGAGAGAGAGAGAGACTAGACCAAAGGGGAAAGACAGGAGGAAGATGCTGGACTATGGGATGTGCAGACAGAGGGGGAGAGACCCTGAAAAAGAACAGAGAGATGCAAGATCACAACAGAGGAGGGAGATATGTTGCCAATAAGAGAGAGAGATAGAGAAAGAAAGAAAGAGAGAGAGGTTAGACCAAAGGGGAAAGACAGAAGGAAGATGCTGAACTATGGGATGTGAAGACAGAAGAGACAGAGGGGGAGAGACCCTGAAAAAGAACAGAGAGATGCAAGATCATAACAGAGGAGGGAGAGAGGGGAAGACCTGGATCAAAGGTGGTGGTAGGTACAAAGGAGAACTGACACTGGATCTGGGGAGGGTAAGCAGAGGGAAAAGAGGTAGAGGCCTGGACCCAAACGGGATGGGACTGGATTGTGAAAGAAATGTTGGATGCACAGTCAGAAGGAAGTCCAACCATAAACTAATTAAATCACTAAATTATTTAGTGATCAAAATGTGTCAGTTTTGAGAATTTATATCTGCTGTGTGTATGTGAAAAATGAAAGGAAAAATAGTAAAGGGGGCAGGATCTGGGGCACAGCTTGGGTGGGTTTAGGGCAGAGCTTGGGAGGTCTGTGGTTGGGGGTACTTAGCTTAAAACAGTTGAGAAACGCTGCTGTAGGCAATCAGACGCTGCCAGTGCCTCTCCTTCTCTCCTGCCCTCTTCGCTGCTGGCACACCCTACTGGCGTCCCAGGGCCCGTCTGGAAGGCCTCTGCACATGAGCGGATGTCAATGTGATAATGTCATCACGGCAATGTCCTTGCACTTCCGGGTGCCTCGAGCCGTAGACACTACCTGCGACCCTCGCTACATTTTCCGACTTCGTTTCAGCCCCAGATCATTTTTGAGTTGTGCAGGCCTGCCATAAACAGTATCTCTTTACTGCATTCTATTCTACCATGTCCACATCTAACTTCACCTTTTCAAGTGCCAACATACTGTACCTACACAGATATTACATTTCTTAGGATTCTTCATTATAAACCATGTATTCACGATTGGCTTTTATTTTGCCCCACTGTTTAATGATACTCTGTCCCACTTTTGTCTGCTAGAGGGCCGCCGCCTGAGCGGACTGCTGGGCACAATGGACCACCAGTCTGACCCAGCAGTGGCAATTCTTATGTTCTGAACAGTGTGTTCTAGTAGATTCACTCCCAATTCTAGTTGTCATTAGCTTATACTCCATTTACTTACAATATTGGTGTTCCCCTCCAGCTTATTTAAAGGTGAAGATATTAGATATTCCATTTAACACAATTTTCCATGTTTATTTTTTTATCTATTCCTTCCAATCACCTATTAATCATGTGTGTCATTCTAGTTAAATGCTACTAAAAATGTACTTGTCAATAGCCACTTGCAATGCACTGCCCCATGAAGATTCAGAGCTTTGTTTATTTTTCTCCGACCTGGGTTCCACTGGATAACATCATTCATATGCAAAGACTGCTATCCCACTTACACTCGGAGAAAATTAAATTAAAGTTTGCTTCCTAATTGTGCTATATACGAGTTATACTGCATTATTTTTAAAAAATAAATCATAAGGAAAAGTTGTATCCTTTAGTCATATAAAAAATTATTAAAACTTTGAGTTAATCAAGTCTTTGTAAATTGTTACCTTTGAAAAATAAGATGCAGACCAAAAAGTTCCTTCTATCACAACATACAACAGTTGTCTGCAGTACAGGCTTCTAACTTTGAATCACTAATTACTTCCTAAAGCTACAGAACAGTTTTCAAAACACAGATAGTGTAAATCCTAATGAATGTTCATGAAAATATGACTTAGAATCACAAAAGAAATTGTTTTGAATAATCTACCTAATGCTAATACATAATTACTGTAACAAAGCAAGAGTTTTGATAATCAAACTGTACTTATATGCATACCTTAGGAATGGCTGCAGCTACTGGTCCTATATATGCTATTATGAGGGGAAGCAGCATAGAAAACAAACTGGAAGAACTCAACAGTTCTGGAATGTCATCCACTGAAATGGAAAAAGGAGAAACTTTGTTTATAATTTCAATTTTCAATTCTCTATAGATTAAACCAGGGATCTCAAAGTCCCTCCTTGAGGGCCGCAATCCAGTCGGGTTTTCAGGATTTCCCCAATGAATATGCACTGAAAGCAATGCATGCACATAGATCTCATGCATATTCATTGGGGAAATACTGAAAACCCGACTGGATTGCGGCCCTCAAGGAGGGACTTTGAGATCCCTGGATTAAACCATTTACCAATTTAACTCACAAAAAAATCCTATTTACTATGTATATTTCATCCTGGCTTGCCTCTCAAATACAGTAGTTACTCATCTGTAGCCACCTATAAAAGTATTATCCAAGGACAGCAGGCATATATTCTCATATGTGGGCGACGTCATCCACGGAACCTGGCACGGTCAAACTGCACTGTCACTTTAAAATTTTTTTAGGACTACCCATACCTCACGCATGCTGGTGCCTTCCCACCCAACATCAGCTAGCAGGACCATCAGTTCAATAATAAAACTAAGAAGCCTATTTTCGGAGAATACCTGCTACAAGTGAATAACTTTGCTTTATCCGAGAACAAGCAGGCATTATATTCTCACATATGGGTCTCCAACAATGTCAGGATTATACCTCTAAGAAGAGGGTTATTGACAACTAACATAATCCTGGCAAAACCAAAAGGGTTGGAGGGAAGTTTGCATTTAAGTAGAGAATATCATTATTGCATACATAAGTAGAGAATAAATTTTGTAGAACTGATTGGCCAAACCAACTATCACACTTGGAATGATTCTCCAAACAATAGTGGGACGTGAATGTATGAATTAAGGACCAGGTGGCTGCTTTGCATATGTCCTCAATGGGAGTGGAACGTAGATGGCTACTGAAGTTGCCATTGCTCAAAATTTATGTACAGTGCCATGACCTTGAAGTGTCAGCCTCGCCCGAGCATAACAAAAAGAGATAAAAGTCTGCCAGCCATGTGGAGATGGTTCTTTTGGTGACAGGAGTTCCAAGTCTGTTAAGATCGAATGATCGGAACAGCTGAGTGGAAGTTCTATGAAGTTTAGTCTGACCCAAGTAATAAACAAGAGCAAATTTACAGTCCAGTGTGAGGAGTGCTACTTCACCAGGGTTAGAACGTGGTCTTGGAAAGAAGACAGGGAGAACTATAGACTAGTTCAGATGAAATTCCAAGATGACCTTTGGGAGGAACTGCAGATGCATGCAAAGAACCACCCTGTCATGGTAGAATGTTGAATATGGTGGATTTAATACTAGTGCTTAAAGTTCACTGACCTGGCATGCAGATGTAAACGATATGAGGAAGACTACTTTCCAAGAGAGATGTTTGAAAGATAAATCAAGAGTGGTTAAAATGGAGGTTTCATCAGAATGGAAAATAACATTAAAGTTCCAAGTAACATGAGGAGGCTTGAGAGGTGGCTTGGTATGGGGTAAAGGCCATTAATGAATCTGGATACCAAAGGATGTACAGATAATGTTTTTTTTGTCCAGTGGTATATGAAAAGCACATATAGCACTGAGATAAACTCTGACAGAAGTAGTTTTGAGACCAGAGTTGGAAAAGTGTAGAAGATAGTCTAGAACTGATGGGAAAGGACAAGTGATTGGATCTAGCGAGTGGAGATTGGATCTAGCGAGTGGATACCAGACAGTGAAGCAAGTCAACTTGAAGTGATAGCAGCGCTGTGTGGAAGGTTTTCTAGAAATTTATTGATAAGAATATCCTTACTGGGTCAGACCATACCCCTGCGGGCCCCATGAAAGGACTGCATGTGCTGGAAGAATATGCCTCTAGAGCAGGGGTAGGGAACTCTGGTCTTCGAGAGCCATATTCCAGTCGGGTTTTCAAGATTTCACCAATGAATATGCATGAGATCTATTTGCATGCACTGCTTTCAATGCATATTCATTTGGGAAATCCTGAAAACCTGACTGGAATACGGCTCTCGAGGACCGTAGTTCCATACCCCTGCTCTAGAGAGCCCAGAAGATGGAAAAGAGGCAGCCCCTCTACCAGGACGGAAGCGGCGGAAATCACGCTCATGACCTAGGACTATCCTCAGGCAAACGAGGTACTCTGGAATCAGTGAGAGTCTGAACCAATCTGTCCAGGTCCTCACAAAAGGAAACTTTTTCAACTTAGCTTAGCAGAATCCGCAGACCAAGCGCAAATCCACAAGGTACGGTGTGCTCCAAAGGCCAGAGACTTGGCAGAAGCTCACAAGAGGTCATACATGGCATCCCAGAGATAAGAAGCACCCAATTCAATTTTGGCAACTTCATGCTTTAGCAAGTCCCAATTCTCAGATTTACTGTCAAGCACATGCTAGGCCCAACAAAAACACACACGAGCCACTAGCCCGCCACACATCAGTGCCTGGACCAACAGAGCAGAGACTCCTAACGTGGAACCCTGCATCACATAGTTATAGTTTGGGTTCCTCTTTCCCATATGCATCACTTTGCACTTATTCACATTAAACGTCATCTGCCATTTTGATGCCCAGTCTCACAAGGTCCTCTTGCAATTTTTCACAATCCTCTTGTGATTCAACAACCATGAACAACTTTGTGTCATCAGCAAATTTAATTATCTCACTAGTTATTTCCATCTCTAGATCATTGATAAATAATTATAAAGCAGTGGTTCCAGTTCGAACCCCACTATTTACCATTCTTCATTCAGAATATTGACCATTTAAACCTACTTTCTGTTTTCTGTCTTTCAACCAGTTCTTAATCCATAATAGGACATTACCTCCTATCCTATAACTTTCTAATTTCCTCAGAAGTCTTTCATGAGGTACTTTGTCAAATGCCTTTTGAAAATCCAAATCCACAATTTCAACGGACTCTCCTTTATCCACATATTCATTGACCCCTTCAAAGAAATGCAGTAACTGGCGAGATCCAGGGTCTTCCAACTGAGAAAGTTGGCTTGGACGTTCTCTATTCCTACCAAGTGGGCCACTGAGAGGGCCTGCAAGTGAAGGTCTGCCCACTGGAATAACATCTAAGACTGCAAGCAGAGAGCCAGACTTCTGGTACCACCCTGTCTGTTTATGTAAGCCACCTCGGTGGCGATGTCCAAAAAGACCCTGACTGCTTTCCCTGACAGGAAAGACTGTAACTGTAGCAAGGCCAACCGAATGGCTCTGATTTCTAGACAATTGATGGACCACTTGCCCAGGAGAGAGAGCAGTCACAGCAGAGGACCACCCAGCCATCAGTTGCGAGTGTCACTCATCTGTCAATTTAGAGTGGCATGCCCCTCACTAAGTTCGCCCCTTGGAGCCACCAGTGCAGGCTGTGCTTTGTCTCTGCCATCCAGGAGAGTCACATCTGCAGCGAGTGCTGTTGTGGGGACCATCTGGACAGAAGGGAGTGCTGGAGAGGGCAAATATGAGCCATTGCCTAGAGCACCATTTCTAAGGAGGCTGCCATCGAGTCCTGCACCTGCAGATACAGCCAGGCCATGGGGTTTGGAAGGGCCAAGATCACAAAGATCTGAGTCCTGAGCTTCTGTTTGTGTGGCTCAGGAAGAAAAACATGGCCCTTTGCCATGTTGAGGAGGATTCCCAGATACTTCAAACACTGAGTCAGCTGAAGATAACTTTCCTGACAGTTGACTATCCAGCCCAGGTCCTGTAAGAGGTTCATCACCCTCTGGTCTATGCACCTGTGAGAGGGTCCTGATCAGCCAATCATCCATATAATGATGCACCTGGATTCCCATCCAGTGAAGATAGGTTGCTACAACAACCATCACCTTGGTAAAGGTGCAGGGAGCTGTGGCCACACTGAAGGGTAATGCCACAAACTGGAAGTGATGGTGAAGCACGTGAAATCTCAGACATCTCTTGTGAGCTGGAAAGATGGGAGTGTGAAGATACTCCTCCGTCAAATCCAGAGAGGTAAGGAACTCTCCTGGAGTCACCACCGCTATGACAGAGCGGACCATTTCCATGTGAAAGTGGGATACTTTCAGGGTCTCATTTACAGATTTTAAATCCAGAATGGTCCTCCACTTTTCTGTGTCTTTCTTGGGCACTCTGAAGTATAAAGAGTATCTGCCTGAGCCCGATTCTTCTTTGGGAACTGGTTCTATGGCATGAATATCAAGAGTGTTTGCACTGTTGCTCAGGCTCTGACCTGTTTCTCTGGGCATCCAACTGGGGAGTCGAGAAACATATCTGGAGGGGGGCCGATAAAACTTGATCATGTGCCCCTCCCTGATAATGTCCAGCGGTCAGATGAGATCTGTTCCCATTTGTCCTTGAATGCTGACAGTCATCCTTTGATATAAGGAGGATCAACTGTCCTCCTGGCATCATTACCGCTTCTTGGAGGCACAGCCACCGCAGGAACTCATGGATTGTTGGTGCCAATAATCACCAAATCTCTGTCTGGACCCTGAAAGGGCATCTGAAAGGAGTAGCCGGAGGAAAATTGGTAAGCTGTCCTGGAGGCTCAAAAATTCTATTACCTCTGACAGGTCACTGGCTTCTACTATACAGGAGAGATTTGGGGCAGTGATCCACCACAATGGCCATGAAGTTATTTAGCCCTTTGCCAAACAGCATCTGCCCCTTGAAGGGTAATCTGCTGAGAGTGGCCTTGAGGCCAAGTCATCCACCCACTGTTTAATCCAGAGCATCCATGAGATCGAAATAGAGTAAGCTGAAATCTTGCCCAGGACTCTAATGATGTCATAAAGAGCATCAGTCACGTAATCCACGCCTTCCTTAAACATTTGGGCACAGAAGTCCCAAGCTCTGAGGGACTCATCCACAATCTGATATGGCAGGCACGCACCACAAAGAAGGCAGATTTTGCAGCTTTGATTCCCAAAGCCAATGTCTCAAACTGCCTTTTTCAGAACCGCATCCACTCTGAGGTCCTACACGTCTTTCAGC
This sequence comes from Geotrypetes seraphini, assembly GCF_902459505.1. Lineage (NCBI taxonomy): Eukaryota > Metazoa > Chordata > Amphibia > Gymnophiona > Dermophiidae > Geotrypetes > Geotrypetes seraphini. The sequence continues at coordinate 87,255,699 of NC_047089.1, read as the reverse complement.
ATCACTCCACCTTCCCTAGGAAGAGAGGTGCACTTGATTACTTGCGCCACTGCAGAATCCATCTTCGGTTGGACAAACAGCTGCTGAAAGTTCAGAGCCATAGAACAAAGCCGAAACATAGCTTTAGCCACTTTAAGTGAGCCTTCAGGATTCCCCCACTGGTCAGTGACCAAAGAAAAAAACAGAGTAGAGCAGAACACACCTTCTGAGTTTGTTTGCAGAAAGAATAACTGAGGGGGTTGCTGTGCTCCACTGCAGAAGAGGATTTTTCAAGTTCTTTTTTTTTTTAAGTATCTTTATTAGCAATTGTAACGGGAACCATACAACCAATAATGGTGAGAGCAGAGAAAAACAGAGCACGCACAGAAACAACAATGGAAACTATGACAGCAGATGGTTCATAGGGCAGAAACCTCGTGGCTGGATGTCCCACACAATTGACATTTTATGTGTAATATACAAAACCCCCGAAACAAACACACTCAAACCCTAAACTCCCGGCCACAAGCCACAACAGTCAGACAACAAACAACCCACAAGCAAACCTCCAAACATCCAGCAGACCCAAACACACCCAAGCACCCACGCGTGCAGCCACCCAGGGGAGTAGCAAAGAAAGAAAGAAAAAAAGAGAGAAACGGTCTCCATCCCAAAAAAGAAATAAGGGTATGGAGTCCGTGGTCTCCGACTCCGAGCTGGAACAGAAAGTTAAAGCCCACTAGCAGAGAGCATGATACCCCCGGAGGGCAAGGGTCCCACACCGGGGAACACGCGAAAGTTCATACCGCCCCACCTCCGCTAGTCGAGCAAGCCACTGCGGGAAGGAGGCCACGGAATCAACCTCCCAATGGTGCAACAATAGCTTTTTTACCACCAAGACAGCCATGTAAAGAACCCTACGCTGAGGTAACGTAAGCCCTCCCTCAATCAAGTCCCGTTGATCTCCCAAGAGCAAGAAACCATAGCTCCAGGGCACAGCGCGCCGAACAAGGCGTTCCAAAAATGGAAGAACTTGCAGCCTTAAAGCGGAGGAAGGGCATTCCAAGAAATGGTGGAGAAGGGTACCTAGAGAGTGATTACATTTAGTACAAGTCGCTCCTTCCCAAAGTCCCATGCGAGCCCCCTGTGCCCGGGAGATATATGCTCGATGCAAAATTTTAAATTGCATTTCCCGAAGATCCGTGGAACTCCCCAAGGCATGCACATTGGCAAAAAGATCAAGAAATGCCTTGCAGTCAAGAGGAAGATCAAGCTCCAATTGCCAGTGCGAGGCCAGTCGATCCACGGATCCCAAATACGAAGCATTCTTCAGAATCTGATACCAGATAGATAATTTGTTGAAAACAGGAGGCACCTGGAAGAACTGAACATCCAAGGGACCACAGAGCCAAGCATCCCCCCACTTGCGACCAAGGGACAAATAGTAGTGCCGAACCTGAAGGTAAGCCCAAAAATGAGTCTGGGGCAGGTGCCAGTGAGATTGCAGTTGGGCAAAGGTAGGAAACTGCCCACCCCCCACTGTTAGGAAGTCATGTAAGCGATCCTCCAGCGCCGTGGTCACCATGTGGGAGATCTCCATCGCCCACTGTCCCCACTGCGCCGGAGCAGAAGGTGAAGTCGGCGCCGCCGCCATTTTAGCCTCAGGGAAGGCAGAGCGATTTTTATGAGCCTTCGCGGAGCGCACTGGCATCCCGGTCACAAACCACCACTCCAAAGGCTCCGCACTGCACTGCACCTCAAGAAGGCCTCCGGAGTAAGCAGCACCGATCGGGCAGTATTTTAACGTGAGTTTAGCCGATATTAGGAGACCCGGGGTCAGGGAGCTCGAGGGCACACGTCTTCTCACAGCAAACGCATCACGCAAACGCATCACATGACCCCCCTCTTCAAGTTCTTAAAGGAATATCCTTCTGCACTTCAAAGAACATGTGGATTAACAGCTGAAGTATGGACTCCTGTGTATCCACAACAGAATACAAGTATATTTTCTCTGTATTAACTTCATGGGTAAATGCAGAGAACAACTCCAACAGTTAACACAAAGGTTTTGGAGTTACCATACAGTAATTTACCATATACGAACTGCTACACTTTATCGTACTTTAGGCAAAGACTCCCTGTGTTACTAAAGTAGAGGTGCAAATATTTTAGACATTACAGTTAAAGATACCCTGCCCCCATTTGACTTTTTTTGCTATATTTATGTACAGGCACTATTAGATCAACAGACAATTCCAATAATGCTTATACATTGCAAGGGTAAGGAGTAGGAACTCTTCAATTACTGAGATGCATTCTTCAACAAGATACAAAAGTTAACGTTTTTGTGTTTTTACTACATCTTGTTACTGAGAAAAAACTGTCTTCCTCAGCACAAGCATCTTGCTCCATTCACGCACCAACTAGCTAAACCACTAGTCTATCACTGCTCAGAAATACCCCTCATGAAAATTGTCAACGATCCATCTAATTAATTACCTTATGATCAGAATTTTTAAAGGGAATTTTAAAACTATTCAAGATGTATTATTTGAAGTTAAAATGATCAGATACTTTTCAATTTTCAATAAAGAACTCAAAGATATAAGACAAAATTTTATTGCCTTGCAATCACACATCAGCCCCCACTCCCTTTCAGTTTATCATCGAAATGCCTTTTATGACTAACATTTTTTGAAATCATCATATTTTGCTCAAACTGTTCTGACAAAAAAAAAGTGCTTACTCCTGAAAACCCTGTCAGCATTTATTGCTGTGTAAAACAATTACATTTCTCAATATTTTTCCTACTTGGTTGGCAGCTCTAAATTCTTGACTTTTCAACCACGTCCAACAGATAACCGAACAATGATTAATGACAGTCTTGACCATATTTACTCCCATCACTACCTCACTAAAAAAGCACAAACAGTTGTGGAGGAGAAATTAGATCTTACCATCAACTGCAAGGGCCCTGTGCAAAAGATCTTTGGCAGCTCGAACCACAGCACTCACAACAGAGAGTGATCTACTGCAATTTTTATCTTCTTCATTAGCTTTACTCAGAAGCTGGGACTGCAGGTCTCCATCATATTCACTCCTGGAAAGAATATGTGATTTAGTTAAAACTGATCCAAACATACATTTATCATATATGAACACTTAGTTGAAGATAGCAATGATATTTACCTGTAGCAGGTACAAGTATTCTCCAAGGACAGCAAACATATATTCTCACATTTGAATGACATCATCCACAGAACCCACAGAACTGTTAAGTGCATTGTTGCTTTAAATCTTTAGGCAATGTCCATATCACATGCATGCTAATGCCTTCCCACCCAACATCAGTTCACAGGACCATTGGTTCAACAGCAAAGCTAAGAAGCCAACTAGAGGTGCTGGATGGGTTGTGAGAATATATGCCTATTGTTCTCAAAGAACATCTGAAATAGGTAAGTATCCTTACTTTCTCCAACATCAAGCAGGCATTATATTCCCACATGTGGGACTTCCAAACTGCCAGGCTCATGTCTCTGGAAGAGGTTAAATATTGAATATACAGAAACCTGGTGAAATCCAATGGGGTTGGAGGGAAAGTTGAATTTAAGTAGAACTATTTGTCCAAATTGAATCTCTCTCATGGAAGTATGCTCTAAACCAGTGGTTCCCAACCCTGTCCTGGAGAACCCCCAGGCCAGTCGGGTTTTCAGGATAGCCCTAATGAATATGCATGAGAGAGATCTGCATATAATGGAGGTGCCAGGCATGCAATCTGCTCCATGCATATTCATTAGGGCTGGCCTGGGGGTCCTCCAGGTCAGGGTTGGGAACCAATGCTCTAAACCAGGGATGCCCACACTTTTTGGGCTTGCGAGCTACTTTTAAAATGACCAAGTCAAAATGATCTACCAACAATAAAATTTTAAAAAAAAACACAAAGCACACTGTACGCAGAGAAAATGTTAATTATCATTTATATTCCATGGGTTTTCAAAAAGGTCAAGGCAGATGAATTTATGCAATGTCACCTCAGGAACAACTATACAAAAATAGACAAATACACCCCCTCCCTTTTTACTAAACCACGATCGTGTTATTTAGCATAGGGAGCTGCGCTGAATGCCCTGCGCTGCTCTCGATGCTCATAAGCTCCCTGCGCTAAAAAACGCTATTGCGGTTTAGTAAAAGGGGGGGCCATAGTGCAAAATATAGACAGCAGATATAAATTCTCAAAACAGACACATTTTGATCACTAAATTGAAAATAAAATCATTTTTCCTACCTTTGTTGTCTGGTGATTTCATGAGTCTCTGGTTGTACTTTATTCTTCTGACTGTGCATCCAATATTTCTTCCCTTCTTTCAGTTTGCTGTATGCTTCCAGACCTCATTCCCTCTGCCAACTTTTTCTTCCTCTCTCCCTGTTCCCCTCCCCTTTCTTTCTGTCTTTCTCTCTCCATGCCCCTTTTCTTTCTTTCTGTCTCCCTGCCCCTCTTTCTTTGTCTGTCTTTCTCTCTCCATGCCCCCTTTCTTTCTTTCTGTCTCCCTGCTCCCCCTTCTTTCTGTCTCCCTGCCTGCTCCCAAGCCATTGCCGCTGCCATCAGGGAACAGGCCTCCAAAGCACCACCGCCGCAATCGGAGAACAGGTCTCCAAACCACCGCCGCCCCAAGCTCTCCTTGCTTCCCCACACAGAAGTGTCGGGCCAACCAGATTTCCTCTCCCTGTCATTTCTGAAGTCGGAGAGGAAGTTCTGGGCCAGCCAGGCAGCGATTGGCTGGCCCGGATTTTCCTCTCCGATGTCAGAATGGACGTTGGGTGGGGGAAGTTGGTTGGCTCGGGGCTTCTGAGTCAGGAAACAAGTAGAACGCAAAGGCAATGCAATCGACTTGCGTTGCCTTCACAATCGACCATTTGGGCACTCCTGCTCTAAACAGTACTGAAAGGGAAAACGTATGAACTGAGAACCAAATAGCCACTTTGCAGATATGCTCAATCAATGCAGAGCGAAAATGAGCTATCGAAGTAGTCATGGCCTGTACATTGTGAGTCGTTACATGATCTTGCAGCGTCGACCTAGCCTAAGTATAAGCAAAGGAGATTCAGTCCACTAGCCGACTGGAGATGGTACTTTTATAAAAGCAAGTCCTAGCTTATTAAAATTAAAGACAAAAAAGAGCTGGGAAGACTTTCTATGTGGTTTAGTCCAGGCCAAGGTAGTATGCCAGAGCGAACTTGCAGTCCAAGCTGTGAAGGACTGCTTCTTCAGGATAGGAATGTATATGGTTTGTCCATCAATTGTCTACCCTCAACTCGTTAATTCCATTCGATATACTGTGCTTTACATACTCGCTGCCTCCTTCTGCTTATTCACAATGGCGTTCTCTCACTGGAGTGTTGTCTTCTATGCATATACGATTTGACTATATGACTTCCAAAAATACTATTTACCACTGGTCTTCTTTGTCTCTATTAAAAGGCAAGGCGATATCATCCTTCTATAGTATTTTAAGAGATCACTCCTTCACTTTTTCACTTCACTCTATGAAGCACTGGGACGCTATACTTACCACTCCGCTTTCCGACATTGATTGGGAGCTTTTCTGGTCATCAACAAATCGCCCGCTTTTATCTTCTAGAGTATCACAATCAATGTACTTTCTTATGTGGCAGGCAATATGGACCCCACTTCGCATGTGGAAAGCTAACTTAAAGCAAGACTCTGTTTGCTGGAACTGTTTGAAAGAGGAAGGAACTCTTGATCATATGTTATTTCATTGTACTCTAGTTCGTTCTTTTTGGACCTACGTCTGGAACACCATACAATCTATTACTAACTGCTCAGAAGAAATCTCTATGGACATTGTAATCCTTCGCTCTCAACACCCATGTTTCACACAATCAAATTGTCCATCTAAACTCATTGATACCATGTTGGTGACTGCTCTCATGCACATTCTAAAAAATTGGAAATCACCTTCGCTACTAGATTATACTTTTTGGTGGAACTCTCTGAGTATGTATCATAGATTTGAATCCTATGCATATGAGAAGAGAGTTACATTCCGAACCTGCATGAACTTGAAATATAACAAATCTCCATGGTCATTCTTAGATTCCTATGTGCGCTCATCTTCTTAGATACTCCTGTTATCCTTTTCTTCTCTTCTCTCTTTCATTTTTCTTTCCTTTTTCCTTTACTGCTCTCTCTCATCTTTATCTTATATATCCCTTACATGCATCTTCAATAATTGGAGCCTTTGCTCCTATACAGTTAAACATAGATTTGTATACTCTATATACAGAAAGCTTTATTTTGTTTCTATGTACTTTAAATGATTATTGTATCCTTTAAAATACTTAATAAAAATTTATTGAACTAAAAAAAAAAAAAAAAAAAAGGAATGTGGCTTTGAAAATAAAACAAGCAAAACAATGAACTGTTTGAGGTGGAATGCAAAAACTAGTTTAGGAAGGAATTTTGTATATGATCAAAGCACTACTCTGTCAAGGAGGGGACTCTGATCAACCTGTCATCTAGATAAGGGTGAACCTGCAACCCCATCTTCCTCGGATGAGCCACCACTACCACCCTCACCTTGGTGAAGGTCTGGGGCGCTGTTGCTATCCCAAAGGGCAGGGCCAACAAATGCTGAACAGTAGTCTGAATTTTGCATCTTGTCCGGGCACCTGGATGGAGAATCCACAAACCAATCTGACAGAATTTGGGCAAATTCCAGCTTGTAGCCTGACAGAATAATTTCCAAGACCCACTGGTCTGCTGTAATGCGCATCCAGGCAGGCAGAAACTCAGAGAACCAAGCCCTATCCGCAGAGGGGCATGCTGCTCCCTGGCGTCATTGGATTTCAAATATATTTATTGAGTTTTCAGAACAAAAACAGAGATACATAAAGAACAAAAGGAATATTGAACAAGTGAACAAGGAGGTTCAAATGAACCAACCAGAGATCCAGACAGTACATAATACAGGTTACATTTAATATGATATGTAAGATGATTTCAATACAAAATGAAACACAAGGAAAACCTGGAGGCTCAAAAGAACCCACTACATAGCCTGGAGAGGAGAAAGGCCAAATAGGGGAAAAGAGAGAAGAGGAAGGAAGGTGGAAGAGAAAGACTGATGTCGGAAGAGAAAAAAGAGAGAATGATGAGTGGATGAAGGTTAGATGAAGGTTACGGGACAGACATCCCACGCCAAACTAGGAGTAATAAGAGGAAAGAAAGTAAAGGAAAATGTTTGGGTACAGTCGAGATCAAAAAATATTAGAGGAATGACAACAGTTAAGGAGAGTAGTGTTGAATTGGTTCCCATATCTTGGAGACGCGCCGCAGACGATTCATAAATTCGGCAGCTTTCAGTTCGTAGGAATGAATCATAAGAACAGTATTCCACCAGAAAACAACATTAAGCAAATCAGCAGATTTCCAATTGTGGAGAATCATTTGGATTGTTAAAGCAATTAAAATATTAAGAAGAGATTGTTGACTGGTGGAAAGGGGATCTGACACAGCTAAGGCTCTATAAAGCAAGATCTCAAAGGAGAACCCTGAAAAGATATGGAGAATACGTTGAATAATGCGCCATATTTGTGTCCAGAAGTCCTGAAGAATGGGCCATGCATATATCATATGATGAAGGTCCCCTAAATCCGAGGCACAATGCCAACACCTATTAGAATCTCTAAGACCAGCCAAATACATCTTGTTAGGTTTCCAAAAGGCTTTGTAGACAAGGAAATAGAGCGATTGAGATAGACTGGCGGACGCTGTTGGGCAAATTATTTTACTAAAATAGTGATCAATTTTACTAAAATAGTGATCTGCTCCCTGGCGTCATTGTCTCTTTCGGGCAGGTCATGGAGGACAGGCGGCAGAAGGTTGGAAATGCCTGTAGCCCGCATACCGACCCCAGGAACTCTGTGAAGATCTCTGTGACAAGGAAGAAACATATTGCCAGTAGCCACAAAAATTTCTGCAAGAGCCATGTAAACTAGAATGCCCAGAACCCTTGGAGGATCTGGCTGTACTAACAGGTAGGGTCTTTGGGTGAAGATCCACTACCGAATCCATGAGGTCATCTAGTCCCTTACCAAATAATTGCCCCTTGAAAGGCAGCTGCACTAAGCCTTGAAGATGGAATCACCAGCCCACTGCTGAACCCAAAGTATTCGGCGTGCTCAAACAGAATACGCTTACACCTTTGCCAGTACTTTCAAAAGATCATCTAAGACATCTGCCATGTAATCTATCCCAGCCATCAGAAGCTGAGGAGGAGACTCCACCACACCAGTCTCCAGCAGTCTGCAATAGAAAGATACAGGCGCATGCCACAAAGGATGTCATCACCGCTGCCTTAACGCCTAAATTTGCTGTCTCAAAAATTTTCTTGAGGACTACATCCACACGGCGGTCCTGCATATCTTTCAACACCACTCCCAGTCACCTGAGCCAACAAGGAGTCTACCCTGGACTGTCCCAGAAGCTGATGGCACTCCTGTGCCAGAGGATACAAACGGGACATAGTCCTAGCATTTGTCAAAGGACGTACTGGAGAGTCAAACTGCTCAGAGATCATACAACTCATATCTGGATATCAAGGAAAAGTCGCAGATTGCGAGCTCACACTGCAAAGTCAGGGAGAAGAAGAAGAAGAAGTAGAAGTAGTGGAAGTAGCTGGCTGAGTGGCCAAATTCAATTCCTGCAAAGATTCAGCAATCAGATCAAGCAAAGTCATAAATTTAAATAAGTGTAGCACAGTCGGATAACCACCAGGATACGGATTCAGTACCCAAGTCCGGATCCCCCAATCAGGGAAGGGCTGCACTATCAAGCAAAGGATCAAAAGGTCAGGATCAGCCACCGGATCCCCTAGATGGAAAGAGGAACAGGTAGTGCGGGAGGAAGAGGGGACTCCCCGAGGGCACCTTGCCACCCCCAAATGCCGCCGGAGGAGGTGGAGAACTTCCAGCAGCAGAACCTCTGGTCTGAAATTCAGACCACAAAAATCTCATAGTCAGAAAAAATATCAGGTCCCTGGGGCATAGATTCACCCTTAGATGACTTAGACTTGCGTTTCTTAGGCAGTGGATGGTCTGCCACCTGGCTACCTGAAAAACCAACCATGTCAAAACCCGAAAGCAATGGCGGCCACCCCACTGCCCTAGCTGAGCATGGAATCACCTGCTTCTGTGAAGGGAAAGCAGAGCTGGTATCTACTGCCTCCCCTCCCCCTCCTGCTACGGCACACAGTGCAAAGATGCTCAAAAAGCGCTAAATTTGCGTTAACTTCGCATGAGTTCACAAGAGGAGACTTTGAGGACTCCATCCCAGCAAGTTTCCTGGCAAAAAACCAGAGTTTTGAAGAAGCAGGGAGAAGATGAAAAATAGATTGCTAAAAATCCAAGATGGCCACCGGCACTGAATTAAAAAACGTGGTAAAATAAACACTTCCCTAAATTTAAAAAACAGCAATTTTAGGATTTCTCAGGTGGGGGAACACAAGGGAACACTTGAAAACACACAAAAAAACCCTCAAATTTAACTTTTCAAAATCGCTCTCAGAGCCTGTCAGGATTGATGTACTCACTGTTATCAGAGACACTGGGCTGCACCTGCTTTCAGCTCTGAGTCAGTAGTCGGTTAGAATTCACTGCCACACTGTTGGGAAAGTCTTCTCCAAGGTGAAGCGGCGAAGAAAGCAAAGAGAATGTTAGGCATGATAAAGAAAGGAATCACAAGTAGATTGGAGGAAGTTATAATGCTGCTTTATACAGCAATGGTCAAACCACACTTGGAATACTGTGTGCAACATTGGTCTCCCTACCTAAAGAAGGATATAAAACTGCTGGAGAGGGTGCAGAGATGAGCAACGAAGCTAGTAAATGGTATGGAGAACTTGGATTACGAGGAACGACTTGAGAGACTGGGATTGTTCTCCCTTGGGAAGAGGAGACTGCGAGGGGATCCGATTGAGACTTTCAAAATACTGAAAGGAATTGACAAAATAGAGCAGGAAAAAAAGTTATTTACAATGTCCAATGTGACACGGACAAGAGAACATGGACTAAAGCTGAGGAGGGACAAGTCCAGGACAAATAACAGGAAGTTCTGCTTCACGCAGCGGGTGGTGGACACCTGGAATGCCCTCCCGGAGGAGGTTTTTGCGAAATCCACCATTCTAGGATTTAAAAGCAAACTAGACGTGCATCTCTTTACAAAAGGCATAGAGGGATACGGGTGACTAAAATTACACCAGGGTACACCTGGCTAGACCTTTGCGTGTGCGGATCGCCGGACTTGATGGACCTAAGATCTGATCCGGTGATGGCAGTTCTTATGTGATCTTCGGGCTGCCAGTCAAATTCCACTGTCTGACAATGCCTCTACCCTTGGAAACCACCGGATGCATACCAGACAGGTGGAGGCTCGAAAACGTAGCCGGCAGGCTGTGGGACACCACTGGGACACCACTGAGCCCCCTAAGCTCGCCTAACAGTCTGAGCTCAACCCCCACTTAGCAGATGGTAAGACAACTTCAGGGACAGCCCTGAGCTCCAAGGATTACTATGCAGACTGGCCAACAGGTACCCAAAAAGGGATCGGTCTGTCAGCTACAGACCAAAGTCTGTGAATTCACAAGCAGGCAGACTCTCCAAATTGTTGTAAATGTGAAAATACGTACAAAGGAGACAAAACTATAAGAACATAACATAAGCAATGCCTCCGCTGGATCAGACCTGAGGTCTATCGTGCCCAGCAGTCCGCTCACGCGGCGGCCCAACAGGTCCAGGACCTGTGCAGTAATCCTCTAGCTATACCCCTCTATCCCCTTTTCCAGCAGGAAATTGTCCAATCCTTTCTTGAACCCCAGTACAGTACTCTGCCCTATTACTCCCTCTGGAAGCGCATTCCAGGTGTCTACCACACGTTGGGTAAAGAAGAACTTCCTAGCATTCGTTTTGAATCTGTCCTCTTTCAACTTTTCCGAATGCCCTCTTGTTCTTTTATTTTTCAAAAGTTTGAAGAATCTGTCCCTCTCCACTCTCTCTATGCCCTTCATGATCTTGTAAGTCTCTATCATATCCCCTCTAAGTCTCCTCTTCTCCAGGGAAGAGTCCCAGTTTCTCCAATCTCTCAGCGTATGAAATGTTTTCCATACCTTTTATCAGATGTGTCGCTCTCCTCTGAACCCTCTTGAGTAACGCCATATCCTTCTTAAGGTACGGCGACCAATATTGGATGCAGTACTCCAGATGCGGACGCACCATCGCCCAATATAACGGCAGGATAACTTCTTTCGTTCTGGTTGTAATACCCTTCTTGATTATACCTAGCATTCTATTTGCTCTCTTAGCGGCCGCTGCGCACTGTGCCGTAGGCTTCATTGTCAAAGTAAAATAATAAAAATGAGGAGAGCATTTCACACACAGATGAAGCCATGCATGCAGAAGACTGCTAGAGGATTCTAAGCTGATCTGTGAAGTACACTGGAAGAAGAGAGAAAAATCCAGAGTGGATTCCTCCTACAATCCATGCGAGTATGGGAAAATAACTCTGTTGTCTAGAATGGCTCACCTATTGCACTGGAAATAGAGTTTTCAGAGAACTAAGTTTCCCTGTCACCTATAAAAAAAAATGGTCCGATGCATTACTATTTCTGACCCCCTATATTACTGCAAAACAGCTTTGGTTGCCCAACATTCTTTCTTGCTGTCTCCTCCATGAGCCAAATAGCTTATGATACCTCTCGTAACACCATCTTCTCAGATTTTGCACCATCCATGTGGAACTCGCTCCCTCTTTATCTAAGACAAGAACACTGTATTTCCAAATTTAAATCAGGTCTAAAAACCTTTCTATTTTAAGATACTTAACACATTTAAAGCAACCCCTGATCCCTAGAGTTTCTTTCATTCAAAGGGCTCTTCTGTACGTCCTACCTACCATCCTGGTCTTACCCTTCCCCCAGTCCTTTTATTTTATACGATGCATCCTTTTCCCATTTTTTCCTTCTGTATTGTATGATATCCATTGTAGTTTTAGATTATGTTCATTTTTCCGTTATTGGTTTTACTTATTCTAACTTTTGTATAAAAGTTTGTTTTATATGTAAACTGCTTAGGTTTTTAGGTGGTATATTTAAATACAATTAACTTGAAACTTCCAGGTTCTCAGCATAGAAACTTTGATAGAGTAAATCAGTTGCTAACCCCCCCCCCCTCCCAGTGGCACAGTAAGGGTGAGCAGCGCCTGGGGCAGTGGCACACCTCTGCTGCGCATGTGTCCCCTTCCCTTTCCCCATACCTTTTTAACTTCTTCGGCATGAGCAGCATGCCTATGTCAGTATTGACTTGCCCTTTGATGTCACTTCCTAGGCGCAGGTCCATGAAGTGATTTCAGAGACGTTGATGCACCCCCTGTACTACACCACTGCTTGCCCCCCCCCCCGCCCCCCAGAACAGAACCCATACCCTATCATCTTTCCTCCCAAACTGCTCCTTGTGACCCTGGGCAAGTCACTTAATCCCCCATTGCCCCAGGTACATTAGATAGAGTGTGAGCCTGCCAGGACAGATAGGGAAAAATGCTTGAGTATCTGAAAGTAAACCACTTAGACAATAAGCGATTACAACTGGTGCAACATGCGGCGGTCAGGCTGATTTTGGGGTTGAAGAAGTTCGATCATGTAACTCCTTCCTACCGACTCCTGCATTGGCTGCCGATGGAGGCACGTGTGAAGTTTAAGTTTGGATGTTTTTGCTTTAAAGTACTATTCGGCCTAGCCCCCAGATATATAACAGACCTTTCCTCTTTCTCAACCAATAGACAGAAGAGAAGCTCAAACTTGAATTTTGTTTCTCTACCGGTTAGACATCATCAACATCTCTTCTCATATCAGGCAGCATTATGGGGTAAAGATCTGAAACAATTATGCATGCTTGCTAATACTTATGGGGAATTTAGGAGACACCTAAAAACATATCTGTTCCTAAAGTACTTAGGTAGCTGCTCTGCACAATCTTTCCCACAATAACTGACCTCTAGACTTTAACTCTTTTAGTTCTACTCAATCTGTAACATTTTTAATCTTTGTAAACCGCATAGAACTTCATGTTCCTGCGGTATATAAACTGTTATCTAATATAATAAAACCCTAAGCGCGCATGCACACTCTTACCTGCGTGTTCCATTTTCCATGAACCGGTAGGCACCACTGGCAAGAGTGCGCATGCGCGCTTCTACTCCCTCACTGTAAGTTCGCCGTCGTCGTCACCCCCTCCCCCCCTGCACCCTTCCCTGGCACACACGAACCCCCAATGACCCTCCCACCGCGAGACGCACAAACCTCCCTGCTCCAGCAGTGGCCGCATCACACTAGAGACGCTGCTTCGCAAGCTTTCCATGCTCTGATTTCCTCTGCTGCGTCTCTGATGACATCAGATGAAATCAGAGCATGGGAAGGCCACGAAGCAGCACCTTTAGTGTGATGTGGCCGCTGCTGGAGCCAGTAGGTTTGACGGTCGTCTCGCAGTGGGAGGGTCAGTGGGGTCGGCTTTACGGCAGCGATAGTAGTGGGGGGGGGAGAGGGTTCTACTGCACAGTGGGACGGCTGACAGGCAGGTTGGCTTCGGAGGGTGCGGGAGGGACAAAGTATGGAAGGCAGTGAGGGGGGGGCAGGGAAGGGGTGCTGCTGGACAGGGGGAGTAGAGAACAAGTGCTGCTGGACAGGGGGAAGCAGGAAAGAGGTGCTGCTGGATAGGGGGAGAAGAGACGAGGGACCGGGGAGCAGGGAAGAGGTGCTGCTAGCAGGGGGGGGGGGGGACAGTTCTACTGCACAGGGGGATGGCAGGAAGGCAGGCAGGCAAGCTGGCTTCAGAGGGTGGGGGGTGGGATAAAGTCTGGAAGGCAGTGAGGGGGAGCAGGGAAGAGGTGCTGCTGAGCCAGGGGAGCAGGGAAGAGATGCTGCTGGACCTTGGGAGCAAGGAAGAGGGACAGGGTGAGCAGGGAAGAGGTGCTTCTGGACAGGGGGAGCAGGGAAGAGGGGTAGGGAGAGTACAGAAGAGGTGCTGCTGGACAGGGGGAGCAGGGAAGAGGGACAGGGGGAGCATGGAAGAGGTGCTGCTGCACAGGGAAGTGGGTTGTGGGAGGGAAATGCTGCTGGTGAGAAAAGGGGGCTGGGGCTGAAAGGGAAAAGATGGGAGAAGGGGGCTGGGGGGGTAAAAATGGGTTTGGAGCTAGAGCTGGGGCTGAAAATAGGGGACATGTGAGGGAAGGAGGCTTTACTAGCACCCGTTAATGTAACGGGCTTAAACACTAGTTATTATTATAAATGCTCAAATAAATAAATAAATAACCTTGCGCCAGGAAAGTAAAGTTACGGGAGAAGGCAAGGGGCGTGTGGCAAGGAGAGGAACGGGGGGGGGGGGCGGAGGAGGGGTGCCATGCCCTTAGGAAGACTATGCCTGGGGCAGACTGCACCCCCTGTACTACACCACTGCTTCCCCCCCAGTGCAGAACCCATACCCTGTCCTCTCCCCTTTAAATCAAAGACATACAAAAACACAGTTACACAAACACACATGAAGTAGTCGTAAAGGATTCCATGAGCCATGTTCCACATGCTTTCCCCACTTTAAAGCTGCCAATTCATGTTCTGTTTACCAATCTGCCAATGCTGTAGTCTCCCCACTGATGTCAGCAGCAGAGGGTTAACATTGCCATGAACAGTCTGGGTCCCTGATAAATACAGGAAAGGAAATATTATCTCCAGTGCTGCTATTTCCTCTGCTGTCCCCTAAATACTGGCTGAAATCACTGTTACCTCTGGAGGACTGCTGCTTTGGCAAAAGGGATTTTAAGGAAGATTACTGCTTCTACGAAACAATATAGTAAACTATTGCAAATTAAAAAGTTTGAAGCACCTTCAAGTTTATTCATGAATTATAGTAAATTTTATAGGTCATCTTGCTTGATACATCTTAACTAGCAAGGACTTACTATTTATATTGATTAGAAATGAAAATATAATGCCTCAGTTTGTAAGTATACAGCTCACAAAACTTGTAAAAAAATCATTGAAACTTCATTTCTGTCATATATTTTTAGTATATAGTGCTCCATCTAATAGTGTTCCATAAAGAATACTCCTTCCTTCAACCGCATGCTCTAATCTAGCATGTAAAAAGGCTCATTATTGATTGAAATATAATTAATTCACAAAATGGAAGACACATTAAGACTGAATGTGGTTATGCCAATTGCACAATTAGCGAGAGCTAACAGAAAATTCCATTAAAGGACAACTGCTAACATGAAACATAAGAATATAAGCAGTGCCTCTGCTGGGTCAGACCAGAGGTCCATCATTCCCAGCAGTCCGCTCACGCGGCGGCCCATCAAGTCCAGGACCTATATAGTAATCCTCTATCTATACCCTTCTATCCCCTTTTCCTTCAGGAAATTATCTAATCCCTTCTTGAACCCTAATACCGTACTCTGTCGTATCACACCCTCTGGAAGCTCATTCCAGGTGTCCACCACCCTTTGGGTGAAGAAGAACTTCCTAGCATTGATTCTGAATCTGTCCCCTCTTAATTTTTACGAATGCCCTCTCGTTCTTGTAGTTTTCGAAAGTTTGAAGAATCTGTCCCTCTCCACTTTCTCTATGCCCTTCATGATCTTGTAAGTCTCTATCATGTCCCCTCCAAGTTTCCGCTTTTCCAGGGAAAAGAGCCCCAGTTTTTCTAATCTTTCAGCACACACTTATCCCATACATTTGCATTTGGCATACTTGTTCTCGTTAATGACCACACAATACTGATGTTAAAGCATAATACATCTTTACTCTTCAAATGTGTTGATTATATTTCTCATGAATTGCATACAGTTGAATCTTTTTCTGAAGGTCTGTTACAAGGGGTCTACATCAGAACAGATGGTGGGTGCTGCTGACTGAACAAACATACCTGTAATAAAGTATCTGTGGAATCTGTCCACGTGTTTGATTTGTCCCATTGCTGCTAAGACTGCATGTGCTGAAAGTGAACGTTGCACCATCTGGACACTGCACTGTGGTCATTCCCCCATCACCATTTGCAGTACGGCTCCCATAATTCCGTAAACGGACCGCATATTTTACATTCTCCTTTAAACATAATAATGATAATGATAAAGGAAAACAATAAGCAGAAATCTTTTTAATGGAAGTGTGAATGTACATTTACTAAGAATCTGGCATTTAAAAGCAATAAAATTTTCTAATAAGTAACTTTTCCATCTGTTGTTATCTTCTAACGGAATTTGTCTCTCTTCTGGACTTGTCTAACAAGTTAATAGGATACCAGAGAATGTATCCTTTCCAGCAGGATAAAGTTTCTTGCCTCTGTTGTGATGGAAGTGGGCAAGGTTATGAGAACATACAGAGATGATGTACAAGGCACAGGAACTTTTGAGTCAATAAAATGTTGTTTTCCCAAAAAGCACAGTTACTTACCGTAACAGGTGTTATCCAGGGACAGCAGGCATATATTCTCACACATGGGTGACGTCATCTACGGAGCCCCAGCGCGGACAGCTTTTTAAGCAAACTTGCTAGAAGTTTCAAGTTTGCACACTGCACCACGCATGTGCTAGCCTTCTCGCCACTAGAGGGCGCATCCCCACCTCGTGGTCCTCAGTTCCATATCCAGCAAAGAAAAGCCATCCCCGGGGAGGTGGGCGGGTTGTGAGAATATATGCCTGCTGTCCCTGGATAACACCTGTTACGGTAAGTAACTGTGCTTTATCCCAGGACAAGCAGGCATGATATTCTCACACATGGGTGACCTCCAAGCCAACCAGAAAGAGGGCAAGTGGGAGGATGGCAATTTAGGAAAACAGGTTACGTAACACCGACTGGCCAAACCGGCCGTCACTCCTGGACAAGGAGTCCAGACAGTAGTGGGAGGTGAACGTATGAACCGAAGACCAGGTGGCAGCTTTACATATGTCCTCCATAGGAGTAGAACGGAGGAAAGCAACCGAAGCTGCCATCGCCCGGACCTTATGCCCCGTGACTCGACCCGAGAGCGGGAGACCAGCCCGAGCGTAGCAAAAAGAGATACAAGCAGCTAACCAGTTGGACAAGGTACGCTTGGAAACCGGATGTCCTACCCGATTAGGATCAAAGGACAAAAACAATTGAGGAACCTTCCGATGAGACTTAGTACGTTGGAGATAAAAAGCCAACGCCCTCTTACAGTCAAGCGTGTGAAGCGCCGTTTCACCAGGATGAGAATGGGGCTTCGGAAAAAAGACCGGAAGAACAATGGACTGATTGAGGTGGAAATCAGACACAACCTTAGGCAAAAATTTAGGATGGGTGCGAAGAACCACCTTGTCACGATGAAACACAGTGAAAGGAGGATCCGCAACCAAAGCCTGTAGCTCGCTAATCCGACGAGCGGACGTGAGCGCAATCAAAAAGACTACCTTCCAAGTGAGAAACTTAAGAAGAGCTTTATCGATCGGCTCAAAAGGAGGTTTCATCAGTTGAGCCAAGACGACATTAAGATCCCATACCACAGGGGGAGGCTTGAGAGGGGGATGAACATTCACAAGACCCCTCATGAAACGAGAAACCAGAGGATGCAGAGAGAGGGCACGACCCTCGAGATGTTGATGAAATGCAGCAATTGCACTAAGATGCACTCGAATGGAAGTCGTCTTCAGACCAGAATTCGACAGATGCAACAGATATTCCAGCACCGAAGACACAGGAACTGAACCCGGGTCAAGGTGGTTCGTGGAGCACCAGGAAGAAAATCTGGTCCACTTCTGGGAGTAACAAAGCCTAGTCGAGACCTTGCGAGAGGCCTCTAAGATTTCCCGCACTGAGTGAGAAACTGGAATCGAAGTCAAGGGGAAAGGAACCAAGCGGTCAGATGTAACGACTGAAGATTGGGATGTAACAGCGAACCCCGACTCTGAGACAGCAGAGAGGGAAAGACAGGCAGAAGCAGAGGCTCCCTGACACTGAGTTGAAGAAGCAGGGAGAACCAGTGTTGTCTTGGCCAACGAGGCGCAATGAGAATCATAGTGGCTTTGGTCGATTTTAGATGAACCAGCGTTCTCAAAATCAGAGGGAAAGGAGGGAACGCATAAAGGAACCTCCCCTCCCATTCGAGAAGAAAAGCATCGGCCTCGAGACGGTCCCGGGAGTACATCCGAGAACAGTAGAGGGGTAGTTTGCAAGTCTCGGGCGAAGCAAACAGATCCACCTGAGGAGTCCCCCAGCGGTCGAAGACTTCGCGTAGGACTCGGGAGTTCAGCGACCACTCGTGCGGCTGGAGGAGACGACTGAGTTTGTCTGCTAGACAATTCAGCTCCCCCTGAATGTAAACCGCCCGCAAGAAGATGTTCTGAGAGACGGCCCATGTCCAAAGCCGCAGGGCTTCCTGGCACAGAGGCCAAGAGCCCGTCCCCCCTTGCTTGTTGACGTAATACATTGCCACCTGGTTGTCTGTCCGAACGAGAACCACTCGATCGTGCAGGAGGTGACTGAAGGCCCGAGCGGCCAGATAAATGGCACGAAGCTCCAACACGTTGATGTGACACCGACGATCCGCGGCCGACCATAGGCCCTGCGTTCGTAAACCGTCTAGATGAGCCCCCCACGCATACTCCGAAGAGTCCGTGGTCAGGACCTTGCAATGCGGAGGGACGCGAAAGAGCAAACCTCCGGACAGATTGGTAGAGTTGGTCCACCAACGGAGCGAGCGTCTGAAAGACGGAGTCACAGTTAAACGTCGAGATAGCGGGTCGCGGTCCTGACGCCATTGCGAGGCCAAGGTCCACTGAGGAATCCTCAGGTGCAACCGAGCAAATGGGGTCACTTGGACCGTCGACGCCATGTGCCCCAAAAGCACCATCATGCGTTGAGCCGACACTACCTGCAGTTGCGAAACCTGCCTGCCCAGGCGAAGCAGGGCCTCCAGTTGTGGAGAAGGAAGGAAGGCACGGAGGAGAACCGTGTCCAGCATGGCCCCTATAAACTGGAGGGATTGAGTCGGCTGCAAGTGAGACTTGGGAAAGTTCACCTCGAACCCTAGACCCTGAAGAAGCGTGATAGTCTGTTGGGTCGCTGAAATAACTCCTTCCCTTGTCGGGGCCTTGATCAGCCAATCGTCCAGATAGGGAAAGACCTGCAGCCCCCGGGAACGCAGAGCAGCCGCGACCACCACCATGCATTTCGTGAATACCCGAGGGGACGAAGCCAGACCGAAGGATAGTACACGGTACTGTAGGTGCAAGTCCCCGACCTGAAATCTTAAAAACTTCCGAAAGTCGGGATGCACCGGAACATGGGTGTACGCTTCCTTCAAATCGAGGGAGCACATCCAGTCCCCCTCGTCCAACAGAGGATACAGAATCGGAAGCGATAACATACGGAACTTCTCCCTGACCAGAAACTTGTTGAGCTTCCGGAGGTCCAAAATGGGGCGCAAGTCCCCGGTCTTCTTCGGGACCAAAAAGTAACGGGAATAAAATCCCCGGCCTCGCTGATCGAGAGGCACCCTTTCGACCGCCCGAAGGCTCAACAAGGCCCTGGCTTCCTCTCGGAGAAGGGTCAACTGGCTTCGATTGGACGGGCACGCCCCGGGGGGCATGTCTGCAGGCTGCCTGGAGAAGTTTAACGAATAGCCCTCTGAGACGGTCCGGAGCACCCATGCGTCTGACGTAATCCCAGACCAAGCCCTGGCAAAAGCCGTGAGCCGACCCCCGATGGGGAGGGGGTTGGGCGACCTCGCGGCGGGGGCCAGCCCCCTGCCACTCATCCCGTCAAAAGGACGGCGCCGGCTTGGACGCCCCCTGCGTAGCGGGCTTGGCGGGCCCCCCTCTACCCTGTTGGGTAGGGCGACGGGGTGGAGGCCTCGAAAAGGCCGGTGTTGATTTTTGAGGATACCGCCTAGGCGGCTGTTTAAAAGGCCTCTGAGCCGACGGCTTAGGCTTTGGACGAACCAGAGACGCCAGAGAGCGCTCTTGCTCAGAAAGCCTCTTGGTAGCCGCATCCAAGGAGTCGTCGAATAACTCCGACCCGACGCAGGGTAGATTGGCCAATCGCTCCTGCAGGTTGGGGTCCATCTCGAGGGTCCGTAGCCACGCCAGCCGGCGCATGGCTACCGCACAAGCCGAGACCCTCGAGGCAAGCTCAAAGGCGTCATATATCGCATGAAACAGATAGAATCTGAGCTAGGACAGGTTCGACGCAAAAGTGGCAAATTTATCCCTGTGAGACTCCGGGATCACCCCCTGAAAATCCGGCAGATCCCTGACCATGGACCTGAGGTAGGAAGAGTAGGCGAAAGCATAGTTGAGGACCCTTGTGGCCATCTGGGAATTCGCGTAGAGACGACGGCCGAATTTATCTAGGGTCCGACCCTCTCTCCCCGGGGGGACAGCAGCTGAGACTCTAGAAGGCTGCGAGCGCTTAAGAGCCGACTCCACCAAGAGCGACTGATGGGAGAGTTGCCCCTTGTCAAACCCCTTAGGGGGAAGAGTCCGGTATTTGGATTCCATCTTGGTGGGCACTACCGCCACTGTAAGAGGGGTCTCAAGGTTCCGCAGCAAGGTTTGAAGGAGGACCTTGTTAAGCGGGAGTCGGGGGGATTCCCGCTGAGGGGCAGGAGAATCCTGTTCCTCCAAAAATTCTTTGGTATAGTGTGACCCTGCCGACAGGTCCACCCCCAAAGCCTTCGCCATGTCATGGACAAACTTTGAAAAGGAAGATGTCCGTGCAGGCGGGGAGGGTGACCGAGACTTCTCAACGGAGCCGAAGGGAGAGGCCTGGCGAGAATACCCGAACTGTCCCCCGGACCCCGAACCCCAAGAGGCACGATCCCGTGACCTCGAAGGGGTCGGGGACACAGTCCGCCGAAGAGACCCCCGTGGGGAACCCCCCGGGGTACGGGGTATGGAGGCCCGTCCCTTCCGCCTCGGTGAGGAGGCACGGGAACTCTCCCGGATCGGGGACCGTAAAAGATCTGGGTTGTCGAGGCGGAGTTCCTCGACACGCAAAGCACCGGTCTCGGGCGGTGTCGAGCGACGACTCCTCAGAGGCGAGGCTCGAGCCCGCTTAGCCTTTTTAAGGCGGTGCTTCGCCCGAGGCTTGCTCGAGGGCGAGGAACCCCGTGAAGACCTCGGGGACGAGGAGATCCGGCGTACCCAGCGCTGCTTGTCTCGGGACCGCACACTGACCTCGGGCTGTCTCACCGGGGTCGGATCCGAGGGAAGCGTCGAGGTCGAGGCCGAGGGAGCTTCGGCCGCTGAAAGGCCGGTGCCCGAGGCCGAGGTCGCCAACTGCGGGGCCCCAGAGACCGAAGGCGAGGCCGAAGCCTGCTGCAAGGTCTCAATGGCCCCGGAAAGCTCCGAGGAGATTAAAGCGCGAAGCAACTCCTGGAACGCCGGGATAGTGAGACCCGGAGGCAACACCTGGGGGCGCTCCGCAGAGGGCGACCTCGGTTTCGAGTATTCCCTCGGGGCTAACCCCTTCGACACCTTGGGCTGGGTCGAGGTCGACGGTCCCGCCGACGAAGAGCCCGAGGATGGCTTCCTGTTAGATGAAACTGAGGAAGGAAGTGGAGATTTACCCGGGGCTTCCTTCTGCGAGGCAACCGGCTTCGCGGGAGCCGAGGGGTCCGATGTCGAGGCCGAGGTCGAGGCCGGGGCCGAAGCCGAGGCCGAGCTCGAGGCCTTCCCCGTCGGGGCATCGACAGCAAAGAGATCAGCCATGCGGGCCTTGCGACGAGTAAGGGCCCGTTTCTGGAAGGTGGCACACTTAGGGCACGATGCTGTCGGGTGATGGGGCCCCAAACACCGTATACAGCACCTGTGAGGGTCAGTGATGGACAAAAGCCTATCACACCTACCACACTTCTTAAAACCCGTTACGGGCCGGGACATGGGCCCAAAACAAGGCCGGGAACAAGCGAGGTTCCTCGGCCACGGCTACCGGGAGCCCCCGGAGCGAAAAGGAAAATCAGATTTTTTTTTTTTTGAAAAATAAAGAAAACAAAGAAAGAAAATATAAGTAGCGCAGCGACCGCGTCGAAAATCCGAACACAGCCGCGGCGACAGAAGGCAAAAGTAGCACAAATTTATCCACAGGGCTTCTGGCTCCGCGGATGAAAATGAACTGAGGACCACGAGGTGGGGATGCGCCCTCTAGTGGCGAGAAGGCTAGCACATGCGTGGTGCAGTGTGCAAACTTGAAACTTCTAGCAAGTTTGCTTAAAAAGCTGTCCGCGCTGGGGCTCCGTAGATGACGTCACCCATGTGTGAGAATATCATGCCTGCTTGTCCTGGGATAAAATGGTTCTCCAGCGGGTCTCAACTCTGAAATAGACTTTCATCTTTTCATGTGATGACACTTTCACATTCTATAGTCTAGCGTAACATTTTCTTGTAAAACAGATCCTTCCATTGGACAACAATCATATTTGCAGAGGTGTATAATAATTGTATTTCCACGAGGTTTGATTGCTTTTGTTTTCCCTGATTATCATTATTGTTTTCTCTCATTATTATCATTGTTTGTTTTTGTTTTCATTGATGTTATGAGGCTTATACCCCACCAGTACCCACCACAGTATCAGATTAAAAAAAAAAAAAGTTTCCATTTTAGGGCCAACATATTTAGTTTTTAAAACACTAGCTGAGGAGAGATGTTGTGCTCTTTCAAGCACCATTTTTATCATGTTGGCTGTGTTTTCCATTTTTTTGGATAGTTTCTATTTTATATTTCGTAAAGAGTACACCATTATATTTTACCTGTATCTTTCCCAACATATGATGCACTGTGCATAAGACTTTATTTGACATTGTTTATTTTAACTGATCTTTTCATATTCCTGTTTTTGGTCTGCACACTTGTTTCTTTCATGCTATAATATATTATGTTTTGTATTTCCTATAACCCAGGGGTGTCCAATGTCGGTCCTCGAGGGCCGCAATCCAGTCGGGTTTTCAGGATTTCCCCAATGAATATGCATGAGATCTATGTGCATGCACTGCTTTCAATGCATATTCATTGGGGAAATCCTGAAAACCCGACTGGATTGCGGCCCTCGAGGACCGACATTGGACACCTCTGCTATAACCAAACCCAAAAATTTTTTAGCATTACATCCAAGATCTACTCGCTGCACTTTTATCTTCACTTCATACAAATTTTACCTCATGCACAACTTTATCACCAACAACTCACACCCAATTGTCACACGCTGTGTTCCTTTGCAGCCTTATACATTCACTCCAAACAATTTTCATCTCATACACACATCCACTGATCACACTGCAGAAACCAGCAGTGGTCTTTCACTTTTGCATACAGTGTTTACACTGAGCAGCAGCCAGACAGGTACTTCACATTGCCTGCAACTTTCAGTAGTGCCTATTTTCACATTCATTTGTCTCTGTTTCTCAAAAGACTTTTTAATGTTACGGTAGTTGTAGCACAACTTTCGAATGATGTTTCAAAATTTATTTTTAAAATTTCAGTTTTACAGCTCCCAGTGAGATGCAACCAGAACTTACGCATGCATATTTTTACAGTCTGCCCTAATTTCACCTGTACTCTCAAGGCCTCCTGGAATTATCCCCGCCAGACACTTTATTTTATCTCATTTTTGTGAAGTATGATTGGCCGTTCTCATGTCAGTCAATTGGTTTAATATTTTCAACTTTTTATCTCCACAGTGAGTCATTTCTGTTCCCCATGCCATTCCAGTGTTTGACATTATTTCATGGTCCTTGCCTTTTACCCAACCGTATATTTTATTCATAGCCTCTCGCAGTTCAGATTATTTATGCCTTGGTTTCCTGTTACACAGGAACTTATTCACTGGCATTATAGTAGCCCACGGACATCTTTTATATATTTCTTTTAAATGTCTTTCAAGCATTTCTTATTCACTTTTAGTTCTTCCCATTCTTACATTTTTATGGTCTTAATAATCCCTATAATTTTTAGGCATTATTAGCTTTTTTTTGGTCCCCATATACACAAGCACAATTTATCAGGCATTTCAGGACTTCCACGCATGTCATTTTTTGTAACATTTGAGTTTTCAAGATGATATTTTATGATCTTTATGTATTCCCTTTAATCTTTAGTTCTTCTGTTGCTATTTATCTTTTGTTCTCAAGAATTTTACACCAAATTGCTGAACTCTCTATGGTTCTCGATTTGTGAAGCACTAAGTATCCCGGTATGTACCTGTGTACGAGTACAACCTCTATAACACCATAGCCATTAATCTTTTTATAAATCCCTTTTTTCCCCATTTAATTGGGTTAGCACCTCTTTACTACTACCCTCCATGTCTAAACTCTGGGGGGGGGGGGGGGGTTCTTTCTTATATCACACGCACACCACAACAGGGCATAATTAAGTTGGTCATGGTCTTTTCTTCTACTGTTTAGAGATACACACTTCACACACATCATGTTCTCTACACAATTGGTATACTTCACCATTTCTTTTCACTTGCACACTCTATAATATTCATACCACATTTCAACTCATTATATTGCCCAATAGGACCCCTGAGTAAGAAGTGTTTTTCGAAAACACAGCCCGTTTCGGGTTCTGTCTTCTAACAAATGAGAACCATTTTTGGGGAAAACATTTTGACTCAAATAAAAGTTCCTGTGCCTTGTACATCATCTCTGCAGTCCTTCTCTTGGATTTGTTGTTTGACTTTCACTGCAGACCTGTTGAATTCTTTTTTGTTTTGTCTTGTGTATGTACTTCAAGAAAACATGCTACAGGTGAGTACATTTGCTTTCTCCAAGGGCAAGCAGGACAATTCTCACAGATGAGAATCCCTAGTTACTATGCTGTCTGAAATAAGAGAAAAACAACTGGCTTGCAACAGGCAAGACCTATTATTTTGGATTTTTTGTTTTTTTTTAATGAACAACCTAGAACAAAAGGCTGATTAAGGCACATTGGCTCCCTATAACACATCAAATTACATATAAAATACTCCTTTTAACTTTCAAAACTCATATTTCAAACCACCCTGAATTTATTGAGACTTCTCATTCCACATTCACCAGCAAAATCGCAGGGCACCTTTGAGTCATTGACCAAGTAGGTGTAGAAGGTTGGCAATATCTTTGCCTTGGATAATAAGTAGATCTCCTGGAGGTGTTGGAATATCTCTATGGTTGCTAAGACTGGCAAGATTTGGAGGACAATATAGGCATACATTCAGTATGTCTCCTCTATACAGTCTTAGAAATAAATCATCCCCTAAACAAGGTACATTGGAGAGATGGTCTTGAATGTTAGCATCAAGATATGAGATTCTCAGCCAGACTTGTCTTTGATTGGCTATGGAGACTGCAGAGAAGTAATATCAAAAGTATCAAATGTAGATCATACCACAAACTTCCTGGTCTCCAGAATATCATGCATGAGATGTTGAAAAGAAGAGAGATACACCGATGGAATATGCTTGTCATAAAGAGATTTTTTTGTATAAGAGACTTTAGATATAATGTCATATAAACATTAGAGTTCAGGATACTGTTTGCTAGCATAGAGCCTGAAACACTCCAGCCAAACATCCAGAGTTCTGCCTTCTCCTCCAGGCAGACTCCACGACCAGAGACTGATGTTGTAACTGTCAAAGCCAGGACAAGATTGAATCTAGTAAAGTATGTCCAACTTTTGTGGAACTACTGAGACATGAAGTGGAGATTCCAGTTTTTAAACAAGGCTTCCTTCATGAGATTATGAAGAGGAACCTTTATGCAGTCTTTATGTCACTCTTTATAATTAAGTGCATCTATAAGTTCTGCCAGAGGCTCTATTTAAGGTCCATATTTAATGGGAGTGCTTGCCCTACATGTCTGATGTACTTAGTAAAAGACAGATTCTCTGAGGGTGACATTCTACGAGGCAGAGGAGGAAAAGGGTTTGAAGACTTATCTGCTGACAGCTTCAGATACTCACTGGAAGAACACAGAGAAGTCAGAGTCATAACCCTTGACGTCTGGTACAGCAGATTGAGAGTGATGAAGGGAACGCTGAGGAGAATGTCGACGTGAGTGTCTCAGTGAGCATTTACAATAACAGGATGAATTTCACTCCCTCGACATGGATGCATACCTCAAAGTAGGCACTCAACGTTTTGGCATCCAAATTCGATGCCTAGATGGAAATTTGGGGGTCGCTCAGCCTGAGTTGCAGCTGGGAGTGTAGGAGCAGGATTTGGCACCAAGTGCGCCTGCAGTAGCCCAGCTAGTTCCTTCTGCAATAGCATGTGAAGCTGTTCTTGCACAGATGATGCCAATATCATTGTTAATATGGGCATATTAGGCAAAGAAGTTGTGTATCAAAGCGTTGGGGACCTTTATGTTGAGGCATGCTTCAGAGGTGACAGCAACTAAGGATGGCAATCTAGTACTGGTGTGTCTACGCTTAGAACGTGTCATTGATGAAGATGCATGAGATGATACTGAAGCATGCAAGGAGGGTGAAGTAGCTTATGCTTCTTAGTTTTTTTTTACAAGGTTCCCCTGAGGCTGGCAGTACCAGTACCAATGAAGCAGAAATTGCTGATGCCATCGGTACCTGTGTCGATACTGGAGTTGCTGGATGTTGACTGTCAATAGTCTCCAGCTATTCTTGATATAGATGACCCAAAAAGTTTTTCATACTGTAATTTCCTAGCTCTTAGCGACCTTTTCTGCAGTTTAGAGCACAGTGGGCAGGAAATATCACAGTGTTCAGAACCTAGGGACTGGACACACCAGTTATGTGGATTTGTACCTGAAATGGTTCTATTATACTGAGTACACCGCTTAAAGCTGCTAGGAGCCTTGGACATTGAAGGAAACCCCACAAATACAAGATTACTGGACTCAATAGTCTGGGGTGGTCGAGTAGACAGCAGACCAAAAAAGGTTTGATGCACCCAGGCTGAAGATAGGCTGAAGAGAGCCCGAAGGCTCTCAAACAAAAAGATGGGCAAAAATGAAAATGTTTTTAAACAGAATAAAAAAGGGAAGGCACAAAAATACATATAAAACAAACATACAAATCATATGCACAAAAAAAGATGCTGAAAACAGATGCACAAGTTTGACACGCAGGTAGAAACTCGAAGGAATGGCTTCTCAACTCCATGGAAGACTGAGAACTGATGGTTCTGCAAGCAAGCTTTGTGCGGGAAAACAGATGCATACGCGGTGCGGGTAGTCTTCAAGTTTTTAAAGTGACGGTGCACTTTTTGACTGTCCATACCAGGTCTCTATGCCATACCAGGTGAGGATATACTACCTGCTTGTCCTTGGATTAAAAGTGTTTACACCAATGGCTGTGTCTATCCTTGTTAGAGTCAAAAACAAACAAAAGACTGGGTGGACTCTTTATGGGCTTTTGTCTGCTGCAGATAGGAAACCAAGGCTCTCTTGAAGTCAAAAGTGTGTGGTGCGCTTTCACTGGGATGGGCATGAGATTTTGTGAAGAATGTAAGTAGAAAAATCCATCATCACCTTAGGAAGGAACGCAGCATGCCTATGAAGGACTATTCTGTTGTGAAGAAACCATGTGTAAAATGAATCAGAAACAAGTTCCTGAAGTTTTCTGACCCCACAGGCTGAAGGGAGCTCCATCAAAAACAAAACCTTCTAAGTCAGATACTTCAAATGGCAAGTATAATGTGGCTCAAAAAGAGATTTCATCAGCTAGGTTAGACACTGAGATCTCAAAACATTATAGGGAGCTTGATTGGGGCTTTAATGCCGCAAACTTTTTCTCATAAAGCAAATAACTAAAGATTGTAGAAAGATGGGTTTACCTTCTACATCAGGGGTGTCCAACCTTTTGGCTTCCCTGGGCCACATTGACCGAAAAAAATTTCTGGGCCACGCAAATGCTGCAGCAAGACAGAGGAGGGAGCCGGCAAAACAGTAAACACCCGGGGGCAGTAGAGGAAAACACTGCATCACCCTCGACCGGGGCTGCACAAAATACTTCACAGGGCTGCATGCGGCCCTTGAGTCGCAAGTTGGACACCCCTGTTCTACACAGTAATGGTAAGTGCTAACTGCATTGAGGTGAACCCTTATGAGAGCTGGCCTTTTAAGCCGACTCAGAAAGGTGTAGAAAATATTCAAGTAGTTTTTGTATTAGACAGGAAAAAGGATTTCCACAATGGAGAGCAAACCTGCTTCATTCAAAATTATTTATAAAAAATGTATACTGGATAAGAGATAATGTATACTGGAAAAGATTTAATTAAGTTGAACAAACGAGAGCAGAGAAACATCTTTTTTCTTAACACAGTGGAACCTTATGGGCTTAATTGCGAATTAGAGTGGGTTTCATTGTTTTGATAGATTCTGACCAATAGGGCTTCATTGTTTTGGCCGGTTCTGTCCAATGGGGCTTAGGGGGAGGAGTTACTGGTACGAATGGGAGGACACTATATAAACACTGGTGTACACGCAGATGCCATCTTGCTCTCTTATAGAAACAGACAGAGTCGGATGACATAGGCAACCCGGTAAGACATTTGGATTTTAAAGTTGGGTAGTAACTATTTATAAATTCTAACAGGTGGGGTGATGTTATAGAATAGGCACTAATGTCACCTTCCTGCTATTATTTTTAGGGGGACCCTTGATACAGCACAGACGGTGCGAAACATGTCGGGTCATGTTCCCAGGGTTTAGCTGGCACAAGATAAGTACACTGAACCTTAGTATTTCTTATTATTACCTAATAAATGATTTATTTAAGCATATTATTTAAGAAAAAGCACTTACAAATGAATGAATTAGCCAGTGATGATTGCACCACGTAATTTCTTCCCGCAGTAATAAGATACTACAGCGGTGGAGTGGTGGGGCTGAGGCTTTTTTCATTTATCCACTCATGAGTTTGGAAGGTTAAGACTCTTATCCAGTATACATTTTTTATAAAAAGTTCTGGATTGCATACTGGAGTAAGGACTATTGACACTATTGCCATAGTTCTAGTGTCATTTAAAATTATGACTTCTTAGTGGAATCTTTCCTGAAAGCAAGCAGGAACTGAGAGATACCCTCCTCATGTTATGGAGAAAGTCAACTTCTAACCTCTCAACATTCAGACCGTGTTCTGAATGATAAGAATCAGAAAACACTCCAGTCTCCATGGGTCTATGAAAGTTAACTTCAAAGCAGAGGGAACTAAATTTGCCTCAGCCAATGAGGGAAAATGAGAATCATGGTTCTCTGGTCCTGCTTGAGTTTCAGAAGAGTTTTCATTAAGATGTACTGGAGGATATACAAAAATAAATGTAAACAAGAAAGGATGTCAAATAAATCAGTATCAAAGAAAACACACCCTCAATATGCTCAAGATTTCGTGTCAGATCTTCACTAAAAGGGAGAAAATACCTCAGTGTCCAATAGGGGCTCTCAAAATAGCTACCCACATAGACAAGCTGGTTTCAAATAGAACTTGAAGCCAGCAGACACATCCTTGGTCAAAAAACTCCCAAAAAGAATGAAGATGCTATTTCAGAATTACTTTCCAAAAAAACAGTCTGTTTCAATAGTAATATCAGTCTTATCAATCTTTATAATGAAATCACTTATCTGAAAAACACTGTCTTCTCAATATCGTTTCAGTAGATTTCCACAAAAATCTGGGGCTTAAAAGCAGGAAAAAACCGGCTTCATAGGGGATCAGCTTAGAGCATAGCGAGGCAGGCTAGCGGTTGTATTGAAGTAGTCGCTATGCTCTAAGCTGATCCTCTATGAAGCCGTTTTTTTCCTGCTTTTAAGCCCCAGATTTTTGTGGAAATCTACTGAAACGATATTGAGAAGACAGCGTTTTTCAGATAAGTGATTTCATTATAAAGATTGATAAGACTGATATTACTATTGAAACAGACTGTTTTTTTGAAAAGTAATTCTGAAATAGCGTCTTCATTCTTTCTGGGAGTTTTTTGACCACGGATGTGTCTGCTGGCTTCAAGTTCTATTTGAAACCAGCTTGTCTATGTGGGTAGCTATTTTGAGAGCCCCTATTGGACACTGAGGCCTTTTCTCCCTTTTAGTGAAGATCTGACACGAAATCTTAAGCATATTGAGGGTGTGTTTTCTTTGATACTGGAGGATATACATACATAATCCCCTCCACAAATCTAGGAGAAAGGCACCTGAAGCTAGTCTTTCAAGTGATTCCAGAGTGGAACAATACCGAGACATCTTCTTGTTCAGATGAGCAGTGAAAAGACCTATCGAGGGGGTAGTTCCACTCTCCAAAAACAGATCTCTCATGCTAAGCTCATGCTGAGATTAGAGAGCTGCACGGGAATGAGGATGACGGGAATCCCGCGGGACCCGTGGGGATCCCGCAGGTTTCCCCTTTGGGTCACGGGGATCCCGTGGGGACGCCCCCTAGGGTCGCGGGGATCCTGTGGGGACGCCTCCGAGGGTCGCGGGGTTCCTGCAGGGTTGGATCGCAGTGCACTCGAGCCGCGAGGGTAGTCTCCTTCTCCTTACCTGCCCTGTCGCAGCACACAGCCGAACGGAAATCTTCCCGATGTCAGCGTTGACGTCGGAGGGAGGGCTTAAGCAAAGCCCTCCCTTCCTCCGACGTCAGCGCTGACATCAGGAAGACTTCCGGTCGGCTGTGTGCGGCAGGGCAGGTAGGGAGAAGGCAATGGCGTACGAAAGAGGGGGGAGGGGGCGGTCCGCCCCGGAGAATGTGCACAGCCGGTCAGGTCCCCCGATCGACCGACAACAGGCCCGGCCGACAAATCTCCCTGCCCTGTAGCCGCGAATCTAAATTACCTCTTACAGCAGCTTCACTACGCCAGCTGCTGTAAGAAGGTAATTTAGATTTGCGGCTACAGGACAGGGAGATTTGTCCGACCGGGCCTGTTCTGTTGTTGGTCGGGTGCAAAAGCGCCACAAAGGTGGAGGCAGGGAGAGAGGAAAGGTGGAGTGGAGAAGAAAAGACGCTTAAGGGGGGAGAAGGCCGCTGAAAGCACTGGGGAAGACAAAGGGGTGGAAAAGAACGCTGAAAGGACATGGGGTAAACGGGAGGAAGGGGGGGGAAGGACCCTGAAAGCACTGGGGAAGACAAAGGGGTGGAGAATGCCACTGAAAGGACATGGGGAAAACAGGGGTGGAGAAGGCCGCTGAAAGGACATGGGGAAGACAGAGGGGGGAGAAAGCCGCTGAAAGGACATGGGGAAGACAGAGGGGGGAGAAGGATGCTGAAAGGACATGGGGAAGGCAGAGGGGGGAGAAGGATGCTGCCTGACAGGACATGGGGAAGATGGTGGAGGAGAAGGACACTGAAAGGAAATGGGGAAGAGGGAATGGGAAGAAGATGCTGGCAGGGAAGAAGACAGAGGTGCCAGACTATGGGGGGATCGGAGGGAAAAAGATGGGTGCCAGACCAATTTGGGAGGGGGGAGAAAGGGAGAGGCACAGTAACAGAGCAAATGGAAGACACAGAGAGAAGAGAGGCAGTGGATGGAAGGAATTGAATGAGAACATGAAGAAAGCAGAAACCAGGCAATAAAGGTAGGAAAAAAGTTCTTTTTTTTTTTTTTTTGCTTAAGGATAAAGTAGTATATTAGTTGTGTTGATAAAAATTATAAACATTAGAGGCTCTGGTAGAAACCCGTTTACAAAGTATGTATTCTTCCCAATTAATATTTCCAAATTAATAAAGTCTTTTTGCTTATTTTTAAATGGGTTTCTACCAGAGCCTTTAATTCAGTAGCATAATTAAATGAAATAACTATTTCTGTAGTTTATAGGGACGGGCGGGGACGTAGGGGATTTCTCGCGGGGACGTAGGGGATTCCTCGTGGGGACGGGCAGGGACGGAGGGAATTCCTCGCGGGGACGGAGGGGATTCCTTGCGGGGATGGGTGGGGACGGGTGGGAGTCCTCACGGGGACGGGTGGGGACGGGTGGGACTTTGGCGGGGACGGGTGGGATTTCTGTCCCCGCGCAACTCTCTAGCTGAGATCTCATGCATGTGGATGCATTATCCTGCTCAGTGTTGTTCTTCTCTGACAAATATATGGCTCTAAGCATTGCTGGTTTACCTGATCCTACATGAGAAAAAAATGTTAGCCTGATAAAGTAACAGTAAGTGATTTACCAACTAAGAAAATTCCAAGTTGGAACAAGTTGATGGGAGAAAAATCACATCCTTTTTGCTCTATAGAAAAAGCAAGACTGCCTTGGTCCCACACAAGCAGTACAGAGAGGAAGGTGTATACATGTGTCCAAAAGCTTCTGATGTAAAGAATACAGAGCAGCATCTGCATATTGGGGATCTGTCAGTGACATTACAACTGTGAGGACTGTCATCCTGTTTGCCCTCAGAGAATACACTGTTCTCATCTATACTGCACTTGAACATCTATACTAAACATGAAGTCTTCAATACAAAGTTTTCTTACAACACTTAAATCTGTTTAAAGGAAGTTACTGTACATTTATTTGCTTTTTGATGGTAATTAAAAAAAACCCCAGAGTTACTGCATACTTACCTTCAAAGGCACTGCTTTATCAAGCCTGATTTCAGAAATGTCACTGGCTGAATCATCTGTGTTGTAGGTTCCTTTAACTAATTCTAAGGATGTCCACCTGTGAGAATGAGCTGAATCTCCCGAGTGATCACTCTAATCCAAAAGAAAGAAAAAATAAACCAACAATCTATAAAAATGACAATGCACTGCCATATGGACGATTTTCAATTTAATCTCTGAACTGGATATTCCGCTCTCTGGGTGGGTTGTGGATGCTGTGAAGACAAAGTTTGCATCCTGCCAGGCAGAGAAAGTCACGTCATTATCCAGAAGTGACACCTGGTGGCCAGATTCAGGGCCTATCACTTCAGAAGGAGCTCAGATGCAAGGCCTCTACCTCAGGACTATTACAGCAATAACTAGATTAGGTAGGAGGGTGGGGAAAGAAAGAGAAGAGGTAAAAGGGAAGGGACAGATAAAATGTGAATGTACCTGTGGTGGGACAGATAAAATGTGAATGTACCTGGGGGTAATTTTGTAATTAGATGCCTCTGTGTAGTGCTGAGAGCCAGTTCTATTATGGCATTTGGGCACCCAGATTCCAATATAGAATACTAGCATGACCTAGCATTAACATGCTGTACAGTTATGTGTCCATAGTTACAAAAGCCAAAGGTCTGACATAATTGTGGCTGTATAAATGTGGAAAGGATGCACAGACTTACAGTAATCTGAATAAGTAGGAGACATGCTTATATCCTGCTTATGCTACACCCATGTGAATGTTCTTTATATTTATGTGACAGTTACAGAAGAGTGCTTAGTTCCTTTGCCTGCACTTAAAAATGTAAGTGTCCATCTACCTGCAAAAAGTGCTAGTTTTCTGTAAATTTGAACATTTCAAGTTTATTTAAAATTTGTTTAATCACCCTATCATATATTCAGGGCAATGTACAATTCTAAAAATATTGTATAACAATGCACAGGGGAACAAAAAGTTCATATAATACATGACTTTCAAAACAGACGGGACTAGTAGGGTAAATAGGATAGAAATACAATAATTGGAGGCAGATGACAATCAAGGAAAATTACAAGAGGTGTGATTTTGGTTTTTTTTTAAAAGGATGAATTTTTACGATGTCTAGCAGTCAAATACATCTTTAAAAAGAAAACATTTTAACTGACTCTTAAATCTACCAACATTTCTTTCCTCCCTTAAGTAGATTGGCAAAGAATTCCACAATTGGGGGGCCACGATGGGAAAAATGTATTGTCTTTGTGTATTAATGATTTTAAGTGATGGAACAGTTAGCAAATGTTGATCGTTAGATCAAAGAGTTCTAGTGGAAGCATATGGAATTAGAATCCTGTCAATAAAAGCAGGAGACTTATGGAGTTGGGCCTTAAATGATAAGACATATTTTGTAAATTATTCTATGCGATACTGGGAGCCAATGAGATTTTTTAAGAAGTGGTGAGACATGGTCAAACTTTTTTGCATTCATGATAATTTTAATAGAGGTGTTTTGAATTAGCTGTAAACGCCTGATCTCTTTTTAAGTAATATCCTTGAATAAGGCGTTACACTTATCGATTTTAGAAATGATCAGTGAATGGATTAATATGTTTAAGGATTTTGGTTCTAAACATTTAGAAATTGAGCGAATTTGCCATAACCTGAAAAATGTTGATTTGACTATACTGCTAATGTGATCATGATAGGACAGTTTCTGATCGAATATGACCCCTAGAATTTTGATGGTAGTGACTGCCTGAAGAATAGCACCTGTAAGTGTAATGGGGTGGTTGAATTTTAGGCCTTCTTTCCATGGAAAAAGCATTACATTTGATTTGGAAATGTTAAAAGCAAGTCTATTAGTAGCGAGCTATTGATGAATTTGCTCAAGTTTCTTGGTAATTGATATTAATTCTGAAGGATTCTCGGTATCTATTGGATCTAGAAGTTGAATATCGTCTGCGTAAGCAAATGCATTGAATCCAATAGACTGACAACGAGTCATTAAAGGTGCGAGAAAAATATTAAACAGCAGTGAAGAAAGAATAGACCCTTGAGGAATTCCATAGCTTGAAGAAATTTTATTTGAAATTGTGTTATTAAATGAGACAGTTTCTCTTTTAAATATTCAGTATCATATTAGTCTTGCATTCGTTTTTTCTATGGGCTTCAGAAGTACCAGTTGTTAGCCAAGTGTTTTCTATGGCTACAAGTATACATATGGCAATGGCCTCATCACTAGCTCCGTTTTATATTTTAAACTTAAACGTTCTTAAAGTGCTCTGTGCTCTACTTATAAAAGTTAATAAACTTTAAATGTTAAAACTTATCTTTGTATCTTTATATTATTCTCCTGTTCACATCGGGAAGGGACCTGTAATTCTGACATGTTTCGCCCGAACACTGTTTCAAGAAAAGTCCCCCATTCTATAGTTTCTCTGCACCATCCCAATCTACTCATTATTTGACTCACAAATAAGGCTCACCTTAGGTGCCGAGTCCGACTTTAATTCTTCTTCTCCCAGCCACACGCTTTCAATAAGCCACGCGTGCACGGCTGCTTGAATTGTTGAATCTTCTCCTCTGATGCAACAGGAAGTTGGGTCAGAAGAGAAGATTCAACAGCTCAAGCAGCCGCACGCGCGGCTTATCAAAAGCATGTGGCTGGGAGAAGAATAATTCAAGTTGGACTCGACACCTAAGGTAAGGTGGAGGAGGGATGGCAGGACACGGCAATCGGGCGGGGGAGGGGCTTCTGGACCGCGCGATCCATGATCGCGCATGTTCCCTCACACTAGGAAGGAGAGAGTGAAATGGAAGTAGAGATGATGGGCCAAGGTGATGAAGAGGGAGAGAAATATTAATCTCACAGGCAGGAAAGAAAGGGGAGGACAGGCAGGTGAGCCAGATGCTAGAAGCATGGGGGGGGGGTGAAAGAGGGAAAGAAGCTAGATGGGGTTGGAGAGAAGAGACACACTGATGTGGAAGAGAGGGGAAATCTGGACATAGGAAGGTAACAGAAGGTAAATTATGTGCATGGGGGCATAGGGACAGAGACATAAAGAGAACATACATGGGGATGGTATATGGACACAGGGGGGGACAATGCCAGATACAGAGTAGAGAGTTGCATGGGGACAAAAATCCTACATGTCCCTGCCAGAATCCCCTCCGTCCCCGTGAGAAATCCCCTCCGTCCCTGCCCGCACCCCATAAAAGTTAAGTGCCCCCATAAAAAGCAGCAAATACTACAGAAAGGTTTTGTGTTTTTTTTTGGGGGGGAGGAAGTCTCTGTACTAGAATAGCTATGCATTTCTAGTTTACTGATGTACCATATGCAACAAAATATTTTTATATTATTCCAAAGTATAATGAATGAGAAAGAACTCAGAGGTATTAAACCAGCATATTAAACCATTTCTAGAATAAATGTATTTACCCATACTGTAGAGAAGGCTGTTTTATATGCACAAAAGGGCTTTTAAAAACATGTGTGCCCTCATTTGCACATAAAAAGTATGTGAACAGAAAGTGCATACCTTTCTTTTATGCAGTCTGCAGAAGGGTGTTGCTGTGTTGAGTTTGGATGGCGTGGAAGAGTTGTGATGTTGAATGAGGCAACCATTGGGAGAGGAGACACCAGGGATTGTTCCTGCCCCCCTTAACTAGACCACCAGCGATCATTCAGTTCGGGACCCGGCATCGTGGCAGGAACGTCTATGCTGAGCATGGAGCTCAATTTGTGGACAGTGAGCTCAGCACATAGGCACACAGTCCCCTCCCCCAGATGATGCGTGCCTATGTGCTCAGCTCACTGCCTACATGCTGAGCTTATGAGCTGAGCTCTATGCTCAGCATAGACATTGCCGCCACGGCGCCAGACCCGGACTCAAATTCTTACAACCAAAATATTAAATCTATTAGTCAGATACTCCCTTTCTCATCCTAATTCTGTATGAATAAATTAACATTAAAATTTGTACACTCCTAAAAACTGCTGCTTTCAAACACACTTACAGGCAATTATAAGTTTTGGTATTCCTTTTAATTTGAAAATATAACCCTTGTATGTCTCTGTTGCCATGTATCCAAATAGACACACGCATTATGTAAAGTTTTAAAATTTCTAGTAGAAAGATAGTTATGAGTTCAGTGAATAAAATTGTTCAGATCCTAAATTATAAAAATGTGGATGAAGACCTTTATCTCTACAAAACCAATTACATCTTCTACATCAAATTTGGTTTTGGATCAGGCCTTACGCCCAATTTCATTTCAAGATGCAAGACTCTTTATCCAATTTTAAGATGAATTTCGCAGAAAAAGGTTTAATAGGCATGGCCAGTCTTTGACATGACATCAAACTAAGGTCAATGTATATGCAAGTGATTTGACTTCTATTATCAGACTCTATCAATTAATGCTTAAAACTATTTCCACTGCCTTACTCCCTATGAAAAAATGAGGATAAAAGGCAATATAAACAAACATAGCATGTCTACTGGAAGATATTTAAAAACAAATATGTATTTGGGAGCATAAATATTTGTGATCACATCAAGACAGCTAAAGTGGAATTTCCTCCTATACTCTTAGGGCATCTTGTGCCAGACAAATGAATATTCTCTCTCTCTCTTTGGCTGAGTATCTTCCAATTTAAGAAATGTTTTTAGCTGCCCTCCAAATACCAAAATACAATTAATATGACTCAAGCTTGATGAAAACAGACACCATAAATATAACCTCCAGCATACCATGGATACGAAAGACAGATTTTCTAAACAACAAAATAAAGTTTTCTATGTACATCGATATGGAAGGTCCCAATATCTATCCATGAAAAACATGCTACTTTTGGTTCAATGGTCACATTTATTTTCTTCAGAGATGTTACAATCACACACAGACAAAATAGCAACATAAGTTTTATTGGAAATCAGAAGTGTAATACTTACATCATCAACTAAGACTTCCAACTCATATTCATGGATTCCCCCTCCACCGTACACACAGAAACCAACCACAACCACACCCGGCTTGTCCACAGAAAAACAGATTGCATCAGGAGACCCATTCCCCGTGTTCCAGCTTCTCCCTTGGCTAGTTTTTGTGAAACGGTTAGGGCTAGACTTGACAGAATGAAGGGAATTAAGTCCATCAACCTGTAAAAATATTTTTTAAACAACCAATTTAACTATACTGTTGTAATATCAAATCAAATTAATTTAGAATTGCTCTCAACAAATGTTTCACAGTAGAAATTTGGTCAGGCCCTATATTTTTGGTTTGTTTATATTACTGTACGAATTTTGCTCCGACATCAGAATATTTCAAGGTGTTTAAAAGTATGCAGAGCACCAGCTGACAAGCTAATACTTCCAGAAAGTTAGACATCTTTGGAGCAAAAAAACATAAGAGGCATGTGGCAGCTTACAAACCAACCAGTTTATTGGTAGTATAAGCCTAGAAGATGACTAGTCCTCACAAACTCATGATCTAATTGTTTGGTTATTCTATGGAAAAAATTAGGTTCTTATCTCATAAATCTTCTTTCTGGTAGACAGACACTCCATTCCTGAACATGTGGGAAGTCAACCTTTTCTCATAAGAACTCTTGTAGGGAGCTTAATTTGCATTCTTTTGCTCCACCTCCCACCTCTCTGGGCTGTCCCTCAACTCCTCAATTCATATCATAGCAGATGGTCAGCCCTGGAGAGGAAATAGAATAGGGAGGGATATGGGGACACTCTCCGAGAAACATGTCTGTTCTGTTCATACCACTAATATATAACAGATAAACAAAACTTAACTATTTGCAATACATAACAAAGTGAAAAAAAGCAAGTCACCAACCTGAGCACAACCTGCACTAAGAGTGTGGGAGATTCTACAGATACCGCCTAGATTCAACATGGTAGTCACTTCCTCTATCCTTAGAAATGATGGTTAAAGGAAAGAAATAAGATGTCCAAATTCCGCCGCATCACTGAGGCAATAAGCAGGTGAATAAACGTCTGACATGAGCATCAGAAATGGAGTGTCTGTCTACCAGAAAAAAGATAAACGAGGTAAGAACCTAATCTTTCCTTCTGGTGCGACAGACACTCCATTTCTGAACATGTGGGATGTAATGGAGCAGTCCTTCAAGTTTAGGGGTGGGACAGATGAGCCTGCCATCAGAATCAAAGATCCAAATGTAGAGTCCTGTTTGGCTGCCACATCTACTCTGTAAAACTTCATGAACGTATGTGGAGAAGACCAAGTGGTGGTTCTACAGATTACTTTTGTAGAAGATCCTGCCCTTGAGGAAGCAACACTTCACATGAAGTGCACCTTTAAGGATATAGGCATGATATAAGTTTTCACTTCCGATAAAGGCTGAAGAAATGGCCATATGGATCCATCTAGAAATAGTCACTTTCAAGGCTGGTTGATCTTTATGGGCCAACCCAGTCAGTACCGACAGATGATCTGGCGATTAAAATTCATTTGTGACTTCTAGATTGCACAGTAGGAGTCTGCGCACATTCAATGGATTTCAACACCCGATCACTTTTACTCGATCCAGAGGGTGTAAAGGCAGATAAGTGCACTTCTTGGTTGATGTGAAAGATTGAAACCACTTTTGGTAACATGGGACTGTGCGCAAGACCATGCCTGAATTTGAAATCCTAAGAAATGGATCTCTGCAGGACAAAGCCTAAAAATTCGACACTCTTCGGGCAGAGATGATCACCACTAAAAAACTCACTTTGATGGTAAGGTCCATCAAGAAGCTTGGTCTAAAGGTTCATAGAGTGCTCTCACTAGCACCTGAAGGACCAGATTAAGATTCCATGTCAGAAAAAAAACAGGATGCCTTAATGCGCCCTTCAAAAACTTGGCTATATGCGGATGTGTAGCTACAGTGCTCTTATTAATTCTTGGCCCAAAACAGGAGAGCCCCACAATTTGAACTTTCAGGGAGCCAACAGTTTTCAGGATATCCACAAAGAATATGCATAAACCTGATTTGCATACACTGCCTCCATTATATGCAAATCTCCTTCATGCATATTCATTGTGGATAGCCTGAAAACCTGACTGGCAAGGGGGTACTCCAGGACTGAGTTGAGAAACACTGCTCTAGATCATCCTGCAGGAAGGTGAGTAACACCGAGAACAATGTTGAGCTCAGGTCTTCATTCCTCTGAGCACAGCAAGTTTGGAAGCACTTCCAGGCTTTTACATATGATGCTTTAGTAAACCTTTTCCTGCACCTTAGAAGGGTGGAATCAACTCATAACCATTGATCCCAGTACCTGCAAATAACATCAGGCCATCAGAGCAGACTTGCTCTGAATTCCTGTATCTGGTACAGAAACCTCTCTCTGCAGGCTTCGAAAAGGAACACAGTTTTCCCTTGTGTCAAATCGAACTCACAGATACTCCAAGATCTGCACCAGCTTCAGGTGGCTTTCCAAAAGTCACCCAGCCCAGCCCAGCTTCTGCAACAGCTGAGTCACTCTGTGACTACTAGTCTGTCTTCAGATTCGGACTTTGCTCTTATTAGCCAATCATTCAGATACAGATGCACTGGTATGTCCGTTCTGTGCAGGTGTGCTGCTACAACCACCATTACTTTGGTGAAGGTCCGTAGTGCTGTTACAAGCCCAAAGGGCAAGGTTGCAAACTGAACTGTTGCTCCAGCACATGGAATCACAAAAACTCCCTGCGCTCTGGAAAAATGGGAATGTGCAGATAGGCCTTCTTCAAATCCAGGGAGATGAGAACTTCCCCCATTGCCACTGATGTAATCACAGACATCACTATCTCCATTCGTAAACAGCTTATTCTGAGGGCCACATTCACTGCTTTGAGGTCTAGAATTGGCCTCTAGTCTTCTCTGCCTCTCTTGGGCACTATATAAAGAATATCAAGTTTCATGCCGGAGCCCGAGTCTTCCTATGGCATCCAGATCCAGCAATCTATGCACTAGTGCTCAGACTTGGCTACTTGCTCCCAGTCTCCCAGCCAGAGAGTCTAGAAAAGGATCCCCGAGGGGATGAAAGAACTCAAGCTTGTATCCCTCCTCTATAATATCCAGCACCCAGCAGCCAGTGGTGATCTCTATTCACACTCTTCAATAGGCCAGTAACCTCCCATACCAATGCGTGGAAGGTCAGCTATCAGTATGGAGTCATAACTGCTTCTTGGGAGTTATGGAGGAGCAGAATCCTGAAGGCTGGGGGCATCTGCCCCTCCCCCCAAAAAAAAAAACCCCAAACCTCTTTCAGAAGCTTTGAAAAGATCTGTAGCCAAAGGCTCTCTTGAAAAATGATGACATTGTCTGAAGGCCCGAAAATCACCGCGACCTGACCCTCTAAGGATTTGAGGTCTGCTATCTGGTAAGATTTTGGCTTGCGATCCTGCATGCTGGCCATAAGATCATCCAGACCTTTTCCGAAGAGTAAATGTCCCTTAAATGGTAATTTACACAAGATCACCTTGGAGGAGAAATGTGCCGCCCAGTGTCTGATTCACAGCATTCTGCGGGCGGAAGTGGACTAAGCAGACATTTTGTTCATTACTCTGAAAGGATCATACAGAGTAAGCTACATAACCCACTCCATACATTAGAAACTGGTGATCCCTCCAAGTAATTGCTTCCAGATCATGGCGCAACTGGAGTGACAAGTCTGGGTGACAAAAGATGCCATTGCAACTACCTTTAAACCTGAGGCTGTGATCTCAAAGAGCTTCTTATGAACAAAATCCAGCCTGGGGTCCTGAGTATCTTTAATACCACGCCACCTTCACTGGGAAGGAAGGTACAATGGTCTTCAGAATTGTACACAATATTCTAAATGAGGTCTCATCAGAGTCTTATACAGGGGCATCAA
Organism: Geotrypetes seraphini; assembly: GCF_902459505.1. NCBI lineage: Eukaryota > Metazoa > Chordata > Amphibia > Gymnophiona > Dermophiidae > Geotrypetes > Geotrypetes seraphini. Next base: position 87,214,254 of record NC_047089.1, on the reverse strand, counting down.
TACCTCCCTTATACAGGGACATCAATACCACTACTGGCCATACCTCTCCCTATGCACCCTAGCATCCTTCTAGCTTTCACTATCATCTTTTCAACCTGTTTGGCCACCTTAATATCATCACATACAATCACACCCACTTTTGTGGAGAGGGACCACATCCGCCCTTCTCCAGTCCACCGGGATCACTCCTAACTCTAGACAACAACTGAAAAGGTCAGTCAACAGAGCTACCAGAACTTCGCTAAGTTCCTTCAGCAAACCGCTTAGAACCTAAAGGATGTAGCAGTATATAAGAAATAAATTACATTACATTACATTACACTCTTGGATGTACACCATCAGGCTCCATCGCTTTGTCTATCTTTAATTTAGCTAGCTTTTTGAGAACACAACCCTCTGAAAATCGATCAAGGTCTACCACGCCTCAATCCCTATTCGCGTTTGTCTTCTGCGGTCCCATTCCCGGTGCTTCAGCCGTGAACACAGAACAGAAATATTTGTTAAGCCATTCAGTCTTATCAGCTTCTACATTCATGATGACAGGTCTCCCACATATAAGTTAGGCTGAGTGTACAGGTTTGGTTGATTGACAATTGCTACAGACCCAAAACTATGTGAGTATCATTTTAAGCTTCTATTTGCAAGTTTTGATGTATCTTTCACTAATGTTTTGTTGATGTTGATGTTTCTACTCACTGGTTTTAACATTCTCACACTGTGCATTTGTTTTAAAGTGGTCCTTTTACTACTTTTAACATGTTATTATAATGTGCATTTGTTTTAAAGTGGTTTCTTACAGTTTTTACATATTGCACTGTGCATATGTTTTAAAGTGACTTTCATATTGTGTACTCATCTTAATTTGTTTTAACTATCCCTGGTTTTAGTGGTACATCTTTTGATTCTAAGTTATTTTAAATAGTTCCTCAGCACTGGTGGAAGCTGTTTTTCACACCAAATGGTTGTATGCCCCCAATGAAGCCTCGTAGGCGAAACACGGTCACGTTAGGCACTACTCCAGGGAGCATTTTAATTAATTACAAGTTCTTTCTTCATATGAACTGCTTGTTGTCTTCTGTTCCACAATGGATATTGTAGATCACTTGCCTTGCTGTTTCCTTACATCCAAAGAAATAAATACACTTTGATTTAGGATTTATCTAGTATATTCCATAGGGATCCCCTTTTTCGCCATTGTTGTTCAACATATATTTGGCCTCCTTAGGGACAAAATTGGCAAATTTAGGAAAATAGTTATGCTGATGATATAACCATCATAATCCTTTTAACTGCTCAATTATCCACACTCAGTTCATATTTTTTGGTGGTTTCTTTGGTTGATAACTGGATGAGAGATTTCAAATTGAGGTTGAATCCAGATAAGACTAAAAATTTTTTAGTCTCTCCATATAACTGTGAAGAAACCAGTTTGACCTTAAATGGAATCACATATTCCATTGCATCTACTATCAAAATATAAGATCTTATTTTGATGACAATCATTTAGATTGTTAGTTCAGTCTTTTGTTTTGAGCACTTTGAACTATTGCAATATTGTTCATCTGGCTGGCAACAAAAAAAAACTGCTTAACTTCGATTAATACAGAACACAGCAATCCATCTGATTTTTAAATTGAAAAAAAATCGTATCATATAACTTCCTATGGAGGCAGTTTAAGTTTGGCTGCTTGTGTTACAAACTTATATCTGATATGGTTCCAACCTATTTAGTAGATCAATTTATTTTTTCCCATCATAGACGCTCTACTTGAATAGCAACATTTTTTGATTTTTCATTGCCCAAAGATATAATAATTGTTTGTTGTCATTTCAAGCAGCCTTTTGGGATGTCAATTTTCAACATTTATTTTTCATACCTACATTATATCAAAATTACAGGAAATTGTTAAAAACCTTCTTATTTAGGAAATTTCTAAAAGATTGAATCTGTATTCTACTAAATGTTTGTAGTAATTTGTTCCTTTTGTTAAACCACATAGATCTGAAGGGTAATGTTATGTTAAGATTGACAAAACTCTACCTCTGATCCCATGGCAGATGCTGTAAGTTCACTAACAATACTAGCAAGCAGGCCACAGGTATTAGACACCAGGTGTGAGGAGAAGAGCTCATTTTCTCGTCTGAGACTGTTCCTAACTGGCAGCACCACAATGACCAGCATCTTCTCCAGTACCTCACGGAAGCTGGTCATTCCACAAACATTCTCCTCACTCTGCAAATATAGAAAGAGAAAAGTCAGAACATAACCAAAAGATAGCACCCCTAATCATGGAAGATCTTTGAAACTACTGCACTGGTATAAACACCTAAAACAGATGTCCTACTTAAATGTTACTAAACTTCTAACTCTGAATTAACATTTGTCAGCCTAGGCACAATTTAAACACAAAGCTGACCTGACTGAGCTTTTCCATGTGTGCTACCAGCAGAGGAAAGCGGTGAGCCAAGGCTGCATCATTTTCAGTGCTAACTTGTTTGACCATAGAGCGCAGGAGCACTTCACCATCATATGCAATAGGAAAAATCGATGTTAGTTTTACAGAGGTGTGGCACAGGGCTGACATAACTGCTGCCAGAAGTCGACTACTTGATGTCTTGAAATTTGCTTCCTGAATGTCCTAGAGAAAGAAAGATTTTAGTACACCATTTGCTTCTCATAGAGGTCAAATGCAGACTTACCAAATTATCAGACTAGGAATCCAACTGAAGATAACCCACATAGAGGAGATAAATAACCCACATGGAGTAGAATGTGGTGCAGTGGTTAGAGCCTCAGCACCCTCAAACCCCATGCTGCTCCTTGTGACCCTGGACAAGTCACCTAATTCTCCACTATCCCAGGTACATTAAATAGACTGTGTGCTCACTGGAACAGATAGGGAAAATGCTTGAGTACCTGATTTGTAACCCGTTCTGAGCTCCTTTGGGAGGACAGGCTAAAAAAATCAAATAAATAAATAAACACACAAAATAAATTATCTATACTTTATGCAGTTGTATGACTGTGTACACAAAACATTTGATATCCGAGATTTGAGGCTGCCTTGATTATGTGAATAATTTCACCAAAATGAAAGCTAAAACTCATAATTCAAGGCACTTCTTTCAAAGTACCGATTTACTTTTGTGGCAATATCATGTTCTTGAATCCTAGTAGCTCTACATACACACTAGAAAGAACTTTTAATTCCCAAACATCTTCATTATGCAATTTACTCTGAAGATTTAGTGCCTGACTGAAATTTTTTTGTCAGCTGGATTGATATAAATGGCAAAATATCACTAATTTTGAAACCAGGATTCTTTTGTTTTTAAGGGAGTTTATACATTAAAGAATAGAATCAGAAAAGAAAAGCTAAAATCTTTCTTCAAGGAAGCACAAGATAAAGAGTATCCCTGATTCCTTTTAAATGTAATTAAAACTTGAAAGAAAAATCAAACTCTAAAGTACTGCATAAGAATGACTTACATGGAGATTTGCACTCCTTATCTGCTGCCAGTTCCAGAAAATCTACCACTTACCTCCTCCCTCCCCCCTCCCTTTTATAAGCATTAGAGTTGTTACTGCTGTGGCTAGCACTGAAAACCACACTACACTTTTGTAAAAGGGGGGGATTAGTATTGGGTTTGTTTGTTTTTTTTATTATACCTGATCCAAACAATTCAGTAGATCACAAAGGCAGGCCCATTGCAAAGCTGGTGTTGGGTAAAAGGAATGAAAGCAAGCGGTGAAAGTGTTGTGGCACTCTTGGAGAACAGCTTCAAGAAGAGTAAGAGGTTGACTCAGATATCCCTGGGGGTCATTGTCCAATTTCACCATGAAATGATCAACTCCTTCGGATAAAATTTTTCTTAGCAGGGTCCTAGTTTTTCCAATACATTCTGCTAATTTGCTGGTTTCTTCCACAACAGCTTTAGTGGCACCTACAATATAGCAAAAAAGAAAATTGCATGATAAGGCATCTTTGGAGTTTGCTTGTTTTTTTCTCTAAATGTGCCCAGATGTTGGCATATTTACTTATTTTGATTTATTGATCACCTCTATACATTACACGATTGGTTTCTTTTGTTGTTGTTGATTTATTTTAAGTGTTTCCCGATATCAGCTTCTTATTATTCTATACATTTCACTTAATACCCTGTATAACTCAAAACCTATGTTTTCACATTAGAGAATGACACGGGAACAAATTTGTCACCATCCCCCACAGGAACTCAATTTTCCCGTTCTGTCTCCGCCAAGTTTTCTTGCCGTCCCTGTCCCATTCCTGTAAGCTCTGCCTTAATTGCACAAGTCTCGAACACCTATGATTTTAAAGTGTTTGAGGATTGTGCAAATGAGGATGGAGCTTGCAGGAATGGGGCAGGGGCAGGGACAGGAAAAGAACTTGCAGGAACGGGATAGAAAAATGAGTTCCCACGGGGAAGGGGAAAAATTTGACCCCGTGTCATTCTCTATTTCACATTTCAGTATGACGCTGAGGAACTTTCACCACACAATAACAGGTAAAAGAGGTCCAGTTTATTAAATATTTATATCTACTGTATATACTCTAATATAAATCAGGATTTTTGGGCCCAAAAATTGGGGTCCCGGCAAGCTCTGCACCCTTTCCCTCCTCCGTGTCCTGTCCTCGTACCTCCTCTGCCAATCCCTGGTGGTCCAGAGGTCCAGCAGACAGGAGCGAGCTTTCAGCACTCCTGCCCCGCTGCTAACCCAGTCAGTGGTGGCTGCTGTGAGATCGGGTATCTTCAGCCACTGAGCGCTGTACCTGGCAGGGGAGGGAGGGAAGGAGACAGGGTGCAGTGCCTGACAGGAAGGGGGCATGGGTGAATGTCTGACAGGAAGGGGACTGGGTTGAGGATTTCTGAAATGTAGTCGAGCAAATGGAGTCATTTGAACTGTGGACGCCATGTGACCTAGAAGATGCATCATCTGTTGTGCAGTTAAATACTAGAGATTGGAGACTTTCTGTAAGATTTCAAGTAACGTCATGAGCCTCTGTTGAAATAGAAATGCATGTACCTGAGTCATGTCCAGAAGTGTCCCGATGAACTCCAGAGTGAGTGGGTTTTAAATGTGACTTCTTGTAATTGACTGCAAAACCAACATTTTTAGAAGCGCCACAGCTGAATTTACAGCTCGTTGAGCTGATTGAGGAGCTGGGACCTTGATTAATAAGTTGTCTATATAAGGGAATACATGAAAGATGCAAGAATGAAGAGCATCAGCAATCACTACTAGACACTTCGTGAACACTCTGGGTGCAAAGGCTAATCCAAATGGAAGTGCCTTGTATTTTCTGTGGGCTGGGAGGATTGGAATGTATGTTTATGCTTCTTTGAGGTCCAGAGAACTAAGCCAGTCATTTTTCTCCAATAGAGGTAGCAGGGTTCCTAGAGAGATCATGCAACATTTCTCCATCAAATATTTGTTAAGAGCATGGAAATCCAGCATTGGATGGAGACCTCCAGTCTTATTTGGAATGAGGAAGTACTGTATTTTTGCACTGTAAGACGCACCCTAGATTTAGAGGAGGAAAACAAGAAAAAAACCATTCTGAACCAAATTGTGTACTAATATATACCAGGCTCTGCACCCAGCCCCCCTCACTCCCTGCCAGGCTCTGCACCCAACCCCGGCACCCATTTCAGGGTGCCCCATCCTCCCCACAAAACACAAGCACCGAAGGAGGAAGAGCAGGGCAGTTTCCTTCAGGGAAAAAAATTGTTATTCTTCAAGGAAAATATTTCTTCCAAGACATTAATATCATTGAGTAGGCTGGTCTGGTAAGTTGTATGTGTGAAAGACGTTTGCGCATAGAGGTGCTGTGTGCAAGTGTGTTTGCTGGCCTTACCGCTACTCTTGTGCCTGGGGGCTTTGGCTCATAGGTTGCTCTGAGCGCAGGTACGGCTTGGCCTCCAACCTAGACTCAGTGTCTACTCCTGAGCAGCCGCTGAGGCGCATGGCTCGCAGGGCAGGTGTGCAGCCTGTCTCTGTGGCCGTTGCTCGGAGCTATAGAATGACACAGGGAAAAAATCTGTCCCCGTCATTGCCCCGTCCCCGGCCCACCATCCTCTGCACTGCCCCGTCACCGCCGTTCCCTTCACCGCCCCGTCACCGTCACCGCCATCCCTTTCACCGCCCCGTCACCGCCACTGCCATCCCATTCACCGCCCCGTCACCGTCCCGCTGCATCCATATAAGCCTTAGTACTGTAATATTTAGCTTATTCCTTTCTTATAAATCAAAGTTCCTGCTGCTGAACTAGAGAAAGAGATGTTCAGCTGGCAGGGCTTTGTTTATAAATTTTTATCAACACAACTAATATACTACTTTATCCTAAAGCAAAAAATAAATAAATAGAATTTTTTTTCTACCTTTGTTGTCTGGTTTCTGCTTTCCACATCTTCTCATTCAATTCCTTCCATCCACTGTGTGTCTTCTCTCTGCGTCTTCCAGTTGCTGTTACTATGCCTCTCCCTTCACACACACCCCAATTGGTCTTTCCTAATCTTTTATTTTTTTATTTATGCTTTTATTCCCTCCCTATTGTTGTAATCCTGAAATATAAAATTTGATACAGAATGTAACCCTTTAAATATCGTTTTCCTAATGTTTCTTGATTGTAAGTTTTTGTAATTATGTAATTTTATTTGTCTATGTAATAACTACCCCAAGTTTTTATTTATTCATTATTAATTGTATATCGCCTAGAATGTAGAATAGGCGATTAATCAAATTACATAATAAACTTGATAAACTTGATACCCATCTTCTTTCCTCCGCTCCCCCATAGTCTGGCATCTGTCTTCTTCCCATTCTGTCTTCCACATTTCCCTTCAGGGTCTGTTCCTCTCCACCCTCCTTCAATGTCTGTCCTATTCCTTTCCACCACCACCCGTCCCTTCCTCCTTTACCATCTGTTCCTTTCTACCACCCTTCAAGCTCCTCTCGCGTGGCCTATCTATCTACCTTCCTCCCTCTTATTTTCATGGAACGTTACAATGTAATTTGTGCAAGCCACTGGAGCCTGCAAGCTCGGTCCCTGTCCCATCCCCACAAACCATCTCGCTTCTGTGCTCCTATTTTCCCCATTTCTAATATCTCCCCTATGTATCTGCCATTGCCCCCCCCCCTGTGTCTATATACCATCCCCATGGCATGTCCCCTTTATGTCTCTGTCCCTATGCCCCATGCACATAATTTCCCCTCTTTCTGTTACCTTCCTATGTCCAGATTTCCCCTATCTTCCTCTTCCATACCAGTGTGTCTCTTCTTTTCAACCCCATCTAGCTTTTTCCCCTCTTTCTTCCTCCCCCCCTGCTTCTAGCATCTGGCTCACCTGCTTGTCCTTCCCTTTCTTTCCTGCTGTGGGTTTTTCTTTCCATCTTCATTCCCTTGGCCCAGAATCCTTTTCCCTTTCACTCCCTCCTTCCAGTTTGAGCCGGGAACACGGGCGATCGCACGGTCCTCACAGCCCCCACCCGCCTGCCCAATCGATCCTAGTGTTTAGCCAGCTCTCTCCCTTCTCCTCACCTTAGTTTGCAGGCTTTCTTTTTTGGCGACCTGCACGCTTTCCCAAAGAGCCGCGCACACGCGTCTGCTCAGTGTTCAATCTTCTGCTCTGCTGCAACTTCCTGTTTCCGGTTGCGTCAGAGCAGAAGATCGAAACTGAGCAGCAGCGCGTGCGCGGCTCTTTGATAGCGTGCGGGTCACCGAAAAAGAAAACCTACAAACTAAGGTGAGGAGAAGGGAGAGAGCTGGCTAATCACTAGGATCGATTGGGCAGGCGGGTGTGGGCTGCGGGGACCGCGCGATCCTTCATGCCTCACTGCGGGGACAAGACCATTCACCACTCCACGGGGCAGTGCATGGCTTTATCCCCATCGCCGCAGCGACTGCTAGTTTTCGTTCCCCGTTTTGGCGGGTTACCCGCGGCTAAACCCGGTGGCCGCGGGTAAACCGCCACCGTGTCATTCTCTACTCGGAGCATTGGAGGCGCCGCCGCTGCATTTCCTGGCTGACTGGTACAATGTGGGGACACCGCTCCATTTCACTGTGTTTGGGCATAGTGGATGGTGTGTGGCCTCAACCTTCAGCAGTCATCTGCATTACAGATGGCTGTTCCTGCCTCATTTGGAGCTGGGCCGCAAATCGCTGGGTTTGGCTGGGCGTTGGGAAGAGCGCGGTAGGCAAAGAGTGAGTACCCAAAAGCCGGAGTCCCTCTATACAACGCGTCAACATTGCCATGCCGATGAAGCAACTGCAGACTCACTTCTACCCTGGTCCCCCTCCATGCCGAAAACTGCAGAAAGGAACGATGCTTTCTGAATGGCTGCCATCAGTTCCCGTGAGAACTGAAAGCAGCCATTCAGAAAGCAGTGCAGGCGCGGCAGCAGCGCGGAAAGCTCGCTCCTGCCAGCCAATACACCGCAGAACCACCAGGCTATAAGGGACATTTAAATTACGATTACGATGGGGGTATTTTAAAAAGGTACGGGGGTCGTAAAAAAAAAAAAAAGGTTATCTTCGCTGCACCTACATTTCAACCAACTTTTGGGAGGGAAAAAAAGTGTGTCTCATGGAGCAAAAATATGGTATTTGGAGTAGAATTCATGACCCTTCTCCCTGAAGAAACTGGTTCTATAGCACTGATTTGGAGAAGGACTGAGAGCTCCTGGTGAAGTAGGGTCTTTTGCTGGGAGTTGAAAATTGGCTCTCTTGGAGGATGGAGTTTTTTTTTCTGAAATTGGAGAGCATAACCCCATCTACCTATTTGTAGAAACCATCAGTCGATTATTATCAGGGTCCAATGGTTATAGGAGTGAGGCATCCTCCTATATGGAGAGTATGGGAAAGAGACTGAGACACATTGGCTAAGCTCTCCAGTATGGAGTCAAAATGACTGTTGATACTTCCGCTGAGTCTAGGGCTGAGATTTTTGCATCCTCTGTTGTCTGGGACATATTTGTGTGGATATTCTACAGGATGTAGATGGTTGAACATATCTCAGTTTGCTTTAATAAGAAGGGCATCTAGACAAGTAGAATCTCTTAGATGGTTAAGATTTAGAGGATTTTGAGGAAGATAAGGTGACTGTGGAATTCTCATGCCTACTGATTTTCTGAGATGCTCCTCTGTCTTGTCACCAAATAAATTGTCTCCCAGACATGGGATATTTGCCAATCGTTGTTGCACATTAGCATCTAGGTCTGATACCGTGAGCCATGCTGGATGTCTCATGGCAAACGATATTGCTGATGCTCTGGAAGTAACATCAAAAGCATCAAATGCTGATCACGCCATGAATTTTTATTTCTCAAGCAAGTTGTTGGTAATGTCCTGAAGAGTCCAATTGATCTACAGGAAAGTATTTTTCAAACTGGGAAAGCTGTTGCACCAGAGATTTGAAGTAGAAGGTCAAACAAAAATTATAACCGAGTATTCTACTTCAGAGAATGGAACTTTGAAAAATCCTACAACCAAATTTGTCTAATGTTCTTCCCTCTCAGCCAGGTAGGTTACTAACATAGGTTCTGAACTAATGGACTTTTTCAATGCAGATTCCACCAGAAGAGATTGATGCTGGAGCTAAGGTTTATTAAACCCAGGCAGGAATGTACTCTATAAAGAGTATCCAACTTCATTGGTGCTACATGAATAAGAAGTGGTGTTTCCCAGTTTCTAAACAATGTCTCTTTGAACAAATTATGAAATTGCAATTTTAAACAATCTCTTGGCCACTTGCTCATAATCAAGTGTCCATCAACTCAGATCTTCGTTCTGCTTCAGATTCCATTTTAATGGGAAGTACATGATCCATCTGCTGGATAAATTTTGTAAAAGACAAGGACTCTTGACAGTAATTTCTGCATGGAGTGATGGAATACCATAGGATTACTTCACAGAAAGGTCTGAATATTCGAGGAATAAGACTGTGAAAGATCCAAGTCATATTTCTCAATGCCCTGTCTCAGTTATAGAGAGCGGTGAAATGGGTGTCAAGGATAACGTCAAGATAGACCCTTAGATTGGAGATAGAGTTGACTGGAGGAGTGTGTGGCGCAGTGGTTGGATCTACAGCCTCAGCACCCTGGGGCTGTGGGTTCAAACCCCGAGCTGCTCCTTGTGATCCTGGGCAAGTCACTCAGTCCTCCATAGCCCCAGGTACATTAGATAGATTGTGAGCTCACCGGGACAGATAAGGAAAATGCTTGAGTACCTGATTGTAAAAGCCACTTAGATAACCTTGATAGGTGGTATATAAAATCCTAATGAACTTGAAACTTGTATCGATGAGTAGATAGCTCGGATAGTCGACAAAGTGTATCTTGACGTCGGCTTGGTGAGTGCCTTGAATGGGAAGAAGAACTGCATTCTACGGGAGCCAAGAGCCAATTCAACATTGGGCCTCTATGAAGAGGGCCATCTAAGAGCAATCCCTCGATGGTTGATGATGTTGCTGCTCAGACTGGGCTGAACTGGGAGTCGCAGTAGCCAATACCTGCATCAGATGTGACCAGAATTTCTGAAAGTTCCTTTTGAATCAGGTCTCTAATCTGGTCCTGTAATGATATAGTGCCGGTACCATTGCTGCAGTCAGTATGGACAGGCACAGGATGCACCAGGTGTCGAGGTGCCTACGATTTGAGTTTGTCAATGTAGTAGACTCCTGGGAGTAACTGGAGGGAGAAGTATGCCTATGCTTCTTAGCTTTTTTTTTTTTTTTATTTCTCCTGATAGAGGCAAAGCAGATGAAATATTAACTGGAGGCACTGTTATCTTTTGTGCCAAAGTTGATGTTGTCTATGGTTGGTGAGCATCGGCATCGTTAGAAATGATTGATTTTTCTCAGTATACCATAAAGTTTTTCATCTTGTGCTTATCTGGCTTTGAGCAACCTTTTTTGTAATTTGGAGCAAAGGGTGCAAGAAATATCACAATGTTCAGGACCCAAGTACAGCACACACCAATTATTTGGATCAGTGGCTGAAATGGTCCAACTGCACGAGTGCACCGCTTAAAACTGCTTGGAGCCCTTGTCATCAAGAGGAACACCGCTGACGTGAAACCAGGGAGATAGAGTAAAAGTTATTCCAATAAAGGATTGGTGTTCCTGGCCTGAAAACAGGCTGAGAGGAGCCCGAAGGCCCTAAATAAAAATTTGTTAAAAATTAACAAAAACAGACCAAATTCTAAAGAATGAATTAAAAAGTAAAAGAATGAAGAAAAATGTAAACCGGAAGGCAATCTCTTAACTCCATGGAAAACTAAGAACTGATGATCCCGTAAGCTGACGCTGGATAGGAAGGCACCGACATATGCGCGGTACAGGCATTCTTGAGACTTTGAGAAAATTTTAACATCATAGTACACTTTAACACTGACCATACTGGGCTCTATAGGTGCCATCACCCACATGGGAGAATAAGCTGCCTGCTTGTCCTGGGATAACAGCAAGCCCCTGAAAATGTTTGCATGCAGAAATGCAAAGTTGCCACATTGCAATGGATAGTCCACTTAGTGAACTCTACTAAAACCACCCATTCTGTCTCACAACAAAAGAAAATAAAGGTACCTGACATAGGGTATATCTCACACGTGTAGACACGCAGCAACCTCAGGCAACAAGTGCCCACAAAGCGCAGCCTTTCTAAATCAAGCAAAGTAGCTGTATACTGGAATCCTTTTAGTCCTCGTAGCTCTTCTACACCCAGCACTAAGGTAGTCCAGCTCCAATGGAGAATGCTCAGCAATGATTCAAAACACTCCTAGTCCACGTTATGAGAAATATGCACCCAGGGAAAGAGAGGAGAAAAAAAAAATATCACACACTGTTTAGATTAGGCACAGCTAACAATCTAACCACAAATTTTTAAGAAATTTTAACATGGTCTGCACATTTTCATACAGAAACATTTCATATGTGGTCATCCACTCATATTAAACATACTTCCTCCCACCACTACCACTTCATATCAAAAAAGTTATATCACTAGCTTTTTAAACAGCAGAAAGAACAAAGTACCTTAATGAATGGAAATAAGCCTTTATTGAACCAACACAAATCATATTTCTGAGCACAGTGCCTGCATCAGGGGTCATCCAAAATTTCTTTAAGGTAGATATAACCAGAAAATAACATGACTAAACAACCAAATAATACCTTGCACTCAAAGTGTTGAGTGAATATTTTAAATATTAATGTCCCAATTCAATTGGCAGGAAACTTAGAATAAATTTCCTGCTAATTGTATCAGGATGTTAACATTTAAAACTAGTCATTCAATGCTTGAGTGCAAAGTATCATTTGATTATTCACTCATGTCATAAAAACATAAGAATAGCCTTACTGAAGTCAAACCAATTGTCTTATCTAGCCCAGTAACCTGTCTTCATGGTGGCCAATCCAGGTCACAAGTACCTGGCAAAATTCCAAATAGTAGCAACATTAAATGCTAATGATCCAGGGCAAGCAGTGGCTTCTCCCATGTCTGTCTCAACAGCAGACTATGGACTTTTCCTCTAGAAACTTGCCCAAAATTTTCTTTAAAAACTAGCTACATTAACCACTCTTACCACATCCTCTGGTAATATATTCCAGAGCTTAACTATTTTCAGAGTAAAAAAATATTTTCTCCTATGGTTTTAAAAGAATTTCCCTGTAACTTCATCGTGTGTTCTCTAGTCTTTGTAATTTCTGACAAAGTAAAAAACTGATCCACTTGTACCTGTTCTACACCACTCAGGAATTTGTACACTTCAAAAATATATTCCCTCAGCTGTCTCTTTTCCAAGCTGAAGAGCCCTAACCTCTTTAGTCTTTCCTCATAAGAAAGGAGTTCCATCCCCCTTTATCATAGTGGTCGCTCGTATTTGAACCTTTTCTAGTTTCACTATATCTTTTTTGAGATAAGCTGATCAGAATTGAATGCAATACTCAAGGTGACATCAGCATGGAGCAATATAGAGGCATTGTAACATATTTAGTTTTGTTTATCACCTTTTTCTAATAATTCCTAGCATCGTTTGCTTTCTTGGCCAGCAATGACACCCAGACATTTTTCTTGGACGCTGACCCCCAAGATAGACACTAGCATCAGGTAACTATGATTTGGGTTATTCTTTCAACATGCATCACTTTGCATTTGTCTACACTAAATTTTATCTGCCATTTGGATGCCCAGTCTTCCAATTTCCTAAGGTCCGCTTGCAATTTTTCAGTCTCCAAGAGGCTGAAGTTTGAACAGTTTTGTATCATTTGCAAATGTAATCACTTGCTGTTCCAATTAACAGATCATTTATAAATAAGTTCAACAGATCCTAGTACAGATCCCTGTGGCACTCCGCTATTTACCCTCCTCCACTGAGAAAGATGGCCATTCCTAATCCACAAATGAATATTGCCTCCTATCTCATGACTCTTTAATTTTCTCAGGAGCCTCTCCTGAGGAACTTTGTCAAAAGCTTTCTGAAAATCTAGATGCACTACATCAACTGGCTCACTTTTATTCACATCTTCTGGCTCACTTTTATTCACATCTTCAAAGAAGTCAAGCAAACTCGTAAGGCAAGATCTCCCTTGGCAGAACCCATGCTGACTCTGTCCTATTAAATCATGTTTGTCAAATATTCCACTATTTTATTTTTTTATAATTGTTTCCACAATATAATTGTTTCCACAATGCTCTGCATTGAACTCAGGCTTACCAGTCTGTAATTTTCCAAATCTCCCCTGGAACCCATTTTAAAAATCAGCGTAACATTAGCCACCCTCCAATCTTCAAGTACTACGGACAAGTTTAGCGACAGGTTACAGATCACTAACATCCTGGGATGTATACCAGTCCAGGTGATTTGTCACGCTTTAAACTTGTCAATTTGGTTTAGTACATCTTACAGGTTCACCAAGATTTATTTCAGCTCCTCTGCACCATCACCCTTGAAAAACATTTCTGGTTCAGCTAGATCTCTTGCATCTTCTTCCGTAAAGACTAAAGCAAAGAATTCATTCAGTCTCTCTGCTATGGTCTTATCCTTCCTGAGTTCCCCTTTTGCTCCTTGATCATCCGACTGTCTTACATCATTTTCTGATCATATCTACCTTAAAGAATTTCTGGTTGACCCCTGATACAGGCACTGTGCACCAAAACATGGCTTATGTTGGGTCAATAAAGACCTGTCTCCATTCACTGAGGCCCTTTATGCTTTTCTGCTATTATGGTATATTCTCACTCAGTGTTGTTTCATCACTAGCTTTTTGCCAACTAGAGAACATCTGTTTGACAACTTGTCTCACTTAAAATCATGGACTGATTACAAATTTATTTGTATGCAAATTATTTTTCCAACTAAAAATAACAAGACCTTAGACTACTCCTGTGGCTTCAGCTGCTCAGTGGCATCAAAGACCCATATTCAGAATCCTCATGCAAGGCCAACTGAATCTGGGTGCATAGCAAAAATGATATGCTCAGGCTAAGGAAGGCACTTAAGCAATCTGTTAAGGGGATCACCCCTCTAACCATAAGGGCAATGGAAATGGGAGGGGCAGGGGTGGCAAAGGGGGAAAGGAAAACAAAGATCCAGACTTCAGACATGCATCAACAAAACAGGACAAAATGCAATGGTTGCAAAAATTACTCATTTATACCTTATAGTACAGATATTACTATCAACTTAAAACATTATTTAATCCCCCAATAGAAAGATAATACTATGGCCCCAATTCACTAACGTCAGCGATCGTCACTATCGTTGCTAACCGACCCGATTCACAAAACGGTCCACTGCGTGTTTTCCCCCTTGATCACCCATTTTCCAATACGGCCATGCAAATTAGTTCCGGCCATGCAAATTAGTTAAACCCCCACGCAAAATAGCCAAGCGATTGATTCACTTACATTGCTTGGATATTTTCCATCGGGTTTTATGATCCTAAAAACCCAACTGCTGTAGATCTAAGGAAGTCCCTGATAGGCCATAACAATGGCCAATCAGGGACTTCCTTAGGCTCCTCTGAGGCACCTGAGCCAATCAGGACCTTAAGCCCCTCCCTGTGCATCACATGATGCACCGGGGAGGGGTCTAAGGCTCACATTGCTGACGGGCGGCCAGCTGAAGAGCAGGAGGGACTGAGCACCCCTCTTGCTCCTAACTTAAAGGTACAGGGAGGACGACGGCATCTAAGGGGAGAGAGGCCCGATCCGACGGCAGGAGAAAGTGGGCATTCCTCCTGCCATATCACTTCACATGAGGGTGGGGGTGATGGTATGAGGGAATGGGCATCCCATCCCTCCTGCCATATTCACATAGGGAGGGGTCTGGTTTTGTGTCTGGTGGCAGGAGGGAGGGGGCGCTTTGTGTGTGTGTGTGTGGGGGGGCTTTTTTACTAGGCAGATATTTTGCATGTGTAAAATATTACATTACATTACATTACATTAGTGATTTCTATTCCGCTTGTGCCTTGCGGTTCTAAGCGGATTACAAGTTAGAGGACTGGACATTTCCAGTAGCATTGCAGTACATGTAATCAAGAGTGTGTCCAGTTACAATTGTTAGTCTGGACTTTTCCAGGAGAAATTGATAGCAGGTAGTAGATAGTGATAGGTTGTTTAGACGAATAGAGATAATACTGTTCGGATTCAGGGTGTTGCTGGTGGTGGTGATGGAGGTGGTCGTGAGAACTTTTTCTAATACTTTTATGAGGTTATGATGATGGGAAGTGTTTTTTGAAGAGATGAGTTTTGATTTCTTTTCGGAATACTTTAATGTCTGTAGATTTGGTCAGTAGATTGGTGATGGTAGTATCGATCTTTGCTGCCTGTGTCGCTAAAAGGCTGTCGTATAGTTTCTTTCGTCGTGTTCCTTTGAGAGGGGGGTGAGTGAATATATCTGTCTCATTAAAAAAAAAAAAGAAAAAAAAACCAAAAACAAAACTGCAGAAGCTCTGACAGCAGTGACAGCAGGCTGCTTCTCCTGTCACTACTGTCAGGGCCCTGTACTGACTCATTCGCTCACTGAGCAATTGAGTCGGTGAGTTTGCGTGCAAATCATTTGCATGCAAACTTGATAGTGAATCAAGCGCTGTTTGAAAATCAGCCAGAAAATCAGAAAACAGCAATTGAGTCGCTATCTTTATTGAATCTTACAGTGTTGCAAGGCCAGCCCTTCCAGAAATCAATAGTTTGACAGCTAATCTGCTGGCAGGAGCAGATGATGATGGGATTAATAAAGATGCTTAAGTAAATGCTGTTTTATCAGTACTGCCTTTTCTTCAATGATTACTTTGTACAGCTGGACCAAACGACAGATCAGCATCACAAATAACCTTCAAAATCTATGCAATGAAAACTGTGACTGTAAAAAGCTTGATCTATTTGTATAATTAAGGGGAGGAAAGAAGAATTTGGCCTGAACAATATTGCAGAAAACCAAAAACAAGAGGCAAAAGATATCTCAGAATATTAACTAAGGGAACTCTTTATTAAGTCAATAAAACGTAAGTCATAAAAATAGACACAGTCTATAGTATAATGTCCATCTTGATATGAGTACAACTGAGTCTAGGTCACGCCTAGATTGTCCCAACAGGGATCCCGGTTTCGGCATCCATAGATGCCTTCATCAGGGGATAAATGGACACTAAATAAAGAAAATTAAATAAACAAAATTTAAAACAACGGTGAGATAGATGAACATAACAAAATAGGTAGAGTATATAAAATACATATAAAATGAATGAAATACAAGCATAAAATGAAGCTCGTAGTGTACATAAATGATCTTAAATACATGCAGAGTATCAACCATATAAAACACTTATAATAACTTAATCCAAGCATAAGAAGAAACACAGTGTTCATGCATAATTATTGAATACATGTAAAATATAAACCATATGCAGCACATTAAATAAAATCATTTAAAAATAAACAATTTAAAGAGAATTGCAAGGCAGTAACTTAAAACGTAAATAACATAAAAAGCATATATAAACATTAAAAAGACATATGTGGCATCATAAAAACCATATGAACATAAACATGTTGAAAATGGACCAAAGTCTATAAAACATATTATGACTGAAGAAATAAATAAAACAGATAAAACAACTCAAAATACTTATGAGCAAAACTGTATTAAAGAAATTAAAGAAAAAACAACTCAAGATATCCTACATACTCTATAGCAGTGGTTCCCAAACCTGTCCTGGGAGACCCCCAGCCAGTCAGGCTTTCAAGATATCCCTAATGAATATGCATGAGAGAGATTTGCATACCTGTTACTTCCATTATATGCAAATCTCTCTCATGCATATTCATTAGGGATATCTTGAAACTCTGACTGGATGGGGGTCCCCCAGGACAGGTTTGGGAACCACTGCTCTATAGGAAATACTGCAGACTCTAAGGTCTTATATAAAGGCTGAAGTAAAGCGCCATTATAGAACAAAACAAAAATAACATACGTCAAGAGCTTACCACTGAAACAGTTCTAGCAAAAGATCTCTTTAATATGTGCACAGGTTCACAGGCTTGCTGTTTTCCTTTTGCAGCACTACCATCGCTTGTTGGAAGCCTAGAAACATAAATAAACAGCTCAAGAAATGTCTAAAATCTGGAGCTTTTTCTGCCTGCTTTTCAGTGAAACATTTAGAGCGCGCTAAAAAAAATATAAAAAATATTTATTGAACACAATCATAAATTGGACAATGCTACTTGTGTGCTCAGCTCCTTCTAACGAATAAAAGCAGCTGTTTAATTTCAAATTTGTACACTTTTTTAATCCAGTAAGTAATACTTGGGAAAAAACCTAAATATTGTTTGCAAGGTCATTAATTGAACACTTCTTGGAGCACATTTATTGGACTACCAGTTTTGTTCTACTTATAGAGACCTTATCATCAACCCCAAACAGTGGCATAGTGAGGGTAAGTGGTGCCCCCCCCTCCCCACCTCGCACCCTCCCTTTCCCCCTATACCTCTTTATATCTTTGCCATCAGCTTCTCCAGTCTGCTGCTCGTGCCAGCATTGGCTTTTTTCTCTGATGTCACTTCCTGGCCCCACGTCCAGGAAGTGATTTCAGAGGAGAGTCAGGCCGGTGTGAGCAGCAGGCTGAAGTTGCTCAAGCTGGCTAAGATTTAAAAAGGTACAGGGGGAAAGGGAGGGCGTGAGTTGTTGGTGGTGGGGGCCACTGTTCCCAACAACCTTTAAAGATAAAAATCATATTTTGCATGTTAGTGGCCTCAGTACTCCAAATTTTGGGGCTTATATATAGTAGCATAAAGAACAGCCTCCTCTGAATTATCTTCACCTATACTGTCACATTATCTAGCCTCCAATAAGGCACTTTTACTATACACTGGAAACTTGCCATCATATACCCTCATTTTATGGATCCCAATTCTGACCCTACACTCATCTCTATCATCAAATTATCACCCTTCCATTTATCTCTGAAGTAGTTGAAAGGTTAGTAGCTACACAGCTTTGACTTCCACCCAAGGAAAATTAACTGCCACTCACTTTATTGAATCAAATCCCCCCTACCTGCCATCAATCTAGATGAAGGCCAGTATGTTCCCATTCTACCTAAGAGACTATTTATAAACACAGAAACATGATGGCAGATAAAGGCTATATGGCTAAGGTGACCATACATCCCGTTTTCAATGGGACAGTCCCGTTATTGGACCGACCGTCCCGTTGTCCCGAGCCACTGCTTCGGGACGCCGAAATGTCCCATTTTCAGGTACAGCGTCCCGAAGCTGTGCGCGGGGACAAGGGGACAGTCGGTCCAGCGCCAAACCCCTGCAGTATTCTCCGCGCCGGCTAATCCTGCTGCTGCCGCCGATGCTGACTTCCGCATACAAACTGAACCCACGCTCTGGGCTCTAACGTGTGCGTGCCGGCTTCCCTTCTCTTCCCTCCGAAACCGGAAGTTACGTCCCGGGGGAGAGGAGAAGAGAACGGAAGCCGGCACGCACACGTAGAGCTTCGGAGCAGGAGCACATCACTGTTTTTACTCTCAGAGGATTTTAGGTCAGATTTTTAAATCGGAGTTAATGAATGAGTTAGTCTTTCTACTCAAGTATAAGCTAAGCGAGACACAGAGGGAAGCTTACAACTTGCTTCGGGCCTTCTTCGCTGCCGGGTCTGACTCCTGCCTACTTTCTGTTTCCGCGAAGGCAGGACCCGGCAAAGAGGAAGGACCGAAGCAAATTGTAAGCTTCCCTCCATCGCTAACCTATGGAAGATAGGTCAGCGATGGAGGGAAACTTGTGACTCTGCCGATGGGAGGGATGGGAAGAGAAATGATGCTGCTGCTGCACCCAAGGGGGGAGAGGGGAATAGAAAAGCTGCTGCTGCTGCACCTAAGGTGGGGGGGGGGAGAGGGGAAGAGAAAATCTGCTGCTGCTACACCCAAGGGGGAGGGGGAAGAGAAAAGCTGCTGCATCTGAGGGGGGAAGAGAAAAGCTGCTGCACCCAAGGGGAGGGGATAGGGGAAGAGAAGTGCTGCTGCTGCTGCACCCAACTGGGAAGAGAGAGGGGAAAAGGAAGACCAGGGAAGGGAAAGGAGAGGAAAGAGATGCCAAGACCATAGGAGGGAGGAAAAGGAAAGGAGCTATCAGACCATGGAGGGGGGAGAGATGTCAGGGTATATGGGGGAGGGGGAGGAGACAGAAGCCAGACCAGGAGGAAGGAAGGAGAGAAAGGAAGAAGAGATGCCAGATAATGGAGTGGGAGGGGGAGATGGAAGTAGAGGAGAGAGATCGGAAGGAGATAGAGATGCCAGACCATGGGGTGGAGTGGGAAGGAAGGAAGGAAAGGAGAAGAGAGAGATGCCAGAGCATAGGGGAGGGGGTAGAGACAAAGACTGGAAGGCAGTGATGGGGACATAGGAAGGAGGAACCGAGGACACTAAGGATATAGGAAGGGGCATTAAGGACACAGGAAGGGGCACTAAGGACATAGGAAGGAAGGAGGGAGGGAATAGAAAGGGACAATTGTTGGGTCTGAGTGCAGAAAGAAAGAAATGAAAGAAAGGATGCACAGTCAGAAGGAAATGCAACAAAAGACTCATGAAATCACCAGACAGCAAAGATAGGAAAAATTATTTTATTTTCAATTTAGTTGTCAAAATGTGTCAGTTTTGAGAATTTATATCTGCTGTCTATATTTTGCACTATATTTATCTATTTTTCTATAGTTACTGAGGTGATATTGCATATTTTAAAGTCATTTGCCTTAACATCTTTGAAACCCCGCAAATATAAATGATAATTAACATCTTCTCTGCGTATAGTGTGCTTTGTAGTTTTTTTTTATTTTAAGGTTACCATTATGAATTAAAATGAAGATATTATGTGTACATGAAAAATGAATGGAAGAAATTGGGGGGGCTACCTTGAAGTCGCCAGTTGTGGACGTGGTGGTCTTAGCTATTGCTAAGCGGCATATGGGGACCGTAGAGGGCGGTTCTGCCTTATGGGACTCTGAGGAGCGTAAGTTGGAGTCCATCCTTAAGCAAAATTTTGATGTGTCTGCCTTGTGTGGCCAGGCGCCTATTTGTGGGGGGGCTCGTGGCTCGGGCCGTGTTTTCTGTGGGCCGAGCATGTTCTTGACTGTGAGTCTGATGACTGGTCCTTGATGGATCAGAAGGTGGCAAAGATTGAGATGGCAGCCTCTTTCCTCTCACCTCTATGATTTGGTGCAGACGTCCACTAAGTCTATGGCTTTTGGGGTAGTCACGCATTCCACCTTGTGGCTTAAAGCATGGTCGGTGGATGCAGCATCTAAGACTAAACTCACAAAATTCCCCTTTCGGGGGGTCTTTTTTGTTTGAATATGAATTGGATAAGTTGGTTCAGACTTTGACGGACTCTAAAGTGCCCCACCTGCCTGAAGACCGTGCCCTAATCTGGTGGTTAGGGGTGGCACTGCTCAGGGCATCTGCAGGATTTCCACAGATACCGCCCTGGGCGTGGGGTTGCTACCTGCCAGGCTTCTGGGTTTTCCCAGGGTCGTTTCTATCAGTGCAGGCAGTCTTTTCAGTGGGCCCATCGGGTGGCTAAGAATCCTGCTGCCAGTTCCCCCGCAGCCCATCCTGCCCAATGACTTCTTGCCGGTGCCCCCTCTGGTTTCGGTGGGTATCTGGCTGCGCGAGTTTTCTCATCAGTGGGTGGAGATCACATCCGATCAGTGGGTCCTGGAGTTCATTCGGCGCAATTATGCTCTGGAGTTTGCCCACTGTCTTCAAAATCTTTTTCTAGATTCTCCTTGTCAGGCAGAATGGAAGAACTGGCTTTTCACCAACTCTTCAAAAATTGCTAGATCTCAAAGCGGTAGTTCCAGTACCCCTTCAGGAGTGTTGCACTGGCAGGTACTCGATTTACTTTGTGGTGACCAAGAAAAGAGGGTACCTTTCGGCCCATCTTAGATTTGAAATGTGTCAACAGGGCTCTCAAAGTTCCATCTTTTTGCATGGAGACTCTGTGATCTTGGTAGTTCAGCTGGGGGAGTATCTCACCTCTCTCGAACTGACGGAGGCCTACTTGCATGTTTCAATCCGGGCCTCCCATCAGCGCTTCCTTCGTTTTGCAATCTTGGGTCAGCACTATCAGTTCTGTGTGCTTCCCTTTGATCTGGCTACTGCTCCGTGGACATTCACCAAGGTTATGGTGGTAGTCGCGGCAGTATTGCACAAGGAGGGTATTCAAGTACATCCCTATCTGGACGACTGGTTAATTCACGCAAAGTCGTTCCAGGAGAGCACCCGGGTCACGGCTCGGATGGTGCAGTTCCTGCATTCGCTGGGATGGGTTGTCAACCTTGACAAGAGCCGGTTGGCCCTCTCACAGCACCTGGAGTATTTGGGGGTTATGTTCGACACCTCCTTGGGGAAGGTCTTTCTCCTGGAGGCCCGGGTAAGCAAATTGCAGTCCTAAATTCACCTGCTTATGGCGTCCCGGTCTCCTTGGGCATAGGATCTCCTCCAAGTTTTGGGGTCGATGGTGGCTTCCCTGGATGTGGTGAGGTGGGCTTGGGCCCATATGCATCCTCTTCAGTATTCTCTTCTTCGGAGGTGGTCGCCTCAGAGGCACAGTCTGGATCACCCTGTTCCTCAGAGGGGCTTGGCTCACTACAGTCTTCGTTGGTGGCTCCAGTCATCCCATCTAGTGCAAGGGGTGAGTCTGGATCAGCCCCAGTGGACGGTGCTGCTCACGGATGCCAGCCTTCTCGGTTGGGGAGCTCAGTATCTAGGTCACTCAGCTCAGGGCACCTGGTCCACGGAGGAGGCGTCTTGGTCGATCAATGTTCTGGAAACCAAAGCCATCCGTCTTTCGCTGTTTGCTTTCCATTCCTTCTTGACGTGCAAGTTGATCCGGGTTCTTTCGGACAATGCCATAGCTGTGACCTATGTCAATCATCAGGGGGGCACCAAGAGCACTCTGGTGGGGCAGGAAGCGGCTCTGCTCATGGTCTGGGTAGAGTCTCATCTTCTGGATGTCTTGGTCTCCCACATAGCAGGAGTAGAGAACGTGCTAGATCCCGGAGAGTGGTGTCTAAGTCACATGGCCTTTCAGATAATAGTGCAAACTTGGGGTCAGCCCCTCATGGACCTGATGGCCATGAGTATCAGTGCCAAAACATCCCGCTTCTTCAGTCATTGCAGAGATGATCAGGCCAAGGGTTAAGATGCTCTGGTTCAACCATGGCCAATGGAGGGTCTGTTGTATGTGTTCCCTCCGTGGCCATTAGTGGGCAGAGTTCTTCTATGCATTGTTCATCATCGGCCTCGTGATTTAGGTGGCCCCAGATTGGCCCAGGCGCCCGTGGTATGCGGACTTGTTGTGGCATCTGGTGGCGGATCCTCTGCCTCTACCTCTCTCGCCTGACCTTCTGAATCAGGGCCCCATTCCAATGTTCGTTCCGGGTCCTTTCTGTCTTATGGCTTGGCTTTTGAAAGGGATTGCCTAGGTAAGAAAGGGTATTCAGATAAGGTAATCTCCACCCTATTGAGGTCCCGGAGACTGGCAATTTCTCGGGCTTATGTATGGGTTTGGCGTATATTTGAGGAATGGTATGCTGTGCGTGGAGTGGTCTCTTTTCATGCTTCCTTGCCTCACATCTTAGAGTTTTTGCAGGATGGCCTGGACAGGGGCCTGGTTTGGTCTTCTCTCCGAGTTCAGCTTGCGGCATTGTTAGCCTTTTCGTGGGTTGTTGTGAAATCAGCATCTGACTGCCGTGCCTGATGTCGTTTGCTTCTTGTGGGTGGCCAAATTGCTCAAGCCTCCTGTGCAACTGTCTGTTCCATCTTAGGATCTTAATCTGGTCTTGTCCGTGCTGGTGCACCCTCCTTTTGAGCCTTTGGGTGCCTGCTCATTGAAGGACCTTACCCTTAAAGTAGTCTTCTTGGTGGCTATTACTTCTTCTAGACGTATTTTTGAGCTGCAGGCTTTCTCTTGTAGGTCTCCCTTACTGGAGTTTTCTAGGGAGTGAGTACGTGGATTTGCGTCGCGTCCCAATGTACAGGGTATTTCATGCTAGTAACTCATACACAGCCATGTAATGCCATCAAAATAATTTTTATTTAATTTATATTCAACTAAGCTTGAGGGTCAAATCAGAATTAAGATTACATTTCAAAGTTTGTTCATGACCAATTTGGCAAAACATTCTGTATATGGTGTTGGGGGGGGGGGGCGTCTCTTCCAAGGCTAAGTGGCCCATATGGAGAGAGAGGATTCTCCCCCTGAACAAAAGCTGTTGCTTGTTTATGTATCCTCGCAATGACCATAAGAACATAAGAATTGCCCCTGCTGGGTCAGACCAGTGGTCCATCGTGCCCAGCAGTCCGCTCACGCAGCAGCCCTCTGGTCAAAGACAAGTGCCCTAACTGAGACTAGCCCTACCTGCATACGTTCTGATTCAACAGGAACTTGTCTAACTTTGTCTTGTATCCTTGGAGGGTGTTTTCCCCTATGACAGCCTCTGGAAGAGCGTTCCAGTTCTCTACCACTCTCTGAGTAAAGAAGAACTTCCTTACGTTTGTACGGAATCTATCCCCTTTTAACTTTAGACAGTGCCCTCTCGTTTTCCCTACCTTGGAAAGGGTGAACAACCTGTCCTTATTTTGAATGTTTTGATCATGTCCCCTTCTCAATCTCCTTTGTTCGAGGGAGAAGAGGCCGAGTTTTCCTAATCTTTCGCTGTACGGCAACTCCTCCAGCCCCTTAACCATTTTAGTCGCCGAAATCCAAATGGTTGATCAAGCATGGTCCCTACTAAAAAATACCATCACCGAAGCACAGAATCTCTACATTCCGCACATATCCAAAGGAAGGAGAAACAAAAACAATGGAGAACCAGCTTGGCTATCTACAGAGGTGAAGGATGCAGTGAGGGAAAAGAGGAACTCGTTCAAAAAATGGAAACATGAAAAAACAGCAGAGGCCTGGAACTGTCACAAGGTTGACCAGAAAAAGTGTCACAAGGCGGTAAGAGACGCCAAAAAGGTCTACGAGGAAAAAATAGCACGAGAAGCCAAAAACTTCAAGCCCTTTTTTAGATATATAAAAGGGAAAAAACCAGCAAGAGAGGCAGTAGGCCCTCTCGACGACCAAGGAAGAAAAGGGTGCATCAAGGAAGACAAACAGATTGCAGATAGGCTAAATTCATTCTTTGCCTCTGTCTTTACCAATGAGGACACTGCAATAATGCCCGAAACAGGAAGGGTATTCGAGGGAGAAATAGAGGAAAGCCTCACCACAGTGAACGTGGATTTGGACCAAATATACTACCAAATTGACAAGCTAAAAAGTGACAAATCTCCTGGGCCAGATGGAATTCACCCGAGAGTGCTAAAGGAGCTTAAGGTCGAAATTGGAGAACTATTGCAAACCCTAGCTAACATGTCAATTAGAACTGGGCAAATACCAGACGATTGGAAGATAGCGAATGTCATCCCAATCTTCAAAAAAGGATCAAGGGGAGAACCAGGCAACTATAGACCGGTGAGTCTTACGTCGGTTCCTGGGAAGATGGTTGAAGCACTAATCAAGGACAGCATAGTACAACACCTGGAAAATAACGACCTGATGAGAGCCAGTCAACACGGCTTCAGGAAGGGGAAGTCATGTTTGATGAATTTACTTCAATTTTTTGAGAAGGTGAACAAACAAATCGATAGCGGAGACCCGATGGATATAATATACTTGGACTTCCAGAAAGCGTTCGACAAGGTTCCGAACGCAAGGCTTCTGAGGAAACTAAAAAAGCCATGGAATAGAAGGGGACATACTAAGATAGATAGGCAAATGGCTGGAGAACAGATTGCAGAGGGTCAGTGTAAATGGGAAGTTCTCGGACTGGGAGAAGGTAACAAGCGGTGTGCCCCAGGGCTCGGTTCTCGGGCCCATCTTATTCAATATCTTCATAAATGACCTGGAAGAGGGAACAACAAGCAATATTATCAAGTTTGCAGATGACACAAAACTAGGTCGGGCAGTTGGGACACAAAAGGACAGCGAAGAACTGCAGAAGAATTTGAATCAGCTGGAGAAATGGGCGGAAAAGTGGCAGATGAAGTTTAATATAGAAAAATGCAAAGTAATGCACCTGGGCAGGAAAAACAAGGAGCATGAATATAAAATGTTAGGTGTAACTTTGGGCAAGAGTGAACAAGAAAGAGACCTGGGGGTACTGATAGACAGGACCCTGAAGCCGTCGGCTCAATGCGCAGCAGCGGCAAAGAAAGCAAACAGGATGTTGGGCATGATAAAGAAGGGGATCACGAGCAGATCGGCGGATGTCAAAATGCCGCTTTACAGAGCAATGGTCAGACTACACTTGGAATACTGTATCCAACACTGGTCTCCCTATCTAAAGAAGGATATAACCCTACTGGAGAGGGTACAGAGGAGGGCCAAGAAACTAGTAAAAGGTATGGAGAATCTGAGCTACAAGGAATGACTCGGAAAACTGGGTTTGTTCACCCTTGAAAAGAGAAGACTGCGAGGGGATATGATAGAGACTTTTAAAATACTAAAAGGATTCGACAAAATAGAGCAAGAAACATCGTTATTCACATTGTCAAATGTGACATGGACAAGAGGTCATGGACTGAAACTGAGGGGCATCAGGCCCAGGACAAATGTCAGGAAGTTCTGTTTCACACAGCGAGTGGTGGATGCTTGGAATGCTCTCCTGGAGGAGGTTGTGACGGAGACCACCATTCTGGGATTCAAAGGTAAATTGGATGCACACCTTCTTGCAAATCACATTGAGGGATACGGGGTTAACAAGGTCTTCATCAGGGAATACCTAGCTTAGCCTCCGCGTGTGCGGGTCGCTGGTCTAGATGGACCTAAGGTCTGATCCGATGAAGGCATTTCTAGTACCTTGTCCTTCTTCATGTACGGCGACCAGTGCTGGATGCAGTATTCCAGGTGAGTGCTGCATCCAGTGCTGGCTTTAAGAAAGGTTTGGACAAGTTCCTGGAGGAAAAGTCCATAATCTGTTATTGAGAAAGAGATGGGGGAAGCCACTGCTTGTCCTGGATCAGAAGCATGGAATGTTGGTACTCCTTGACCACCGTGAGAATGCTGGATTGGCCACTGTGAGAATGGGCTACTGGACTTTAAGGACCATTGGTCTGATCCAGTTAGGCTATTCTTATGTTATGTTCCTGGATACGTGCCTGGGGTCCATGGTTGTGACTATAGAGGTAGTTCCCTAGCAAGGGCCTATTTGTACCTGGTACAGGATGTGCTTATTTCCCATTGGAGTGCGCAGAGGAATCCATTGCTCCCTTGGACTGCAGAAGCTCAAAACAGTCTGGCCTGGTGGTTGAGTCCTTCATCTCTGTCCCATGGGCCTTTCCCTCTGGATCTCCGAATGGGTGATCCTGACAGTGGATGCCATCCTGTATGGCTGGAATGCTCTTTGCTGAGACAGTTCAGTCCAGAGTCAGTGGTCTCGTTCCAAGAAAAAGTGGTGGATCAATCTTCTGGAGTTTTGGGTGATTTGGCTGGCTCTCCTTCACTTCCCTGGAATCAGGTTGTGCATGAGTTCTCAGACGATGTCACGGTAGTGGCTTTTGCCAATTGCCAGAGGGACACCAGGAGTGCCTCTCTGCGCATGGAGACTCAGCTTCTCTTTCGGTGGGCGTAAAACCACCTCTTGGCGATTTCCACTGTTCACAAGGCAGGGTAGACAACAACCAGGCAGATTATCTCAGCCGTCGGACTAAATCCCGGGAATTGGTCCCTGTTCCAGAGAGCGTTCGGGTACATAGTAGACTGGTGAGGTTGTCCGACGTTTGACCGCATGACGTCAGTGGTCAGTAAGAAGCAGATTGATACTTCAGCTGTCATCACAAACCAGGCAGCCAAGGCTTAGATGCGCTGGTTCAGCCTTGACCAATGGAGGGTCTCCTTTATGTCTTCCCTCTATGGCCCTTGATAGGCCATCTGTTGAGATGGATTGTGCTGCACAGAGGTCTGGTGATACTCGTGTCCCCCGACTGGCCAAGACATCTGTAGTCCGCTGACCTGGTTCATCTGAAACTGGATCAGGGGCTCAGACTTCCATGTCATCCTCGTCTTCTCACGCTGATTGCGCTCCAGGATATGGACTGCTTTGGTTTTCTGACTTAGCTATCGAGCGCATGGCCTTAGTCCACAGAGGCTATTCTTTGGGCATGATTACCTCTCTCCTAGCACAGCAAAAACTATGCAAAAACTTGGAGTTGTTACCAATCGTGGTGTGTCCAGATGCAGGAGGATCCGTCCGTGCCATCAGTAAATCTGATACTGGAGATCCTTCAGAATGGACTGGAAAATCTGGAGAAGGGACTTGGTATCAGCTCTGTAAGGGTTCTGCTCACTGATTTCTCCTGTCTGGGACCTAAGCCTTTGAGAGGCTTTTAGCTGCTCACCCGGACATTGTCCGCTTTCTGAATGTTTTCATCATACAGTGTTTTCATCATACAGCCCACATAAGTGGAGAAAAAGCCTCAAGAACTATGGCAATCAACATAGATTTTTAGCCGTTTGCTTTTTATCATAGGCACCAAAAAACTGTACGCAAACTGAAACGGCGCTTCCGGCATATTCCACTGCGCTAGGATAATATCCCGAATATCCTGATACATAGTAAAAGAGTAGGACACAGAGCGGATCCCCTGAATAAGAGGGTCCCCCACACGCAGGGTCTCAAGAGGTGCCTCCTCAAAACGTAACACAGAGGAGACCTGCTGAATCAAATCCGGGAGCTCGTCTCTCTGAAAAAGGCACACCACTCCTCGTTGGCAGACGAAAAAGCCAAGGCCCCGTTATAAGCTGCTGTCCCCTCAAGAGGATCCTGGAGGTCTCCCCAAGGGTCCAGATCCTCATCAAGGTCAACATGCTCCTCAGACCACAAGTCGTCATCCCAGGCTACCAGCAGATGTTTGGAGGAGGAAGGAGGAGGCGCTAAAGGAGTAGAGGGGGGCAGACCCGCTAGGGTCGCAGAGGGACCCCTCCCCCTAGAACCCCAGCACATACGCAGGACCCCAGGCCGCCTGAAAATATGCTCTACATAAAGCAAAAAGCAAATCTGGGGGAAAAACCCCGGCAGACCCATGGAACTCCCTGCCATATCAGGAGACCCGGCTGAAAACTGCCCCTGTTTTTCCAATACAGGGGGAAGGTCACCTGAGGCTGTAGACAAGATAGAAGGGCTTCCCGCCAAAACTGGCTAAAATCCCACCAAATATGAGCCCTCCATGGCCTGTAGTGGCTGGGAAGTCTAAACTGATCCAGCCGCTAAAGCAGGCAAGCCGGCATCAGCTGTGAGGGAATCCCCAGCCGCTTCGGCGGTAAGGGAATCCTTTTTACCCTTACTGTCAGTGTCTGTGGAAATCCCCAGGCTTCCCAGCTGTCGACTCACAAGGCACTTTTGGCAGGGAGCCCTTGCCACCGGCACCCACTGCCGAAGAGGCTCCTCCACCGCTCCGGGCCGCACAGCATCTGCACAGGCCAGCCCGGAGTGCCTCCTGTTTGGAGCACAATGAACACACTTTCCCTGGTAAAAGTGCTCATTGCTCCATACGTGACCTAGCTAAAAAAAAAGTGCCAGTTAATTAAAAAGTATAGTAATTTACAGCACATTTAAAGGGAAAACAATCCTTCAGACCGGCACTGCCTCAGGATTTTTTTTTTTCACAGAACAGAATCCACTGGCTCTCAAAGCAGTATGCCTTACTTGAATTTGGAGCAAAGCTTACTGCTGAGGCACCTCTAAGAAAAATGTTGGCGAGGTGGAGGAAAGGGGTGAGGGACCCTCAGGTGTGATACCCCTGAGATCAGATGGACCCCCAAACAGGGCCTACCCAAGCTCAATATGGCACAAAAACGGGGACTATGAGCCCTAAACAAATTCCAACAGCCCTAACCAAGGGAGGTGGGTACAACTCACTCACACCTGCTGGAGACTGAGAAAAGACTGATGAAATAAGGGAGGGTCACATATTATGTACTATTCCAAAGTTTTGTCTTAGTCTCCACCTACTGATCATGATGAGATATAACCCATCTGTAAGATCTATAGCTATACCGGTTTGGAGAGTTACTAAAGAAATTCAAAGTTTTTTTCTTTGCAGAGCAGGGGTGGTTGCCATTATCCTCTCAGTATGGACTGTAGACCCACCCTCATTCTGTGCATAGCATAATAAATTACATCAGCTACTGTATTCCCCCTAAACAGAAAAGGCTATTTTTATTAATCTGGGACCCTTATAGACAGTCACCATCCTCTAGGGCTCGAAGTTTGGTGCTCAATTCTTTATAATTGAATAAGTAACCTTTTCCCCTGGGAGCAACAGCTCCCTTTTATTAAACTGCGATAGCAGTTTTTAGTGCAGGGAGCCACGCTGAATGCCTCGCGCTGCTCCTGACGCTCATTGAGTTCCTATGAGCGTCGGGAACAGTGTGGCTCCCTGCGCTAAAAAACGCTATTGCAGTTTAATAAAAGGGGGCCAATGTATAGTATTCTTTCATCTCTCCTCTGGTTTGGAAGGTTCTATTAGTATTGGTGTGGGGGGGGGGGTTAGGGTTTATGATTTTTTTTGTTGTTGTTATTTTAATATCCCTAAACAGGCATCTATACAGCACTATGTGGGGAGGGAAGAGGAGGAAGGATAGGAAGGTATTTGTACAAAATTGAACACTTTGTATGTTCCTAGTTCATGTTGATTTTTCACTAGTTGTGTTCAATGAAAACATATGTTACTACACATGATATCACAGATTTTCAATTAGATATCGCATTGAATGGAGACAACACAGTATATACTTTATCATAATATATTTGAGAATCCTGGACACTTTGTATCATGTATTGATTTTTTTGTAAGTCTGTATGCTTGTTATATATTTTAATAAACAGATTTAAACATAAAAATATATTATCTTTCGCTATGCTGATGGTATTCTTGCATGGATTCATATCATATATCTATATACAGTGATGCCTTGGAATCCAACTTAATCCGCTCCAGAACCCTGTTCGAGTTCCAAGACAATTTTTCCCATTGAAAATAATAGAAACTGGATTAATCCGTTCCTGGGTTCCACAAACAGAAATTGTAACAGTAAATACACTGGATTTTAAGGTACAATATTAACAAATACAGTGGTACCTTGGTGGGGGCTATACTGCAGGGTGCTCATGTCACTGCGGGTTGTTCAGGTGGTGATGGTGCACCCCGGCTCCAGGGTGATGGCTGTAAATCAAACCTGCGCCTCCATCACCGAGCCTGGATATGCACCACTGGCCCTGCTGCTCCCGGACGCGGCACCCCCCCCTGGATGCCACTACCCCCCTCCGCTCAGGTGCTGGCCCACTCCTGCCGGATTCACCCCAACTCCCATGCTCCCCTGAGGCTACCGGTGCTGCTCCCTCCCTTCGCGATTGCCTCCTCCCCCTCCCCACTGACTGGCCCTGTCCTTACCCGTGCACCACCGGTGTTAGAAAGTGCCTGCTGCCGGTTTTCTACTGGGCTGCACATGCTCAAGGCCTTCTGGATCTCACCCTCTCCGAGATTCTCAGTGGGGGGGAGGAGTTGATCGCGAAGGAAGGGAGCAGCACCAGTGGCCTTGGGGGGAGAAATACTGCCAGTTCCCGGGATCAGTGCAGGGCATTCGGATTCCAAAGCAGAGTTCGAATTCTGGGACAAAATTTGCTGGAATTTTTAGCTTGGATTCCAAGTTATTCAAGTTCTGGGGCGTTCGGATTCTGAGGTACCACTGTACTTCAAATAGGCAAAAATGTTAATCATTTATTAATATATCAGTCTGCATTTTGACATTCCACTTTACCTACTTAATTTAGCCATTCTTGTTTTTTCACATGTATGCTGTTTAACGCAAGAAAATTGTTTCATAGTTCTAGCTAAAGCTTTCCAAAGTACTTATCATAAGACTTTCTTGCCCAAGAGTTCTGACTGGCAATGATTACTTAAGCAATAAAGTGTAACACCATCCTAATAAAAATTACCTTTTCTCCTCTTTCTTTAAGCATTCAAACTTTTCTCTTACATACATTGTACCCACTTCACAGGAAAGCAATTTCTATAAACAGCTTTATAAAAGTTAAAAAATATTACCTGTATAATAACTGAGGTATCTGCCCTGCATTAACATCTGTACCATTATTGGACTT
Source organism: Geotrypetes seraphini (assembly GCF_902459505.1). NCBI lineage: Eukaryota > Metazoa > Chordata > Amphibia > Gymnophiona > Dermophiidae > Geotrypetes > Geotrypetes seraphini. Next base: position 87,182,522 of record NC_047089.1, on the reverse strand, counting down.
CTTTGAGCTTTTAAACTGAAAGACAACACTGTAAAAAAGGAAAGAAACCTACATGAAATAAATTCAATTATATGTTGCTTGTTACTTCTCACAATTAAAGGACCCTATTTACTAAGCATTTTCCCTATAGTCACAAAGAGAATATATATTTTCCACACATATAAAGTTTTTATTTTTAATTACCCTACAGGTTAAGCATGTACTTTTATGTGACCTGTGTACAAGCATGCTCCTGAGCTGGTATAAAGGTCCATGGCTTTAGTTATGGTTTCTACTGGTTCACCCTTAGTATTTTATAAACAAAGATGCCTTTCTCTCTTAGACTAGAAATAGGCATCTTCTTGGTGTTTCAACCTAGATAACCTGTTATAAATTACCTGAAGAGGGTACATTTATAACAGGATGCCTATTTCAGAAATCCAAAAAGGCATCTATGTTAATAAAGACTCCCAAAACTAGTCCCAACAGTGTGAAAATGTTCATGCACAAATTCACATCTGCTCTAGAAAAAAATATAAAAGGTTTATAGATACTCTATGAATATATTACCTATTTTATAAAAGGTACATAGATCACAAATTTCCCTTCATACCCACACAAACTACACATCCAGGAATGCCTGGGGACAGATTAAAGAAAAGTAGGTACCGTATTTTTCGCTCCATAAGACGCACCTGGATTTAGAGGAGGAAAACAAGAAAAAAAAAAAACATTCTGAACCAAATTCTCCCTGCCAGGCTCTGCACCCAACCCCACTCTCCTTGCCAGGCTCTGTCCCCCCTCTGGTGGTCTAGTGGAAGGCCAGAACAGGGTACAGGGCGGGTAGGGACAGGGCAGGCAGGCAGAGATCCCCACCCCGAGGCAAGCAAGCAGGCAGAGCCCCCCAACCCAAGGCAAGCAGGCAGGGCCCCCCACCCCGAGGCAAGCAGGCAGGCAGCCCCCCCCCCCAACTCCCTCCATGCCTTGTTTTAGTTGTTCCAGCGGTCCTACCCTTCCCTCTGGCTGAGCTAAGCAGCATCAGATCGACCCAAAAGGCAGGCGCAAGCTGTTCGGTGAATGGCTGCAGTGAGTTTTCACAAGAAAAGCTTGCGCCTGCTTTTTGGGCAGATCTGACACTGCTTAGCTCAGCCAGAGGGAAAGGCAGGACTGCCGGACCAACTAAAATAAAGTACGGGAGGAGTGTGGGGAGTAGGGGGCCCCGTCTGCCTGCCTTAGTTAGTTCGGGAGTCAGCTGGAGGGAAGGGCAGGAACGCCAGATGATCTAAATAAGGTAACAGGAGGGGGGGTTGTGGTCTTTGCTCCATAGAACGCACCCTTTTTTCCACCCACTTTATTTTGGGAAAAAAGTGAGTTTTATGGAGCGAAAAATACGGTACATTCTTTCCATGCATGCTGTTATACAATTTGGTAAAAGCCCTTTTCCATTTGTAGAACAAGCCTTATACATGGAAAGGAAAGATTAGGTTCTTACCTTTGCTAATCTCCTTTCTCGTCAATCCACACTCTATTTCTGCAAAAGTGGGTAGTCAATCTCATCTGGCAAGATCCTGTAGGAAGCTTCATTTACATATTTTTGATCCTCCCTTCTTACCTCAGGACAGCCCTCTGACTTCCAGCTAATACAAAAGCAGACAGTCATACCTGTATAGGACACAGAAAGTGGAGCCCGAAAAACAAGTCTAAGCTGCTCATAACATAAAACTGCATAACAATCAAACAGGTTTTGTAAACATTACAAATCATAAAAGCAAAACAACAAAGAGACACAGTCTGCACTAACAGTGTGGGGCACAATAAAAGTTCCTCAGGATAAAGTGCACGATAATGATGGATGACAATCTTGGAAAGGCTGGTCAAACATCCAGAAGTTCAACTTATCCATACTTATTGGGGCAGGCAATCAGCAACTCACAGGGTGGGTTCCAGGAATAGAGTGTGGATGTACAAGAAAGAAGATTAGCAAAGGTAAGAACCTAATCTTTCCTTCTCATACAATCCCACTCTATTCCTGGACAAGTGGGACGTAACACACCAGTCTCTCAAATTCAGGGTGGGACTGATGAGACTGCTGCCAGAAGATCTGAAGGCAGAATCCTGACTGGCTGTCACATCTATCCTGTAAAACTTCAACAAAGCATGCAAGGAGGACCAAGTAACAGCAGCACAAATCTCACCTGGATAAAACGCCAAAGATTCTGCCCACAAGGAAACAATGCCTCAAGTGAAGTGAGTCTTAACTGAAAGAGGAGACCACTATCCAGCTCCAATATAGGCTAATGAAATATCCATGTGGATCCATCTAGAAATGGTGGCTTTCAAAGTTGGTCTGCCCTTATGGGCTGCACCTACCAGCACAAACAGATGATCAGAAAAATGACTGGCCATCATGAGGAAGGGCTACTGGACTACATGAACCATTGGTCTGACATAGTAAGGCTACTCTTATGCTCATTTGTGACCTCTAAGTATGTCAGAAAAAGTCTGCACACCTCCAGCGATTCCAACACCTTGTCAGGTTTGCTCAAACCCAAAGATGTAGAGCATGACAACCGCACTGTCTGGCTGATGTGAAAGCCAGAGATCACCTTCCGGAGAGAGGAGGGGACAGTGCACAGGATCACGCTGGATTCCATAATCCGAAGAAAGGGATCTCTGCAGGACAAAGCTTGAAGTTCGGAAACTCTGCAAGTCAACGCAAAGGCCACCAAAAATATAGTCTTGACAGCGAGTTCTATCAAAGAAGCCCAGTACAACAGTTCATAGGGCAAACTTGAGATTCCAAGTTGGAAATGACTGATGTAACAGAGGGCGGAGCCGCGCAATGTGCCCTTTAAATACCTGACCACATAGGATGCATGGTCAGAGAGCCCCCACAGAGGCTTAGGACTGAAGCAGGAAAGACCAGCTATCTGAACTCTCAGGGAGCTGATTGCAAAGCCCTTTTTTTATTTTTCAGGCCTACTTGAAGAAAGTCAAAAACAAGCAGAATCAACATCGAGCTCAGGTCTTCATTCTTCCTAGCACATCAAGGCAGAAAACACTGCCAATCCTTAGCATATGCTGCAACAGTTGACTTCTAGCTGCACAAGATGGTAGCTATCACTCCTGTGCGAGCAAGAGCCATGCCGGAAGACCAAAGCAGTCCAGATCCTGCAGGTCTATGGGACCCTAAGTGAGAAGGCATGAATGACAGGGAAACTTGAGAACCTGCTCCAACTGCAAACAAACCAACTCAGCATGACACAGGTGCCTCGGCCAATAGGGTGCCACAAGAATCACCCAACCCCAGTGCATTTTGATGCTTCTCAGAAAACAGCCTATCATGGGTCAGGAATAAAAGACAGAAAAGCCCTCCTATTGGCACGGCTGCACCATGGAGTCCAATCCTTCCCTACCTGGTTTGTGAATGTTGCAGAAGAAATGAGCCACCACCTTGTTGGACGCAGAAGCCATCAGGTCTATAAACCTTTTATATTGTTGGACGCAATACCATCACATTGAACGTCGGTCGTTCCCATCTCTCTACAATACATTGGAAGGCTCGTTGGGATAGCCACCATTCCCCTGAATTCAGAGTTTGACAGCTGAGAGAATCTGCTTGCACATTGCATATTCCTGCTATCTGCACCACTGAAAATGCCAGAAAATGCTTTTCCACCTAGCAAAAGAGCATTAGAGAACAGTTCTGGTGCCCCTTTGACAATTGATATAGACTACCATTGTGACATTGTCTGAGACTCAAACTGCCTTGATCCGGAGTGCACTCTCGAAGTGTAGGAGAGCCAGCTGTATCGCTCAAAGTTCCAGACATATAAGTGATCACTTTCATTCAGAAAGGGAACCACATCAACAGACCAGATTGTCCAAAGCTCCCCCCCCCCACCCCCCCACCCCCCGAGTCTTAAAAACTGATGTCTATCATCAAGAGCACTCAGATGTAGAGATCCGAAGGGGAACTCTACTGCAGTGTTTTTCAACCTTTTTTGGGCAAAGGCACACTTGTTTCATGAAAAAAATCACGAGGCACACCACCATTAGAAAATGTTAAAAAATTTAACTCTGTGCCTATATTGACTATATATAAAGTAATTCTCTTGAATAGGAATCAAATAAACACAAAGAAAGTATTTTATAATGCTGCCACCACCACTGGGGAATAGGCTGCCACTGCCGCCATCGGGAACAGGCCGGCACCGAGTTCTCCCTGCTTCTCTTCTCCGCGGGGCCGACCAACTCTCGCCACCCGTCGTCAATTCTAACGTCGGAGAGGACGTTCTAGGCCATCCAGGCAGCGATTGGCTGGCCCAGAACGTCCTCTCCGACGTCAGAATTGACGCGAGTGGCGAGAGTTGGACGGCCCCACAGGGAAAAGCAGGGAGAACTTGGCGCCGGCCTGTTCCCGATGGCGGCGGTGGCACTCAAGTGGCTAAAGAGCTGCAGTTTGCCGGCCTAGGGACAACACTGGAGGGTGGCCAGCTGTGCACCCCCTTGGGACGTAAACCCGGGGTGTGGCAGACCGCCCCCTCCCCACCCTGGTATGCCACTATCTGTACCTCACTCCCTCCCTATGACCAAAAATTCTCCTTTCTTCTATTCCCCGTGTACACAACCATCTCTTTCCCTCCCTTCCTCTCTCCAAAGTCCATGCCTTCTGTGTCCAAACACTCATTCCCTCCCCTACCTCAGCATCTCTTTCCCTCCCTTCCTCTCTCCCAAGTCCATTTCTTCTGTGTCCAAAACGCATTCCCTCCCCCACCTCAGCATCTCTTTCCCTCCCTTCCTCTCTCCCAAGTCCATTTCTTCTGTGTCCAAAAACGCATTCCCTCCCCCACCTCAGCATCTCTTTCCCTCCCTTCCTCTCTCCCAAGTCCATGCCTTCTGTGTCCAAAAACCCATTCCCTCCCCCACCTCAGCATCTCTTTCCCTCCCTTCCTCTCTCCCAAGTGCATGCCTTCTGTGTCCAAAAACCCATTCCCTCCCCCACCTCAGCATCTCTTTCCCTCCCTTCCTCTCTCCCAAGTTCATGCCTTCTGTGTCCAAAAACCCATTCCCTCTCCCACCTCAGCATCTCTTTCCCTCCCTTCCTCTCTCCCAAGTTCATGCCTTGTGTCCAAAACGCACTCCCTCCCCCCTTTTGTGTTCCGTGTTTGCCTCCCAGCCCATCTTTGCAACTTTCTCAGCAAAACGAAGCTCAAGCCGCGAGGCTTGTCTTCTGCTTCCTGCCTGCCCTGCCACGCACAAATAGCCGAACGGAAGTATTCTCCGACGTCAGCGCTGACATCGGGGAACGCTTGCGATCGGCTATATGTTAGCTGCAGGGCAGGCAGGAACAGAAGACGAGCCTCGCGGCTCGAGATGTATTGAACTTCGCGGGTCCCTCGTCCAGCTCTCTCCTGTCCACGTGGGGCAGACCGCCCCTCTCCCTAGACTGGTGGTACTGCCCTGATGGCGGCCCTGACCGTACGGCACACCAGGCAACATCTCGCGGCACACTAGTGTGCCGCGGAACAGCGGTTGAAAAACACTGCTCTACTGGACATACAGAATTCAACCACCAGGTTAGACTGCACTGAGCCCCTGTCATCCAAGGGAGTTACATATACCACGGGTCCCTCTGTGGACTTCAATGGGAGATAAGTGCGTCCAGTAGTAGCCGTAAGTGAGCCCATGCCCAGGGAACTACATCTATAGTCGTGACCATTGGCTCCAGAACCTAAGGTGTTGCCAGGCTGATGGGGCTTGAGTGTCCAGAAAGCACAGTTACTTACCGTAACAGGTGTTATCCAGCAGGCAGATATTCTCACATATGGGTAACGTCCTTGACGGAGCCCCTGTACGGACACTTTAAAAATGCATCGCCACTTTAAGGCTTCAAAAAGTTTGCGATAGTCCATACCGCTCATGCACGAGTGCCTTCCCGCCCAACATAGGAGTGCGGTCCCTCAGTTCAGTAAGCCAGCTAAGAAGCCAACCAGGGGAAGTGGGTGGGTTGTAAGAATAACTGCCTGCTGTCCCTGGATAACAACTGTTATGGTAAGTAACTGTGCTTTATCCCAGGACAAGCAGGCAGCATATTCTCACATGTGGGTGACCTCCAAGCTAACCAGAATGGATGGTGGGAGTATTGGCCTTTAGGAAAATAGATTTTGTAATACTGACTGGCCGAAGTGCCCATCCCGTCTGGAGAAAGATTCCAGACAGTAATGTGAGGTGAATGTGTGAACCGAGGATCAGGTGGCAACTTTACATATTTCCTCAATAGGGGTAGATCGAAGGAAGGCTACTAAAACTGCCATAGCTCTAACTTTATGGGCTGTGACATGACTCTCCAGTTGCAGTCCAGCCTGAGTATAACAGAACGAGATACAGGAAGCTAACCATTTGGAAATCATTCTCTTGGAAATAGGATGCCCCAACTTGTTAGGATCATAGGACCCTATAAATTGAAGCCTTAAAGACAGAAGCAGCTGTGACTTGGAGAAGTTGATCTTGAATCCCAAGTTCTGGAGAAACAAGATGGTGTGATTGGTCACTAGCACAACATCCTGACATGAAGGGTCTTTGATGAGCCAGTCGTCTACAAAAGGAAATACTTGAAGCCCCTGAGATCGCAAGACCACTGCCGCCACTACCACCAGGAACTTCATAAACACTCTGGGGGAAGATGCCAGGCCAAATGGTAGGACCTTGTATTGATAGTGGTGATGTGCCACTTAAAACCTGAGATAATTTCGGAAAGCCTGGTGAATTGGGATATTAATGTAGGCTTCCTTGAGATCGAGAGAGCACAGCCAATTGTTGTGAGCTAAGAGGGGGTATAGAGTGGCTAGAGATAGCATTTGAAATTTTTCTCTGACCAGAAACTTGTTGAGGGCTCTGAGATCTAAGATTGGTTGCAGACCTCCCGTCTTCTTTGGCACTAGAAAGCAGCGGGAGTAAAATCCCTGGTTTTACTGACTTACAGGAACTTCCTCGATGACATTGAGGAGAAAAAGGGATTGAACCTCCTACAAAAGAAGAGAGGACTGTCGAGGGTTGAAAGCAGACTCTATTGGAGGATGATCTGGAGGGAGGGCAGTTAAATGTAGAAAGTACCCCTCCTGAATGATCTGCAGTACCCAAAGATCGGAGGTGATGAACTCCCATAGATGGAAGTAAAGTTGAAAGTGTCCTCTGATTGGCTAAGGAAGAGGATGAATTAAGGGGACTGAGACTATGCTCTCCAGAAACACATCAAAAAGACTGATTTGTTTTGGCATGAGCAGCAGACTGGACCTTGGCAGGACGTTGTTGCTTTTGCTTCTTCTGTTAAGGCCTTACAGGAGCAGAAACTTTGGCTGAAAAACGCCTCTAATAAAATGAGGCAGGCTTGAAAAGTCTCGATGCTGAAGGCTTTTTCTTGGGTTTAACCAAAGTGTCCCATCAGGTTTCATGAGCTGAAAGTGTTTGGGTTGCAGTATCTGCTGAATCTCCAAAAAGCTCATCTCCCAAGCAAGGCACGTTGGCTAGTCTGTCCTGTCAGAGACTTGAAGCCGCGCTAGCCTCCTCATGGATACAGACATGGAAGAAGCTCTGGACGTGAGTTAAAAGATGTCATAGGCTGAACGCACCATATAATTCCTCAGCTGCAGAACAGTGCTGGTAAGGTGTTGAAAACCCTTTAACTTATGGGCAGGAGTGTATTTGTTATATGCTGAAAACTGCTTCCTAAGGTGTTTCAAAGTAGCATGAGATAGACGTTATAGTTGACAGTTCTATTAGCCAACATGGAATTCTGGTAGAGCCGCCGACCAAGCTTGTCCATAGTGTGGCCCTCCCTACCAGGAGGCACCAACGCGTAAACATTGGAAGAAGCAGATTTTTTCAAGGCAGTACCCCTTCTCCCTTCCCTCCTACCCCCCTGTCCAGCAGTATTACTTCTCCCTTCCCTGCTCCCCATGTTCAGCAGTACCCCTTCTCTCTTCCCTGTCCAGCAATACCTCTCCAGTCACTGCTAGCAGCAGCTCACTGTGTGCTTTTAACTTCGGCACACAGCTGCCACTAGAAGTAGTTTAGCCCAGTTTCATCAGACAGCCTTGGGGCCATTGATAGATGTGGGCCGGCCTAGCAAAGGCCCCGAGGCTGCCTGATGAAACTGGGCTAAACCACTGCTAGTGGAAGCTGTGTGCCTAAGTTAAAAGCACACAGAGCTTCTGCTGCTGGTCCAGGGGCGCAGAGACAAGGAAGGCAGGAGTCCTGGCAGATACGACCGACACATCAGTAGAAGTCAATTGACACAGGCGCTGGAACCTCTCTTCCTACTATGTGAGCTGCAGCACACTTAAAATCTCAAAAGGCACACAGCTTGCGATACACTGGTCTAAAGTTTCAAGGTATTCCTTATTATACTTAGAATCAGCCTACAATTTCACCAAAAGATCCTTTCCCATTTGACGTATAAATCTAGTGAAAGACAGCTTTTTGGTGGGAGAAGTAGCTCTAGCTGGAGAACGTCTGGGAGAATCCAATGTAAGAGAATCCTCAGCATCAGTAATAGATGGAGACGGATCGGGGTCGGAGTCGTCCTGTAAGTCAGAGTCCTGTAGCATAGATCGGTGCCATTCCAGTGTTGGGCTCTCAGAATGTTTTCTCTTTTGAGACACCTTCCCAGACTTGATGAGACTCCTGTCAGAATGCTTGGACAAGGACGTGTGACGATGAGCAGATGGAGACCGGTGTTGAGAAGATCAAAGCTTCATTGTCGGAGTGGCAAGAGTGGATCGACATGTCAATTCCCTGTGATGCATCAATGGAGCATCAACGGTGCCAGTGGTCCTAGCAGTGTTACGTTCAGGCTGTACTGGTATTGGAGGAGTCAGTGTCGGGAGAAGCAACTTAAATTGGTCCCCGAGCTCCCCATGAAGCAAAGTATCGAGCTTCTGCCTCAGAATAAGCACCGGTACTTGTGGCGTTGTCGCCGGTAAAACAGGTGCTGCGACATGTTCTGGAGAGGATGACTCCTTTGACGAAGCACCTCTCGATAATGGAACTGGTCACTGGGACTTGTGCTTGGTCAGCATGAATTGACTCAAATCCTTCATGACCTGTGTCCCTGATGGGGAAGGGGATAGCGGCTTACCCGAAGTCATGATTTGCTGCGACAGCGGTGTCGATGTTGGTGCCTCTATTGGTGCCGAAGTGTTTGATGCCGGTGACTTCAATGTAGACGGTGTCAATGGTGCATCTCCCTCCATGGTGACACCGAAGAGTTTCTCCTGTTGCAAGATACAACTTTTGATGGTATGTTTCTGTAAGGAAGAGCAGCGCTTACACTTTTAAACACAGTGCTCGGGACCCGAACACTGCAGGCACCAACTGTGAGGGTCCGGAAGCAAAATAGTACGAGAACACTAACTGCGGGCGTGACATGGAAGTGAACACCGCCTCAGTCAAATTAAACTCGATGGCTGAGACTTACTAAAGGCCCCACAGAGCCAAAATCCGCAGACGGCAAAAAAAAAAAAAATATATATATATATATATTTTTTTTTAAATTATTATTATTTTCTATACCGAAAAGAAAAGGAAAAGATACAAATAAGAAAAACAGACGCAACAGCGGGAAGGCAAGGAAAAGTATTCAATGGTCGTTGAAAAATGTGACTTCTTAGCTCGGCGTAAAACTAAGAACTGTGTGCCTACATTGGATAGGAAAGCACTCGCGCATGCGTGGTATGGGCTATCGCACACTTTATGAAGTCTTAAAGTGGCGATGTACTTTTAAAGTGTCCAAAGCGGGGCTCCGTCAATGATGTCACCCACATGCTGCCTGCTTCTCCTGGGATAAAAGCACTTATCAACTGAAGAAGCTTCTCCTGGTACAATTTAGGAAGAAACACCTTGTTCATTCCTGAAACAAAACAGATTTCCATGTATACCAAGTCTCACATCATAAAGAATTGACTCTTCCAAAAGTTGAACACCTAGTCTAGTCACTGCAGCAGCTGGATGCCCTGTTGCACTGCAGAGCATTCTTTGGACTCCGACTGAGACCAGATACAGATGGACTCGGATCTCAAGTTTCCATAGGTGGGCTATCATAATCGCCATCACTCGCCAACCAGAAGAACAAGGCTGAAAACTGGAAGTGATATTGCAAGATGTGAAACCTCTATTCTGTGCTCCAGAAACAAAAATGGGAATATGAAAGCAGGCCTCCGATAAAACCAGCATTGAGATCCAGAATTGGTCTCCAATCTTTGAAGTCTCTCTTTGGCACAAGTGAAACCCTTGAGGGAGGGGAAAATCGGGGTAGAGAGAAATAGGGCCAGGAAGGGGGGGGGGCAATCAGGGTCAGGGGCATAAGCACAGGGGGCGGGGTGAATGAGGGGAGGCGACCCGAACTGTAGCGGAAGCCGCAGTTCGGTCCTCGCCATGTGCTCACCTCTCTCTCCCATTTCCATCTCCTGTGCGGGCTTCAGTGCCTAGGCAGTACAGCCTGCTCGAGCCTGCCGGGCTTGGGTGTCTAGCCGGGAGATGACGGTTGGGTGGTAGTGCGACCAAGGCTTCCACGGCGAGAGGAGCACGAGGTATTGCTTAAGGGGCGGTGAAGGAAGTTTTGCTTTTCCCCCGGGTTGGCAGCATCTCCATGATTGCAGCCAGCCACGATGTTCGTCGGTCGGGTTCTTGGCGCACAGGAGTTTTTAGGCCGGCGCCTAGAACAGTGACGGCAGAGTAGAGTTGGGCAACAGCGCAGTGTTTCGGCTCCCCGATTCTATCAGCTTAGGCCTGTGCAGCTCGCCTGGGGGGGAAAAGAAAACTCGGCAGCCTGCTTGACCGGGCTTGTCATTTCCGGGTATCACGGGTGCGGCGCATCAGGGTTCCTTCCTTCGCAGGATGGAAAGAACATCCACGTGGCAGTGCAGTACTAGTCACCTGACTCCACCAAACCATTGTTTGGTGTTCTGATAAGATCTCTGACCGAAGGACCCCCAGACAACAAACTATATCACCAGGGGGGACGAAAACTAGAATGCCCCAAGTCCACTAGAAGATCACCAGCACAAACTTAGGTTTATGGAACAGCACACTAGCCATAAGATCGGCCAGACCCATACCAAACAATAATGGCCCCTCAGAGGGCTGTTTATTGAGGGTCGCTTTGGATGAAGAATCACCGAACCACAGTTTGATCTACAAAATCTGGCACATGAAGACAGAACAAGCCGACAACTTGCTCACCATTCTGAATAAGTCATAAGTCCACATTGTCTACTGGAAGATCAATTTACACAATAGTATCAGGATCATGAGGCACCTTGGAGTAAGAGGCTCTAGAGACAAAGAATGCCATTGCGACCACTCTCAAACCCAAGGCTGTGGAATCAGAAAATCATTTCAGGATAAAATCGATCTTGCAGTCCTCTGCCTTCCCCAATACTACTTTGCCTTTACAAGGAAGAGGTGTGCTTTGTGACCTGCATCACCAGGGAATCCATGTTTGGAAAAACAAAAACAGTGAATAAAAGCCTCTGCTTTCGGATACAGCTTGGACATGGCCTTGGCCACTCAAAGAGGACCCCAATACCTCCCAGTGATCTAGGAGTAGCTTTGCAGGATCTGCAGAGCAAGGAAGAGGCACTATGGATCAATTTGGAAAGAGAGAATGGTGAATATATTTACACTGGTGTAATATACAGGCCTCCTTCACAGATGGAAGAAGTAGATAGAAATTTAATAGCAGACATTCAGAATATATCTAAAAAAGGGGAAGTCTTGCTAATAGGTGATTTTAACATTCCGGATGTTGATTGGGGTATCCCTATTGCGAGGTCTTCTAGAAGTAGGGAGATCCTGGATTCTCTACAAGGAGAACTGTTCCAGCAATTGGTAATGGAACCCATGCGGGATGGGGTCATACTGGACTTAGTGCTTACAAACGGGGAAAGTGTTTCTGATGTTACAGTGGGTGATCATCTGGCATTCAGTGATCACTGCATGGTACAGTTTAATATTAAAATGGGTATAGAGAGGGCTCATTCAAAAGCAAAGGTTCTAGACTTTTAAAAAACTAACTTTGTTCAGATGTGGGTTTACATCATGACATTGTCTGGGAGGGAACGTCTGGAAGGAGTGGAAATGCGGTGGGCAAAACTGAAAGGAGCGATTGTAAGGGCGACAAACCTTTTTGTTTAGTAAGTAAAAGTAAGAGGAAAAGAAGGCCGCTTTGGTTCTCAAAAATAGTAGCTGAGAAGGTAAGGAATAAGAGGTTAGCTTTCATAAACTACAAAAGATCGCAGAAAAGGAAGACAGGCAAAAATATCTGGAAAAGTTAAGAGAGGCTGGTCGTGTAGTCTGGAAAGCAAAGATGCAAATGGAAGAAAAAAATAGCTGACACGGTAAAACGGGGAGACAAGACATTTTTTAGATATATTAGTGATAGGAAGAAGTGCAAAAGTGGCATTGTGAGACTCAAAGGTGAAGGGGAAGAATATGTAGAAGCTGATAAAGAAAAGGCCGAATTGCTTAACAAATATTTCTGTTCTGTTTTCATGGCTGAAGCGCTGGGAGCAGAACCGCAGAAGACAAACGTAAACAGGGATGGAGGAGTAATAGACCCTGATAGTTTCAGAGGGTTGTGTTCATGAGGAGCTAGCTAAAATAAATATAGACAAAGCAATGGTGCCAGATGGTGTACATCCGAGAGTGCTGAAGGAACTTAGGGAAGTTCTGGTAACTCCACTGACTGACCTTTTCAATGAGTCTCTAGAGTCGGGAGTGGTACCAGAGGACTGGAGAAGGGCGGATGTGGTCCCTCTCCATAAAAGAGGAACTAAGGAATTACAGGCCAGTAAGTTTGACTTCTGTGGTAAGCAAATTAATGGAAACACTTTTAAAACAGAGAATGGTTACGTTTCTGTAATCCTGTGGATTATAGGACTGGAGGCAACATGGAATCACTAGAGGTAGGTCTTGTCTGACAAATCTGATCAATTTCTTTGACTGGGTGACCAAAGAATTGCATAGAGGATGTGCGTTAGATGTGGTGTATTTAGATTTTAGCAAAGCCTTTGACAGTGTTCCACACAGATGTCTAATAAATAAACTGAGTGTCCTAGGGATGGGTCCTTTCATTTCTTAGCATTAAATTTTAGCTGCCAAATTTCAGACTATTCTTCAAGCTTCCCTAGGTCTTTCTTCATGTTATTCACACCATCTGAGGTGTCTACTCTATTGGAGATCTTCTGCAAAGAGGAAAATCTTACCCTTCAGTAATATCATTTATAAAAATGTTAAAAAGTAAAGGCCCAACAAAACAGAACCTTGAGGCACACTACTCTTTCCTCAGAGCGATCTCCATTGACCACTACCCTCTGTCGCCTTCCACTCAACCAGCTCCTGATCCAGCCCTTCGCTTTGGGGGCACTCAGTTTATTTATTAGACGTTTGTATAGAACACTGTCAAAAGCTTTGCTAAAATCTAAATACACCACATCTAGTACACGCCATCTATGGAGATGATGTATTTCTGTTTGAAAGCGAAGGCATTTTTCTGTGGGCTGAAAGAACGGGATGTGTGTGTATGCTTCTCTGAGATCCTTAGAACAAAGTCAGTCATTCTTCACTAGTAGAGGATATAGAGTACCTAGGAAGAGCATGCAAAACTTCTCTTTGACTAGATAGTTGTTGAGGGCTCTGAGGTCGAGAATTGGGTGCAGTCCTCAGTCTTCTTTGGTAAGAGGAAATATTTTGAGCAGAACTCCTGGACCCTTTGCTGAAGAGGTACTGGTTTGATGGCATTTAGCTGCAGGAGGGCTGAGAGTTCTTGATGAAGAAGGGAGATCTGCTGCAAGTTGAAAGAGTACTCTCTTGGAGGCTTGTTGGGAGGCTTTTCGCGCAGGCGATGAACAAAGCCTTCCTTTATAATTAGTAGAACCCAGTTGTTGGTTGTGATGAATCCAATGATGGAGGAAATGGGGAGGAGGAGATGAAAGAATGGTGGGTAGGCTCTGGATGAGTGAGTCAAAAGGACTGAGTAGACTGCTATTGAGGCTTAGACTGAGGTTTCTGGGACCACTGTTTTTTGTTGTTTTTTATTAATTTCCAATATTTCACACAAGAATCCTCTTGTTCCAAGAAAACCAGATTGCAAATACATAACTTATGAATTTAGCCCTTTTACAGAACATCAGATATAAAGAAAAATGACACATCTTCCTTAGACCACAAAATTTGTAGGGGAGATAACACTGAGTGAAAGAAGACTCAAAATAGAAATAATATAAAAAGAAATAAGCTAAGCAGCTAATATTACATTACATTGCATTATATTAGAAATTTCTATTCCGCCATTACCTTGCGGTTCAAGGCGGATTACAAGAGAGTTATAAATGGTGGGTTACAATATAAGATCATTGGTGAATTCAAGAGAAGTTGAGAAGGCGGATTACCAAAGAGTTATAAATGGTGGGTAACAATAGAAAATCATTGGTGAATTCAAGAGAAGTGGAGAATAACAGGTAGTATTTGTGGGGCGGGGTGAAGGCAGGAGGATGGAAGGTAACTGAGATGTTAAGGGTGTTTCAGTGATTTCTTGAAGAGCATCGTTTTTATTTCTTTTCTGAATATCTTGTATTCGGGGGTGGTTATATCAGTAGGTTGGAGACTTGGTTATCCAGTTTTCTGAAATACTGCCTGCATATGGAAAAGGAGAGCAAAGAGTGAAAAACACAGAGGACTTTAATAGATGGCTCAGAGCCTGGTGTCATCAAGAAGGCTTCAGGTACATAGGAGGATGGGGAAATACATGGAAGGACAAGAAGCTATATTGCACTGATGGGCTACATATTACTACAGCAGGAAAAAGAAACCTTGCAGAGAAATTTAGACAATATTTTTCTAGGCATTTAAACTAGAAGGTGGGGGTGGTGTATGTACGAAGGACAATTATAGAGACCACCCCCGGCAAAAGAAAAGATGTGATAGTAGTAAAGGCTGCAACATAAGCAATATCAGCAACTCATTTCTTAGTATTGCAACGGAAAGTGAAACGACACAAAAATCCATACGAAAAAGGAGATTATCGCTGAAAAATAGCTGGAAAGCGATGACCACAAATGCTCGCAGTCTAAGCAACAAAGTTCATGATCTGCAAGCCCTGATATTAGAGGCAGATCTAGATATTGTTGCTATCACAGAGACATGGTTCAGTGAATCACATGGATGGGATGCAAACATACCGGGATATAATCTTTTTAGGAAGGACAGAGATGGTCATAAAGGTGGAGGAGTAGCTCTCTATGTAAAGATCAATATCCAAGCGACCGAAATGCAAGGGACCTGGGGAGAAGAAGAAGCGATATGGATTGCTCTGAAAAGAGAAGATGGAACTTCTATCTACGTGGGTGTAGTCTACAGACCTCCGACTCAATCGCAGCAAATTGATAAGGATCTGATTGTGGATATCCAAAAGTTTGGAAGGAAAGAGGAGGTTCTGCTGTTGGGAGATTTCAACCTGCCGGATGCGGACTGGAATGTTCCGTCTGCGGAATCGGAAAGAAGTAGGGAGATTGTGGATGCCTTTCAAGAGGCTCTGCTCAGACAAATGGTGACGGAACCCACAAGGGAAAAAGCGATATTGGATCTGGTCCTCACAAATGGAGAGAGTATCTCTAATGTTCGAGTGGGTGCTCACCTGGGTAGTAGCGATCATCAAACGGTTTGGTTTGATATAACGGCTAAAGTGGAGAGCGGCCGCACGATACTTAAAGTCCTAGATTTCAAACGTACGGACTTTAATGCAATGGGAAAGTACCTGAAGAAAGAGCTGTTAGGATGGGAGGACATAAGAGAAGTGGAAAGACAGTGGTCTAAGCTGAAAGGAGCGATAAAAATGGCTACGGACCTTTATGTGAAGAAAATCAATAAAAACAAGAGAAAAAGGAAGCCGATATGGTTCTCCAACCTAGTGGCTGAGAAAATAAAGGCGAAAGAGTTGGCGTTCATGAAATATAAAAAAACCCAAGAAGAGGAGAGCAGAAAGGACTACAGGGTGAAACTGAAAGAAGCCAAGAGAGAGATACGTTTGGCGAAGGCACAGGCGGAAGAACAAATGGCTAAAAATGTAAAAAAGGGAGATAAAAATTTTTTCAGATATATTAGTGAAAGGAGGAAGATAAAAAATGGAATTGCTAGGCTAAAAGATGCTGGGAACAAATATGTGGAGAGTGATGAGGAGAAAGCAAATGTGCTAAACAAATACTTCTGTTCTGTGTTCACAGAAGAAAATCCTGGAGAAGGACCGAGATTGTCTGGCAAAGTTACACGAGAAAATGGAGTAGATTCTGCGCCGTTCACGGAGGAGGGTGTTTATGAGCAACTTGAAAAACTGAAGGTGGACAAAGCGATGGGACCAGACGGGATCCATCCCAGGATACTAAGGGAGCTCAGAGAGGTTCTGGCGAGTCCTATTAAAGACTTGTTCAACAAATCTCTGGAGACGGGAGTGATTCCTGGGGATTGGAGGAGAGCGGATGTGGTCCCTATTCATAAAAGTAGTCACAGGGATGAAGCAGGAAACTACAGGCCGGTGAGCCTCACTTCAGTTGTTGGAAAAATAATGGAAGTGTTGCTGAAAGAAAGGATAGTGTATTTCCTTGAATCTAATGGGTTACAGGATCCGAGGCAACATGGCTTTACAAAAGGTAAATCGTGCCAAACAAACCTGATTGAATTTTTTGATTGGGTGACCAGAGAGCTGGATCGAGGACATATGCTAGATGTAATTTACTTGGATTTCAGCAAAGCCTTTGATACAGTTCCTCATAGGAGGCTGTTGAACAAACTTGAAGGGCTGAAGTTAGGACCCAAAGTGGTGAACTGGGTTAGAAACTGGCTGTCGGACAGACGCCAGAGGGTGGTGGTTAATGGAAGTCGCTCGAAGGAAGGAAAGGTGACTAGTGGAGTCCCTCAGGGTTCGGCGCTGAGGCCAATCCTGTTCAATATGTATGTAAGTGACATTGCTGAAGGGTTAGAAGGAAAAGTGTGCCTTTTTGCAGATGATACCAAGATTTGTAACAGAGTAGACACCGAAGAGGGAGTGGAAAATATGAAAAAGGATCTGCAAAAGTTAGAGGAATGCCTGGCAACTAAAATTCAATGCAAAGAAATGCAGAGTAATGCATTTGGGGATTAATAATATGCTGGGAGGAGAGAAGCTGATATGCACGGACGGGGAGAGGGACCTTGGGGTGATAGTGTCCGAAGATCTAAAGGCGAAAAAACAGTGTGACAAGGCAGTGGCTGCTGCCAGAAGGATTCTGGGCTGTATAAAGAGAGGCGTAGTCAGTAGAAGGAAGAAGGTGTTGATGCCCCTGTACAGGTCATTGGTGAGGCCCCACTTGGAGTATTGTGTTCAGTTTTGGAGACCGTATCTGGCGAAAGACGTAAGAAGACTTGAGGCGGTCCAGAGGAGGGCGACGAAAATGATAGGAGGCTTGCGCCAGAAGACGTATGAGGAGAGACTGGAAGCCCTGAATATGTATACCCTAGAGCAGGGGTGTCAAAGTCCCTCCTCGAGGGCCGTAATCCAGTCGGGTTTTCAGGATTTCCCCAATGAATATGCATTGAAAGCAGTGCATGCACATAGATCTCATGCATATTCATTGGGGAAATCCTGAAAACCCGACTGGATTACGGCCCTCGAGGACCGACTT
The DNA here is from genome assembly GCF_902459505.1 of Geotrypetes seraphini. Lineage (NCBI taxonomy): Eukaryota > Metazoa > Chordata > Amphibia > Gymnophiona > Dermophiidae > Geotrypetes > Geotrypetes seraphini. The sequence continues at coordinate 87,164,829 of NC_047089.1, read as the reverse complement.
TGACACCTGTGCCCTAGAGGAAAGGAGAGACAGGGGAGATATGATTCAGACGTTCAAATACTTAAAGGGTATTAACGTAGAACAAAATCTTTTCCTGAGAAAGGAAAATGGTAAAACCAGAGGACATAATTTGAGGTTGAGGGGTGGTAGATTCAGGGGCAATGTTAGGAAATTCTACTTTACGGAGAGGGTGGTGGATGCCTGGAATGTGCTCCCGAGAGAGGTGGTGGAGAGTAAAACTGTGACTGAGTTCAAAGAAGCATGGGATGAACACAGAAGATTTAGAATCAGAAAATAATATTAAAGATTGAACTAGGCCAGTTACTGGGCAGACTTGTACGGTCTGCGTCTATGTAAGGCCGTTTGGAGGAGGATGGGCAGGGGAGGGCTTCAATGGCTGGGAGGGTGTAGATGGGCTGGAGTAAGTCTTAACAGAGATTTTGGCAGTTGGAACCCAAGCACAGTACCGGGTAAAGCTTTGGATTCTCGCCCAGAAATAGCTAAGAAGAAAAAAAAAAAAAAAAAAAAAAATTTAAATTGAATCAGGTTGGGCAGACTGGATGGACCATTCGGGTCTTTATCTGCCGTCATCTACTATGTTACTATGCTGCTTGTGCTGCTTGTGTTACTACAGTTTTTTCCGTTTGACTTCTTTGATTGGAGGGTGTGTGAAAGGGGTGTGTGTTTTTCTATGTCTGGGTGATGTAGTTTGGTAGAGGCGGTTGTTTAGGTAGATTGGGCTGTCTCCGTTTAAAGATTTAAATAGCATGCAGTACAATTTAAATTGTATTCTTTCTTGAATTGGTAGCCAGTGTGAGTCGATGTTTGCCTCTGTAATATGGTCGTGTTTCTTCAGTGAGTAGATGAGTCTCAGAGCTGTATTTTGGATTGTTTGTAGTTGTTTAATCATTGTTGCAGGGCAGGGGAGGTAGAGGATGTTGCAGTAATCCAGTAGGCCTAGTAAAAGGGATTGAACTATGAGCTGGAATTGTGGTCTTTCAAAGAATTTTCGTACTTGTCTTAGATTTCTCATAACTGCGAAAAATTTCTGTATTGTTTTGTTTATTTGAGGCTGCATGGTGCAGCATCTGTCTATAGTCATTCCTAATAGTTTTAGGGTGGTTTGAATGGGGTAGTTGATTGAGTTGATTTTTATATTGGTTAAGGTTGGGGCTTTGTTATTTTTGAGGAGGATGAATTTTGTTTTGTCTGGGTTGAGTTTCAATTTGTGATCTTTCATCCAGGTCGCTACTGCTTCTAGTGTTCGATGTAGTGTGTCTGACATGACGGTCTTTAGTTGATCGAACGGTATGAGGATAGTAATGTCATCTGCATAACTATAGGAGGTAATGTCTAGATTGTCCAGATATGTTCCGAGGGAGGCAGTATATAGGTTGAAGAGAGTAGGGGATAGTGGGGATCTTTGAGGTACGCCGCAGGGGTTGGGCCAAGGTTCAGATTTTACTTTATCTGATTTTACTCTGTATGTTCTGGATTTTAGGAAGCCTTCAAACCAAGAGATACTTTATCAGAGATACCTATTGTGTCCAGAATTTGCAGTAAGATGTTATGGTCTACTAGGTCAAATGCTGCTTTCTGTTTTCTACTGATCTTTCCCCTGTGTTAGGGTCTTCAAGTCCAGAAAATACCTTAGCTCAGGACTGCCCAATTCCGGTCCTCGAGATCTACTATCAGGCCAGGTTTTCAGGATATTCACAATGAATACGCATGAGAGAGATCTGCCTGCACTGACTTCTTGGTATGCAAATCTCTCTCATGCATGTTCATTATGGATATTCTGAAAACTTGGTCTGCCAGTAGATCTAGAATTTGGCAGCCCTGACTTAGCTGATCTGGAGTGAAAAAAAAAACATTTAATGCTCAGAAATTTGACTAAACACTTGCAAGGATAGGCAAGTAGAAAAGTTGCCCCAACGCTAAGGTTTCATTTTGCATTGTAAGAAATAATTTCCTGCGCTCCTGTGTAGTTCTGGTGATGTCCGGAAACAATCAAACTTTTTTTTCCATAGAACAAGGATTGAAAATAGCATTCAAGTCTTGTTCAAAGACAAAAGATATTAATAAGGTAGCTCCTTCCATATTCTCAGAGAATGTAGATTCAAGCAATTCTGTTACATTTAGGGATGTCTCTGGTTTCAATTGCATTTGAGACATAGTTCAGACTTTCTTCTTTACAGGTAGGTAGTATATTCGGTTAATTGGAGGAATATGTTGAGAGGAAACCTTGAATATTTCAATCAAATATTTTTTAAAGATGTCAATTGGAGCTACACCAAAAGATTTAGGAATATTAAAAGCTCGGATATTTAATCTACGATTATAATTTTCCAATTGTTCCATTTTTCTAGACATAATTATTCTTTCTTTAACTAAGTTATTAGTAACAACCTGGACCTCCACAACACTCTCTTTGATCTGTTGAATATCTTTATTCAACTTTTCTTTATTGCTTTTAAATGACTGCCCAAGCTCGTCTACAGTACTCACAAGAGAAGCAATTTGCTGTGAAGATCCTTTTACAGAGGAGTTCAGCCTCTCAAGTGCTTCCCAGACTGCCTCGAGAGTGATCACCGCTGATCTTGATGTTCCCAAGCCAGCATTCAAGCTGGTATTCAATTTTCCCTGCCGTGTTGGTAATGTCTTGAGTCCAGCCCCTTGATCTGGGGTTTCTCCTGGATCTGTCACTGCACAGGGCTCCTCCAGGACTGCGGTTTCGGAAGGGTGAGGCAGTAGAACAGTGCCTGGGGGGGGGTGAGAGCAAAGTCTTGAAACTGAAGTCTTCAACTGCTTTTCCAGGTGAAGAATGCGCAGGTATGGCTCCAGGTGATTGTCAGAGTATTTCAGGGGTGGCGGTAAAATCCAATATCGAGCGTTTTATTGGGGTAGATGCACTGGCCGCAATGAGGTCAGTTCGGACACTTCCCTTACACTTCGAATGCGGCATTATTGGCAGATTGATGGAAAAAAAGATCAAACCGGATTCAGATGTTAAAACCTCTTCACTGCGGCCACCTTGTATCTCCCCTCTCGGACCACTGTTGTTTGGGTCATTTTCGTGGAGGAATCCTGGAAGTAGAGGTTGTCTGGGCATAGCGTCATTTGTAGAATGTCAACTGGTATCTAGGGTTTTAGTAGAGCCTAGGAGGCTGGAGTTTTGATGTTTTAGCAGATAAAACGGTTGGCTGAGGAGGTGGTGCGAAGGGGAAGGTTTTCACTTTATACGAAACTGGACAACTTTCCTGGGAAAGAACAAGCTCTACAGGAGGGACGGACTGCACCTGAGCACCGATGAGACGAGGAGGCTGGCACACAACATCCAGAACAACATAGACATGGCTTTAAACTGAGGAAAAGGGGAAAGCTGATAGTCGATCTGACATCGACACATCGGACTAGTGTATCTAATAAGGATACTGGACCAGGAAAAGGCGATAGAGGGATCGAGACTGAGTGGACTTTTTTTGATAACATATCCAAGGATGCAAAACAGAGGCCCAGGGAACAATTGAAACCAAAGAGCAGGAAATGGAGGAAACAGCCGGAAGGACATCCAAAAATGGGGAAGCAGACTGAGGACGAGATAGACACACCACAGGAGGGAGATGAGGATGAAATAGGCACACCACATGAGGAGGATAAACAAAGAGAGGCACGGGGACAGACAGCCCATGAGGGGGTAGGCAGAAACACCAAAGCACGAGGAAAATCAACAAGGAAGGACTTAAATTGCCTATACACTAATGCTAGGAGCCTAAGAGCCAAAATGGGGGAGTTAGAAGTCATAGCCAGAAAGAAGAACATAGACATAATTGGAGTCACTGAAACATGGTGGTCCGAGGACAACAAATGGGATGTGGTCATACCAGGGTACAAACTTTACAGGAGAGACAGGACATACAAGAAGGGTGGAGGAATAGCGCTATACATAAAGGACTCCATTCCTTCAACCAGGATGGAAACAGCAATAGGGGCGGACAACTTGGAATCACTATGGGTTAAGCTACCAGGAAGAAATGGAGCAGACATAAAATTGGGACTGTACTATTGCCCACCAGGACAACCGGAAGCAAACAACCAGGACCTGGAGGCTGAGTTAAGGCAGGTATGCAAAAGCGGTAGTGTGGTGGTGATGGGGGATTTAAACTACCCTGGCATAGACTGGAGTATCGGACACTCAAACTGCACAAGGGAAACAAAATTCCTGGAGGCTATAAGGGACTGTTTCATGGAACAGCTGGTCATGGAACCAACAAGAGGAGAAGCCACTCTTGACCTAATCCTCAACGTGCTAGGGGGACCCGCAAAGGAGGTAGTACTAGCGCCACTAGGAAACAGCGATCACAACATGATTCAGTGCAAGCTAGAAATAGGAACACCAAAAGTGAGGAGAACCACAATTACAGCACTCAATTACAAAAAAGGGAACTATGAGGCCATGAGGAAAATGGAGGGAAAGAAACTCAGCAGCAGCTCAGGGAAGATGGCGACCGTAGAAAAAGCTTGGTCCCTACTCAAGAACACGGTGCACAAAGCACAGAACTTGTACGTCCCCAGGTTTAGGAAAGGGTGCAAAAAGAACCGAACAAAAAACCCGGTGTGGATCACAAATGCAGTGAAAAAGGCGATAAGCGACAAGAAAGCATCGTTCAGAATATGGAAAAAGGACCAAACCAAGGGCAACCAGGATGAACACAAAAGGCACCAAAAGGAATGTCACTGAGTGATAAGGAAAGCAAAAAGAGGAGGAGAGACTGGCAGAGAAAGCAGGAAACTTCAAACCATTCTTTAAGTATGTGAAGGGTAGACAACCGGTCAGGGAGGAAGTGGGACCCTTGGATGATGGAGACAGGAAGGGAGTGGTGAAAGAGGAAACAGAGATAGCTGACAGATTAAACAAGTTCTTCTCGTCTGTCTTCACGAGAGAGGACACATCCAATATTCCAGAACCTGAGGAGATCTTACATGGAGACCGGGATGGGAAGCTGGCCAAACTAGAGATAAGCCGGGAGGACGTCCTCCGTCAGATAGATAGACTAAAGAGCGACAAATCACCAGGTCCGGATGGCATCCACCCAAGGGTACTAAAAGAGCTGAGAAACGAAATAGCAGAAACATTTCGCCAAATATGTAACCTTTCCTTAGAAACAGGGGAGATCCCAGAGGACTGGAAAATAGCAAATGTTACACCCATCTTCAAGAAGGGATCAAGGGGTGACCCGGGAAACTACAGGTCGGTGAGTTTGACCTCGGTCCCGAGAAAGATGATGGAAGCACTGATGAAGGACACCATCTGCGATCACATAGAAATCAATGGGCAGCTGAAGGCAAGCCAGCACGGCTTCTGCAAGGGAAGGTCATGCCTCACAAACTTGCTATACTTCTTTGAGGGAATAAACAGTCAGATGGATAAAGGGGAATCCATAGACATCATTTACCTGGATTTCCAAAAATTCTTCGACAAGGTACCCCACGAACGGCTGCTAAAGAAACTGTGGAACCATGGGGTACAAGGGGATATCCACCGATGGATCAAACACTGGCTGGCAGGCAGGAAACAAAGGGTTGGAGTAAAGGGCCATTACTCAGAATGGCGATGGGTCACGAGTGGAGTCCCACAGGGGTCGGTTCTGGGACCACTCCTGTTCAATATATTTATAAATGACTTGGAGACAGGGACGAACTGTGAGGTTATTAAATTTGCAGACGACACCAAACTCTACAGCAAGGTTAGAACCAAGGAAGACTGTGAAGACTTGCAAAGGGACTTAACGAGATTAGAAGACTGGGCAAGGAAATGGAAAATGAGTTTTAACACTGAGAAATGCAAAGTCATGCATGTAGGGAAAAAGAACCCGATGTTCAACTATAAAATGGGGGGATCATTGCTGGGGGTGAGCAACCTTGAAAGAGACCTGGGAGTGATGGTGGACACAACACTGAAAGCGTCAGCACAGTGTGCGACAGCCTCAAGGAAAGCGAACAGAATGTTGGGTATCATCAAAAAGGGTATCACGACCCGGACGAAGGAAGTCATTTTGCCGCTGTATCGGGCAATGGTGCGCCCACATCTGGAGTACTGTGTCCAGTACTGGTCGCCGTACCTCAAAAAGGACATGGCGGTACTCGAGGGAGTCCAGAGAAGAGCAACAAAACTGATAAAGGGTATGGAAAACTTCTCATATGCTGACAGATTGGAAATGCTGGGGCTATTCTCCCTGGAAAAACGGAGACTTAGAGGAGACATGATAGAAACCTTCAAAATCATGAAGGGCATAGAGAAGGTGGACAGGGACAGATTCTTCAGGCTGTGGGGAGCCACAAGTACAAGGGGGCACTCGGAGAAATTGAAAAAGGACAGATTTAGAACAAATGCTAGGAAGTTCTTTTTCACTCAGAGGGTGGTGGACACATGGAACGCGCATCCGGAGGCTGTGATAGGCCAGAGCACGCTACAGGGGTTCAAGGAGGGTCTGGATAGGTTCCTGAAAGAAAAGGGGATTGAGGGGTACAGATAGAAGTGGAAGTAGGGTACAGAAATAGTCAGAAACCACTTCACAGGTCGTGGACTTGATGGGCCGCCGCAGGAGCGGACCACTGGGCACGATGGACCTCTTGTTTGACCTAGTGGAGGCAACTTCTTATGTTCTTATGTTCTTATGAAAGTGTAGTTATGCATTATTCATGTTTGGTGATCTTTTGTGTAGCTTATTTGATTTTGTCTCCAAACAATTCATCACCGAGACAAGGAATATTTGCTAGGCAGTCCTGTACATTAGAAACACATAGTTACAGATAGTGCAGATGCTCTAGATGTGACGTCAAAAGCATCAAAAATAGACCTAGCAATGAATTTTCTAGTTTCTAGGAGATCGTGGGTATTTTTTATTTTTTTTTTTTAATTCTTCTAGCAGATCTTCTGGAGTATACTGCTCATAATGTGATAGTTGTTGAACTAATTGTTTAAACTAAAATAGCATGAAAAAAAATTATAACTGAGAATACAACTAGTCCGCATTGTATTCTGGTACAGCCTGCAGCCAAATCTGTTTGGTGTATAGCCCTCTCTCCCTGAAGGAGCGCTGGCATAAGTTCTGGTGCTGGAAGATTTTTTAAAAGCAGACTCAACAAGGAGAGAGTAATGTTGTAGTTGAGGTTTGTCAAGCCCTGGGCATGATTGTACTCTATAAAGGGAGTCTAGAGAACCAAGATGGCGGCGGGCTAGCAGCCAGAGAAAGCGCTCTCTCCCTACCCGACTTTTTACCTCTTAATACAACTGCTGGTGTTTTCGGCGTTCGTTTGACACACATCCCGCATACCAAAAGGAAGGGCTCTGTTCGGCTGAATCCCTCTTTGCCAGGACAGACGAGGATGGACCGCTTCGTGGTAAGCTCACCATCTGCAGTTGGAGTTGAGTTGCCTGCTGTTACCCCAGAGGAAGGAGCCTCCGGAGTCTATGGGCTGGAAACATCTCTTTCTCCTCCGTATACCCTGCCTCCAACACCGTGACCGGCATCAGATTTCAGCGACGCTGTTGCATCTCCAATCCCGTGTGGGTTGATTCATATGCGCGAAGAGGGAGCTGACCTGGAAGCGGTTACAGAAGTTCAAGACATCCAGGGAGTGAGTGCTTTGCCCACCCCCCTCCCCATCCCCGCCCCCGCAGTGGTCACTTTGGACGGCGTCTGGAGTGTCTTACAAAGGCTGGAAAAAGCAGTTACGAAATCCACGCTGCAATTTTCAATGGTCGTGAGTAAAATAGACAATTTAATTAAATCAGTGGATTCTATTAGAACAGATACTATGAACAAGCTTTACCAGATAGGAAAAGAGATAACATCTCTTCAACATTTAACTGGGAACTTAGTTAAAGATAAACTTTACATTCAAAGAAAAGTTGAACAAATTGAAAATTTCAACAGAAGGTTAAATCTCAGGCTTTTAAATTTTCCTAAAGCTACAGGGGTAACACCGGACGACATGTTTAAGAAATATTTATCTGAAGTATTAGCTATCCTACTTGAAACAATGCCGCCCATTAATCGCATATACTATCTCCTTGAAAAAAAGAAATTGGACAATCAACCTGAAGCTGAGAATTTACAATCTATGGATATTAATAACCTTTCTGATTTTTTGGAGAAATCCTTAGAAATTCAATCTCGCACAACACTTCTTGTCTCATTTGTTTTTGAACAAGACCTAAACTCTGTAAAGTGTATGTTTTTTCATTTCTCTCAGGCTTTATTCCTCGGACAGAGAGTTTGGTTTACCCCGATGTGATTAAAATCACTCAAGAACGCAGAAAATGAGATAAGAAGTTAAGGCATTAGGGGCTTCTATTTTACTAAGCTACCCATGTAAATGTTTAGTTAAGTATGCTGGAACTAAATATACTTTCTTTTCACCTGATCAGCTTAAGACCTTTCTAGACACCAAAAAGCTGCTCCATTGAACCAGGGATAATTAATTTTGAATTTGCAGATGTTGGTATAACCCGTTAAGCATATGCCTAATTGCTATATATGACTTTATCTGATGATCTTGTCTTTTGAGTTCTCCCTCTTTATGAATTTGTGGTCTAAGGAAGAGATTATGAGTTGCTTAAGATAGTTAAATTTCCTCTTTATGATGTATTAATACCTTATTCTCTGTATTACCAAAACAAGTGAGTACTTGTAACTTTATTGATAAAATGAATAAACATAAAATAAAAAAATAAAGGGAGTCTAATTTTCTATCTGCCACAGGAATGAGCAGAGGCATTTCCCAATTTTTAAACATTGTATCCCTCATTAAATTGTGGAATGGAAATTTCAAACAATCTTTGGGGATTTTTTCAAAGTCCAAGGTATCAAAAAGGTCAGCCTTCGATTCAGACTCAATTTTGACTGGCAGAGCTTTTCCCATCTGACAAATAAATTTAATAGAAGATAAACTTTCTGTCGGTACCACGGTGCCTATCCGATGTGGAATGAGAAGAGGTGCTGTGAAGTTGAGGCAAAGGTGACTTAGTAGAATGACGACGGTGAGTCAGTACCAATGGAGAAGAGGGAGGAACTTGGAATATTTGTGCCTGAAGCATAACTGCTAACTCCCTTTGAAGTAGCTTTTTATCTGATCTTGAATGGTTTGTGCTGGTACCATAGATGATGGCGTTTGGCATGCATCAACTGACTCGATGCTTGAGAAGATGCCACAGTGTGCCTAGTCGTTGAGGCATGAGAACACTTTTTAGCATTTTAAGGAGATGATGCTGGTGGTGTCGCAGGAGTCGACACTGAGCAGGGTGCCAATGTCGACGTCAATGCATCCAGAGAATGGTACTTGTTTTGGTGCAGGTGAATTGGACATCCCAAACAGCTTCTCCTGTTGCAAAATCCAAGCCTTCAAAAAACACTTTTGAAGATTAGAGCACCGGGCACATGAGTCCACCCAATGCTCAGGACCAAGGCACTAAAGACACCAATTATCTGGATCAGTGACTGAAATGGTCCTGTTGCACAGAGTACACTTCTTGAAGCCACTATAAGGCTTGGACATCAATGGAAAAATAGTTGCAGCAAGGTCGAAGGAATCAATCATACCAGATGTTGAGTGATCACAAGCCTGAAAAAGGGGCGATGCCGAAAGCCTTCAAAGAGGCCCAGAAGGCCAAAGGCTGGAAAAATTCAAATACAAAAAAATGAATTAAAATTAAGAAAATAAGAAACAGAAACAACAGGAAGGCAAGGAAAACTGAGGAGAAACACACACTTGGAGAGACTCCAAAAATACAACTTCTTAGCTCCACAAAAAAGAAGAACTAATGGTCCCGTGAGCCAATGGCGTGCAAGAAGATACTTGTGCATGTATGGTTCGGGCGGTCTCAAAACTTCTAAAGTTGTTAAAGTGATGGTATATTTTTGCACTGTCCATACCAGGCCTCCATGGATGATGTCACCCATTTGTGAGAATATACTGCCTGCTTGTCTTGAGATAAAAGCACTTATTTCAAATCAGGAAAATCCAAAATGGCCACCGTGGGAGTGATTTTGATAATTAAACATCCCGGGAAATTCACATCAATTAATAAAAAATAGAGATTTTAGGATTTCTGGAGTAGGGGGACCTAGGCCTCACTCCCAAACCTCTGAAAACCCAATTCTGGAGACTCCCCAAAATCGATCTCACAGGCTGTCAGCCTGTTACTCACTGTGCAATGCTTTATGCTGGGAGCTGTAAAATGGAAGCTGAAACAACTTACAGGGAGATCTGCCTCAAGAAGCCCTGTAACCTTGACTGCCAGTTTTCTGATTGCCTCTTGGGCCAAATGCCTCAGCCAGAGACATCCACCTCACCTGGAAACGCATCACATGCAAAGAGGTGGAGGAACGCATTCAGCCCCGATCCTAGACACAGAGCCACACAGCCTGCGCTTAAACTCACTAGTAGACAAATCTGGGGTGAGCCATGCTCCCAAGAGAATGGTCCCTTAGCACCAATCAGTGAATGCAAGCTGTCCAGGTGGGTGTACTGCAAAGCAGCCAACCCCCTGGAAACAGACTTTGCCAGTAAAGTGTGCGATCTCCCACAGCCAGAGCTGTCCCTGTGGGGTACCTCTACAGCATTAAAACACAAATCTGCAAAAATACTGAAGTTACAGAAAAAAATAAACACGAGCAGAAAAGACTAGTTACTACTACTGTTTCGCTTGTAGGAAGACAACTGGAAGTCAGAGAGGGGATGATCTCGTGAGATAGGACTGACTACCCACTTGTCCAGTGATAGAGTGGGATTGTAAAAGAAAAAAGCTTTATAAAATTACCCCTCAAACAGGAAAAGCCCTTTTAATACATCTGGCCATACTTGTTTCTTTTCATGAATAAAAGAGATTAATTACCCATCATCTGTAGTAATAGAAGCCTGGCCATGAGAGCCACAATCACTACTAGGTCCAGATACACGAGCCCAGGCAACATACCACCAGCCAGCCTGCAGCAACACAGGCTCATCAAACATCATAGCATATTTTTCTCTGGTAAGAAAAAAGAAAAAATAGCTGTGAAAAAACATGAGTAAAATTTGAAAAGTGAAGTTTAAGCAAATTAAAATTAAATGGTAGCTCACTGCCCCTACTGAACAGGAACTATGTTCATGGTAAGCATTTCTATTCTGCTTAGACATGATTTATACATTGCACATGGGAGACTGTAGAATTACTCATGAATTTTTTTTCATTTTTGAGGATTATGATATTTATCCTAGATGGTTTACAAAACTAATGTCATGGAACAGTTGCAGGTAAAGAGACTGAGAAGCTTAAAGAGAAATTTTATAATGCTGAAAGAATTTCAAAATGGGCTTGCTAAGTGAACCCTAGGCCTTCAAAAGAAATCAAATAGCAAAGACAACTGAAAATGCTTTAAAGCTAATTTAATTTTTTTTTTAAGTGTACTTGCTTGTAAATGCTGAAAGATGACCAATAAGCAGAGCCTGCTTAAATCTTGTGAAATAACCAATATATAGAGATCAGATTCTATCCCAGGACATTATGAGGGGAATAATCTAAACTTTAAAACATCCAAAAAGCTGCCTAAATCATAATAGCAGGGATGTCCAAGTGCCGATAATCAAAACTAACTTTCTGGATTTTCAGCAGCATTTCTAAGCTGGTGTGCATCCAGAGCTAAAAGGGTGTGTTGGGAGGTATGTTTTGGATGGGCTTAAACCTGGACATCCTGAAGCAATAATCAAAGCTTTCCCAGGACATCCTAGGCAGAACTTACATGCCAGGAGTTAGACGAATGTAAAACAGGTATAAGTGCCCTAAAGGTGACTGAACTGACAAGATGACCACTGGAAGGTTTAATGCATAACCCCCCCCCCCTTACTCCCCCAGTGCTCATGATCCCTTCCCACCACCCAAAGAGAGGGGAAAAAGTAAAACACAGGCTTCCCATCAGCTGATTGCAGGGGAATCTCGATCAGCTGAGCCAGTTTTGGAGAGTTCTGCCGGCTCAGCCGATAGGGGACTCCTCAGCCAGGATTAGCTGAACCAGCAGGGAGATCCGATTCATCTCTCCATCCCCTTCCCTCCCACCGTACCCACAACCCACTAGACAGAGACCCCCGCCCTAAACTCTACTCCTCCAACATCCCCCGGACAACCCATACACCCCCCTGTACCTTTCCTCAGCACCATCGGCAGAAGGGATGTCCACTCCTTCATGCTGCCAGACCCCATCGAATCCCGACACCCCACCCCAAATCACAGCACCCTTCACAAACCCCCGGGGAGCCCACCCCAACACTCCCTGAACTCCCGACACCCCTATACCTTCAATGACAATCAGGCAACAGGGATGCCCACTCCCTACCGTCAGCAGGCCTGCCTTCCTAATGGCTTTCCCCTTCTTGGTGCATCCTGGAAGGGGCCTAAGGAGCCCGGATGGGCCTAAGGATCCCGGTTTGGCCTAGGCACTTGAGGCCCCTCCCATAGGAGTGGTCTTAGGTGTCTCCCTGGTGCATCTATTGTGAAGTCGGGCCTGCCGGTGGGAGGGAGTGGGCATCCCTCCTGCTCTATTGTCATTGAAGGTAAGGGGTTGATGTCAGGGTGGGGTGCTGAGAGTTCGGGGAGTGCCACAGTTTAGAGTGGGGTGTCGGGGTTCTATGGGGCCTGGCAGCAGAAAGGAGTGAGCATCCCTGTCAACTGTGTTGAGGAAAGGTATGGGGTGAGGGGCATGGGGGTTGTCGGGGGTCTCTGTGTAGCGGGATCGGTGAGTGTGAAAGTGAGGAAGGGAGTTAGGGAGGAATTGGATGCCTGTAAAACTTGTTTTTGTGCATTTTTGATGTGGACATTTTTATTTTTGAAAATGGCCAAAAAAGATAGAAGTCCTAAGGACCAAAATAGGTCATTTTCAAAAATAAAAAATAGAGGTCTGGCTGTCTTGAAAATAGACATTTTCTGTACTGGATTTCTGGACTTTTTTTCCAAAACATCCAAATTTTACTTAGATATCCTATCAAAAATGCCCCTCCACGTGCATTGATTTTCCTTGAAAACAGCAAATGCAGAAGGTCAAAAATAATCAGTTTTATCACTGGAAAACACATATTTTTGAAAATGCATCTTAGCCATGAAAAGGATTCCAAGAGGCTCCACTTTTTTTTCAAAAGGATATGAGACAGTCAGTTTAAAAACTTTGGTTTCAAATTACAGGCCTATCTCGCTAATCGATGTAGATGGGAAAACTTTTAGCTAAGACATTGGCTTTACGTTTAGCTAAGGCTCTCCTTTTTATTATTGACATGCACCAAACTGGGTTTGTTGCTAAGAGACATTCATCTAATAACACCAGATTGGCTTTTCACATGTTAAATTTAACAAAAGCCATGAACGATCCGGTTTTTTCTGTGTCTTTGGATGCCTTTGATCGTGTAGAATGGACCTTCATGTATCAAGCATTAGATTGGTTTGGCATAGGTTCAGGATTTATATAAATGATTCAATCATTGTATAGCTCCCCTGCTGCTAGATTGTATATAAATAATAATTTCTCAGAGCGTTTTAATCTACAAATGGGGGTTAGACAAGGCTGTCCATTATCTCTTTACTTTTTGATATTGTATTAGAACCCCTGTTATTAGCGATTCAGCAAGTGACGGAGATACAGGGTATTCCTTACTCAGATCGGGAATACAAAGTCTCTGCATTTGCAGATGATATATTGCTTCATTTGAGAAATCCAGAAACAACCATTCCATGCTTACTTGAATTGATTGAGCAATTTGGAAAATTTTCAGGATATAAGATAAATTGGAGTAAATCAGAAGTTCTTCCACTAAACGTACATTGTACAAAAGGTTTATTTGATTCATTTCCTTTTGTATGGCAGGAGGATGGATTAAAATATTTAGGAATTTGGATAAAAAATACGCTGGAAGACACAATAAAAGAGAATGAAAAATCTTTATTACAGAAGGTAACAGAAATGTGCGAGCAATGGAATCCTTTACATCTTTCTTGGTGGGGGAGAGTCCAAACTATTAAAATGATGATATTGCCTGTGGTTTGTTATCAAATGGGTATGTTACCATTTTTTTTAAGGGTTCTTTTTATAAAAAGTTAAACAATATTCTTACAAAATTTGTTTGGCTAGGTAAAACTCCAATAATCGCTTTAGTACCTCTACAAAAGCCAATTACAGAGGGTGGGGTAAATTTTCCTAATTTTTATAGATATCATCAAGCCTATATTTTGTGCCAGGGTATGTATTGGGTCCTCCCAGAGCTCAATGACAATATCCCAGATTGGTTGTGGTTGGAATGTCGATTCATGTTTCCACTGCGATTATAAATCTTCACACAAAAAAGTATTCCAATATATACCCACTACTATAGAGGAGAGAAGTAAGATAAGTAATTTATAAAAGGAGAAAAGACCTCAGTTTCTTCCAGGGAAAGACAAAAGTTCACCTGGAGGACCTCTATGTCTGCCACATTCAATTACAGGCAGCATAGGAAAAAACATCCTTGGTCAAAAACTCCATTATAAGATTATATCTGAAAAACTGTTAAACTGCAGTCCAGAATATCAATAATCACTTATCTCTTTGATTCACTGTCCTCAAGGTGGGAACTGAATCCAAACAGTTCAATTGATATTTCACCACGTTGACTTTCTTCCAAACATGGGAAAGGATATATATATAAGACTCCCGACAGGCCCTGTTTCGCTAAAAGAACGCTGCATCAGGGGAGGTCTCTAAAAGGATACAATATCACCATATAAATATTTTTATATTACTTTTTTATTGCATTGAAATATTTTGAAAAAATATTTATATGGTGATATTGTATCCTTTTAGAGACCTCCCCTGATGCAGCGTTCTTTTAGCGAAACAGGGCCTGTCGGGAGTCTTATATATATATCCTTTCCCATGTTTGGAAGAAAGTCAACGTGGTGAAATATCAATTGAACTGTTTGGATTCAGTTCCCACCTTGAGGACAGTGAATCAAAGAGATAAGTGATTATTGATATTCTGGACTGCAGTTTAACAGTTTTTCAGATATAATCTTATAATGGAGTTTTTGACCAAGGATGTTTTTTCCTATGCTGCCTGTAATTGAATGTGGCAGACATAGAGGTCCTCCAGGTGAACTTTTGTCTTTCCCTGGAAGAAACTGAGGTCTTTTCTCCTTTTATAAATTACTTATCTTACTTCTCTCCTCTATAGTAGTGGGTATATATTGGAATACTTTTTTGTGTGAAGATTTATTATATTCCTCTTGCTGCGGTGGATTAATTTTCCACTGCGATTATGTCATGTTCTCAGTATCAAAATGCCTAGATTGTATAAAGAAAACAGAATTTTGGTGGATACATGGAAAACCTTACGATATGTCAGTAATTTAACATCTATTCCAATATATAAATCAACAAATCAAACTATATGGCTAAACTCCAAGATTCAAATTGGTGGATTTAAGGCCATCTGGAAGCATTGGATGATTGCAGGGATACGTATTTTGGACGATGTTATTTCTAATGGTAAACAACTTGATTTTTCACAGTTGGAACATAAATATGGTCTTAATAAATCACAAAGCTTTAGAAGGTTGCAACTGAAGCAGGCTATTCAGGCAGGGTTCCCTGAATGGAAAAGTCTTAATCAATATAGTTTGGAATTTTTATGCTTTCAGGTGGACTTCCCAGGCCACCAGGCCACGCAGTGGTATAAAGTGATAAATGGATTAATAAAAAAGAAGCCTAAAAATGTAATGTAATGTAATTTATTTCTTATATACCGCTAATCCGTTAGGTTCTAAGCGGTTTACAGAAAATATACATTAAAATTATAAGTAAGAAAAGGTACTTAGAAATTCCCTTACTGTCCCGAAGGCTCACAATCTAACTAAAGTACCTGGAGAGTAATAAAAAAGTGAAAAATAGAGATAGAGGAAAAAAATAAGAAAATAAACATTCTAACAAGACTGCATTGATCTAAGTACTTTGGAAGGTAGAAGAGAGGAGAGAAAGGAATAGATGCAGAATGGAGGAACCGTTGAACAATAGAATTCTGGAGAAATTTAAATGATAGAAATAGAATAGAACAAAACAAAACAAGTGGCAAAACAATGAATAAGATTAAAAATAATTCATAAACTGGAAAGAAAAAGAAAAACAAAACATTGTCTTCAATCCACGGTTTCAGCGTCAGTGATGAAGTGGAGCAAGTAAGTCTTGGAGGAGCGACGACGTTCCCAGAAAAAGGGCTTCTTCAGGGAAGAGACTTGGTTGATAGTCCCAGGATGCCCTTGTCTCCTCCTCTGCGATGGTCTCCTCCATGCATTCCTCCCCACGACACACCGCCCATGCTCCAGCCGCTACCCTGAACGGCTGCTCCAAGGAGACTGCCCCAGATGAGGCCTATGGTGACTGTAAGAATTCCTCTTCTGCGGAAAAGCCGCCCGTTGCTGTTGTTGGTGTGTGTTGGTGCCGCCGGAGCCGGGGCTGACAGGGGACCCCTGCTTTGCTGCCGCTGCATTCATCACAGCGCACAGACTGTGCGACACCGGCGAGAAGCCCTGGAGAAAAGCCGGGCCGATGGGACTCCGGGGTAGAAGTTCTCAGACTCCGGGACGGGCAAAGCATTGATCAGGCCGCTGCCGCCGGAGCCAGGTGCGCAGGAGACAGGCGGAGGCGGCAAAGAGGTCTGCACCGACCACGGAGTGCTGAAGCCGGACACTGAGGGTGAGGCGGAGCCTCCCAGGGCCGGGGGACCAGCCATCTCCTGTCTCGGCAGTCCACTTTGAAAATAAGTGCCATACCTTCAAACTTAATCTTTCTGGGTGGTTTCCTTCTTGGGCGACGCGGTCCCAACATCTTTCTCCTCGCCCCGCCCCCCTCCAGAAAAAGGAGGACGGATTGAGACATGGCTTTTATTGCCATTCAGTGGTGTAGTAAGGGTGGGGGGGGGGGTCTGCCCCGGGCACCATCACCCGTTCTCCTCTCCACCCCACTACTGCCCCCTTCCCATGTACCTCTTTAACGTACCCAGTGCGAGCAGCAACCTCAACCTGCTGCTTGCGCCAGTGTCGGCTCATCCTCTGATATTTGGAGCATTGAGATTAAGCATCAAATTACTGTGTCTCAATGGCCACGAATTTGGTCTTGGAGGATGAGATCTACAGTGTCCGCATCTATGAGATAAACTTGGCTTTTTTCTTTTACACAGAACATTTTGGACCCCAGTTTGATTACAAAAGTTAAATAGCTCCAAGTCTAATAGATGCTGGCATTGTAATTACATTACATTAGTGATTTCTATTCCGCCTGTGCCTTGCGGTTCTAGGCGGATTACAAATTATAAGAGATCTGGACATTACCGAGAGAAGTAATCTTGAAGCAGGGACTCTAGATCACTTATTATTCTATTGTCCCTTTATTTTGGCCTTTTGGAAATCAATTTGGGGTCAAATAAATTATTTACTGGAAAATCCTGTGGCATTATCGTATGATACAATTTTATTTGGTATGTCAATTTGAACAAAGAGCCAAATTTCATCTAAAAACAACAGGCTCCTAATGATTATGACAGGGGTCGCCATACAACACATCACAAATAATTGGAAGACTTGGAGTAGACTTAATTATAGTTTTTGGTGGAATTTGTTGTGTCACATTTATAAAATGGAAAGAATAGCTATACAAAAAGGGAATTATAATAAATTTAAAGAGATTTGGGGGCCATTGAAAAATTATTGCAATGAATAGATACCATTTTTCCACTATAAGTACGATTGCAAATGAAGGGATGGAGTGGGGGGATTCTGAATTTTATTAAATGTTTAGATCAATAGAAAAAGATATTTATATGATATATTTGAATACATATGTTATGAGAGGGGTGGGAGGGAAGGGATTAGATTTTATGTATTAATGTTAAAAAGAATAGAAATTCAAGTGATGTATTCAATTTTAAATGTCAATTATTTATACACTTGATGTAAGATGTAGAAATGAATAAAGAATTTTAAAAAAACCAAAAACTGGAGGCTCCTTTTACTAAGCTGTGTTAGGGCATTAACGCGCGGAATAGTGCGCGCTACACGCTAACGCCAGCATTGAGCTGGCGTTAGTTCTAGCCGCGTAGCACGGGTTTAGTGCGCACTAAACTGCTGCGTGCACTAAAAACAATATCGCAACTTAGTAAAAGGAGCCCTGGGTCTACGGGAAATCCATGGAATTTTTGCATTAGAACATTTCTATGATGATGGTAGTGTGAAGCCTTATGAAGATATCAGGATGGTGGTGGGAGATACCTGGGAAGCACAGTTTGCTTATCATCAAGCGGGACACTATATCGCCTCCCTCGACAGAGCACACCCGAGTATACGTTTAGGATCCAAACTCAGTCAGTTCTTTTCAACAGAACGGGAGGAATTTCTATCGGTGTCCGGGCTTCATAAGAGCATATAGCTATTGCTGTTCGATAAAGATTTTGCAACAATACATCGGGGATGGGAAACTGAACTGCAAGTGAACTTGGGACATTGGGATATGGGGCGCACTCTTCGCTAAACGCCATCAGTGTCGGAGTGTGCTTGGTTACGAGAAACATATTGCAGGGTACTGTTGCGGTCTTATTATACACAAAAACAGTTATATTATAGTGGAGGTCACCCCTGTGTATTGTGTGGGCTGATGGAGGACACATTGGAACATGCTTTTTGGCATTGTCCCGTTATTCAATGATTTTGAAGACGCATAGTGATTTATATGTCTGGACTGATAGGTAGATCAATTTGGGGTACATCCTTACAATTTGTGCTCAACCTGCCGGAGGCCTTTGGGACTTTACCGAGGGGCAGCTTGACCTATTGCAGGAAGTTATGCTTATTGGCTCTTAAGTGTATATTACAATACTGTAGGGTCGAGGATCCGCCCGCCTTCTGGCACTGGCAGAATCAGTTGTACAAACTGGCCACTTGGGAGGCTCGTGATGCGCGAGGGTCACGGAAACTGAAGTTATATTCGAGAATCTGGGACCCATATATACAATCTTCTCCTTATGCTCTTGTCTTAATATCTACAGAGAGTGTCTTAGTGGCGGGAGTGGGGTTCTTTTTGCTTAGAGGGAGGGAGGGTAAGGGTCTCTTGGGGGGGATTTGGGAGGGTAGTGAAGGGAGGTATTCTGTGAATGGGATTGCAGAGTGGCCCTGGTAGAGATTAACCCTTGCATTAGGTCCAGTTTGGTTCATGTAAAGGATGGGTATTGGGTGAGAATCCTTGGAATTTGTTAGTATACTGTTGTTCAGTTCTGTTCTTATTGGACGTTGTGCTCTATATTGCTCCTTCTGCATTAGGCGGAGTGGGGGGATGGGGTGGTCTATAAGGTTTATAGGTAGCTATGGTATTCAATATTTGGTGACCGGACTTCAGTTTTGTTTTGGGTTTTTTTGTATGCTATGTATCTCAGTCATGAGACCTGTATGTAGATCATGATATATCTGATGCCCAGTTTCAAACAATAAAAACTGGGTCTACAAATCTAGCTCATAGAATTTAAAGACAAACTGAATATAAAATCTCCCTTACTTAGTTTCCCTTTGTAAAAGTACAAAGAAAATATTTCCCAAACTCCCCGCCTCCCATCTAGGCCTGAGATGCAATAGTTTACCTGGCTGCACAGTCATATGCCAGGACATCAGTCTCTGCAAGAAGATCTCCATCGGTCTCATGATCTCCCCCATCTGGACCCAACTCAAACAACTAAAAGAAAGACAAATATAAAGATCTGTTTAGCTGGAAGGGGGGGGGGGGGGGTTCCATACAGCAAATTTCAGCTAACATTTTTGAAATTGATTCAGAAAAATTTCTCTGACCAATAATGTCATCATTTGTGGTGCTGCTGCTAACTCCATCCCCAGGCCACATTCGACATCTGCTGTAGATGTCCCCTCTGCCTCACTAAAATAATATAATCTTCCCTCTCTGCTCAATTGTGGAACATTTCTAAGCCTTCCCAGAATAAGATCACCCTTTCTTTACTAAAGCCCAATGAGCCATTCCCACTCTTCACCTTCCAGCTACTTAAAAGAACTAATTGCAGACTTCCTGATCCATATCTGTCAAAAGCAAGAGCAAATTTATTTTTACCCATACTTTCTCACCTCTGGTGCATACTTTAACTATGCTTCTCACGCGCAATCCCTCCCGATAGTATCATAGAATGAGGATGAGAAGAAGCTAGTAGAAGCAGACCTAATTCCCAGGTAATTTGACCACACAGCCCATTCCTAGGACAGAACTGCCCCACGTCTCATTAATCTAAGCAGCACCAGGTGCCCACTTCTTTCCCCTTCCCCTCTATGGCTCCTGTACACCTCTTACTCCTGCTACCAACTTTTCCCAATCTTTCTCTTCATCCCAAACCACTGAACTCACCACTACATCACTCACTCTTAATTCATCACCTCATTCTCCTTTTTGTCTTCCACCCTCTTCACAGCCCTACAGCTTCAACACTTTAAGAACATAAGCAGTGCCTCTGCTGGGTCAGACCAGAGGTCCTTCATGCCCAGCAGTCCGCTCACGCGGCGGCCCATCAGGTCCAGGACCTGTATATTAGTCCTCTATCTATACCCTTCTATCCCCTTTTCCTTTAGGAAATTATCCAGTCCCTTCTTGAACCCCAATATCGTACTCTGTCCTATCATACCCTCTGGAAGCGCATTCCAGGTGTCCACCACCCTCTGGGTGAAGAAGAACTTCCTAGCATTGGTTCTGAATCTGTCCCCTCTTAATTTTTCAAAATGCCCTCTCATTCTTGCAGTTTTCGAAAGTTTGAAGAATCTGTCCTTCTCCACTTTCTCTATGCCCTTCATGATCTTGTAAGTCTCTATCTTGTCCCCTCTAAGTCTCCGCTTTTCTAGGGAAAAGAGCCCCAGTTTCTCTAATCTTTCAGCATATGAAAGGTTCCATACCTTTTATCAATTGAGTCGCTCTTCTGAACCCTCTCGAGTATCATCATATCCTTCTTAAGGTACGGCAACCAATACTGGACACAGTACTCCAGATGCGGGCGCACCATCGCCCGATATAGCGGCAGGATAACTTCTTTCGTTCTGGTTGTAATACCTTTCTTGATTATACCTAGCATTCTATTTGCCTTCTTAGAGGCCGCTGCGCACTGTGCCAACAGCTTCATTGTCTTGTCCACTATTACCCCCAGGTCCTTTTCTAAGGTACTTTCACCCATTACCATCCCTCCCATTGTATAGCTGTACTTCGGGTTTCTGTTTCCTACATGCAAGACTTTACATTTCTCTACATTAAACTTCATCTGCCATCTCATCGCCCACTCCCTTAGTTTGTTCAGGTCCCTTTGTAAATCTTCACAGTCCTCTTTAGTCCTAACTCCACTAAATAGTTTGGTGTCGTCTTCGAATTTTATTACTTCACACTTAGTCCCTGTTTATAGATCATTTATAAATACATTGAACAGCAGCGGTCCGAGTACTGACCCCTGCGGAACACCACTCGTAACCCTCTTCCAGTCAAGAGTAGTGGCCCTTCACTCCTACCCTTTGCTTCTTACCCGCCAACCAATTTTTGATTCATCTTTGTACGCCTCCTTCCACCCCATGGTTCTTCAGTTTCCGTAGTAGGCGTTCATGGGATACCTTGTCAAAGGCTTTTTGAAAATCTAAGTATACGATGTCTATGGGGTCCCCTTTGTCCATTCGTTTGTTTATTCCTTCGAAGAAGTACAATAAGTTCATTAGGCACGATCTTCCCTTGCAGAAGCCATGTTGGCTTGTTTTCATCAATTTATTCCTTTCTAGATGCTCATCGATGCTGTCTTATCAGCGCTTCCGCCATCTTCCTCAGAACCGAAGTCAAACTTACCGGTCTTTTTGATGTTTCCTGTGCTCTTTCCAGTTCTCCCCGGTTTTGTCCTTTTTCCATTTCCAGAATGAATTTTTCTTATCGCCTATCACTTTCTTCACTTCTTTAGTTATCCACGCCGGGTCTTTTATTCGGCTCTTTTTGCTTCCTTTTCTAAATCTGGGTATATACAGATTTTGCACCTCACTCACCGTGTCCTTGAATAAGGACCAGGCTTGCTCTACAGTTTGCAATTTCTTTGAGCTGTTCCTAAGTTTCTTCCTTACCATTACTCTCATTGCTTCGTAGTTTCCTTTCTTGAAGTTAAAAGTTGTCGCTGTGGTTCTCTTTCCCTTCGTTATTCCTACTTCAACTTTGAACTTGATCATATTGTGATCACTGTTTCCCAACGGTCCCACTACTTCCACTTCCTTTGCAGGTCCTCTTAGCCCATTGAGGATTAGATCCAGAGTGGCATTCCCTCTCATCAGTTCTCTGACAAGCTGCTCTATGAAGCAGAGAACCGACTTTCTCTCTCTCATTCTCCTTGTGTGTATCTTGCCGACGACGCCATCTCCCCATGCCTAACACTTCTCCATATCCTCTTGTTCCTTCTTTTGCTCTGCCAGGGATATCAATCCTAATAAAGTCCCACCCCGCTCATGCAGGTCCCAACACAGCACCTCCAATCTCATCTCTATTTCTCTCCTCTCCCCTTCTCTCCCTTTCTGTGACCTGTGGAATGTCCACTCTGTCAACAACAAGTTTGTTCATGTCTGCAACCTTTCACTCTCTCCAACTGCTTGCATTAATCGAAACCTGGCTCTATTCTGAAGATTCTGCTTCTGTTGCTGCCCTATGTCATGGAGGTTATCATCTCTCTCATATTTCTCACCCAGCTGGTCATGGAGGTGGTGTTGAGCTGCTAATCTCACCTTCTTGTACATTTCAACCCCTTCTTCCACCTCAGTGAGATGATGGGAGACTTTCACAGGTTGTGAGACCATTTTTCCTGTTTTTTGCTGAAGTCACGGGCTAAGTATAGACTGGTTTCAATTCAGATGCTCAGATGCTACTGTGTGGCTATGTGAGTGTGTAAAACAGACTATTCTTCTCATGGACACAAAACATGCTGAAAAGACAATGAGATATTTAACAGTGCTGAAAGGAAATGCAAGTCAGAAGGACACTCCATCTGGGAACCTAAGAACTGATAAGCCATGTCCAGCCATGCCAGGCTGAGGGCTAACTGATGTACTGAATGTACCCGTGTGAAGAATGGAAGATTCAAGAAGAACAAAGTTCCAGAAGCCATTCCTGTCCATGACCCCCCCAGGGAAGAATGGAGGTGTGGACTAAGGGAGGGTTAGATAGACAGCAGATTTGCTCCTATAGGGGTGTACATTGACAGAGCCAGGGGAGGGTCTTGCACACCTAAGAAACTTGTGTATATAACCCAGATTTTGTGAAAGTTGTGGTCGGAGAGCCTAACATACATCCAGAACTGCTGGCAATCTGTATCTCTCTCCATTGTTTAGCCATACTTATTGCGCTGATTTACTAATTTACCTTTTCTATACATATAATGCTGACTATTTTATTCCTGATTTTCTTTTTCTAAAAAAAATCGAGTGATTCGTTCTGGCTACACACTGAGCATTGGTTTAGTCATTTCCTTTAGAGGGAACCCATAGAGGAGCTAAGCAGCGGCTTCTCATCAGTCTCATAGCTTCTCCCTCTTTGAAGTCCATGCATCCTGCTATTTACTTCTCTACCTCTCAGAATAGTGGTCATTTATCAACCCCCTGACAAGTCCCTACCTTCCTTTCTTACAGACCTTAACTCCTGGCTTTCCTTCTTTTCTCAAAACCTCATCCCCTTTTCTCATTCTTGGTGACTTCAACATCCATGCTACTAATCCCTCTGACTCTTGCACCACCAGTTTCCTAGCTCTAATGTCCTCATTCAACCTTCAGCAGTGTTCCACCACCTCTATACACCAGAATAGCCACTGCCTTGATCTTGTCCTCTTTTCCAATTGATTGATCGCTAATCTCTTCAGTTCTTCCCCTCTCTGACTGTCATCTGATAACCTTCATGACTCATCACCCTCCCCCCACTTACAAGGCCAATGTCCGCCAAGACGTTTAGGAATCATCAGACTACTGATGCTTGCAGTCTTTCCACCACTATATCATCCCTCTTCTCAAACACTATGCTATGTAAGTCTGTCAATGAAGCTGTCTCTTCCCATACTACTACTCTCAATACCCTTGCCCCTCCCATCTCATGCTCTGTAAGACGTACCAAACCCCAACCCTACTGATGTCTACAATACACTTTTTATATTCCTGTGCCCATTATACTGAACATCATTGGCTTAAATCCCGCACTCATGCTGTCTTTATACACGTCAAATTCCTACTAACCTCTTTCCAGTAGGCCCTCTCCCTTGCAAAACAAGACTATTACACCAATTTGACTAATTCACTTGGATCCAACCCCACCATCTCTCTGCCACGCTGAGCTCTCTACTCAAGGTATCCTCACTTTCGACCTCCTCTTACTTCCTCCCAGATGATGTGAGTACTTCCACAACAAGGTCCACAAGATTAAGCTTCAGTTTTCTTTTTTTTTTTTAAACGTATTTTTATTAACAGTGGAAACACACCGCCCAATAGGGCAGAACAACAAACTTCAGTAAGTCAAAAACAGTCCAATACAAGTGGAATGTCAAAACAGAAACAAAGCCTCCCCCATGTATCCCCCCTCACAGGTACAATATGCCTTCAAGCAAAAGAAACGTTGGAGGGAGCGTGGGGCAAAGGCAGATAAGGACAACGATGATAAATAGGCCGCCCATCTTGGACAGCGATCTCCCACCGTGTTTTTGTATATACCCTATGGATATCCCACGAAACCACACAAAGCTCAGAATACCATTCACATACAACAACATCCACACCATACAAACCGGCCACTCATATCCCCAGACATCTCCCTTCCCTCCCCCCACCCACCCCCCTCCCCCCCACCCACCCCCCACCCTCCCCAGGACACCAAAGAATATCATAGAAAGAAAATGAATGTTAGGGGTACATCATGGGCCCAGCCAAGGTATCGCAGAATAAAACCAAGCTAAGTTAGGCGAGTTCCAGTTCCCCCTCCGGTTCTCGTGATGGCAACAGGTCCCGCAGCCTCTCCCACAAGCCAACGTAGTGCTGCTTAGACACGCTCAGCGATCTAACATAAGATTGAATTTCAAACCGAGCCATCTCCCGTAATCTACTCCTCCATTGAGGTATCGGGGGGGGCTCCTCGGCCATCCAATAAGTTAAGATCAGCTTCTTAACTACGAGAACAACATTATAAAAAAATCTACATTGGGGTGTGGTGAAACCTTGATCCTGGAGAGAGGTCTGCAGACCCAGGAGAAGAAACCCATAGTCCCATTCAACATCGCGCTGTACAGCTCGCTCCATTAGGGAGAGAGCCTCCCTCCAGATACTCAGTCGGGGGCACTCCAGGAAAGAATGGAGATAAGTGCCTGCTCGATTCTTGCACTTTACACAGAAACCACTATCCCATAATCCCATGCGCGCCCCCCGCTGAGCCGTGAAATAGGCACGGTGAAGAATCTTAAACTGTAGTTCTTGAAAATCTGCAGATTTAGTGTATGAGTATAGAGTAGCAAAGCAGGCTCCGAACTGTGGGTCAGAGATATCCTGTCCCAAGTCCCGAGCCCAGGAAGCGCGCACTGGAGAAAGTACCGACAAAGGGAGAGATGATTTGAGGATTCGATACCAGTGCGCAAGGGAGTTGGTTACGGGCGGTGTGGCCGAAAAAAGGGTGTCCAGAGGGCCCTTGTCCCAGACCCCAGTACCTCCTCTGCGTTCAGCTTCCCAGTAGTGGCGTACTTGAAAATAAGAAAACAAGTAATGTAGGGGAAGACCCCACGCGTCCCGTATTTGCTGAAAGGAGGGAAACCCGGCAGAGGACAGTCCCAGTATATCCTCCATCATCCTACAGACCCGAGCCGCCCACTGCTGAAAGACAGATCTACCCCAGCCCGGCTGAAACCTGGAATTGCCCCCCAAATGGAGAAAGGGAGATGTGTCAGGTGGTAATTGCTGTCTGCGCCGCCACCAACGCCACCCCATCCTAAACGGGCGCAGAAAACGGAAACAAACTAAATATCGTCTCCCAGGATCGTCCTGTCTGTGTAATATATTCATGAAGTGAAAAGGGGAACTCCAACCCGCCAGCCATCCCCGAGGGGAATAGCGAAAGCACCCTGTGTAACTCTCATGAATCCATCGAAAAAGGGACGCTACATTATAAAGCCGAATATCCGGGACATTCAGTCCCCCCAACGATTTATCCAAGATAAGTTTGGACATCGCGATCCGAGGAGCTCGAGATCTCCAAATGAATCGGGAGATTGTGGTTTTGAAAGCAAGTTCGTCCCGCCTGGTAAGCCATAGCGGCATAGTCTGTAAGGGATACAGGAGTTTCGGTACCAGAACCATTTTCACTAGAGCCACCCGTCCCAGGAGTCCCAACGGCAGTTCCTGCCATGACTGACACAGCTGTCCAATCGCCTCAAGCGGGCGGCGAATATTTGCATTATAAAGTGTAGGCAGGTCAGTGCTAAGATAAATTCCAAGATAGCGCATTGGTTTGGTCGTGGGTGCTATAGGCAACACCGCGTGCCACGGCTCCGCCTGGCGTCCTGTTAGCAGCAGGAGTTCCGACTTGCTACAATTAACCTGTAAACCCGACAGTGCCCCAAAAGCTCGAATCACCGCCAAAGCTCTGGGCAGATGGAGGGGGACCTGATCCATATAAAGTAAGATGTCGTCCGCAAACAAACTGAGTTTACATTCCCGTCCCCGTACTACAATGCCCGTAAGAGTCTCATCCTGCCGGATCTTAGCCGCGAGCGGCTCAATGGCCAAAAGAAAGAGGAGTGGGGAAAGAGGGCAGCCCTGCCTCGTACCCCTCTGCAAACCAAAATCCGCAGTGAGACCCCCATTTATAAGTAATCGCGCCCTAGGGTTATGGTACAGAGCCGTCACCCAGGCCAGAAACTCGCCCTGGAAGCCGCCCCTACGCAGGACCCAGAAGAGATAATCCTAGGAGATGCTATCAAATGCTTTCTCCATGTCCAATCCCGCAACCGCCTCCTGGCCTCCCCGGCCTACCCTGTCATGAATTGCCCCCAATACCTTCATCAGGTTCATGGAGGCGTATCGGCCCGGTACGAATCCGACCTGGTCGGGATGAATGAGATCGGGGAGAAAACTATTCAGGCGCCGCGCCATAGTCGCGGCCAGGAGTTTAATATCCTGATCCAGGAGAGAAATTGGACGAAACGACCCCACCAGATCCGGGTCTTTACCCGGCTTTGGGAGCAGGACTATGTGGGCCATGTTATCCTGAAAGGAACCTCCCGTCCGCGCCACCTCGTTATACATTGCGCTCAAGGGCTGCGCTACGAGATCCTCAAGAATGCGATAGTATTCAGGTCCAAACCCATCCGGCCCAGGTGCCTTCGCCAGTTTAAGGGAACGAATGGTGGCTCGGAGTTCATCCCCGGAGATGGGCTGGCTCAAAAAAGCAGCCTGGTCCTCCTCCAGGCGCGGTAAGGATAAGCCCCTGAAAAAATCCCCGAGGGCATTCTCGTCCAGTGGGCGCCTGCCATATAGGGTCTCATAATACTTGACAAACTGTTCCGCTATTTGGCTCTCCCCTTCGTGTCGTGTTCCCCCAGCGTCGCGGATGGAGGTAATGATTTGGCGTTTCTTATACGGTCTCACTAAGTTGGCCAGGAGTTTCCCCGTCTTACCCCCCCACCTATACATTTTATACCGTTGGAACGCGAGGGTCTGCTCCGCTCGCTGATGAAGTAAGGTCTCGATACGTTCTCGTGTCGTCTTGTATTCCTGCCGTTCAGAGTCCGACAAAGAGGCAATATGAGCCCTGCGGAATTGATGCAAACGTCGCGTGAGCGTCAAGAGCTCCGCTCCCCGGGCCCTACGTTTGGCAGCAGTATAAGCTATCACATGTCCCCTCAGAACTGCCTTAGAGGCATACCAGTAAGTTACCGGTCCAATGTCAGGAGTATCGTTAGTGGCCTGATAGTCTGCCCATCGGGCTCTTAAAAATGTCCGAAATTCCTGATCATGATACAGGTGCAACGCCATTTTCCAAGAGGAAGCTTTGCCGCCTGCTGCGAGAGTCAAGGTGAGGTCCACGGTGGCGTGATCCGAGATCGTGGACTCCACAATTTCCGACTTAGCAGCCCGTGAGAACAGTCTTTGGTCAAGCAGAATGTAGTCCAGTCGGGCATACGCTTTATGGACGTGTGAGTAAAAAGTAAAATCCGATTCGAACGGGTGTAGTGCCCGCCAGGCGTCCACCAGGCCTAAGTTCTGAGTCAAAAATCCCACCCCCTTGTTGTCATGGTCTCTTAGGCTACCCCTACGGGGTTTGCAATCCACCCCTGGGTCTGCAGTGATATTCATATCCCCCCCCAGGATCACCTGGTAGTCCGGGTAGGCTGATACCTGAGATAGGAGTATGGAGAAAAATTTATGACAGTAAGTGTTTGGGGCGTATAAGTTACAGAACAATAGTTTTTGTCCCCAGAGATCCCCCAGTGCAATAACATATCTCCCCTCCCGATCAATCAGTTGTTTATGAAGGACAAACGGCAACCGCTTATGGATCAAAATAGCCACCCCCCGCCGGCGACCCCCTGAAGTGGAGGAGTACCGTATTTTCGCGGATATATCGCGCGCGTTATACGCGTTTTTACGTACCGCGCATACCCCTCGCGCGTTATATGCGTGAGCGCGGTATACAAAAGTTTTTAAACATAGTTCCCACCCCCGCCCGACTCACCCCCCCAGCAGGACCGCTCGCACCCCCACCCCGAACGACCGCTCGCACGCGCTCCCACCCGCACCCGCATCCACGATCGGAGCAAGAGGGAGCCCAAGCCCTCTTGCCCGGCCGACTCCCCGACGTCCGATACATCCCCCCCCCCCGGCAGGACCACTCGCACCCCCACCCCGAAGGACCGCCGACTTCCCGACAATATCGGGCCAGAAGGGAGCCCAAACCCTCCTGGCCACGGCGACCCCCTAACCCCACCCCGCACTACATTACGGGCAGGAGGGATCCCAGGCCCTCCTGCCCTCGACGCAAACCCCCCTCCCCCCCAACGACCGCCCCCCCCAAGAACCTCCGACCGCCCCCCCAGCCGACCCGCGACCCCCCCTGGCCGACCCCCACGACCCCCCCACCCCCCTTCCCCGTACCTTTGGTAGTTGGCCGGACAGACAGGAGCCAAACCCGCCTGTCCGGCAGGCAGCCAACGAAGGAATGAGGCCGGATTGGCCCATCCGTCCTAAAGCTCCGCCTACTGGTGGGGCCTAAGGCGCGTGGGCCAATCAGAATAGGCCTTGGAGCCTTAGGTCCCACCTGGGGGCGCGGCCTGAGGCACATGGGCCCAACCCGACCATGTGCCTCAGGCCGCGCCCCCAGGTGGGATCTAAGGCTCCAGGGCCTATTCTGATTGGCCCACGCGCCTTAGGCCCCACCAGTAGGCGGAGCTTTAGGACGGATGGGCCAATCCGGCCTCATTCCTTCGTTGGCTGCCTGCCGGACAGGCGGGTTTGGCTCCCGTCTGTCCGGCCAACTACCAAAGGTACGGGGAAGGGGGGTGGGGGGGTCGTGGGGGTCGGCCAGGGGGGTCGCGGGTCGGCTGGGGGGGCGGTCGGAGGTTCTTGGGGGGGGCGGTCGTTGGGGGGGGAGGGGGGTTTGCGTCGAGGGCAGGAGGGCCTGGGATCCCTCCTGCCCGTAATGTAGTGCGGGGTGGGGTTAGGGGGTCGCCGTGGCCAGGAGGGTTTGGGCTCCCTTCTGGCCCAACTACACAAAGGTACGGGGAAGGCGGGTGGGGGTGTCGTGGGGGTCGGCCAGGGGGGTCGCGGGTCGGCTGGGGGACGGGCGGAGGTTCTTGGGGGGGGGGGCGGTCGTTGGGGGGAGGGGGTTTGCGTCGAGGGCAGGAGGGCCTGGGATCCCTCCTGCCCGTAATGTAGTGCGGGGTGGGGTTAGGGGGTCGCCGTGGCCAGGAGGGTTTGGGCTCCCTCCTGGCCCGATATTGTTGGGGAGTCGGCGGTCCTTCGGGGTGGGGGTGCGAGTGGTCCTGCCGGGGGGGGGGATGTATCGGACGTCGGGGGGGGCATCAGGCTTTCAGGATGGGGACAGACCTTCAAGGGGGGACAGGACTTCAAGGGGGGACAGTGCACGGAAAGTCAGGGGGGGTGAACGGAGAGTCGGGACAGCGCACGGAAAGTCAGGGCGGGCGAAAGGAGCGTCGGGCATCATGCGCGGTATACCCGTGAGCGCGGTATACAAAAGTTTTTGTACATATCATCGTGATTTCTGCGCGCTATACCCGTGTGCGCGTTTTACACGGGTGCGCGTTATATCCGCGACATCCCCAACCCAATTTTTCCGCAATTTAGAGTGTTCGATCTGTGTTAGATGGGTTTCCTGCAGAAATGCCACATCCGCTTTCAGATTTCGTAAGCTGGCCAGTATACGAGAGCGCTTTATTGGGGACCTGATGCCATCAACATTAAAGGTAACAACCCTTAGATCAGCCATAGCAACAAGAGAGGAGCAGTATGCTGCGCTAAAACCCAGGGAGCACCAGCCCCCCAAGAACAGGAGAGTTCAGCCATTCTCCCCCAGCCAAACACAAGTTGAGCCTGCGCAGAGAGAACAAATAGGTACCGACGAAGCCTCCCAGCAGAGCCTCGCCGCCCTCGATAACCAGGTGCCCCCTAGGACCAAGCCCATACAGAAGCAATATATCAGTGCAGACGAGGCCTCCCAGCTAAGCCTCGCCGCCCTCCCTATCCATGTGCTACAGGTCCCATCAATCTTAGTCCTCACATAGCCCCCCCCCACACACATCCGCCACTCAATCACGCATCCCCACTCATACTCTTCCCCTCGTCCCCCCAACAGCCCACCTCCCTCCTCCCCATCCCTCCATGCTGCTCCCTCCCTGCCAGCATACATACCCATATACACCCCCCAGCCTGCCCGGAGGCCTCCCCCCCACGGGATGTTCCCCGTCTGCATCCCAAACAAATAAAAAAAATCTAACCAGCCCTCCAAAAGTGAACATAAACAGAACACTGAGGTCATTAAAAGGTCTCTATCATGTCCATCGTAAGATCTATATAGAGGTCATAGTATGCCAGGTCGGACGCCATGCCGGTCTTGACATCCCCTGCCAAGTAGATCCTAAGGGTCCCAAAGAGTAAAATATGGCCAGGGATAGAGTAAAGGCCCTCAGCAGTACAGCAAGACACCCTGATGTATGATCCAGCAGGACAAAGCCCCCTCACCAATCTCAGTGGGGATTCTAGGCCAGAAAGGTAAGCTCTCCACGATTAGACAGGATCTGACATCCACAGTGCTTTCAATGAAACACTGAAACAGGTGCCAGTACCACGATCTTGGCCCCTGTGGGCACCAGTACCTTGCAATAGAGAAATAAGAGTTAGGTGGGAAAGTTCCTCAAGCAGGTAATTTTGCCAAAAACGCTGAGGCTTCATCTCCAGAGTGAAAAGTCAGGATTTTACCATCATGCCAGACTCGCAGTTTCGCCGGATAGACCAGTGCGAATTTAATTCCTCTATTGTGGAGATCCGTGCAGGATGGCGCCATGGTCTTGCGCTGGGCCGCCACCCGCACGGAGTAATCATTGAACAGGAGGACCCAGGAGCCCTTGTAATCCAGGGCTCCTGCCCTGCGGTAAGCCCGGAGTAGCATTTCCTTTTCTCTCCAGTTGACATATCGGGCTATTGCGGTCCTCGCTCTCCCCCCTTCCGCTGACCTGGCTCCAATGCGGTGTGCCCGCTCGCACGTGAAACTCTCAGCGCCTTCAGCCAAGCCCAGTTGCTCAGGCAGCCACTTGCTAAAGGCATCATATAGCTCCTGCTCGCTCACCGACTCCGGGAGCCCGACCAGCCGCAGGTTGTTTCGGCGGTTCCTGTTCTCCTGCTCGTCCAGTGCTGCCAGCAACTCCCTGTTGGATTTCTGCAGGTCCTCCACCTGGGTAGCGAGGCCTGAGCACGTGTCCTCCTGGTCGGACACTCGCTGCTCCACCTCTGCTAACCGTCGGCTGTGGGAGTCAAACTTTTCATTCATTTCATCCACAGCCGACTGTATTTTGTTTAGCCTGTCCGCTAATGCTGCCGAGACTGAGCGGGTAATATCTGTAATCCACTCTCCGGCTGGTATTGTAAAAGTGGCCGGTTCCGCCGCCATTTTGGAGGGAGTATGTGAGGGCTTGTCCCGAGGTCCCTTTGCCGGTTTAACGGGCATGCCCTGCTCCAGCGTATGCGCTCTGTCGGGTTACAGAAAGGCCGTTAGTAGTGGTCAAGCCCAGGTCCTCGCGGCTCCGAAGGGGATGCAGAATCGCCGATTTTGTGCCGGTTTTTCGTCCGTGGGACGGGAGCTCTCCAGCCGTGCATCTGCTCAAGCAGGCTGCATCACGTGACCAAGCTTCAGTTTTCAATTAGATCACCTCCACCTCCTCTGGTCCACCCTGCCTTTTCTTCCGTCTCTGAAATCACTGAAGAGGAAACTGCTCAGTTTCTTTCCTCCTCCAAACTAACAACTTGCTCCTCTGATCCTATTCCCACCCACCTACTTAGCGCTATCCCAATGTTTTCTCCCATTTCCTCAATCCATCGTTTTCCACAGCAAATGTTCCTGATGCCTTCAAACATGCCATAGTTATGCCTCTCCTCAAAAAACCCTCATTGAACTCCACCTACCCTTCCAACTATTGCCCCATTTCCCTCCTCCCCTTCTTATCTAAGTTACTTGAACATGCTGTTTACTGCCATTGCCTGGACCTTCTGTCATCCCTAGCTACTCCTGACCTGCTTCAATCAGGCTTTTGCCTCCTGCACTCCACGGACACTGCCCTTGCTAAAGTCTCCAATGACCTTTTACTGGCCAAATCCAAAGGCCTCTATTCTGTCCTCATCCTTCATGATTTATCTGCTGCTGTTGATACTGTAGACCACCACCTTATCCTTGATACACAGTGTTCTCCCCAGAAATTTTTTCCAGCCGGGTGGTATGAAAAAGTTGCCGGGTGGGGCGGGATGGGGAAATTTGGTGGAGGGGAAAATTAAATGTGCACTATTTTTATAGACTTCAGCTAATCCAGAACGCCACGGCCAAGCTTATTTTCGCAAAAGGCAAGTTCGACCATGTCTCCCCACTCCTGTCCAAACTTCACTGGCTCCCAGTTCACTCCAAAGTCCTCTTTAAATGTGCCTGTTTAGCCTTCAAGATCCTACATGGCATCCTCCCTCCCGTTATCCCACTCTTCTGGAATTCCTCTAACCCTAATTCCACTAGATCCTCCCAAAAACTGAAACTATCATTCCCCTCTACAAAAGGTATATCCCGCGTAGGAAAACTAGGAACATCTCTCCCCTTTAGAACCACAGAACTCTGGAATAACCTCATATCCCCGCTCAGAGTTTCAAGTTCCCTCCAATCCTTCCGCAAACACCTGAAAACTTGGCTCTTTTCAAAAATCTAACACTTCCCGCTTTTTGGTTCCCTGTCCCTCTTTATCTTCCTAGCTCCTTTCCTATAACCCTTCATTGTAGCTCCTTTTCAACCTAACCCTGTAAACCGTGCCGAGCTCTAAGGTTTAGTTGAGTTCAGTTTAGTTTTAGTTTTATTAATTATTATTATTATTTTCCAATGCTCAATATGACTCCCTTTTTTAAGGGATGACACTTAGACAGTGTTCCAGTAGCATTTAAGGCAACCTTGTAAAAAAATAATGCAGATCCTCTTATTCTGAATAACTACTGGCCAGTATCAAACCTTCCATTTCTTTCAAAACTACCGTACTTGAGAGAGTAGTAGTATTCAACCAACTTCAAACTCATGTTGAATCAGTTAATGCTTTGCATCCCCGGCAATCTGGTTTTTGTTTAAGACATAGCACAGAAACAGTAGTTCCTGCCTTAGGGCTCCTTATACAAAGCTGCGATAGCAATTCTGCCACAGCAAATGCACTGAAGCCCATAGGAAATGAATGGACTATGGTGCATTTGCCATGGAAGAATCACTACTGTGGCCTTGTAAAAGGGGCCCTTACTGCGTGAACTCCATAGTCACCTAGACAAGTTTTTCTCAACTTTTTCAAGTCAAGTACACCCTAAGTCTAACAAAAACCAACCAAGTACCCCAGCTCAAGCTCTGCCCCTTACTCCACCCCCATTTATAAAAGTACTAATTATAATGCAATTTCTTCCATTCATTTTTCATGTACACACAATATAATCTTATTAATTCACAATGGTAACCACAATGCACACTGTATGCAGAGAAAATGATAATTTATATTTGTTTAATTTTTCAAAGAGGTCAAGGCAGATGACTAAAATATGCAATGTCACCTCAGTAACAACTATAGTGCAAAATATAGATAGCAGATTATAAATTCTCAAAACTGACACATTTTGATCACTAAATTGAAAATAAAATCATTTTTCCTACCTTTGTTATCTGGTGATTTCACAAGTCTCTGGTTGCACTTCCTTCTGACTGTGCATCTAATATTTCTTTCTGCACGCTTCCTCTCCTCTGGACCTCATTCCCTTCCCCAACCAACATATCTCTCTGTCCTCCATGAGTCCAACTTTCCTTCCTCTCTCCTCCACGCCTATTGGCCAACATATCTCCCTTTCTCTCCCTCCTCTGTTATGATCTTGCATCTCTCTGTTCTTCCTCAGGGTCTCTCCCCTTCCCCTGTCTCTTCTGTCTGCACCTTCCATAGTCCAGCATCTGCCTCATATCATAAAAAGATGATAGCTGATAAAGACCAAATGGCCCATCCAGTCTGCCCCTTTGGTCCCAGCCTCTGTCTCTCTGTTGCTTACAAACATCCCCCCCCCCCCAATGTCCAGCATTTGTTCTCCTATCTTCCAGGTTTTTCTCTACCTCTCTCTCTCTCTCTCTCTCTCTCTCTCCTTCCTTCCTCCTTCATTGGTCCAGAATCTTTCCACCTCTCTGCAGTCTCTTTCTCTCTTCCTTCTATACACCCCCAAGTTCAACATCTGCCCCCCCCCTCTCTTCTGCCTTCCCTTTGTTTCAGGTTTCTCCCTCTATCTTCCTTCTGCTAACATTTCAAGCTCTCCCACCTTTCTTTCAGGTCTTTCTGTATCTCTCACTCTCACTGTTTTCCACCTCCCCAGGACCTGGCTTATGCATAACTCTCTCCTCGGTCCAGGGTGTTTAACCCTCTCTGCAGTCTCTTTCTCTCCCTCTATACCCCTCTAGTCCAGCATCTGCCCTGTCTTCCCCCTCCCTTTTGGTTTAAGTCTACTTTCCCACCCCTCCTCAAGGTCCTTTTCTATCTCTCTGTCTCCTCCTCCTCTCCCCCACCCCCATGTCTAGATCCAGCATCTCTGAAATTTTTTTTTTTAAGTTACCAACAAATTAATATGCCCTTTTCCCTGTAATATCAACCATAACCCCCCCAAACTCACTCACATTCTTCTTTTTGAAACTCCCCGAGCACAAAAATATAACTAATCGTACCACAAAATCACCCTATTCTGAGCAACAGACGCTCCTCTGAGCTCTTAACTCCTGCGCTGTAGTGTCCAACTTCTTTTCGATTTGAGTCAAGGTTTCCAAATACAAACTGTTTGTTTATATACTGCACATATCCCAAACAGGCTATTCTTTTGTTTTTATGCAATTCAAAAAGACATGGGGTATACACAAAGCATCCCCCATTTGAGAAAAGAATAAAGTATAGTATACTTCCAATCAAAGCAAAACATAACTCCACACACACACACACACATATACACAAAAAAAAAAAAAAAGAGGAGCTCATGGGGAAGGGGAAAAGAGGTTATCTGCACAGTGAGAGGATAACTTACATGGATCAGCAGGTTCAACTCTAGAGAACTTTATAAAACCCACCGAACCGCTGAGGCTGTCCTGTAGGATGAAATAAAGAGGGTGGCTAACAGTTTCACTGCCATAGCTCCTCCTCCTCTTCCTCAATTACCTTCCCCATTTCGACCTTCCATTTGACCCCTCTACATACAAAATAATAAAAAGAGGCGGGGGGGTGTGAACTGTATTAAATAAAAGTAGGATCAGACTTAGAAGTCAGCGGCTCATCAGTCTGCCTTAGGAGGCCTGCATTCCGTCTTCAGCTCATCTCCCTCTCCCCCTCCCTTATAACTTTCTTTTTAGCTTCCCTATGCTGCGAATTTCGGCTTTTTTTTTTTTTTTTTTTAACAAAACTGGTGGGAGCACATTCTCTCATTACATGAAGGCTGTCACTGCTCAGGGAAGGGAACACAGACTGTACAGTCGGCGGCAGCGCGCACACACCTCTCACACTGATGAAAGATACTGTTAAAAAAAAAAATAACCCACCGGTTCACCTCTAAACCTCCTCCCTCACTTTCCAGGCTCCTACCCCAGCTGTTGGCCGTCCGCCCCAGAACCTTTCCACTCCGCGGGTTGTAAATGAACTGCTTCCAGTCGGCGCGGGTCTGTGCAAAGGGTTTTTTTTGCTCTTCTCTTTGGCCATGGCGGACTCACTAGTGTTGGCGCTCTTCCCGGCGGCATGGCTCTTTTTCAAAGTTGAAGCTCCTGCTGCGGCGCCTGAATTTTCATTGGCTCAGCTAGGACACAATGGACCAATCGCAAACAACCTCAGAGTTCTAAGGTCGTTTGTGATCGGTCTGTTGTGCTGCAGCTGAACCAATGGAAAAGAACCCTCAGCAATAGGCGGTCCGGAACCGGCCAAAAAGTAGCCCAAAAAAGCGGAGAGATTTGTGAGTTCCTGTAATGAGAACTGCTGTAGCCAGTACTGTCCCGTCAACTAGATTTTGAAGGGTAGTTGCGGTTTCACTATTTAACAAGTGCCGTTCCTCAAATTCACAGCCTGGCGCTAGGGAGAACACTAATACACTGTCCTCACTTGAATCTCACATCACACCTTTAGTGTAAGTCAGTGGTCTTTGCTAATTTTTAAACAAGGGCTGTTTTGGGTCTAAAAGGGCTGAAGGAGAGCTGACAAATATCTTTCTACTTGGGGCCATAATGCCAATAGCGCATCTCGACAATTATTCCTACCAGAACACCTGGCCTTGGTCACACAATGAACCCTATGCAAAAGTACTAATATACAACTGAAACCCATGATACCAGACTCTGTATACAATAAACTACCAGAGAACAAGAGAGAAATGCATTAGATAGATTATGAACCCACTGGGACAGGGAAAAGTGCTTGAGTACCTGAATAAACTCATGTAAACCGTTCTGAGCTCTCCTGGGAGAATGGTATAGAAAATTGAATACATAAATAAATAAATTTCTTCCTGAACAGTGCAAAATATAGGCAACAGATGTAAATTCTCAAAACTGACAAATTTCAATCACTGAATTGAAAATAAAATCTGAATTTCTACCTTTGTTGTCTGATGATTTTATTTTTCTAATCATCTTTTCCCAGGCTCTAGCTATACTTCCTTCAGTCTATGCTCTTAACTGTTCCCAGATCTTCTTATCCATTTGCCGTTTTTCTCTCTTTCACTTTCTGCCCTACATCCATCTTTGGAATTAACTTTTTAATTCAACTTTCTTCTATTTTTCTGCTTCCTTCTCATCAATCTTTTTATTCTTCCATGTCTTCCTCTCCATCCATGTGCACCATCTCCTCCCTCTCTCTGCCCTTCTCCTTTCCTCCCCATCTTTCTTCCTACAAAGGACTGACACCATCTTCCCTTTTCCCTCCTCCCATCCCCGTCGGGATCCAGCACTTATTGTTTCCAGTGCTACAGTCCTGCACTCTTCAGGCTACAGGCAGTGTGAATGAAGTAAACATGCTTCGGGACCTTAACACTTGCCATTATTGAGGGAACCATGAAGTCTGATCTTAACGTAAAAATTCTTAAGGAGAATGTCCAGTTATCTGTCTTTGAGCTGATGCTGAAGCGAAACTGGGTTATGCAGACAATGATCCAAAACACAAAATTAAGTCTCTCTCTTCATTAAGATTTACCACCCATATTTTTGAAGAAATCCATGAATGACTATCAGCAAGTATAATGTGGACATGGACAAACAATTACAACAATAAAATATACAAACAGTATATTCAATAGCAAAGTATACTACTTACAAAGGGGACAAGTGGAGGTGGTAAATATAGATATACAAGACAGAATAACAAGATGATCAAGATAAAGGTGTGTGATAGAGTGTATGAAACCCTGCCAGTTCCCCTACTTGACACTGCTGCTCAGACTCAGAATAAACCAGGGGTCTCCAAAGTCCTTCCTCGAGGGCTGAATCCAGTCAGATTTTCATGATTTCCCCAATGAATATGCATGAGATCTATGTGCATGTACTGCTTTCAATGCATATTCATTGGGGAAATCCCAAAAACTTGACTGGATTCGGCCCTTGAGGAGGGACTTTGGAGACCCTTGGAATAAACGATCAGGAAAACCACGCACTCCCCCTCCTGGCTAAATTGTCTCACAACCACAGCAGCAGTGAGAAAGAGGTTTCCTCAGGAAGGGGGTGAGGGGAGAAAAGTAGGAAACCAGGAAGTGACTCAGGGGAACTTAAAAGGCCAAGCCAGACCCAGTAGGAGAGGTGTGCTAGAGGGAACTTAGGAGCTGGAGCAGAGTTTGTAGGAGGTAAGACACTACTGCATTTAAAAACCTGCATTTGTTCAGTGCCTGCTAAGACCTGGGACCAAATGCTGTGTATCTGTTTCCTGCACCTAAAATAAAGACTGTTTGGGGCACGTCAAGCCCTACGGAGAATGGAACTTGTGATTGGGAAAAGACTGGGGAAAAGCCTACTTGTTTTCTAGGAAGAACACAAACTTATAGGAGCCTGTGAAGAAACAGGCTCTGCACTACTGTTTAATTAAAGAGGGGGTTTTTTCTTGAATGCCCAGAGTTTGGTCAGTCTGTCTGTCTGTGCAACCATTCTCCGGAACACGCTGCCCACTTCTATCACAAGTTGAATAAAAACGAAAAATTGCATGTGCAATCAGAAAAGATGCATGCAACTGATTTTAGCTAATGTATGGGTAAGGAAGTCCTGCTGCAATATGTGCACCGATTAGTCCCTGTGCTGCTAGCTAACCAATTAACTCTTTCATTAAAGACTTAGATGAGTCAAGTTTTCACCCACTTCCTGAGGAAGAGAGTTTCTTGTTTGAAGTGAAACCTTTCTTATAGTGCTTTTACAAACTGTAAGGGACTTAAGTTCATACAACTGGAATGAATATATTCAGTATTGGTAAACAAGTCTGCACACATTCTCAGACTGCCTTGTCTACTTGTATAACATACTGTTGTTTGGTGACTGCAGAATCCACATACTACAGCATTAGAAAAATTATGCAGAATTCTAGGGTCATATTTAAGGTGACCATACATCCCGTTTTCAGACCTCCTGTCCCGTTGTCCCCACAGACAGCTTCGGGATGCCAAAATATCCCGTTTTCAGGGACAGCGTCCCGAAGCTGTGCTCGGGGATAACGGGACAGACAATCACTTCCTGTCCCTCCCTACCGCAAAAAAAAAAAAAAAAGCCTCTCCATCTTTCCCCCTGCCCTGCTTACTTACTGCCCTGCCAATCGCTGCCTGGCTGGCCCAGAACGTCCTCTCCGACGTCAAAATTGACGTCGGAAAGAAGATTTCCTGTCGGGTTTAACAGCTGTAGCAGCAGGGCAGTGAGAGCAGCAGACAGGGGGAAAGATGGGGAGGCTTTTTTTTGCCGCAGGGAGGGAAGGAGATAGGTAGGCAGGCAGGCAGCCTATGTTTTGGCCAGGAAGGGAGGGAGAGAGGTAGACAGGCAGGCAGGCTGGCTTGGGGGGTGGGGGTGGGACAGTGTGGAAGGCAGTGAGAGGGACATGGGAAGGAGGCACTGGGGGCACTAAAGACATGGGAAGGAGGCACTGGGGGCACTAAAGACATGGGAAGGAGGCACTGGGGGCACTAAAGACATGGGAAGGAGGCACTGGGGGCACTAAAGACATGGGAAGGAGGCACTGGGGGCACTAAAGACATGGGAAGGAGGCACTGGGGGCACACTAAAGACATGGGAAGGAGGCACTGGGGGCACTAAAGACATGGGAAGGAGGCACTGGGGGCACTAAAGACATGGGAAGGAAGTACTGGGGGCACTAAGGACAGGAAGGGGCACTAAGGACATGGGAAGGAGGCACTGGGGGCACTAAAGACATGGGAAGGAGGCACTGGTGGCACTAAAGACATAGGAAGGGGCACTAAGGACACAGGACGGAGGCACTGACACAGGATGGAGGCACTGAGGGCACTAAGGACACAGGATGGAGGCACTGGGGGTACGAAAGAGGCTCTGGGGGCACTAAGGACATGGGAAGGAAGGAGGGAGGGAATAGAAAGGTACAATTGTTGGGTCTGAGTGCAGAAAGAAAGAAACAAAAGAAAGGATACACAGACAGAAGGAAACGCAACCAGAGACTCATGAAATCACAAGACAACAAAGGTATGAAAAATGATTTTATTTTTAATTTAGTGATCAAAATGTGTCAGTTTTGAGAATTTATATCTGCTGTCTATATTTTGCACTATATTTGTCTATTTTTCTTTAGTTACTGAGGTGACATTGCATATTTGAAAGTCATTTGCCTTGACATCTTTGAAAACCCCCCAAATATAAATGATAATTAATATTTTCTCTGCGTATAGTGTGCTTTGTAGTTTTTTAAAATTTTATGTTTACCATTATGAATTAATAAGATGTGTACATGAAAAATGAATGGAAGAAATTGGGGGCGGGATTTGGGGTGGGGCTAGGACGGGGTTGGGGCGGGGCTAGGGTGTCCCCTTTTGATGAAAAAAATAAATGGTCAAGTTAGTCATATATTACCAACACACACATTAAGCTAATACACAAAGCAAAATAGAAAACTTGTTATTCTCACATATTTAGCTATAGAACAGCCAAGATTAACCTAAGTTTAGTTGTAACTAGCAACCTAACTTGGTATAAAAAGTTGAGCATGGCCATAAATGGAAGTGTTTTACTGTGTGGACACTTATTGAAGCAATCTGTGAAATATCAAAGCCCATGTGAATATTGTACTCTGCTCTGAAATAAATAGTAGCTGGCCTTAAGAGAGTTATAAAGAAAGAAAATATTTAAAAAGTTACACAGAGGTAGCTCAATCTGTTAAATACATGTTTAATACCAGTGAGTGTCTCAGATACATTTAAGCAGTTTAAGTTTAATTTTTGCAGTACCTTTATTTTAGCAGTGTATTCCCCTCTGCCTCCAAAAAGTCCAAGGCCACCAAGTAAGATATCTGTGTCAGCACAGAAACGGATCGCTTCTACTGAATGGGCAGAATATCCCCAGCCACCACCATGACCTAAAAATTTTGTTAAAAATTACTATTATCTTCAGCAAATTACTAGTGCGCATTAGAAGTCAAATTTAGTGAAGTACAGTAAAGATTTGCAATTACAGATTACCAAAATTACTGAAAAGTCTCTGTGTTCTTTAGGGGTATTCACAGCTTCTTTCCACACAGTTAATGAAGAGACAATTTCCTTATTGTGCATTAACTGCACTGCATTAACACCTATTTAGGTGATGTGGACTATACCACATTATATCCCATATTATTAGTTAATTCACAGTAAATAACTCAAGGGAAGATTCTCAAATGTTTGCGGTAAAATTAGATGGGCCACTGTCATGGTCCCTACTGTAACTATTTCAAAATAGTGAGTCATTCTTAAAAAACTGTATATGCAGATGAGGTTAGTGGAGGGTCGCTAAATTTGCATGTGCTGATTGCTGGTGATAGCGATCAGCACATATGCAGAATAAATGCACAAATAAATTAAAAAAAAAAAAAAAATAACAAAATTCAGCAGGAGGGATACCCACTCCCTCCGCTGCCATACAGCAAGTCCCCCGACACCCCCACCCGCTACTACTGTCAAGTAACCTCCCTATGACACCCCCAACCAGCAGCAAGAGAGATGCCTATTCCCTCCTGCCACCAAGCGAAGAGATGCTCACTCCCTCCTGCTGCCGCCGTCATACCAACGACCCTCAACCTCCTCTTACCTTGTTTATGAAGGCCTAAAGGATGCCCCCTACCACCAGCCAGCAAGCCCACTTCTTCAAAAGGGTGGGCCTTTCCCTCCCCAGTGCATCCTGGGATACGCCAGGGAGGGGCCTAAGGCTCTGTTTGGCACAGGTTGCTTAAGGCTCTCCTCCCATAGGAAGAGCCTTAAGTATATGGACCAATCAGAGCCTTAGGTCTATCCCCGGATGTGTCAGAGAGGGGCCTATAGCTCTGATTGACCAAGATGCTTAAGGCCTCTCCCATAGGAGGAGCCTTAAGCAACCTGGGCCAATCAAGAGTCTTAGGACTCTCCCCGGCACATCCCAGGATGCACCGGGGAGGGGAAGGCCCGTCATTTTGAAAAGGCAGGGCTGCTGGCCAGTGGTTGGAGGCATCCCTCTGGCTTTCGTACACAAGGAGGGCAGGGTTAGGACCGCGGCCGCGGGAGGGAGTGGGCATCCTTTCCGCTGCAAGGGGGGTGGTCGGTGGGGTTGCTTGAAGGCGAGAGTGGCATCTCTCCTGCTGTTGGGGGAGATGTTTAACAGAAGCAGGGCGGGGGAATCCCTCCTGCTGCCAGGGTGGGGTGTTGGGGGGTTGCTTAACGTCTGTTTGGGGGGGAGTTGTTGAGGGTATGGCGGCGGAGAAAGGGAGTGGGTATCCCTCCCGCTGCTGGGGGCAGGGGGGTTGCTTGACGTCGTAAAATTTTCTGGCAGGTCTGAGCTATCAAGTTTTATTTTCCTGTCAATGCCTGAGCCAATCAGCACTCAGGTACTGACCAAAATAAGTAAGACTAGGACAGCTCAGACCTGCTGGAAAATTTTGCTCACAAATGTAGGACAGCGAGGTTAGGGAATCACTCAGCGATAATAGAGAATCCCCTGGAGTTCTTGTTTAAATATTAATGACATCA
The DNA here is from genome assembly GCF_902459505.1 of Geotrypetes seraphini. Taxonomy (NCBI): domain Eukaryota; kingdom Metazoa; phylum Chordata; class Amphibia; order Gymnophiona; family Dermophiidae; genus Geotrypetes; species Geotrypetes seraphini. The sequence continues at coordinate 87,121,787 of NC_047089.1, read as the reverse complement.
CTGTAATACATTTGGGTGGCAGTGTCAGAAACTGTTAGGAAGCTCAGAAAAGACCATGGTAAGCCATTTTGATAATCCGCCACTAAAATGCATGAACACTAAACTGGCTAGAACCAGTTTAGCGACCACTTTAAAGTTTTGAGAATCTTTCCCTCAGTGTTACAGAGGCTACAGAGTTTTGCTGTTGTTTGAAAACTAACAAAACATACACTCAGGTACATACTTTCAAATCTATTGACAACGCTATAGTCTTCTTTTGAATAAACTTTCAGCACTGCCTGAGTTTCCTCTTCGATGCTTGCAACTCCCATTTTTAAGTCTTGCAGAGCAGCTAAAGTGTCAAGACAACCTGGAATGATATAATATGTCTATTAGATAATGTAACAATGGTAATTGTTTGTAACACCTGCTTGGTTTTAAGGGATGATTGCAGAAGTTGTACGAACAGACTGACTGTCATCACTTTATACCAGTGGTCTCAAACTCAAACCCTTTGCAGGGCCACATTTTGGATTTGTAAGTATTTGGAGGGCCTCAGAAAAAATAGTTACTGTCTTATTAAAGAAATGACAATTTTGCATGAGGTAAAACTCTTTATAGTTTATAAATCTTTCCTTTTGGCTAAGTCTTAATAATAATATTGTAATTTATAGTTAAAGAGGCATATGATCAAAAAACTGTTTTATTTTACTTTTGTGATTATGATACATATACCAAGGGCCTCAAAATAGTACCTGGCGGGCCGCATGTGGCCCCCGAGTCGCATGTTTGAGACCACTGCTTTATACCAATCATTCCTTATAAGAATAAAAGACTATGCTTTCCTAAAATTCTCACTTTTGTGAAGAGCCCTAGTCACCACTGAGATATCCTGTCAGTCTTTCCACCAAAACCTTCTAGCTGCTTAATAGTGTAAGGAGGGGGTATTTTGTAGCAGATTACGTATATAATGCCGATGAAACTGCTCTATTTTGGAAGAAAATGCCACAGAGGACTTTCATTAGCAAAGAGGATAAGGGAGCACCAGGTATTTCCAAAAGATACCTAGAGTCACTGCCTCTCCATCTACTGCCTTTCCATCCACCTCTTCCACCCATGAGGAGGCATCCCCTTCGTCTCTTCGTCTTCCTCCTACACCCGTACTGCATACTGAAGATTCTCTTCCACTGCCTGAAGAAGCATCTGGTGCTCACTTATCCTCTTTTTCTCCTCCTCCTACACTGCATGCAGTATATGTATTGGACGATGAGGAGGAAGACATCGACGTTATTCGCAGTTTTAACATAACTGTTATGGTACTGCAGTATACAAAGATAAAGTTATTATTATTATTCACGAGGGTTTTTAATAGAAAACCGCGAATAACATATGAAAAAGTTATTTGCGGGTCTGTCAATCCCCTATCACCGCGAATACAGAGGGAGAAGTGTATGTATTTACATGGACACTACGGACTAACAAGAATTACAGGAGGTGGGCGGGGGAAATACAATTCTGAATGGGAAGACGTAAATGGCTAATACAAATAGGTGAGGGAATTAACGTCTGTTGTAGAAGATGGAAACAGATTGTCAGATGTTATAGATCAAATGCATCTTTGAAGTGGAAAGACTTTAGATTCGATTTAAATTGTTCAATGTTGGATTCTTCCCGAAGGTGAGTAGGCATTGAGTTCCATAACTGAGGGCCTGTAATGGAGAATATTCTTTTCTTTTCTTTTTTAACAGTTCTTACAGAATAGCAAACAGGAATTGAAAAATATTTAACAAAAAGTCAAATATAACAAATAATATCAATAGTTATCCCTCCAGCCCACATTAATGGAGGACTTTTCTTATATAAGACAATCAAATTTTTACAAAATCATACAGATAGTTCTTAACAATTATTAACTTCAAAAGGGGACAAGATGAAAAAATATTTTTTACTATCATAAACGTAATAATTTCCATATATGCCTAAAAAATAAAGAATATTAATAATTAGCTTTGTTGTTGTTCACGCAGATTTACAAATTGCTCCAACTGCATAATATCCCCAAATATAAATTATTGATCCTGAAGTTTAACTATACACTTACATAGAAATTTTAGGTAAAAGGTAGTACCTAAGGATAATAATGATATCCTGTGAATCTTCCAGGAAAGCTGTTAAATCCATTTCTACTGGAGCCAATTGGTCTATCCCTGGCTCAGATCTCATTTTTTTTATTTTGAGGAATGTAGTAGCAATTAGAAATTACTATGATATCTGCGCTTGGTAACCCCAGTATTTATTTGACATACTTCCGTAACAGTATCTCTGGAGTTAATAGATGAGTAACCGAGAAGATAACCAAGCGTAGATTTCTAGAATGATGTAAATTTTCCAGTTTCAAATTTAGAGTGGATGACATAAGAATCTTTAACTGCGGAGGAGGATATTTTTTGTAAAGTAGAAATATGTGATTCAGACTTGATTATTCTTTTTTCCAAAATTTTCAAATTTGAGTCTATATTCTAGAACTTTTGTACCACCTCATGTGAAAACTCAACATTTTGCTTGATTACTGATTTTAACAGCCCCTCAACTCGAGTATTTAAAATCCATAAATCTCTTACGGTAATATCTTGCGAGTTCTTTGAGAGTATTGGTTCCTCCGAGGAATTTTCTTGTATGGAAATTACTTTGGTTAATTCCCCCAAAATTATTTCCAAAGGAACCTTATCAACCTCAGAACCTTTGAAAGCTGAATCTGCACCAAAATCGCAAAAAAAATTTGGAGAGAGGAGGAGTCCTATCTAAGGGACTTAAAGATGTCCCCGAGATAGACTCAGCCACCTTATTGGCCTCTACAATAGGCATTACGTGGGGGCCCATAGGGCCTCCTGTAGAAGGAGTCGAGCTTGTGGGTTTTATTTTCCTTTTCCCAATATTAAAAATAACAATTTTTATATAGAAAACTATAGCAAAAAGAAACAAAATAGGAAAAAATATTTATCACAAGTTCACTTAACTCTCAATGTGGCAGCTACTCGTGGCTACAAGGGGCTCCTAAGGGGCCTGCAACCATGGCGTCGTTTTAGTTGTTTCCCGGAGGACCCTGTGACGTCACACGTCTATCCGCCTCTGTGCCCGTTGACAATCCAGCACAGTCCTGAGATCATTCTCAGGCAAAAGAGCCACGGGAGACTCGGAGGTAGGTCACAGTCCCTACTTCCACCACAGATATGATCGGTCCTCCTGTAGTGGAGAATACTGATGAACGTATGGTGTTATGTATTATATGCTGTGGGGATGGTACAACTAGAAGATGTTGATTTTGGGATCGGAGTACTCTATTAGGTGTGTAAGGAATTATTAATCTGTTTATGAATTCTGGTTTATTGGAGATTTTAGACTTGAATGTTAGTAGAAGAATTTTATAAGTGATTCGGTATGAAATTGGCAACCAGTGGGCTTTTATACGTAATGGTGTTACATGGTCGTATTTTTTTAAATTTGGTTAATAATTTGATCGCCGTGTTCTGTATTATCTGTAATCTTCTTAGTTCTTTCTGAGTGATTCCCTTGTAGAGAACATTACAATAGTCTAGTCTGGATATGATGAGAGAGTAAACAAGAATGTTTAGTGAAGGAGTTTCTAATAAATTTGCTTCAAAGCAAATCATTCAGCCCTGATCCTGGAGAACAGTCGCGGAGCTGCTCAGCCTGCACTCAAGCCCACTGCGGACAGAACCTGGGGAGAGCCTTGCTCCCAAGGGACCAGTTCCTGTGCTCCTGGATTGTTAGTGAAGGCCAGCCAAGTGGGTGCAAAGCAGTACGTCCCTTGGCTACAGATCTAACCTGAAAGTCTGTGTTCTCCCACAGCCAGAGATGCCCAGAGACCGGAAGCCTCTGCAGTACCAAAAAGCCTTTTCACTGATGATGATAAACCCCCCAAAAATGAAAGAAACATGAGCAGAACAAACAGGCTCCTTCCACATAGCATGTAGAGAGAATAACTGAGGAGTACAAGACAGCCCAGGGAGAAGAAAGGTGGAGTGGAAAAATCCAAACGAGGCTCTCTTCTGACGTTCCTATTGAACTAGAAATACTGTTATACAGGTAAGTCCAAAAATCCAAATGCCAGAAACCTGGATCAACCAAGAATCCAGATTCTTTGAAACCAAACCTTTTCCGGTAAACAAAGCTGTAAAGACATAGACATGGGACCGTTTTCCTGTGCACATCATTCCTAGATCTGCCAGTACCACTCCCTCTGATACAGGAAGTTTGTCATAGGGGGCAGGACCAGCAAATCTAGCAACGAAGTTCACAGGGAAATGCTCCTGTACCTGCATCTCTACAGATGTTTAGAAAGCCAATTGAGGATAGAAGCAAAAGGGTAAATGAGAGGGAAGGGAAATACTGTAGAGAGGACATTGAAATTGGGATGCAGAAGAGTCCTCAAACTGTGCTATTATGACTGGAATGCTTGGAATCTTCCTTAGTCCTCCTCTCTTAATATGGTCTAATTCAATGAGACATAATATTTAATTTTCTTTGTATGTTTTTCCTGTAAATATCCATTTTAATAAATGAAGCATTCTGTATTTGTTAATGAATAAATCAAAAATGTACCTCTTCCTCTTCTTTATTCATTAAATTTGAATTTTAATCTTAAAGCCTATGAATCCAGAAAATCCGGACTGGCCCAATCCCTATACGGTCCATATTTTTGGATTTTACTGTACAATCATTAAGCAACAATTGGTTTCAATCAAAATATATTTCAGCTAACAGGAATAACCATATAGAGAACACTAACAGGGCAATTTTTTAACTGGGCATGTGCAGTTATGCTTATTTTGCATATGCCTTACTTAAGTGTGCAAATACATTATGATAAGGTAGTGTATAAATGCCTTAGCACGTAACAACAAGGAAGTGTACATTTGGGCAAAGTATGTGAGGGGCATATGAGTTTCTCCAATCTACATGGTTAATAGAGTACTATACATTACACAGTTTGCATAGGGTACTTCAACACATCCATTTATATATGCCATTGGCCTGGTATAAATGGTTGCACCTAAATTTAAGTGCACAAAATTTGGTTTGTGCTAGTATTCTATAATTGCATCTTGGCTCATAGGTGCTGTTATAGAATTAGCGCTCAACATGTGGCAACAGGGAACTCTATTTGTAGCATCAAGTTCTAGAACTGCCCCACAAGGCATCATATATTATTCTGCCAGATTATGTACATACCAAGAATATGCAATGCTGCATGAGATCTGGTGGTGAGTGCTTTTGATCCTGTTGGCAGAGCTAGCTCAGGGCTTAGTATACTACATCTGGACTGCATATCTGGAGCAGAAGGAAGTCTGGAGTCGGCAATAACTGCATTATAACACCAAAGCTCTCTTGAGTTTGCCTGAAACCTGTCCAAAAGAGAGTTATACTGACACCAAATTCAGTATACAATAAGAAAGCATGCAGCATACAAACCAAAAATGACCCACAGTTCTTATATACATGAACATTTCAACATAAAAATGAAAAGCCCACAGATTTTATACAAAAGTTTCATCAGGTATTCTATATGGTTACATATAGAATACCGGGCACCGGACTGGACCGGACCTGGCACCCCCCCCCAACCCCACCCCCCACACCTTTTTTTTAAATTCATTCAGGCAAGGCACTCCCCTAGGTATCTTTTTTAATTAGGCAAGGCACCCCCCAACGTACTTTTAATCCCGACGGTCCAGCGCTGTATTGGCAGGAGCTTTCCGTGCTCCTGCCCTTCCCTCGCTGGACCGCTGCTTCCTGATGTCTTCCAGCAGCGGCAGAGAGGACGCACAAGGCAGGCGTGAGCTTTTTGCCACCTGCCTGGTCTCATGCCACTCTCTCAATGGCTGCCGACAGTTCTTGCGAATCCCGCAAGAACTGACAGCAGCCATTCAGAGAGTGGCGCGGGACCAAGCAGGCGACGAAAAGCTCGCGCCTGCCTTGTGCGCCCCCTCTGCTGCTGCCTGAAGACATCAGGAAGTAGTGGTCCAGTGAGGGAAGGGCAGGAGCACAGAAAGCTTCTACTAATACAACGCTGAACCGCTAAGATTAAAAAAAGTACGGGACCGGGGGAGGGGGTATTCAATAAGGCGCACCTTTATTTCCACCAACTTTTTTTGGGGGAAAAAAAATACGTCTTATGAAGCGAAAAATACGGTAAGTCTTAACCGGACATCAGGAAAAGAGCCTGGACTTGATTATTTTAACTCATAGTGATTCCAGCTTGTTGGTCGTCTCTGCTGTGTCCATCAACAAGAATGGATACAGCAGAGACGACCAACAAGCTGGAATCACTATGGGTTAAAATACCGGGAAGGAAAGGGCCTGAAATAAAGATGGGCCTATAATATCGCCCACCCAGGCAAACCGGAGATATCGATGAAGAAATGGAAGCCGAGATGAAGCAAGAATGCAAAAGTGGTAACATGGTTATTATGGGAGACTTCAAATACCCTGGGATAGACTGGAGTCTTGGAAGCTCAAGATGTGCTAGGGAGACAGAATTCCTGGAGGCTACACAAGATTGCTTCATGGAGCAGCTTGTTAGAGAACTGACAAGAGGAAATGCCACTCTGGATCTAATCCTAAATGGGTTAAGGGGGGACCTGCAAAGGAAGTGGAAGTAGTGGGACCGTTGGGAAACAGCAATCATAACATGATCAAGTTCAAGGTTGAGGTAGGAATACCGAAAGGAAAGAGAACCATAGCGACAACTTTTAACTTCAGGAAAGGAAACTACGAAGCAATGAGGGGAATGGTAAGGAAGAAACTTAGGAACATTTCCAAAAAATGGCAAACGGTAGAACATGCCTGGTCTTTTTTCAGGGACACGGTGAGCGAGGCGCAAAATCTGTATATCCCCAGATTCAGAAAGGGGTGCAAAAAGAGTCGAACAAAAGACCCGGCGTGGATAACTAATATAGTGAAGGAAACGATAGGCAATAAGAAAAATTCATTCAGAAAATGGAAAAAGGACAAAACCAAGGGGAACTGGAAAGAGCACAGAAGGTATCAAAAAGAATGTCACATGTGGTTCAAAAAGCCAAAAGAGAGTATGAAGAGAGGCTAGCAAGGGAAGCACGAAATTTCAAACCGTTCTTTAGATATGTTAAAGGGAAGCAGCCGGCTAGGGAGGAGGTGGGACCGCTGGACGACGGAGACAGGAAGGGAGTGGTGAAGGAGGAGAAAGAGGTCGCAGAAAGACTTAACATGTTCTTTTTGTCTGTATTTACAAGCGAAGACACAACCAACATACCGGAACCTGAGCAAATCTTCAATGTAAATCAAGCACAAAAGTTAACATCCATGGAAGTGAGCCTTGAAGATGTGTGCAGGCAGATAGAAAAACTAAAAACTGACAAATCCCCGGGTCCGGACGGAATTCATCCAAGGGTTCTGAAGGAATTAAAGGAGGAGACAGCGGAACTACTGCAGCAAATTAGCTACCTATCCCTGAAAACAGGCGTGATCCCGGAGGATTGGAAGATAGCCAATGTTACGTCCATCTTTAAAAGGGATCAAGAGGTGACCCAGGAAACTACAGACTGGTGAGTCTGACTTCGGTTCCAGGGAAAATGGCGGAAGCACTGATAAAAGAAAACATCGATGAACATTTTGAAAGAAACAAACTTCTGATAACCAGCCAACATGGTTTCTGCAGGGGGAAATCGTGCCTAACTAACTTATTGCACTTCTTCGAAGGAATTAACAAACGGATGGACAAAGGAGACCCCACAGACATCATATATCTAGATTTCCAAAAAGCCTTTGACAAGGTGCCCCATGAACGCCTACTCCGGAAACTGAAGAACCATGGGGTGGAAGGAGACGTACATAGATCAGAAACTGGTTGGCGGGTAGGAAACAGAGGGTAGGAGTGAAGGGCCACTACTCGGACTGGAGGAGGGTCACGAGTGGGGTCCCGCAGGGCTCGGTGCTCGGGCCGCTGCTATTTAATATATTCATAAATGATCTAGAAACAGGGACGAAGTGTGAGATAATAAAATTTGCGGACGACACCAAACTATTTAGTGGAGCTCAGACTAAAGAGGACTGCGAATAATTGCAAAGGGACTTGAACAAACTGGGGAATATGCGATGAGATGGCAGATGAAGTTCAACGTTGAGAAATGTAAAGTATTACATGTGGGAAACAGAAACCCGAGGTACAACTATACGAAGGGAGGCATGTTATTAAATAAGAGTACCCAAGAAAGGGACTTGGGGGTAATGGTGGACATGACAATGAAGCCGACGGAACAGTGCGCAGCGGCCGCTAAGAAGGCAAACAGAATGCTAGGCATAATCAAGAAGGGTATTACAACCAGGACGAAAGAAGTTATCCTGCCGTTGTATCAGGCGATGGTGCATCCGCATCTGGAGTACTGCGTCCAATATTGGTCGCCGTACCGAAGGACATGGCGTTACTCGAGAGGGTTCAGAAGAGAGCGACGAGTCTGATAAAGGGGATGGAAAACCTTTCATACGTTGAGAGATTGGAGAAACTGGGTCTCTTTTCCCTGGAGAAGAGGAGACTTAGAGGGGATATGATAGAGACTTACAAGATCATGAAGGGCATAGAGAGAGTAGAGAGGAACAGATTTTTCAAACTTTCAAATAATAAAAGAACAAGAGGGCATTCAGAAAAGTTGAAAGGGGACAGATTCAAAACGAATGCTAGGAAGTTCTTCTTTACCCAACGTGTGGTGGACACCTGGAATGAGCTTCCAGAAGACGTAATAGGGCAGAGTACGGTACTGGGGTTCATGAAAGGATTGGACAATTTCCTGCTGGAAAAGGGGATAGAGGGGTACAGATAGAGGATTACTACACAGGTCCTGGACCTGTTGGGCCGCCGCATGAGCAGACTGCTGGGCACGATGGACCTCAGGTCTGACCCAGCGGAGGCATTGCTTATGTTCTAGACAATAGGGTTATTTCCCTATACTCACATGCTCTGCAGAAAGAATCCACTCTGGATTTTTCACTCTACCTCTGTAGTACTTCACAGATCAGTTTAGCACCCTCTACAGTCAGTACCCAAGCATCGAGAGGCACCACATATGTGAAGTAGAGGCACCTGTAATAACAGGCCAAACAAAGTGTTCTGCTGAAAGTAATGAAGCACTACCATTAACCGCCAACACAGGCTCCAAAGGAGCGAAGCATAATTCCCAAAGAAAATAAGCATAGAAATAAATTCTTCCCAGTACTCAAGGGCTAAGAGACTTCCAGGAAGCAGCTTGGAGAAGCATAAACAGACTGAATCTGTAAACAGGTGCAGAAAAGCCAGGGCAGGGAGTCTAGAATGTCTCACCTATCTACTGGAAAAGAGCTTACCAGGGAAAATACATACCATATTTCCCCACATAAAGGTCGCCCCTCTGCATAGGCCGCACTCATGAATAAGGGTGGCCTATGTTTAAAAAACAGAAGATAAGCCACCCCATGGTATTAGCCGTGGCTTATCTTCCGGTACCTCCCCTGCATTTTCCATTCATCACCCCCATTCCCGGTACCTTTTTCGTAAGCCCCCTTGCTGGCACATGGCTCAGGTCTCCAGCAGTTCAGGCAGCTGCAATCTCTTCAGCATCTGGCCTGCCACTGCACCGCCTGCTGAATGGCCGACTTCAGCTCTCATGGGGCTCACGAGAACTGATCTCAGCTACTCAGCAAGCGGTGTGGGGGCAGGCCAGATACCGAAGAGATTGCAGCTGCCATGCACCACTGGAGACCCAAGCCACACGCCAGCGAGGGGGCTTCTGAAAAAGGTACCGGGGGGTGGGGGGATTATTAAAATTTTTTATATTGGCAGCCCCATTTAACTAGGCCATGCCCCATACACGGGTTTCTAAACCCATGTATAGGCCGGGAGCCTATATATGGGGAAATACGGTAATCTCTTTTTCCAGTGCAATAGGTGAGACATTCTAGACAATAGGTTTGTACAAAAGCAGTCCCCCCAAACAGCTAGGGTGGACTTGCTGCACCGGCCTCTAAGACTGAGGACCTGAAGGCCGAGTCCTGCCTTGCAGCAACATCCACTCTGTAAAACTTGGAAACGTGGGAAGAAAAACACCACGTGGCTGCCACACAAATCTCCTCAGGAGGGACAGATCTAGCTTCAGACCACGAAGAAGCCACACTCCTGGTAGAAAGCGCCATGATGGAAACAGGGGACTGTTTCCCAGAAAGAATTTAGGCTGATGAAATGGTCCTATGGATCCATTTGGATATCTGAACCCTAGAAACAGGAGCACCTCACTTAATCGAACGACTCAGCACAAACAGATGGTCAGAGAGGAAGAAGACCCCTGCAAACGTCCAGAGGATACAACAGGCGGTACTGAGTCATGGAACCTGTCGGCATTAAGGCAGAAAAACACACTGCAAAAGCATCATGAAAAGCTGAAACAATGGCCTGCCCTAGAGCATCTAAAAGAAGCATCTAAAAGGCCAAAGGGAGCCTAGATAAAGCTAGACAGCATCAGGCTAAGGTCCGAGGCAAGGAAGAAATGGACAACCAGGCATCTGACATAATGAACCCCCTGCAAGAATTGAGTGACTTCAGGATAAGCTGCCAAAGGCAACCAACTGTCCCGGGATCTAAGTAAGAGAGTCCGGCAACTGGGACCCGCAGAGAAGCCACCGTAAAGCCCGTATATTTCCTACGGGAAGAATGGCGAGCATTAGTGAGCATGGAGCTGAATACAGATCCACCTGGTCTTGGAAGTACCAAAATTGGAAGGCTTTCCACACCATAGCGTACGCCGACCTCCTAAATGACTTTTTAGACTTTAGAAGAGCCTTAACAAGGGTAGAACATCTCATATGCCCAAAGGTGGCATGCTCAAAAGCCCTGCAGGAAGAGCAAAAGCCCCAGAACTGGCATGGTAACTAGACCCTGCTGAAAGGGTCTGAAGAAGCGCTCAGCCCAAAGGCTGTGACCCACACACCTGCACTAACTAGCTGAAGCCACCAGCATAATACGGCCAAAAAGAGCCAAAATACTCTGAAGGACACGGTTGACCAACAGCCCAGGGATAAAAAGAGATAGGAGAAAACTCCTGTGCCAGAACTGCACCAGCACGTCAAGCCATCCACTTCCGGGCTTGGAACTTCGACAGAACTAGTAATGCACTTTCCTGTATCATGAAGTGGCCATGAGATCGATGCGGGGATGCCTCCAGCACTCCATAATCATCTGAAATGCCTGTGGGAACCAAATCTACTTGCCTGGATCTAGAGACCATCCACTGAAGAGTTCTGCTTGCACGTTGGCCATTCTTGCCACATGTGCTGCTGTCATCATCAGGAGAAGATGTTCCACCCAAGAAAAAGAAGGCAGGCTTCCTGAGCCAGAGGAGCGCTCTTGGTCCCTCCCCTGGTGACTGACATAGGCTACTGCCGTCGCATAGTCAGAGAAGTCCTTGACCCCTCGGTCTTCTGGAGTCTTCTGCAACCTCATCTGAGCCAAACAAATGGCCCTGAGCTCCACCGGGCAAATGGACCACTTTCTCTGTGAGGGTGTCCAACCCCTGAACAGGACAATGATTGCAATGAGCATCCCAGCTCCAAAGGCTGGAATCTGCCATCACCACAATCCAGGAAACAATGAGAAGTACGCCCCTGCAGAGGGATTGTGGGTGAATTTGCCAGTCCATGCTTACCTGAGCCTTTAGAGGCCAGGGCAGACAAATCTGCAAGGCATCTCGATGTGGCGCCAAGCAAGAGAGAAATGTATGCTCGAGAGGACAAATGTGTGCCCTCACCCAAGAAACCACATCCAGCATGGCAACCATGGAGCCTAGAATTTGAAGATAATCCCATGCTGAAGGAGCTGGCCGCTCCAAAAGTGCAGAAATCTTGGCACAGTTTCTATCTATGAGTCTCAGACAGGTAGACACAGCCCACAGCTGTATCGAAGAGGACTCCCAAGTATGCCAATGACTGTGTGGGTTGAAGATGACTCTTTCTGAGAATAATAATAAAGCCCAGGTCCTCCAGCACCTGCTCCATTGTGCAATGTCCCTCAGCCAACGAGGGAGCTCTGATCAACCACTCATCTAGATAAGGGTAACTTGTAGACCCATCTTCCTCAAGTAAGCTGCCACCACCACCACCAATACCTTGGTGAAGATCCAAGACGCTGTCGCCAGTCCAAAGAGCAAAGCTGAAAACTGGTAATACTGCTCCAGAACATGAAACCGCAGAAACTTGTGGTTGGCCAGAAATATGGAAATGTGTAAGTATGCCTCCGTATGATCCATGGAGGCCAGAAAGTCTCCTGAAGCCACGGCTGCAATGACTCACCGCACGGTCTCCATTCAGAAGCAGGGAATCCTGAGAGCCGCATTCACATGCTGAAGATCCAGAATAGGCCTCCAATCTTCTGAGCCTTTCTTTGGCGCGATAAAGTATACAAAGTGTCTGCCTGATCCCGAGAGGTTGCGTGACACCGGCTCTCTAGCTTGAATATCCAGAAAGCGCTGAAGAGTAGCCTGGACTAAGCGCTTTATCCAGATGTCCAGACAAAGAATCCATGAACCAATCTGACAGAGGATGGGCAAATTCCAGCTTGTATCCTGATCGAATAATGTCCAAGACTGACTGGGTCTGCTGTAATGTGCATCCAGGCAGGCAGAAACCGAGAACCACCTCCCCCCCCCCCCATCCACAGAGGGGCATTCAGCATCCTGGCGTCTTTCTGGCAGGGTATGTAGGACGGGTGACAGAAGGTTGGGAATGCCTGTAGCCCACATACCAACCTCAGAAGCTCTGGGAAAATCTCTGCAATGTGGAATGTACTTACTGTCTGGAGCATCTGGAGCCCTGAAAATTAGACCACCCAGAAACCCTGGAGGGTATTGGTCTACTATCAGACAGGGACTTTGGGCGACGGTCCAATACCAAATCCATGAGGACATTCAGGCCTTTGCTAAACAATAACTGCCACTTAAAAGACAGCCTTGCTAAAGTTGCCTTGGAAGTGGAATCACCAGCCCACTGCCTGACCCAGAGCATTCGTCAGGCCTAAATGGAGTATGCTGACACTTTTGCCAGCACTTTCAAAAGGCCATAAAAGGCATCCACTTGACTATATCATCCTTCCTAGCCTTCAGCAGTTGAGGAGGAGACTCCACCGCATCAGTCTCTAGCATGCACAGCCGAGACAGGCGAGTGCGACAAAAGATGTCATCACAGGAGCTTTGATGCCCAAATTGGCTGTTCCAAAAGGTTTCCTGAGGACCGCATCCACACGGCGGTCTTGCATATCTTTCAAAATAACTCCACCATCACTGGGAAGAGAGGTCACTTGTGCCACCAAGGAATCCACTTTGGGGGCTTCCCCAAAAGATTCTGACATTCGTGCGCCAGTGGATATAAGCGGAACATAGCTCTAGCACTCTTCAAACTACCTTCCAGAGACCATAAAACTCATATACGGATGCCAGGGAAAGTTCGCAGAGTGCGAGCTCCCACTACAAAGCCAGGGAGAAGACATGGACAGAGCCAGCTCAGTCACTAAGTTAAATTTCTGCAAAAAATTCAGCAGGAAGATAAGGCAGAGCCACAAACTTAATTAAGCACAGGATAGTAGGATCACCACTAGAATCCGGATCCCCCAGAGGATCTACACACAAGCCAGATCCACAGATGCGGGAAGAGCTGCACTGTCAAACAATGGATCAGAGACATAAAGATCAGCATCAGGATCCCCCATATCAGGAGCAGGCAGAACAACAGCCAGATCAGATGGAGGTGAGGACACGTCCGAAGGCACTACACCACCCAAAAATGCCCTGGGGGGGGGGGGGGGGGAAGGAGACTGCTCAGGAGAAGAACATGCTTTTTTTTTCTTTTCTTTTTTTTAATAATCTTTATTCATTTTAAAATAATTTCAATAAGTGAAGAATAATAAATAAAACATTTACATTATAGACATCACTTAAAATATTACAAGATTCTTACAGACCAATAACCCTCCCACCCAAATTATTCTTTATCATTCAAGAATCTATAGATCTATCATAAATCCGTAATTCACTACATATTTTAAACATAAACTTACACTTTTTTTTTTTAACTCCGACTAAAAATAATTTTACTATAATTTTAGTGAAAGTATCCTGCTCCTGGGGAATAGAGTCACCCTTAGATGACTTAAATTCATGTGTCTTAGGCTATGGAGGGTCCGCAGCCAGGCTGACCGAAGAACCAGCAGTGCCAAGCCTCAAAAGTAATAGAAGCCACCCTGCCAGGCTGGCTGAGCATCTGATCACCTGCTTCTGTGAGGGGGGGGGACAAGCTAAGGCAGTTGCTACAGCTCTCCCCCCACCCCAGCTGTGCCCTAAAAGAACTAAATGTGATCCTGGCATGAATTCACAAGAGGAGACCCTAAGGACTCCATCCCAGCATTTTTCCAGGCAAAATTCAAAATTTTAAAGAAGTAAGAAGAAGAAAAAAGATTGCCGGCACCAAATTCGCGTCAAAAATACAATATTTTTCCCATTTCCCAAAGTCCAAAAACGGCGATATTAAGATTTTTCAGGAGGGAGGGGGAACACAGGGGAACATGTAGAAACTCAGAAAACCCTACTTTTAAAACTTTCTCCATCTCTCACAAGCTGTCAGCTCCTTGTACTCACTAACTCTGGGTTTTGAGGTAGATTGAGGCTTTAGGAAAAAAAAACTTTTTAAGTTTAATAAAATTTATTGATTTTATATAACAAAATACAGAACGGAAAAATTGCAAGAGCATAATACACATTTGACTTGTGTATTATTAGGAAAAAAGAATTTAAAATACAAGATGGCCACTGCCAGAAAAATTGTACAGAGAACAGCCCATGGGGGCTTCCCTGAAGTGTAAAAAATTGGGGGGAACCTAACCCTAACACCAGAAACCCCTAAAAGCAACATTTTCAGAACCCCCTATAGGGAATGATGGGCTGTACTCACTCTGCTGGTGCCTGCCTGTGTCAACTTGATTGTAGTCTGACTGAAAAGGACTTTCTGCCTCAAATTCCTGCAGGAAGCCATTCACAACCAGAAATTTTCAGGCTGCCAGTCAGACACTGACCGAGTACTCTACCTCCACAAAACTGCACAACACAATGGGGGGGGGGGGGCTTAACACACAACCAGCTCCCTGAAACCCAAAGGGATTCACACAGCAGACCCACAACCTATGCTCAAGCCTCTAATAAATCTGCAGGTGAACAGACCCAGAGCCTTGAGGGATCACAAAGCAGGCTGGCTCCACAGGTACACCTAAGTGTTGCCCTGCAAGGAGCAGCCCACCGTCGCAGGACTGTGTTTTCTCAAGGAGTAGCAGCCCCAAGAATGGGGACCTCCAAGCACCAAAGTGATGCGAAAGCAACAGAAAAAATACCTGAAATTAAAGCACAGCAGATCAGAGCACACCTTCACATTTAATTTGCAGAAGGAAAAACTGAATAGGGAGATATTCTCCACTAGTGAAGGAGAAGGAGCTGAAAGACGTGATTGACACTCTTTTTCAAGTGGTTCGTGAGCATGGATTGATCATCAAATGTACAGACTCCTCTATAAATGTAACAGAACTTCTCTTATTATGGGAGTGAACTATTTCTGAGTTAGGATAGGAGCTGGCTCATGAACGATAAACAATTATCAATGGGAGTTTTGACAAGCCAAAGCAGATCCAGATACTACTACATTTATTATCTAGGATTATTCTGTAATGTTTGTCTAATTAATAGTTCTCGTATAATGGATTAACTGTCCAGAAATTAGTGCAGGATCTTGTTTAAATTAGAATGATCATCATATTCTTGTCATTGCATACTAGATATAAGGAATACATTGCAGATTTACTACTAAATAATATATTATACCACAACACAAAGTTTTACTCACCTCCAAATGACATCATAAACTGGATCAAGGCAAACACCAAATCCCTGCAAATCCTCCTGTTCAGAATCATTAAATGTCTTACAACTTCCATCGACTTTATTTATTAGAAGGCATTTAAATGGAGGAGGTTCTGACAGTGAAGTAGGCACCAAACCTGATCAAATAAATCACATTGCTATCACATATTACCTCATTGGATGATATTTTAAAACAGGCTAAAAAGTGTATAATTAATGCACTTAAAAAATGAAAACAAAAATCTCCTAATTACACATACAATCTCAAACATTTCATAACAAATGCCCCCAAGAATTCTTCAATATCAACTTCCATATTTTCAACTTTTTTTTGTTCTGTAATTTCACCAGCATGGACTTCTTGATTCAAATTCATTTGACTTCTTGTATAAACAGGTACTTACCTATGATATGCCTGCTAGCGAAGATCTCTGATGTAGCAAGCACGTGAGAATTGATTAGTGCTTCATCAATCCTCAGGAAAGTCTGATCTCCACTTGCTCCAACCCAAGTGGCTTTCCGCCCATATTTAGACCCAATATTAGGCATGGGAGCTGGTTTGGCATTCCAGTAGGGTATATCTAGAATAGGTCTGCCAAGCTGTCCTTTCTGAAAAGAATATACTATGAAAATCCACATGGCAATGGTATTTATGTAATCAACATTATACCCTGCAGCCCATTATTTAAAAGTATCATAACACAATACTTGAGGAGAAAACAAAAGAGAGGGATTACTACTTTTAAAATTCTTATGTTGATTCACAAGATTTGTTCCTCAGATATTCCTTCCTATTTCTCTCAATACCTGATCCCATATGTTCCTTCTAGGTCTTTAATGTCTTCCCAATCCAATTTTCTTATCATTCCATCATTTTGAAAAATACACATTGACTTTATTTGTACTAAGAACATTGTTCTATTTTTAAATTTAAACTGCAACTATTATTTGGGAAAGTACATGCAACATAAAGCAGTTTGGATCCTTCATCTTATTTAGTGAATGGGAAGGGATTCTGAGGAACTGCTATAGCAGTTGTAAGAGCTGATTAATGTCTCAGAGAAGTTTGGCCATCTCCTTAAAAAGACACACCATTATGCCCATTTTAAAGAAGCGTTCTGTAGATAAACTAGGTAAGAATTAAATTACCCTCTCTCCAGACTGCCATATTCAGCTAGAATCATTTGGGTAAAATTTATACAAGTATTACTTATGATGGCTTTTGAATTGACAGATTATGAGTAGTTATTGCTGAGATGTGCTATCTTGGGTCTATCAGGACAAGTACTGAAATGGCTAGATTTTTTCTTATGTGAAGCTTTAGTGTTAAGAATAACTAAGCTCTCAAGTACTGAATCAAAGTTGTGGTGTCCCAAAGGGGGCTTCCTTCTCTCACTTGCTATTTAGCATTCATTTATTTATTTTACCTATTTGGGGGTTTTCTTGTCTTTTTATAAGTGGATGATATACAGGTGGTTGCTCCTGTAGTAGGCTACTTGGAAGCCTCTACTAAGTTAAAAGTTTGGTGTCTAGTTCTTAAAAAGCTTTGGGGAGGTTCACTGGTCCTGGATGTTTAGGCCTTAAACTAAGAATTTTCTTGTTTAGAGATCATGGCAAGAATTTCGGAATAAAGTTACCAAAATGCCTATTTCAAACTGAGTTTGGTAAAACAACAAATCTCTGGTATAACCAATTCTATGAACTGGAATGCAGGCTTCTGTGCTGAGTACAATGAACTGTTGTAACACTTTGTATACAGGTTTCCCAGGAGCATTTCTTAAAAAATGCAGTTAATCTCAATTAGAACTGCAAAAACAAGAGGGCACTCAGAGAAATTGAAAGGGGACAGATTTAGAACCAATGCCAGAAAATTCTTCTTCACTCAGAGGGTGGTGGTTACCTGGAATGTGCTCCCGGAAGATGTAATAGAACAGACTACATTAAGGGGTTTCAAAGAGGGACTAGATAAATTCCTGAAAGATAAGGGGATTGAGGGTTACAGATAAAGGAGGACACAGGAGCAAAAAGGGCAAAGATAAGAGGGAAGAAGAGGGTTTTCAGGATATAAGGAAGTAGGAATCCAAGGGTTAGACAAAAGATCACTTACAGGTCATGGACCTGATGGGCCGCCGCGGGAGCGGACCACTGGGCTCGATGGACCCTTGGTCTGACCCAGCAGAGGCAAATTCTTATGTTCTTAAAAGAATGGGTTAAATTAAAAATACTGATTATTGAAGCTTAAAAGTTCTCAGGATTAATATACCTACTAACTTATGTGATAGTTTTAGTCTGGTTAATACAGGCAAAGATCTACCCCAGTGTTTCTCAACACCTGTACGTGTAACCCCAGGGGATATGCAGGCCACCTGTTGGGGGTACGCGGGCTGGCCGCCGCTAGGGATCTCTCCCTACCTGCACCAACCCCCCCTCCGCTGAAGTCACCGCTGTCGATTCCTCCCTGCCTTCCCACCCCCCACATTCCATCCAACACCCCTCCCTCCCCCTGCACCACAATTCTTGACAGGGACAGGCCAGGCGCATGCAGGGAGTGCACATGGCCAGCCCACAAGCCTTCCTCCTGACGTCAATTCTGACGTCTGAGAAAAGGTTCTGGGCTAGCCAATCACTGCCTGGCTGCCCTGGAACCTTCTCTCCGATGTTACAATAGTGATCAAAATGTGAGGATGTGGATTTGTGGCATACTTTCTTGACATCTGCACTTGATATTGTAGCCCCACAGGAATTAATTATTGATCGATCTAACTTAACAACTTTCCATGGAGATCTGATGTGGTTATTCAAGTAAGTAGGGAAGTTAGGCAAGCTGAGAGAAAATGGAGAAAAACAAGGAATCCAGATAAGGACGGATTTATTATAAAACTTATGGAATACAAAATGTTGTGTGATACTGAGTGAAGCAGATATTTGAGAGAGAATTACTAATGCGGAGAATAAATCTCAGGAATTATTTAAGACATGTAAATTTTTATTACATGGGAACAACCAGTTTAATAGTGAAGAACAACCAGATGTTGATAAATATGCACGCTAATGGTTTCATGGGAGAGAGTAATACAGAAAATGAGGAGGATGAATCAATTGAATTGTGGCGATCTTGTGACTAAGGAAGGGATTATTGAAGTAATTGCTCTTATTTCACCGACCCAAGCTATTTTGGATCTTTGTAATTCAAGTATTTTATGTCAGATACATGTTACATCAAGCGCTTTTGTTACTGCTTTTGTTAATAAATCTTTAACTAGAGGAGAACTACCTAAAGCATGAAAGGAATCAACTGTAACTCTTGTGTTAAAGAAAAAGG
Organism: Geotrypetes seraphini; assembly: GCF_902459505.1. Classification (NCBI taxonomy): domain Eukaryota; kingdom Metazoa; phylum Chordata; class Amphibia; order Gymnophiona; family Dermophiidae; genus Geotrypetes; species Geotrypetes seraphini. The sequence goes on along the minus strand of NC_047089.1, from coordinate 87,102,512 downwards.
ATTTGGATGTTGAGGACTTAAAAATTTTTCATCCTATCTCTGTAGTTCCATTTTTAGGAAAAGTAATCGAGAAAATAGTGTTGAATCAGTTAAATGATTATATACTACAAAAAAATTGCCTTGATGAGTTTCAATTTGGATTCCAACATGCACACAGTGTTGAATTGTTAATGATCTCAGTATTGGAGACTGAGGGAAGGGATAGATAAACGTAACAAATATCTCATGATATCCTTGGATGTCTCTGGTGCATTTGACACTGTAAATTTGGAAATTTTATTAATGAAACTAGGTTTAACAGGAGATGTGTTAAAATGGTGTACATCTTATCTAAATGAAAGAGCTTTAAGGGTGAGAAGTAAGGGCGTAGTGACAGGAATAGTGGAAGTTAAAAAAGGAGACCCGCAAGGGTCAGCTTTATCGGCAATGCTGTTTAACATCTATATGGCCTCATTGGGGAAGAAGTTTAAAGAGATGGGTGTGCAATACAGAATATACACTTCTCCCTCCGTATTCGCTGTTTCAGCAATCGCGGTTTCAATTATTCACGGTTTTTAGCTTGCTGGCTCCTCCCCCCCAAATTACATCAGCTTGCATAGAGAAAACGCTGATTCCAAGCATTTACAAAGAAAATCGCTGATTCCCAGCACTTTCTTCACCGTGTTTTGCCTCTCCTTCAGGAATAGGCCAGGTCTCCCACCATGTTATTCCCGCTTTCACCATATTCACAATGGTTTATAACAGAAAACAGCGAATAACAAATGAAAAAGTTATTCGCAGTTTTTCTGTATTTGTGGTTCTGTTAATCCCCTATCACAGCGAATCCGGAGGGAGAAGTATATGTCAATGATATTCTGTTCTTCTTCCCGATAAAAGACATCCTTAATATAGATATCTGCTTGCAAAAGTATATGGAAATGATCATAAGTTGGATGATTTGAAATTAAATGTTAATAAAACGGAGGTAATGGTGGCGAAAGGCCAAAGAGATAACTTTGAGTTGGAAAATGTGGTTCTTATGGGGGAAAAACTGCCAGTAAGAAAGGAGATGGCTGTCCTGGGAGTGTGCTTAGATAGTTGTTTGACAACGGAAAACCAAATATTAAAAATAATCAGGGTGGGATGCATGCAACTTCAAATGCTTTATAGATTGAAGCCAATATTACCAACATATGATTTCTGTACTGTGGTTCAGGCATTGATCCTGAGTAGGGTGGATTATTGTAATTCACTATACTTAGGAGTTGTGAAAGGGAAGTTGAGGGCTTTGCAGATGCTTATCAACTCCGCTGCAAGATTAATCACTGGGGTTCCTAGGAGTACCCATATAACGCCTATGTTGAAGAAACTACACTGGTTACCTATGCAACAAAGAGTGCAGTTTAAGATTGTTGCGATTAAACATCAGACATTGCATCATGCTTCCCCAAAGATCTTACAAGAATCTGGACACTGGTACGACGAGTGAGGTAATTAAGTTTGCGGATGATACAAAGTTATTCAGAGTAGTGAAGACACAAGGGGATTGCGAAGATCTACAAAGTGACATAATTAAGCTCGAGAAATGGGCAGCGACATGGCAAATGAGGTTCAATGTAGATAAGTGCAAAGTGATGCATGTCGGTAACAAAAATCTCATGCACGAATACAGAATGTCCGGGGCGGTACTTGGAGAGACCTCGCAGGAAAGAGACTTGGGAGTTCTGATTGACAAGTCGATAAAGCCGTCTGTGGCGGTAAAAAGGGCAAACAGAATGCTAGGAATGATAAAGAAGGGGATCACAAACAGATCAGAGAAGGTTAGCATGCCGTTGTACTGGGCCATGGTGCGTCCTCACCTGGAGTACTGCGTCCAACACTGGTCGCCGTACATGAAGAAAGACACGGTACTACTCGAAAGGGTCCAGAGAAGAGCGACTAAAATAGTTAAGGGGCCGTACAGCGAGAGATTAGAGAAACTGAGCCTCTTCTCCCTTGAAAAGAGGAGCCTGAGAGGAGACATGATCAAGACATTCAAAATACTGAAGGGAATAGACTTAGTAGATAAAGACAGACTGTTCACACTCTCCAAGGTAGGGAGAATGAGAAGGCACTCTCGAAAGGGGATAGATTCCGTACAAACGTAAGGAAGTTCTTCTTCACAAAGAGAGTGGTGGAGAGCTGGAACGCTCTTCCGGAGTCTGTTGTAGAGGAAAACACCTTCCAGGGTTTCAAGACTAAGCTGGACATACACAGGTGAGGCTGGACTCATTTTAGAGCACTGGTCTTTGACCCGGGGGCCGCCGCGCGAGCGGACTGCTGGGCACGATGGACCATTGGGCTGACCCAGCAGCGACAATTCTATGTTCTTATGTTAATTCTTTGAGATCTATAAACCGAGAAGAGCTTAGAGATGTAAATGGGATGAAATTAAGTTTGGAGGGTAGAATGTCGACTATGCATGCTGGGATCAGAGCATCAATGATATCTGTGACTGGCGTAGAACTATGGAATGCCTTGCCTTCCTGCGGTTCTGTATGGGAAGGATGAATTTTAAGAAAATGCTGAAAACTCAATTATTTGCCAATGCCTTCTTATGCTAAGGTATATTTCAGTTGATAATCGCCTTTTAGAATTTTTTGACAGGAATGTATGATTTAAAGCTTGCTTGTATTTCTGAATTGATTGAATTTGCGCTCTATCCCTGTTTATAACAGGGACGATTAATTATGTTGTTTAGCCATGTTTATGTTATATGTGATAATCGTAGGGAAACAAGATTTTATATATGTGATATGGAAAATGCATAGTTGTACGAGGTATACAGATTTTTTAATAAATAAATAAATATTTGTCTATTTTTCTATTACTGATTGCATATTTTAAAGTCATCTGCCTTGACCTCTTTGGAAATAAAAACCCCGAATATAAATGATAATTAACTTTTTCTGTGCGTACAGTGTGCTTTGTGTTTTTTTTAATTTTGTGGTTTCCATTATGTATTAATAAGATTATATTGTGTGTATATGAAAAATGGATGGAAGAAAAACAATAATCAAGGAGAACAAACTAAGATGGCGACAGAGCAGGACGCGCGTTTGTGAGCTCCTGTTCTGGCGAGTTCTACAATTTCCCATTTAGCCACGATTACCTTATTTTTTATGCCGAAAAGAAGGGGAAGGCAGAGGATCACCCCTCTACCTCTGTCTACTGCATCCACACTGCGTCAGACTTTAATAACTTCATTTACAGTCCTCTCGGTGTTGGGCATATCTGCTCCAGAGCCACAGGAAAGGCTCAGCTTAGACAGCAAATTTCCGCTGAGCCCTGCTGGACCTGACCCTCTCCTTGCGTCTGGACACACGGCTGCGATGAACCTCCAATTAGAGGGCCCCCCCTGGGAATGGAGGGGAGGGAGAACCCGTTGCAGCTTGCAGGTTTGGAGGCGGAAGCTTCAACGTTGTTGATTCTGTTGAAGCCAAGTAAGGGAGGAGCACCGATGGAGAATGGTAGTGAGTCGGGAGGAGACATGAGCCACGATGGAGTTCTGCAGCCGGAACAAGACAGATGACCCAACTCAAGCTGCTGGTGGTAACCCTGGACTCTCTTTGGTCAGCAATAGAAAACCTACATTTGGTATGTACCAACGTTATTTCACTAACATTTGGGCTTCCATTAAAAATTAATCAACTTGAAATCCAGGTTCAACAACAAAACCAGAAAATAGGGGTGATTAACAAGACTATTTCGGAGGTCAAAACCTTTAATAAACAACAAGTTACAGATAAAACTTTTTATCTACGGAAAACTGAAAATCAAACTAGGAGCCTGAATTTAAGGTTACCGAAATATCCTATACCTAAATTTATGACCTCGAGAGAGATCTTTAAAAACTTTTTGATCTCCACCTTGAAAATTTCAGAGTCAAATATTCCCCCAATTCAAAAACTCTATTTCCTAAAACGAACCATTTTAGAAAAGAAAGAAGAGGAAGAAAAAGCACAGTTAGGAATCTCAGAGGTACTGGAATCTTCTGAAATTGAAATTCTGGGTCAAGCTACTTTGATAGTATCCTTTGTCTTCCTTCAAGATAAGGACATGATTTTGACACTATATTTTAATTTAAAGCAGATTTTCTATTTGGGTGAAAAAGTCTATATTTTTCCGGATGTTTCAAGATGGACCTAAATCCAAAGGAAGGAATTTCTACAATATAGATCTAAAGTTCTTTCTTTGGGAGCCTCCTTTCAGTTGAGGTTACACATAACATAAGAATTGCCGCTGCTGGGTCAGACCAGTGGTCCATCCTGCCCAGCAGTCTGCTCACGCGGCAGCTCTCAGGTCAACGACCAGTGCTCTAAATGAGCCCAGCCTCACCTGCGTAAGTTCCAGTTTAGAAGGAACTTGTCCAACTTTGTTTCCCTGCAAATGTCTTATTAATTACCAACAAAATAAGTATATTTTTTTCAACCCAGAACAGTTGTGTTTTCTTAGAAGGAAAAGGGATTTCTGATGCCACTTAGGAAAGTACAGGATAACTCATGTCTATTAATAATTAGCCAATGTTAATTGCTCTATTCTTTATAATTATTATTTGTATCTAACATTTTTCCTGGAAGGGATTCCTATTTTCTTACTTTGTTCTCCTAATTGTGGACTATATATTAAGTCAGAATTTTTCTTTGTTTCATTTCAATGGAAAATTGATTGTATTTGTTTCTAATTTTCTTTTCAAAGTTAATTCTTTGTGTGTAATTAATTGATAATTAAAAAAAAAGAAAAGAAAAATAGATGGAAGAAATTGCGTTACAATTAGTACTATTATTATGGGGTGGGGTCTGAGGCAGAGCTTGAGCAGGGGTCGGTTGGTATTTGTTAGGCTTGGGGGTACTTGGCTTGAAGAAATTGAGAAACACTGATCTAGCCTATATCTAGTTGTAAGTGTGGACACCTACATTTTTGCTTTCTTTATTGTAATTTGCTCATTTTTATAATTGTAATCTTAGTTTAAGTTATTACACTAGCTGAATTAGAGAAAGCTTATAAACTTGCAGTTTTGTATGTTCACTAGTATTTTGTACTGTGATCAAACAGCAATCATATATTCCAATATTTTTCAAATGATTAAAATATCTTACAGAGAAGCTTCCAAATGTGAAGACCTGCCCATCCATTAACAGAACTGCTGTGTGGTTACTGCCGGCTGTAACTTGCAAGCTGGGACTAGGCAATGCCTGCACCAGGGTGGGACATCCCCTAGGTCACAAACATACAAAAATAAATGCATCATTGCTTACATATTTATTATTGCCAGTCAAACATGAAGTAATACAATGAGCTGCACTGGCTTCAACACAAATTTTATATTTAACATTTACCGGTACTAGATTACATCCTCAGTACTAAATTATTTTATAATCATTACAAAATATGGCAGATTCTGGTTTATATTGAGTTATTTCTAATATGAATATGCTTGGATCTGTTTATTGGTATACCAATACACTGTGGAATCTAGAAATACAGGTCAGTCTTTCCTTTAAGAAAACTAAGTTTTGTTAAAAGCAATACGTTTATAAATTCCTTAGCACTTTAAAAGAAATGTAGCAAAATTCATTTATGAATGCAGGCTAAAATATAGACCAAAACTTCCAAGATTACATGCTGTCTTTTTCTCATATAAATTTAGAGAAGTGTTTGTAAACCTGCGGTATAGGCATGGCTACCGCCAGGGATCTTATCCTACCTCTCGCCGGAAATCCCTGCCTGCGCCCCCCGTTGGCACACCCACTACACAACCCTCCACCCCCCAGAGCTGACATGCTCAATCCCTCCCCCAAAAAACTTCCAAGATTGCATGCTGTATTTTTCTCATATACATTTAGAGTAGTGCTTCTCAAGCTATGGTATGGCCTGGCTGCTGCCAGGGATCTCTCTCTGCCTGCGCCCCCTTTTGAAGCTGACGCCCGCTGCACAACCCTCCACCCCCAGAGCCGACACGCTCAATACGACCCCAGCAGAAACTCAGTAGCAGGGACTGGCTGCAGCGTACAGGCCACAAGACTTCCCCCCAACAAGAGAGAGAGAGACTGGCTGCAGTGTCTGGGCCACGAGACTACCCCCAATGAGAGAGAGAGAATTCAGTTGGTATTTGTTAGACTTAGGGGGTACTCAGCTTGAAAAGGTTGAGAAACACTGATTTAGAGGGCACTTAATATTTCCAACCCTCTTGCAAAAGTTAATGTATTATTACCAGCTGAGCATTTCCACATAGCTGACAACAAATTTTATTCTCATTTATGACCTCTCTTAAATATAAATAAAACTTTTAAAACTTAGAAAGACTAAGATAAGGTTGAAGCCTTGCCAATCAGTGAAACTGCTCACATTTCAAATTTGTGCTATATGTCCAATATATGCACAAGTATTTTTATACTAAAACAAGTCAAAAATATCTCTGTTGTAGAGATATGCATTATACATACAAACTATATATCAAAACATCAACAGTAGCAAATACAGTAGAATCCCAGTTAACTGGTACTCACCCAACCGGCAAGCAAAAAAAATATCACTGGCAAACCTCCCCCCCCCCCCCGACCTAATAACTCCCCTCCCTCCAGCCCCTGAAGCCGGTCCTGACCTGATGACCTTCTCCCCACCAGCTCCCAAAGCAGCATGTGAAACAGAAGGCAATTTGAAAAGGCGATGCACTCAGTGCTCATCACCATGATAAACAGCCACCCCTGCCTCCGGACCCCAAAATGCATCCCAAACCATCCACAGATGAAGGAGGAACCATGTGATACCAGGGGCAAGGAAAGAGACTTCCGATCATCTCAGTTCTGCTCTGAAGGATCATTGACACTAGGGACTGGCATGGTATGAGAAAGAGACACCTGCTTGGGGGCATGGAATCCTTTGAATCGGAGCTGACTCGCACATAGGCAGCGAAGCGCTTCCTGGGCCCATTAAATAGACTTTCTATAAAAGGCTAGCAAAATCAGAAAAGCCTTGCAACGGAGGCCCTGAGGCCCCCTGCAAGATCCCAGACTGGGGAATTAGAGCCTCCTCCACTACCACGCGCTTCCGTTTCACCCCCTTGTTGCTCATAGACTCTGGAGCAGGATCTCTCCCACAGACCGGGCTTTTTGGGCCTTTTGGGGCTCTACTTTTAAGCAACATGCTTGCACAAAATAAACTGGGTGGGGCAGGAGCAGCTCCCTGGGAAGGAAGTGGAGTTGGAAAACATGACTGACAGTTTTCTGCAAGCAACTTGCTAGTTCAGATACAAGACCCAGCATTCAGGACCACTAGACACATTGCACTAGAAGCATTTTTTTCACTTGAAGTACAAACCACGACTTTAAGACCTGCAAGCTTACCCGCTAGCTCCTGAACTGAGTCCTTATTTTCCCAAAGTAAGTCCCTTACTTGCAATATATCCTCCATTAAAGCCCAAAGGGTCAGTTTTGGGCCTTTACCATCTGCCAGCATTTGTGGATAGAGAGTTTTCACTTGGATCTTTTAATCCCCTCAGAGCCACTCAAAAGTGCAATTAAAATCCTGCTTGGTAGGTTTAAATCTGGCCATCTTCCCAAAACAAATTTTGCAAGAATCCAGTATTTATACCTGGGGTCTTGAGGAGCAAAAAACTTAGGCAGCCATCTTGAATTCTGTTCCTCCCATCCTCGCCTCCACCAGGTCCAATATATCTTTTCTTCATCCCCTCCTGGATACTAACTCCTGAGCTCAATCTACCTCTAAAGGCAGGAGAAATGCCCAATAATTCCTGCCTTCAACCTCCATCTTTATAAAAATGATAATAGTCTAACTCTAGCAGTTCATTACAATACACCACAAAATCAAGCACAACCATCTTTTAATAATAATAATAATAACAGCTTATATACCGCAATACCGTGAAGTTCTATGCGGTTTACAAAGATTAAGCAAAGGTACAAATTGATTGACTTTAAGAGAGGAGGAAGAAAGAGGGTTAATAGGACAGGAAATCCATTTTTGAGGAGAGAGTGATCAATAGAACAAGTTACTACTACTTATTTCTATAATGCTACCAGATGTACACAGGGCTGTACACATTATATGCAGGCATTTTCTTTATCCCCAGTGGGCTCATAATCTGTTTTTATACCTAGCCTATACCTAGCCTTAGCTCCACTTTTGATATTAGCTCAATCTATCGGATTCACTCCATTTGCCTATGCTGATGACATTCAACTCCTTCATCCACTCAACCCGGCCAACATCAATGACATTCAAGAAATCAATTTTAAACTTGACAAAATCAGCTCTTGTCTCCGAATTAACAGACTCACTAAACATAGCTAAATCACGAGGGATTCTAGTCCCACATAAAAATATCTAACGACTCAGTTCCCCTCCAAATTGAACCCAAACTACTAGGAGTCACCTTTGATAAAGATCTTACCTACCACGATCAAATCAGTTCCCTAAACAAAAATTGTTTCTACAAATTTTGCTTAATTCGTTCTATAACCTCTGTTCTAGAACCCACTTTAATCCAAATCTTAATTCACTTATTAATCATCTCCCACATAGACTATTGTAACTCTCTTTACCGTGGCATAACTCAAAAAGAAACCCATAGATTACAACTAATCCAAAATACTGTGATCAAACTTATCTATAAGGCCAAAAAATATGATCATGTTACCCCGCTTCTTTGAGAGTTACACTGGCTACCAGTTTCTCACAGAATATATAAAATCCTTCTTCTAACCTTTAAAATTAAGACCTCCTACCTTCTTGTTTTCCTAGACAAATATCTCATTCCACATACCCCTCCTAGGGCTCTTAGATCTACAAACCAGAACTTATTGACAGTACAGTATCCCCCGGTCATTTGCGGTCGGCAATTCGCGGTCCCGGTCATTCACGGTATTTTCCGACCGCGAATGACCGGGCAGGAGAGGGCAACCGGAGTGCCGGCGAGTGAAGGAAATCACTCGCGGTATGCTCCGACTGCCTCTTCCTGCATTAAAGTCGGGCCTCACCAATCAGGAGCTGCTTTGACACACAGCTCCTGATTAGTGATGCCCGACTTTAGTACAGAAAGAGGCGGTCGGAGCATACTGCGAGTGATTTCCTTCACTTTCCGGCACTCTGGGTGCCCTCTCCTGCCTCTCCGGCTACCCTCTCATGTCTTGCCCGCTAAAAACTGTATTCATGTTTTTTCAACATTTGCAGGGATTCCTGGAACGGAACACCTGTGAATATCGGGTGAGTACTGTACTCTCAATCAAGGACCTATACTATAATAAAAATTCCATTTTTTTCTGTAGTCGCACCATCGCTCTGGAATGCAATGCCATTTTATCTCCGCAGTGAAAATTCCCTAAATAAATTTAAAACAAATCTTAAAACATTTCTTTTAAGAAGTGACATCCCTGTCTCCCTCTTGTTACTTCCTATCCCTCCACTCCTCCTTTTTATTTACATATTGTAATTAAAACTTCCCTATCCCCTAGCACCTTTCGTTTCTAACAAGTCTTAATCTGTCTTAGTCCTAGTTTTACCCCCCTTTTATTTTAACTAAATCTTAAATTTTATTAGATTTTTCTAATTTTTAATATTGTAAAACGTCCAGATACATATATCAAGCCATAAATATATTTGAAACTAGAGCAATGGAATATTAAGTGAGTTGTCTAGGGTCAAAAGGAGCTTCAGTGGGAATTGAACCCAGTTCCCTGGGGTCAAAGTTCCCTGCACTGACCATTAGGCTTCCTCTGAAGAGTATCCAGGACACACTGGGAGAGAGTTGGGGGAAGGGGAGTTTTGGGGGCTGCCATTAGCTCATGGGTCTTGCATTGAAGAACGGTGGCGGTGGTTTGGGGGCCTGTTCCCCGAATGCGGTGGCTTGGGGAAGGGCAGGGAGAAAGAAACACAAAGAAAGAAAGGGGGCAGGCAAGGAGATGGAAAGAAAGAAGGGAAACAGAAAGAAAGGGGGGACAGGGAGACAGAAAGAAAGGGGGCAAGGAGAAAGAGACAGAAAGGGGGCAGGGAAACAGAAAGAAAGAAGGCAGGGAGAGAGGAAGAAAAAGTTGGTGGAAGGAATGAGGTCTGGCGGAGAGGAAGCATACAGGAGGCTAAAAGAAGGGAAGAAATATTGGATGCACAGTCAGAAGAAGAAAGTGCAACCAGAGACTCATGAAATCACCAGACAAAAAGGTAGGAAAAATGATTTTATTTTCAATTTAGTGATCAAAATGTGTCCATTTTCAGAATTTATAATCTGCTGTCTATATTTTTCACTATGGCCCCCTTTTTACTAAACTGCAATAGCGGTTTTTAGTGCAGGGAGCCTATGAGCATCAAGAGCAGCGCAGGGCATTCAGCTTAGCTCACTGCGCTATAAAAACGCTATCATAAAAAGGGAGGGGTATATTTTGTTATTTTTGCATAGTTGTTACTGAGGTGACATTGCATAAAGTCATCTGCCTTGACCTCTTTGAAAAACCCCTGGAATATAAATAATTAACATTTTCTCTGCTTACAGTATGCTTTGTGTTTTTTAAAATTTTATTGTTGGTAGATCATTTTGACTTGGTCATTTTAAAAGTAATGCGCAAGCCAAAAAAGTGTGGGCACCCCTGCCTTAATCCTTTAACATGAAAGTCTGCAGAAAGCAATAGCCACTGAGAGGCTCTCAATGCAGACTGACTGAATCATGAGGATTTTCATGCTCCTTCCTTTCAGTCACCAGTGACCTATAAATCATCATGCTTTATTTGAAGAAAAAACTACGATATGCCTGCTACCTTAGACAAAAGGTTCTTTACATTGATTCTTAAAGAAATAGTAAGAAGCAGTCTGATAAACAGTCTCTGAAGTAGGCCCAGGATATGGGCACCTCTTCCAGAGGCTTTGAAGAATGTGCTCTCATCCTTTTGGCCCTCTTGAGAGTGGATTTGACTACCGCTAATTGGTGTGTAACTTTTCTTTTTCAAATCCTGCAGTCTTTTGGATTCAAATTTTTAGAGAAGTCATCCAGTGAGGGTTTTCTCCTTTCCCTTAGGAGAGGGGTCTGATGGCAAATCAGTCAATGGTTCCAACTGATCCATGAATACGCCCAGAATCACTTAAGATTCCATATCTGAAAAATATTCTGTGGTAGAAGCCCAATTCTGGGTCTGACTAGCAGACAACCACTTGATGAGGCTATCCCTCATCTTTTGGGATCTATATTTTGTCTCTCTGCTAAATCTTAAGCACAGGAGAAGAGGTCCTGATACAGACACTGGCAACATCCGAGGCAGGAATCAGGTGAATCAAAGGTTTTAACAGCGTGGGGCGTACAGAATATCTTTCTTCTATCTGAAAGAAGATTAGCAAGGTAAGAACCTAATCTTTCATTAAGTAACAAAGATATAAGATTCCGTACCATAGCAATGCCAGATATCTAGGGTGGGACAGATGAGCCTGCCTGCAGACCCAAGGACCTAAAAGCGGCATCCTCTTGAGCCAACACATCCTCTCTGTAGAACCTCATAAAGGTTTGGAGAGTAGACAAAGTAACTGCTCTACAAATTTCATCAGGAGAAAGCTTGGGACTCCACCCAGGAAGTCACTACAATTCTAGTTGAATGCTTAATGCCTCAAAGCAGACTCCTGCTTGAATTTATTCAATACCAGCATTGCCACAGTCAGTACCAAAGCCCTTTTGTGCTCAGGCATCAATGTTACTGCTACCAACAGAGAATGAGTCTCAAGAATGGGCTATACTGCAGTCTGTGTAAATTCACTAAAAAAAGGAAAAACCTTAGAAATGACTGAAAAACTATGTAAGAAGAAACTCACACAAAAAAATAAGTAATTCATGTGGAAATAGAGAGAGATTGCAGATCAGGTACATCTGCAGTTACCTGCATTTGAAAAAACTGAGGGGATAGCATGGGGTCTTCCACACATTTGTGGCTGAAAATAGGAACTAGTAAATTTAATTATAAGATCTTAATCTTCAAGAGCTAGTGCCATATATACTCAAATATAAACCGAGGTAACCTTTTTCCTCCCTAAAAGGGGGGGAAAGCTTGACTTGAATATAAAACCAAACTCATGTCAGTCTTGTGAGGTTACTGTGGAAGTGAATGGCCTAGTGGTTGGAACTGCTGCCTCAGCACTCTGAGGTTGTGAGTTCAACCCCAGCCTACTCCTTGTGACTCTAGGCAAGTCACTTAATTCTTCCATTGTTCTAGATATCACAGTTAGACTGTGAGCCTGCAGGGATAGATGGTGAATATACCTAAGAGTACCTGATTACTATTCAATGTATAGTAACCACTTTGGATGAATCTCTTCATGAAAAGGCGGTAAACAAACATAGCAACCACTGTGGGAACGCACATCAACCATTTTGAGAGACTGCATGGGGCAGGAGCATAGGAGGATCGCTTTTGCCCTGTCTTACCACTGGACCAGCAGGGCTTACGTTAGGCCTCAGGAAAGGCCTGCGATGGATCTGAGATGGTGAAGACTCAAATATAAACCAAGACCCCCATTTTGGGGCCATTTTTTTCATCTAAAAATCTAGGTTTATATTCGAGTATATACAGTAACTCATTTATACTGCATTAGGCCCAGTTGGATGTCACCCATCAGCAAGGGCATCAAATCCTGCTTGTCACCTGAAAAATATTTATATTAAGTATGATCACTTGCCTGCATTCAGAGCCAGCACTTTCTAAATACTGGTTCTTCATACTATTTCAAATATTTAATATGAAATTGTTTTCTTCTTATATTTCAATGCTTACCTAGAATTGACATCTCCATGCCCCAACTGTCCATGTTGCCCATATCCGAAAGTGTAAACATCACCATTTTCCATCAAAACCACTACAATGTATGAAAAAAGAAACAATCTGCCTTCAAACATCTGTTGTCTTTTTAGCCAACATTTGTAAAAATTTCATTTTTCTTCCCTAGTATTAAAATTTGTTACAAGAGCATTTAATAATGTAGGTTTGCTTTCTACAGATGCAGAACTTTGAAAATGTTTGCAGAGTTATGGTATTTTGAATTGCAAATTATAAATGCTTTTAAGTAGTTTTCAAAACACTGGCATGCATATATCAGGTAAACAGCTTGAACAGCTGTCACCCACAGGTATAGAATTTCAGCACTGATTCTATAAACAGTGCCTAAAACACAAGTACCGAGGAACTTGGCACATATCACACATCAAGCTTAAGTTAGGTGCCATTCATGTAGTCATTCCCAGTGGTACCAGAACTTAGGTGCCTATAGGTACCCTAAGCTTAGGCGCACCGTACTTACACCTATTTGGCCTAAATACTGGTGCCTAAGTCCACTTTAGGGGTCTACAGAACACACCCACAATGCCCCTAATGATGCCTTCTTTCTGTACACCGATCTAGACACCTAACTTTAGGCATTTTTTATAGAATCAGGGCTTATTGTCTTCAAGTGTGCGTTTACAACATTCCTATTAGTGACAAAGAAAAATTAGGTTCTTACCTCGATAATCTTTCTTGTAGATGTGATTAGTGGTCCTGAATGCTAGGGTTTTGCAACTGAACCCACAAGTTGCTTGCAGAATGATGTCAATCATCTTTTGAACTCCACCTCCTTCCCAGGGAATTGCTCCTGCCTAGAGAATAGCACGGGAATAGAAATCCAACCCATCCCCACTGGAATCCAATCCATACCAGCAAGAAATCTTTTTCATCCCCGCCCATAACCATCTATATCAGAAGACCCATTTGAAAATAAGCAAAGACACTATTAATATCAAACTATTAAATAGGAAGAATACATACTTTGCAAGTGGGTCTCTGCCAGAGTCTCTAATGTAAATCATCAATAAATAAACCCTTAGGGGGGGCGCTAGAGAGCCCGATTAGTATGGAGGCTTGAGAAACGAGCTCCCGCCGACGGCTCCGCTATTTTACCTTCCACTCATTTTCTATAGAAATAAATTGTGATTTTTCTTGCTGAAACAATGCCTATTCCCAAGCAGGGCAAAACTGAGGCTGCTTTTGCCAGCACCTCAGGGGCTAAACGGCCGAAACAAGATCCCCTGTTAAGGGCGATGCGAGCAGGCCACGTGCAGATCCTGAGCTCTTGGTGTCGGATCAACTACAACTCATCTCTAATATGCTGTCTGCGATAAAGACGACATAAAGGATATTAAGCATGAAATTATTTCTCTTACTGAGAAAATGTCGTCAATGGACACCAAATTGGCTACCTAAGAACGGAAGAGTCAGCTTATTGACGAAATCGCCACGAATCAAAAAATGGATCGGAAAGCCCTGCAAGCGCTGGAGGTTCAGCTGGAAGACCTCGGTAATCGCAGCCGTAGGAATAACTTATGTATGAGGGGATTGAAGTCTCCGACGCCTGCAAATTCTTTGAAGATTGGCTCCTCAAGGTACTCTCTTTGAAATTCGACAGGGCCCTGGAGGTGGAGAGGGCCCACAGGGTTCCGGCCAAATCTCCTTCTGGCTCACAACTGGCGCATCCCATGGTAATGAAATTACTGCGCTTCCCTCATGTGGCGATGATCCTGGACAAGATGAAGTCACTCCATAAACTCGAATGGCAGGGTCTATATCTCTGCTGACTAACTACACCAAGGCCACAGCGGAGAAGCAACGCAAGTTTTTGGCCTTGCGCCCTCGTCTGCGTGCAATTGAGCCACGCTTTGTTCTCCTGTCGCCGGCGCGCTTCAAAATTACCTATCACAATAGAACCAAGATTTATATCTGAGGAGGTGGATCGCTTCTTGAAGGAACAGGAAGAGCTGCAGCATATGGACACTTGATTGCCTTTATGACTTACTATTTAGCCTGTTCTCTTTACTCTCGATGCATTAGCGCTCCATCAAAGGACCCAGACTGTCCTACTAGGAACACACAAATCTCGCCCCAAGCCTATCAAATATGGTGTTCCTCAAGGCGCCCTTCTATCCCCCCTCCTATTCAACCTCTACATCAGACCTGTCATTGATATAGCGCAGAAATATAGCATTAAAATCCACTCTTATGCAGATGACATCCAGCTGCTCCTCCCACTAGGCGAGAACCGATCGTCCCAAATTACTAACCTCCAACATTGCCTCTCTGATATGAAAACTTGGATGTCAAACAACAAACTTCAACTAAACGCCACTAAAACAGAACTCTTATGGATCAGGAAAAAAAGCACCAAATTCACACGTCCTACCCTAGCATGGGACTCCACTCTACTAACGGCAACAGATCAGGTACGCAGCCTAGGAGTAACTTTAGATGGACACTTATCCCTATCTGCCCACATATCCCAAGTAATCTCCACCTCCTTCTACTACCTCCGCCAACTGAAAAGGATCAAACCCTACATCTCCACACCTGACCTCGCCCAACTCCTCTACGCATATGTCCTCTCCAGAATGGATTACTGTAACTCCCTATTTAATGGACTAACCAAAAATAATCTCAAACGCCTCCAACGTGTCCAAAATGCAGCTATCCGCCTCCTACACAACCTCAACTACCATGATCCCGTCTCCCCAGCACTCCGCGCTGAACACTGGCTCCCAATTAGCCAGCGCTGTGCTTTCAAGGCCCTAGCAGTAGCCCACAAGAGAATTTATGCCACCACCCCCTCCTACATAAAATCTAAGCTTCCCATCTACATCCCCACTCGCTCCCTCCGCTCAAAATCAGAAATACGCCTATGCATTCCCCCTGGAAGGTCCCTCCTCTCAGAAACTGCCCGCAAACGATCCTACAGCCACTTCATCCCACATCTCTGGAATAAACTCCCCCCCCAACTCAGGCAACAGAACTCTTTATTGACATTCCGTAAAATGGTAAAGACCCTCCTCTTCAACTAAAGATCTCCCTCAGTCTACACCCCCCCTTAAACCCCACCTCTCTCTTCTCTCCCCTTTAACTTCTCCTAAATTTCAGTATAGTCCTCTCTTAGTCTGTACTCTGATAAATTGTCTGTACTCTGAAAAATTGTTTGTACCCTGATAAATATTGCACAATTTTGTATGTCCAAGCACCTAAACCTATTGTACATCTTATTTGCCTAATTACTTCTACTGTGTATGTTTACTTGTAGACCGTTCTGAGCTACTGGGAGAACGGGATATAAATCTAAATAAATAAATAAATAAAAAATAAATATGCCTGCTATGCTCTTAAGGGTTGTGAATGGAATGTATAATCATTATGTTTTCAGTATTTTTACCATATTGTTATTTGTGGGGTTGTTGGGGGGTGTGGGGTTGGTCACGGGCCTCCGTATTGTGGTGCCTCTTCCCGTTCACAGGCCTAAGGGGGGGGGCCTTTTTGGCGAGATGATTACAAGGCCTCTGTCTTGTGAGCGAGAGGGGATTAGGATGAATGTTGGGAGGGAGGGGGGTGTCTGTGTGTGTGTTTGGGGATTTTTTTGTGTTTGCAACAGGCTAGGCAGAGTTTCTCATTCTCTGGGTTCTTTAGGTAGTATGTAATCTGTGAATATGTTGTACAGTTTTTCTTGTTACTGCAGCAGAGGATCCTGTTATTCTTTAGTTTGAATGATTGCGATACCAGTTTTAATGTATTATCCCTGAATATTAGGGGTTTAAATCATCCTATCAAGAGGGAAAAAAAAATGCTGTTATTTTGTAAGCATCACTCTGCTCAGGTAGTCTTTTTGCAAGAAATCAAATTGAACGCAATTGAATCTGCTAAACTGAAACGGGATTGGGTCTCTTATTGTTTTTTCTCACCTGCAGTCTCCTCTAGGGGTGGGGTGGCCATTTTGCTGGCTAAACATCTCCAGTATTCCATCATACACTCCTCCCATGACTCTCAGGGCAGATGGGTCACGGTTACTCTCGACATTGATTCCCAACACTATACCTTTTTTATGGTTTATGGGCCCAATATTGCTGACCCGGGGTTTTTTCATGCCCTTCTATCACCACTGACTATTTTGTGCTGGGTGGTGATCGGAATTTGGTCCTTGATGCACATCTGGACAGCTGCTCTCAGACCTCCTATAGGCTTCCCAAAACACATCCTATCCTAATGAATATTATCCAATCTTATGGCTTGGCCGATGTCTGGCGCCTTTTCCACCCTAAGGACCTTGAATATACCGTCTGTTCAGCGCCCCATTCGTCTGTTATGAGATTGGACTACTTCCTTCTCTTTCATTCTCTCCTACACTTTGCATGGAATCCCTCTATACTTCCTTGTCTCTTTCAGATCATTCAGCGATTTCGGTTACTCTATGTTTATCTACTCCTTCCTCTCCTGCCTCCAAATGGCGCCTGAATGCCACTCTATTGGCCGATACTGAGTTTCTTGCCAAGGTCGAAACCTGGACCAGGGAATACCTTTCACATAATGATACCCCTGGTATGGTCTACCAGACTCTTTGGATGCATATAAGGCATACCTGAGAGGGGAAATAATAGCGTACTCCGCCCACCTAATAAAGAAAGTTAAAAACTTTTGACTGAATTGGACACCCAAATCAAGCATTTGGAAGTCCGCTATCACACCTCTCTGTCTCTGATTTGATGCAGCTTCGTAAGCTCAAATTTTGATATAGCTCTATTCTTTCCGAGAGGGCTGGTATTTTGCTGATGAATGAGGGGGCCTTGTATTATGAACATCGAAACAAAGCAGGTACAATGTTGGCCAATTACCTCAAACAGAAAAGAGGGCTAGCCGTATCAAGGCCCTTAAGACTTCTGGTCCCTTAATCACGGACCCAGGTACGTTAGATAGATTGTGAGTCCACCGGGACAGAGAGGGAAAATGCTTGAGTACCTGATTATAAAAACCGCTTAGATAACATTGATAGGCGGTATATAAAATCCTAATAAACCCTACTGCCTTAGCTGATCATTTTCGCTCCTTTTATGAACAATTATATACTTAGGGCGTTGATCCAACCATGGCCGATTTCGATGCTTTCTTTAAGGACATGGCCTCCCCAACATTGACACCTCAGCTCCTAGCGGAACTTAATCGGCCCCTCACCGCAGAGGAAATTGGAGAAGCTATAGCTGGCTTAAAATCTGGAAAAGCTCCTAGGGGGATGGATATTCGTTGGCTTTTTATAAAACTTTTCAATCGCTTTTGATTTCCCAGTTACTTAGGTTGTATGATGACTTTTTAGATAGAAGGACCAGTGGGGGAACCTTTGCTGAAGCTGACATTGTGGTTTTTCCAAAACCTGGTCGGGATCCCCTTCTGCCCAAAAATTAGACACATCCGGGCAAGATGATGGAAGCACTGATAAAGGACAGCATCTGTGAGCACATGGAAATAAACGGACAACTGAAAGAGAGCCAACATGGCTTCTGCAGGGGAAGGCCGTGCCAAACAAACTTACTGCATTTCTTTAAAGGTATAAACAGCGAGTTGGACAAAGGGGAACCCATAGACATCATTTACCTCGACTTCCAGAAAGCCTTTGACAAGGTGCCCCATGAGCGACTACTTAGGAAACTGCAAAACCACGGGGTGGAAGGGGATATATACAGATGGATTAAACACTGGTTGGCAGGCAGAAAACAAAGGGTTGGGGTGAAGGGACAATACTCAGGCTGGCGGAGTGTCACGAGCGGTGTTCCACAGGGGTCAGTGCTCGGACCGCTGCTGTTCAATGTGTTTATAAACGACCTGGAAACGGGGACGAAGTGTGAGGTTATAAAATTTGCAGATGACACCAAACTCTGCAGCAGGGTTAGGACTGCGGAGGAATGCGAAGACCTACAAAGGGACCTAAACAAACTGGAAGAGTGGGCAAACAAATGGCAAATGCGATTTAATACAGAGAAATGCAAGGTCATGCATATAGGGAAAAAGAACCCGATGTTCAGCTACAAAATGGGGGGATCGGTGCTAGGGGAAAGCAACCTTGAAAAGGACTTGGGTGTGCTAGTGGATACAACAATGAAATCAACGGCACAATGTGCAGCAGCCTCAAAGAAAGCAAATAGAATGTTGGGTATTATTAAGAAGGGTATCACAACCAGGACGAAGGAAGTTATCATGCCGATGTATCGAGCGATGGTGCGCCCGCACCTGGAGTACTGTGTCCAGTATTGGTCGCCGTACCTCAAGAAGGACATGGCGATGCTTGAGAGGGTCCAGAGAAGAGCGACAAAAATGATAAAAGGCATGGAAAACCTTTCATATGCAGACAGGTTAGAAAGGCTGGGGCTCTTCTCCCTGGAAAAGCGGAGACTCAGAGGAGACATGATAGTGACTTTCAAGATCATGAGAGGTATCGAGAAGGTAGACAGAGATAGATTCTTCAGACTAATGGGGCCCACAAGTACAAGGGGGCACTCGGAGAAGCTGAAAGGGGACAGGTTTAGAACCAATGCTAGGAAGTTCTTTTTCACTCAGAGGGTAGTGGATACATGGAACACACTGCCGGAGGCTGTGATAGGACAGAGTACACTCCAGGGTTTTAAAGAAGGATTAGATAAATTCCTGAAAGATAGGGGGATTGAGGGATACAGATAGAGGTAGAGATGGGATATAGAGAGAGTTTAGATAGAGACCAAGGGGATTTAAGGGTTCAGACAATGATCACCGTACAGGTCATGGGCCTGATGGGCCACCGCGGGTGCGGACTGCTGGGCGCGATGGACCTCTGGTCTGACTCAGCAGAGGCAACTTCTTATGTTCTTATCTCCTTACTCAATTATGATTGTAAAATTTATGCAAAACTTCTTGCAGAAAGACTGGCTAAAGCTCTTCCGTTACTCATTCACCCTACCCAATTTGGTTTTGTGAAGGGACAGCTGACAGCTGATAATTCCATGATATTTTGTCATATACTACAAGCCGCCCAAAATACCTCTACTCCTACATGTGTGATGTCCCTAGATGCAGAAAAAGCTTTTGACTTTGTGGAGTGGACATATTTATTCTATACTATGCGGTGGTTCCAGCTGGGTGATGCCTTTATTGATATGGTATGTCTTTTGTATGCTAATCCTAGGGCCAGATTGAACGTCGATGGCTATTTGTCTCCCTATTTCTCCCTGACTCAGGGAAAAAGACAGGGCTGTCCCCTATCGCCTCTCTTGTTCAATCTGGCCCTGGAACCTCTGCTGCGATGTTTGGACTCCTCTTCGGATATCCAGGTGGGTCCCAGAGAGGTCCGCATCTCTGCCTTTGCGGATGATGTGCTCCTCTACATTTCCAGGTTAGAGGCTGGTCTCCCAGCTATCCTTTCCCTTATTTCTGATTTTGGAAGGCTTACAGGCTATACCATAAATTGGGATAAGACTGAGGTTCTTCCTCTGAATCCTTACTGTACTCAGGATATGATAGCTCCGTATGGTCTTACCTGGTTTCTTCAGATATTAAATATCTAGGCATCTGCTTTTGTAACACCTGGCAAGATACGGTGGCCTTGAATGTCAAATCGTTGCTCACTAAACTTCAGACATTTTGTTCTCAATGGTCCCCTTTGCGCTTAACATGGTGGAGCAGATTGGAGACCATCCATATGATGCTGACCCCTCAAATCTTGAATATTCTACAAATGCTCCCATTGCCTCTCCCTCCCACCCTGTTCA
Organism: Geotrypetes seraphini; assembly: GCF_902459505.1. NCBI lineage: Eukaryota > Metazoa > Chordata > Amphibia > Gymnophiona > Dermophiidae > Geotrypetes > Geotrypetes seraphini. The sequence continues at coordinate 87,081,937 of NC_047089.1, read as the reverse complement.
AAAATGTGGATAGGATATTGACTAAGTACCTATGGAATGGGAAACCTTCTCATATAGCCCTATCTACTCTTAAGAAGCCCTGGAGTCAAGGGGGGAGGGTCAACTTCCCTCAATACTCTTCATATGTCAATGCAGCCTTAATAAGGGGCGCAAGTGGTTTTTGCCCCAGATGAGTTATGCTTTGCCCTATTGGGGGCTGATAGAGGAGGGCCTGGTAGCTCCCTATACTTTGGCTACAGCCTGCTTTTCTCACAATGTTCCCTGTTTCTAGAAGTGGATGGTGCTTTCTGTTACTCAGAAAGCGTTATTTCATCTCGGGAATACCCTTCCACACCCTATGTATACCAGTGTACACTCCCCTATATGGGATAACCCAGGCATTACTATTGAGTCACGTACGGTGTTTTGGCCTGCATGGATAAATTCTGGAATCTGGCGTATACAGGATATACTTGTAGATCGTAATCTGATGACTTTTGCTCAGTTACAATCAGCTTTTGGGATACCTCCTCATCAGGTATATAGATATTTGCAGTATAGATATTTGCAGTATTCATGCTTCTTTTGGTCCAGATTTGGAGAGCCTATACTTGGGTTCTGCATATTATGCTCCACTGCTGGCCCATTGGAGTTCCAGACCTCATGTAATGTCTATGATTTATGGCGCTCTTAAAACTTCAGGAGCGCAGCGTCCTCCTCCCATCCAGCGGCTGTGGGATCTTAACTGTACCATCACTGAGTATCAATGGGCCCAGGTGTGGCGCTACTGTAATCGACCCCTGCATTCGGCCTCCATTCGACAATCTCTGTTCTTCATAAATCCTTGTGAACTCCTGGAAAAACATCAGCGGTTCTCACTGACTTCTTCTGCTAGATGCTGGAGATGTTTGGCATTTACTGGTACTTTCCAACACTTGCTTTTTGACTGTTCCTTCGTCTCTGGCTTCTGGTCAGAGGTGGGGGATATTGTGAGCCGCATTCTCCCTGTTTCTGCTACTCTGGACTATCGTACAGTGATACTACACTCTACCATTCTGGAGCCCCCACTTCCTCGTCCACACTCTGCTCTCTTTGACATTCTTCTTGGACTGGCCATTAAAACCGTGTTGCTCTACTGGAAACAACAGTCCTCTGTATCTGTTTCTCGCTGGTGGCATATGGTTCTCAATGCATTCCAGTATGAGCTTCACATGGATGAACGCAGGGAATCGCAATCTGCTTTTCATCGTATTTGGTCTCCTATGCTCACATACTGCAATGACTGATCACCTGTACAGTGTTTTCTTTCTATTTTCATTTACTATATGCCTATGCACCTGTACTTGGCTTACTATCTCGTGTGCTTCTGCCACGGTGTGCATGTGACTGTCCCTGCCTTACTTATTGCTCTCCTTATTATTGATGATGCAGACTGTGCCTTATTGATGTTTTGATGTGTTTGACTTATGTTCTGTTTTGTTTTACCAATAAAAAGGATTGACTTTAAAAAAATGATAAAACCCTTAGCGCACATGCACACTTCAAACTTGGTGGGTCCGTGATCCGTGGCGTTGTGCCCACGCAGTTCCTGCCTCAGCTGATTTCCTGATCTCCGATGCCGGGTGACTTCTGACTACGATGTGCTTGCCGCCTTCCCAACCCTGTTCCTCCAAAACCTGAGAGGGGGGAGGGAGGAGAAGTGAAGCCGGCAAGCACAGTGTTGGAGCCCCTGGAACATGGGCGAAGTCGCTTCTTGGCTAGGGCAGCATTGGCAGAAGATAGGGCAGGGAGGGAAGCTTCAACTCGCTGCTCCTGTTTGCTTCAGACCTTCCTCACTGCCAGGTCCTGTCTTCGCAGAAACAGAAAGTAGGTGGGACCCGGCAGTGACGAAGGCCCTAAGCAAGCAGGAGCAGCGACTTGTGAATTCTGCGCTGCTCCTGGGAGGAGGGGGAGAGAGAGAATGAGAAATGCTGCCAATGGCTGTGTGAGACCGCAGGGGGAATTCTGCTGCAGCACCCTTTTGGGGAGACAGAGTGAAAGAGGGAGAAGGAAGACCAGGGAAGGGGGAGGGGGGAAGAGAAAGGCTGCTGTTGCACAGGGGGGGGGTAAAAGGAAGGGAGAAGGGCTACTGCTGGACAGGGGGGAGGTAAAAGGAAGGGAAACGGTCTACTGCTGGATAGGGGGAGCAGGGAAAGGGTGCTGCTGGGCAGGTGGGAAGTAAAATGGCTACTGCTAGACAGAGAGCAGGGAAGGGATGCTGCTGGACAAGGGGGAAAAGGGAAGGGGTACTGTTGGATAGGAGGGAGGTATAGAGCTACTGCTGGACAGGGGGAGCAAGAAACAAAGAAAGAAAGAATGGCCTCAGCGCCCCATTGTACTAAAAGTTTACACATCTATTCTAGCACCTGTTAATGTATCAGGCTTAAACACTAGTATCAAATATAAATACTCCAGTTGATGAAGACCCTCAAGCTATGTCAGCTGAAGACTTCCTCTGAAGGTGCCCAAAAAATCCTTTTTACCAAGCTTGGCAGGCAGCAGATGCTGGCACCTCAGTGGCTCAAAGATGATGTGACTGCTATGTTTGGTAGAAGGGAATTCCAGCCATCTTTGGAGGAGGTTTTCAGCTGGTGGTGCTTGGGGATCCCCACCAGCTACAGTAAATACTTTAACACTGGAGAAATAAAACAGAAATGCATTTCCTTTTCTGCTAACTACATTACCCAAAGCTAATCTATTTCAGTCAATAAATTCCTTAAGAACATAAAAATAGCCTTAATGGGTCAGACCAATGGTCCATCCAGCCCAGTATCCCAATTTCACAGAGGCCAATCCAAGTCACAAGTACCTAGCAAAAACCTAATTAGTAGCAGCATTCCATGTTACTGATCCAGGGCAAGAAGTAGCTAAGTCCATAGTCTATCTCAACAGCAAACTATGGACATTTCCTCTAGGAATTTGTCCAAACCTTTTTTTAAACTAGCTATATTAACCACTCTTACCACATTCTCTGGCAACACATTCCAGAACATAACTATTCTCTGAATTGTTTTCTATTGGTTTTAAAAGTATTACTCTAACTTCAAGTGTCCCCTAGTCTTTGTAAATCTTGATGCAGCAAAAAATTGATCCATTTCTACCGGTTCTATACCACTCAAGATTTTGTAGACTTCAACCATATCTCCCCTCAGCTGTCTCTTTTCTAAGTTGAAGAACCCTAACCTCTTTATTCTTTTCTCATATGAGTGGAATTCCATCCCCTTTATCATCTTGGTCGCTCTTCTTTAAACATTTTCTAGTGCCGCTAAATCGTTTTTGAGATAAGGAGACCAGAACTGAACTAAATACTCAAGGTGAGGTCGTACCACTGAGTGATACAGAGGCATTACAACATTCTTAGTCTTGTTTACTATCCCTTTTCTAATAATTCCTAGCATCTTGTTTGCTTTTTTGGCCACCGCTGCACATTGGGTAGAAGGCTTCAACATATTGTCTATGATGACACCCAGATCATTTGCTTGAGTGCTGACCCCCAAGGTGGACCCTAGCATCCAACAACTATGATTTGGATTATTCTTCCCAATGGAAATCACTTTGCATTTATCCACATTAAATTTTATCTGCCATTTCCTAAGATCGAACTGCAGTTTTTCACAGTCCGCATATGTTTTAACAACTTTGAACAATTTAGTGTAGTTCCAATTTCCAGGATCATTTATAAATAAGTTAAATAGCACCAGTCCCAGTGGAAACTTACTCTGCACTTGCTGACATGCACAACTTGCTTTTCTCTATTTTCATTGTGTTCTCACACTGATATTGTTCACCTTACTTTTTTATTCTGTATTTTTAGGTGACTCTTTATCTTATGGAGACTAATAATAAGCTAGAACCCTGTAGTATTGGAATCTATGATAGTTCTGAGTGCCATTCTATTCTGGAGAAAGCTGCTTGAAGCTTATTTCTGATTTCTCTTTGCCTGACCAAGAATTCATTAAAAGACGCTGTGGACTTTCTACTTTGTCTGTGGAATCTAATATCTATACTCATCATGAAGCCTTGATGCTGATGAAGTTTGAATTTCTACAGAAAAACTGTTGTAATCCGTTAAAAAACAGAATCACAGCAATTTCAAAGGTCTACGCCTAATTGATCTTCCTGCAGCTGATCATTTAAAAGCTATCACAAAGGACAATAGAACAACAGATGATCCAGTGTCCCTATTTCAAGATGACAGTGCCAGCATCTATTAGATTTAGAACTATCTAACTTCTGCAAACAAACTGGGGTCCAAAAAGATCTGTGTAACAAAAAAACCCAGGTTTGTCTCATAGATGCCAATGCCGTACATCTCCAGACAAAAACATTCTGAAAAAGTATTATTAATATATAATCTGGCAGAAGGAGAACTATACAAGATTTGAATCATTTGTATAAATCCAGATCCTATACCAAACTAATCCATTGCTTGATACATGAAAGTCCATTCCACACGATCAAAGAGACAGAGAAAGCCGGATCTTGCATTGTTTTTGATAAACTTAGCATATGAAATGCCAATCTAGTATTATTTGAAGAATGTCTTTGAGCAACCGATCATAACGATCATATAAGGGAGTGCCTTGGCTAATCTTAGAGCCAATAGCTTAGCCAAGAGTTTTCCATCCACATTAATTAAAGAAAAAGGCCTGTAGTTTGAAACCAACATGGGATCTTTATTTGGCTTTGGCAAAACAATAGTTAAAGATTCCGCCATAGTACCTGAAATACAACCTTTAGTTAGTTGTGATTGATATAAATTTAGAAGATGATGTAAAAGTGTAATTTGAAATGATTTGAAAAACTCCACAGTGAATCCATCACTACCCAGAGCGGATCCAACTCTGAGGGACTTCAACGTTACCTGGAGTTCCTTAAGTGATATAGGCGCTTCAAGATTTCCTTTTATATGCTCAGGAATTTTTGGCCCATGAATTAATTTTTAAAATTCTAAACCCTCAATTTCTTTATATGAATAAAGCTCAGAGGAATATAAAGCCTTGTAATATTTCAAAAACTGTTTTAAAATATTTCCAATTTGAGTATAAATTTTACCGTTCTCATCTTTAACGGCCGCAATCTTTACTTTTATTTTTTTAGCTTTAAGATATTTGGCCAATAATCTTCCCGCTTTATTCAAGTTTCCCTAATACAGACTTGCTGAGAAAACAAATTTTTCCTAGCCAATTGTGAGGAAATCTCATTATATTTAGCTTTCAACAGGGCCTGCAAAGTATTTTGTTCCCATTTTGAGGCCAATTGTGACTTTAGAGTCAAAATAATTTGTTACAAATTAAAAAATTGCAATTTTAGTTGTTTCCTAATGTGCGCCAAATATGAAATTATTTGCCCTCTCATTGTAGTTTTGAAAGCATCCCAAATAGTTTCCAAAGAGATTTCCTCCAAGGTATTGAGTTGAAAATACTCATCCATTTTTATTTGAATTTCCTCAAGAAAGTTTGAATCTGCAAGCAATGTATTATTAAATCTCCAAACAGGTCTATTAGAATCTTTTTCAATAAACTAAAACTCTATACAAATTCCAGCATGATCCGTCAAAAGGATCGGGTCTTTGCTGGCTTTTATAACCTGTTGAATTAGATGATTAGACACAAAAATGTAATCAATTCTTGAAAATGATTTATGAACATGAGAGCAGAAAGAAGTCATGAGCATTAAAATGAAGAATCTGCCATATATCCTTCAATCCACATGCTTGTACAAGTTTGTCTAGACCTAGTGATTTCATCTGCTTACTAGGTTGTTTATCCAATAATGGATCCATGACAGCATTGAAATCTCCAGCTACAATTAAATTAGATGTAGCCAGTAACAGAATTATTTGCTGGAGTTTTTTTAAAGAACTCGGCCTGATTTGAATTAGGAGCATTAATATTAAAAAGTGTCAGGGCACTGTTACCTGAAGTCATATCCACATGATGCCATCTGCCCATAGGATCAGCTTGTACATTACCAAATACAGCAGAACATCTTTTATTGACCAAGATAGCCACGCCAGCCTTTTTTGCCACCACAGGAGCACAAAAACAGTACTTAACCCACCCCCAACTAACTTGGCAGCCTCAATGTGTGATGTGTGTTTCTTGTAAAAAACAAACATCCACCCCCCTGTTTTAAAAAATTGAGAATTTTTTCCTCTTAATAGGATGGTTAAGTCCATTAACATTCAATGAAAATAATTTTAAAGCCATTCCAAATAATTAAAACATACTACTAGATAAATCCTTAATTACCCTTTGAACAACCATGTATATAGTATATCTAGACACATCCAGGACCTAAAAATAAAAATTCCCCCACCCCCAGCCCCTCCCTGTAAGCATCTCAATAACTTGGGTGCCTGCATCCAGATCAGCAATTACCATCTTTCCCAAGCCCCTTAATAACGTACCAGAAATTAATCTTCCCCAGGTAATAATAAATATTAAATAGATATGAACCCCAATTATATTAAATTATAATCTAATTTCAATTATATTATTAAGTATTAAGTGCATTAATAAAGAAATTACCATACAAATCATTATTTAATGCTTAATACCTTGCTGGGAAATGATTTTAGTGAAAAAGATAAAGAAATGCCACTGTGAACCTTAAGAATTTTTAGGTTTTTTTACCTGAATGGTGAAAACCACAGCTGACTTGGATGGCTCGGACTTCGCAGTCAAACCGTACAGCCCCAGGAGGATATGTGGCAATTTTGCTGGCATCTTTTTCTCCCCGTTCTCCACTTCCATCTGCAAATTTTAATTAACACACTGAATATTTATCACTATGGAACTGAAATGATTCCCCATTATATCAGAGAGAGAGAGGGAGAGAAATGTAGTTGAGTCATATTAAAAACATTAAAAAAAAAAAGACAAGAATCAAACTATTTTAGGAATAAGTAAAAAAACCAAGTAAGAATGCAGTTACCTGCAAAAGAAGCTTAAAAACAAAAGCTTTCACATTTCATTCCCTTCCATGTGAGAACCTCATTTGCCACAATTTTTAAATGTTAATAGAAATCTTTGATTTGCCCAGTCAATGATTTCTGCTGAATAAACAGACTGAAAAGGATTTTTTTTTTTTTAATTTAGAAAATGTAAACAGAAAAATTCCAATTGCAAAGCAAAATACCGTATTTTTCGCTCCGTAAGATGCACTTTTTCTACCCCCAAAAAGGGGGTGGAAATAAGGGTATGTCTTTATGGAGCGAATACCCACCTATAGGCAGCCCAGGCACCCCCCAGTACCTTTTAAAACCAGTTATTTTTAAAACTTTATATAATAAAACCCCAGCATTTTTATTCAGATTACTTATCCCTTATTCTGCAAAGAGAACCTTACGATCTAGCGAACAAAATCTTTTATCTATTCCCTCTCTTAAAATTATTAATACAAGGAGACAATTTATCTTCTCTTGTACAGCACCGCAGACATGGAACGCCCTCCCTATGTTTTTACGGGAGGAGAAAGAATTTGCTAAATTTAAAAATGAATTAAAAACTTTCCTTTTTAGAGATGCATTTGCAAGTTAATCTTTTATCTTATTGCTTTGTTTATTTTATTTCCCCCAATTGTCTTATTATCCTTTTGTATTTTCCTTTGATGTCTCCTCTTTTCTTTACAAATTGTATTTCATCCCTTCTTACCTTGTGTTTAACAATGTTAATTTTTAGCACATTAAGCTTATTTATTAATTGTATTGACTGTTTTGTTACCCAACATATGTAATTTTTAAAATGTACACCGCTTAGAAACTTGGTTTAAGCGGTTAATCAAGCCATCTAATAAACTTGAAACTTGAAACTTTTTTTTTTTTTTTAAAGTCCCCTTTCCATGCTCCTGCCTGTCTCCCTCGCCGGATGGCTCTTCTTCATTTCAGGGCCGGGCAGAGCAGTGCAGAAAGCAGGCACATGTTTGCATTCCTGCCTGGTCCGGTGCCGCTCCCCGATTGGCTGCAGTTAGTTCTCGTGACTTGCGAGAACTGACTGCAGCCATTCTGGGAGTGGCACCAGACCAGGCAAGAATGCATACAGCAAACGCCTGCCTTCTGCGCCGCTCTGCCCGGCCCTGAACCAAAGAATAGCCGTCCGGCGAGGGAGACAGGCAGGAGTGTGGAAAGAGACTTTAAAAGAGATATGAGGGGGTTGTGCCTGTGCTGCCTAGGGGGGGTTGCCTCTGCTGCCTACAGGGGGTGAGGTACCAGTGCTGCCTAGGGGGGTGCCTACACTGTCTATGGATTTTTCACTCTAAGACCCTATCTCGGCCTACCACTAGACCACCAGAGGGGGTACAGGGCAAGGCGGTGTGAAATTTTTTTCCTGGGTTTTCCTCCTCTACAGGTGGGTGCGTCTTATGGTCTTGTTGCATCTTATAGAGCGAAAAATACGGTAATCAGTGTACAACCTTTCGTGAAAAATGTGCTCAAGGTGTTCCTTTCCAGTTTTTCAATACTTTGAAAATTTTTACTCTCTCACCAGCTACTACTTAGAGGTAAAAGCAATTCTCTATAAAGACCTTTAGAAGCATCGTAGATAATTTCCAGAAATATTTACTGCATCCTAATCTCAAATGAATAAACCTGGTAATTAAAACTGAGAAATCAGGCTGCTAATTTATTAAGATTCTATATCATTATACCATGGCGGTGATAGGAAAGCAGAATGAAAGACTAAACTAAACTAAACCTTAAGCTTATGTTCCACATCTTCTCTATAAATATAGAGCTCGATATGGTTTATAAACATTAAAAGGGAAGTACAATGGGAGTTGGTGGTAGAAATTTACATTTTTTAAAGAATAGGCTGAACATTGTATTCCAGTGATGTACAGAAGTAATTTATATGAATAAGACTTAAGAATGTTTATGGTGCTTAGAAATAAAGATCTGAAATAATAATTTCACTATTTTTGGGTTTCAGCCTAATTCATATCTTTCTTTCTCATGTCTGTAAAGTTCATCTTCATTGCTGATTTTGCAGAAAATATGCTATTTGAGATCATTGTCTTGCCCATTAATTAAACAAACTTGACTACTGTAACACTTAAAGCAGGTGTCTCCAAAAAGACAACTTGTTCAAAACAAGGCAGTTAGAATTCTTGCTATAGTGCAAAGCACAGATCATGTTACCACTCGTTCTGTTTTGTTATCACTGGCTTCCAAGTGCTATTTAGTGCATATTTCAAAATCCTGCTCCTAGTTCCATGTGCTTTGTATGTCTGTCTAACCATTTCTCTCTCTCTCTAAATTCTCATATCCCATATACTCCCACTGGAATACTCAGGTCCTCTTAATTGAAGATCACATGGGACATTCCCATTCCAACTGATAAAGGATGCAAGAAAATAGGACATAATGGTAAGGGAGAAACACACAAGAACTGAATTAACAAGTGTCAGTGCCAAGTGATTATTCTATAAATCAAATGGAAAAGAAAGAGAGATCTTCAAATACCAAGAAATGCAGTCAAGCCAACAAATTCTGGAAGAAAGGAGTTAATATTTCCCATTATTTTGCACACCACAGACTTGATTTAAAAACTTTTGCACACACCTTGAAAGGATGTCTTGACATGTTATAGTTTATAAACTCCAGAAGGACGCTCTTTGGCATGATGCAAGTATTACAGAAGGCATTGGCATAAATTTGATAGACTGATATCATATGCCACATACCCTCACTAAGAATGATGGTCATTATGGCCATGGTATGGACCAAACTAACGCATTTGGAAAAAATACCCCCATGTACATCTTGCTCTCTTTGGCATGATGCAAGTACTACAGTGAGTATTAGCAGTAAATCTGATTTGAGGACACTGTCTAAATATGAAAGCAACCTTTTTGCCATTCTCCCCTCACTTCTACTCATTTGAAAATAACATGAAAAATTTGCTTCACATATCTAGCCCCTTCTCTTTGGAGTAAGCTGCCAGAAAAATTTAGACTACAGGGTTGTAACTTGCATTTTAAAGTAGATCTCAAGATTTGGCTCTTCACACAAGCCTTTCTGCTTAAATTAACTCACTGGGTCACTCTAACATCAGGAGGAATATTAAGCAGACAATTACGCTTATCTCCTTTTTGATACTTTATCCATTTTTGTTTGGTGTGTGTCTTAAGTGCTGTATCTATGGAATAATAATTTTTTAGATTTATGATACAGTATACTGTCTTACAGTTTCAAAGAGCAGTTAATCAAATATTGTAAACATTAGACCTCTGAATTTACTGTATATTTTAATTTTCTAGGATAACTAAAATGCAGTGTTCTCCCTAGCGACTTTTAGCCGGGCGCGCCGCGCAGCTAATTTAAGTGAGCGCCCGGCTGTGAATTTGAGGAACGGCACTTATTAAATAGTGAAACCGCAACTACCCTTCAAAATCTAGTTGACGGGACAGTACTGGCTACAGCGGTTCTCATTACAGGAGCTCACAAATCTCTCTGCTTTTTTGGGCTACTTTTTGGCTGGTTCCGGACTGCCTATTGCTGAGGTTTTTTTTCCCATTGGTTCAGTTGCAGCACAACAGGCCAATTACAAACGACTTTAGAACTCTGAGGTCGTTTGCGATTGGTCCATTGTGCCCTAGCTGAGCCAATGAAAATTCAGGCACCACGGCAGGAGCTTCAACTTTGAGAAAGAGCCATGCCGCCAGGAAGAGCGCCAATACTAGCGAGTCCGCCATGGCCAAAGAGGAGAGCAAATAAACCTTTGCACAGACCCGCGCCGACTGGAAGCAGTTCATTTACAACCCGCGGAGTGGAGAGGTCCTGGGGCGGACGGCCAACAGCTGGGGTAGGAGCCTGGAGAGTGAGGGAGGAGGTTTGGAGGTGAACCGGTGGGTTATTTTTTTTTACCAGTACCTTTCAGTGTTCTCCCTAGGGCCTTTTAGACGGGTGCTCCGCCCAGCTAATTTAGATGACCGCCCGGCAGGTTAGAAACAGAAGGTGGGCCGGTCTGAGCCTAGGCTGTATGTATCCCGTACTGGACCTTTTACGCAAAACGATGGGACGCACATGTACGGCCTAAAAGAAGCTGGGCGTAGCTGATTGGCTACTGAGTTAGGTATCTTGTCGGGCTGACCAATCGGCGGAGGGTGGCGCTGGAGCGTGCTGGATTTAGGTGCTCAGAGGATGGTTGCAGGTGGTGTTGCTGTAGAGTAGCGCGGGGTCACGATGTTGCTGGGTAAAGTTGGGTGGCTGCTGCTGTTACTTTTGGGGCCCATGCGGCTGAGTGAGATGGCCCGCGCGGCGGAGGCAGGAGGTGAGCACGAAACACAACTGGAGGGAAAGGGTAATAATGCAAAAGAAGCCCATCCACAACCCCCCCTCCCCCTCCCAGAGAAGGGGTTAGGTATCTTGTCGGGCTGACCAGTCGGCGGAGGGTGGCGCTGGAGCGTGCTGGATTTAAGTGTTCGGCGGATGGTTGCACGTGGTGTTGCTGTAGAGTAGCGCGGGGTTGCGATGTCGCTGGGTAAAGTCGGGTGGCTGCTGCTGTTACTTGTGGGGCTGCGCGGCAGAGGCAGGAGGTGAGCACGAAACACAACTGGAGGGAAAGGGTAACAATGCAAAAGAAGCCTGCCCACAACCCCCCCCCCCCACACACACACACACACACAGATCCGGAGAAGGGGTTAGGTATCTTGTCGGGCTGACCAATCGGCGAAGGGTGGCGCTGGATTTAAGTGCTCGGCGAATGGCTGCACGTGGTGTTGCTGTAGAGTAGCACGGGTTCGCGATGTTGCTGGGTAGTCGGGTGGCTGCTACTGTTACTTATGTGGCCCATGCGGTTGAGTGAGATGGTCCGCGCAGCGGAGGCAGTAGGTGAGCACAAAACACAACTGGAGGGAAAGGGTAGCAATGCAAAAGAAGCTCATCCTCCCCCCCCCATCCCCCCGGAGAAGGGGCTTCGACAACAAGAAATAGCCTTTGCAGGAATTTTTGTTCATATTTGGAAAATCTCTCCTTCACCCTCCCCCCCCAAAAAAAAAAAAAAAAGGAAAGAAACCCAACACGTTTCTTATTGGGTTAACAATACATGTGTTCGTTAGTTTTCGGCAGTGAACACCCAATCCACTTTTGGCCTGTGGTAAGCACTATGCTGTACCAAGTTCAAGAAGTTGTTGTACAGTATTTACTTTGTATTTGTTCTTAATTATGTGTAACGAGCTGATAGCAGCCACATTACTTTATCAGAGAAAAGAGGGATAAAGCAAAGGGGAAGAAGAAGATTGAGAAAGGTGAACTTTTTTCTGCTTCTGATAATGTGAAATATTGTCAAACAAAATGATAATATTGCTATTAAGGTTGAATGGAGGTGTTATATTGTGTCTGAGTTTCTGCCAAATCATATCTGATTTGAGGGAGCATTATATTTTCCTTTAAAAGCTTATTCTTGTAATATAGTTCTACCCGTTGAACTGCCCAGTGGCTCTTTTTACTTTCATGAAGACAACTGCAAATGGTGCCTAGTACAGTTGCTCTTTCATTGACATAAGTATTGTCTCTGTCAATCTATTTTCTTGGCTTGTACATGAACAAAGTGGTAAATGAATTCTAGTGTTGAGGCGGAGGAGAGTTGGTATCTTGTCTACTGTATTAAGATTACAGCTGAGTGATCGTATACCCAGGGGTGCCTAAAAGGTCGCTCGCGATCGACCAGTAGATCGCAAAGGCAACATGAGAAGATCGCGGAGCCTATCTCGGGCTCCGTGATAGACTCACGTTGTCTTCCATTCTACCTGCTTCTCGACCCTGTAAAGAGGATGCTGAAGCGTCGGGCCGACCAACGTTCCTCACTTGATGTTGGGTGGGGAAGGTTGGTTGGCCCAGCGCTTCAGTGTCCTCTTTATGGCGGCAGCCTGTTCCCTGATGGCAGCAGCGGCTTGGGGGAGAGCAGGGAGATAGACAGAAAGGGGGCATGGAGAGAGAAAGACAGGGAGACAGAAAGAAAAGGGGCATGGAGAGAGAAAGGGCGACAGACAGAAAGGGCATAGAGAGAGAAAGACAGGGAGAGAGAAAGAAAGGGGGCATGGAGAGAGAAAGACAGACATACAGAAATAAAGAGGGGGCAGGGAGACAGAAAGACAGAGAAGGGCAGGGAGAGAGGAAGAAAAAGTTGGGGGAGGGAATGAGGTCTTGAGGAGAAGCAACATACAGGAGGCTGAAAGAAGGGAAGACATATTGGATGCACAGTCAGAAGAAGAAAGTGCAACCAGAGACTCATGAAATCACCAGACAACAAAGGTAGGAAAAATGATTTTATTTTCAATTTAGTGATCAAAATGTGTCCGGTTTTTAGTGCAAGGAGCCTATGAGCATCGGGAGCAGTGCAGGGCATTCAGCGCAGCTTCCTGCGCTAAAAACCGCTATCTCGGTTTAGTAAAAAGGGAGGGGGTATATTTGTCTATTTTTTGTATCGTTGTTACTGAGGTGACATTGCATAAAGTCAGTTGCCTTAACCTCTTTGAAAACCTGTGGAATATAAACGATATTTAACATTTTCTCTGCATACAGTGTGCTTTGTGTTTAAATTTTTATTGTTGGTAGATCATTTTGACTTGGTCATTTTAAAAGTAGCTTACAAGCCCAAAAAGTGTGGGCACCCTTGGTATACCCTATAATAAGCAGCACTCAAAGTAACAATTTTTTGTTACTGCATTCTTTTTTTTTTTTTTTTTTTTTAAACATATGTTTATTAACAGTGAAGCAGTTAATGCATTTTGTCTTGCAATTCCCCTTTTCTTTTTTTTTTCTTTTTTTTAAAGATCAAATGTGTTCCCTTTGTTTTTAAATTGACCACACCACCTGTTTACCTAAATGACTTGTCCAAAGGCTAGTGTAAATTAAATCATCATGTAATAGGTATGCTTTGCTTGATTTGGTATGATTCTAAGTCCAGATCAGCAGAACAGCATGAATAACAGTCTTCAATATCAAGTCTTGTGATTGTTATGTAGCAGTTTTTTCAAATTTACATCTACTGTCTTTATATTTTGCATAGTATTAGAGGACGTGTCACTGTTTCTGTGGTGTTGCATTGTATGCAGAGTCTGGTTTCTTGGTTCAGTTTAACTTTTGTCTACATAGTTCTATTTTTAGTTTGTGATAAGTCCATATTGGGCGAGGGTGTATTTCTGTTCTGTGTGTATGAAAAGAACATGGCTTTCTGTTAGCATCGACTGTGCAGGATCTGGCTTGTTTAGTTTTACATTGTGTGTGTTGGTCTTCTAGTGCTCACTGCAGTATTTAAGATGCTGCCTTTTCCTAGGTGCACTCTTGTGTGACTCATGGATTATTACTAAAAATATATTTTTTATATAGAGGAGGGGGTTGTTAAAAAATGATCAGCACTGGCTGTCATATATACTAGGTACGCCACTGGATTTAATGACCCTATTCTAACTTTACTATTGATATAGGTGTTGTCCCCCCACACACACACAATAAAGAATTAAATTAAAGTTGCATCATCAAGCAGCTTTCAAATGACATTATAAGCAAATAAAAATAAAATAGTTTTAATACATTGCTAATTATTACCTGCATCTTTACCTAAATGCCCTAGCTCTCATTTTGATCTTTATCTGTTACTTTTTTATTTTGCTGAAGTGCAATCACACAGGGTCCTTCAAGACTCAGTAACACCTCTCCATAAATTATGTGGAAGAGGTCTGGAAGTGGGGATCGCATCTATTTCATATCCTCAGTGAGACCTCAGGAAGGAACCTAGTGATCAAAACATTATTAGAGGTGCTGTAGAGCCATTTCTTGTATGACTGAATGAACTATATTTATCTTTTTTTTAGTTGTTTAAATTCATGCAGAAATAAATGGCTAGATTGAACCTAATGACTTCATTAACGCATTTTCCATTTTTAAACCTCTATAACAGGGGTGCCCACACTTTTTTGGCTTGCGAGTTACTTTTAAAATGACCAAGTCAAAATGATCTACCAACAATAAAAATACTAAACATATACCCCCTCTTATACTGTGGTGCGCTAGCCGATTTAGCATGCGCCCCTTGTATTCTATGGACGCGTTACCATTTAGTGCGTGTTAAATCAGCTAGTGCGCCTTAATAAAAGACCCCCATATTTATTTATATATATATCGAGTGCACCTCTTCTGTCCTCCAGACCTCGCTCCATTCCCCAACCAACATCTCTCTCTGTCCTTCCAGCTTTTCTTTCTCTCTCCTCCACCCCTATTGGCAACATGTCTCCCTCCTCTGTTCTGATCTTGCAACTCTTTGTTCTTCCTCAGGGTCTCTCCCCTTCTGTCCCATAGTCCAACATCTGCCCCCTCTCTTCTGCCTCCCCTTTGTTTCAGGTTTCTCCCTCTCTATCTTCCTTCTGCTAACATTTTGAATCCTCCCACCTTTGGTCCAGGTCTTTGTGTCTCTCACTCTCTTTGTCTTCCCCCTCCCCAGGGCCTGGCATCTCTCTCTCCTCGGTTCAGAGTGTTTCAACCTCTCTAAGCCCTCTAGTAGTCTAGGATCTGCCTGATCTGCCTTGTCTTCCCACTCCCTTTTTGTTCAAGGCTGCTTTCCTGCCCATCCTCAAGGTCCTTTTGTCTCTACTCTCCCCCCTCCTCCCCGATCCAGCGTCTCTAAGGAAATCTCCCTCCTGCCAGGGCCCTCGCAACGGGCCCAATTTTACCCCGACGTGTGGGACTTTATCTCCGCTGCTTCCCTCAGACTGGATCATCGAGCTGCTTCCCTTAGACTGGATCCCTCACCTCCGTTCTTCCCTCTGGGCCTACCACAGTTGAAAGTTCATTATGGCAGCCTGCAGAGCGAACGTAGCATGCTGCCATCAGCTTCTGTAGCACTTCCCTCTGCCGTGGTCCCGCACCTCCTCTGACGTTGGGGGCGGGACAGCGGCAGAAGGAACGTGCTACAGAGGCTGACGGCAATCTGCTACATTCGCTCTGCAGGCTGCCATAATTCCACTACTTTAAAGGTGAGACAGTGACCGGGGGAATGCTAGGGAGAACATTGGCTCTGCGAGCTACCGGCGTTGCCTTTGCGATTGACCGGTAGATCGCGATCGACGTTTTGGGCACCCCTGCTCTATAACATTTGAAAGAGGGCAAATTATTCACGTTTAGAATTGGATACTTCTTAAATTTAATAAAAATATTCTGGCACAAGTGTCAAACCTTAAAAAAGGAACTCATATTCAGCATTGGAAAATAATAATAATTAACTAATAAAAATAGTACACATTTAATTTTCCCCACCACCAAATTTCCCCGTCCTGCCCCATCGCACACGGCTACTTTTTCATGCCACCCGGCTGGAAAACTTTCTGGGAAGAACACTGTCTTTCATCAGTGTGAGAGGTGTGTGCCGCCGACTGTACAGTCTGTGTTCCCTTCCCTGAGCGGTGACAGCCTTCATGTAATGAGAGAATGTGCTCCCACCAGTTTTGTTAAAAAAAAAAAAAAAAAAAAAGCCGAAATTTGCAGCATAGGGAAGCTAAAAAGAAAGTTATAAGGGAGGGGGAGAGGGAGATGAGCTGAAGACGGAATGCAGGCCTCCTAAGGCAGACTGATGAATCGCTGACTTCTAAGTTCGATCCTACTTTTATTTAATTCTGTTCACTCCCCCCTCCCCCGCCTCCTTTTTATTATTTTGTATGTAGAGGGGTCGAATGGAAGATCGAAATGGGGAAGGTAATTGAGGAGGAGCTCTGGCAGTGAAACTGTTAGCCACCCCCTTTATTTGATCCTGCAGGACAGCCTCAGCGGTTCGGTGGAGTTTGTAAAGTTCTCTAGAGTTGAACCTGCTGATCCATGTAAGTTATCCTCTCACTGTGCAGATAACCTCTTTTCCCCTACCCCATGAGCTCCTCTTTTTTTTTTGTGTGTGTATATGTGTGTGTGGGGGGGGGAGTTATGTTTTGCTTTGATTGGAAGTATACTATACTTTATTATTTTCCCAAATGGGGGATGCTATGTGTATACCCCATGTCTTTTTGAATTGCATAAAAACAAAAGAATAGCCTGTTTGGGATATGTGCAGTATATAAACAAACAGTTTGTATTTGGCAACCTTGACTCAAATCGAAAAGAAGTTGGACACTACAGCGCAGGAGTTAAGAGCTCAGAGGAGCGTCTGTTGCTCAGTATAGGGTGATTTTGTGGTACGATTGGTTATATTTCTGCGCTCGGGGAGTTTCAAAAAGAAGAATGTGAGCGAGTTTGGGGGGGTTACGGTTGATATTACAGGGAAAAGGGGGTATTAATTTGTCGGTAACTTTAAAAAAAAAATTTCAGAGATGCTGGATCTAAACATGGGGGTGGGGGAGAGGAGGAGGAGACAGAGAGATAGAAAAGGACCTTGAGGAGGGGTGGGAAAGTAGACTTAAACCAAAAAGGAGGGGGAAGACAGGGCAGATGCTGGACTAGAGGGGTATAGAGGGAGAGAAAGAGACTGCAGAGAGGGTTAAACACCCTGGACCGAGGAGAGAGTTATGCATAAGCCAGGTCCTGGGGAGGTGGAAAACAGTGAGAGTGAGAGATACAGAAAGACCTGAAAGAAAGGTGGGAGGGCTCGAAATGTTAGCAGAAGGAAGATAGAGGGAGAAACCTAAAACAAAGGGAAGGCAGATGAGAGGGGGGGGCAGATGTTGAACTTGGGGGTGTTTAGAGGGAAGAGAGAAAGAGACTGCAGAGAGGTGGAAAGATTCTGGACCAATGAGGGAGGGAGGAAAGAAGGAGAGAGAGAGGCAGAGAAAGACCTGGAAGAAAGGAGAACAAATGCTGGACATTGGGGGGGGAGGGTGTTTGTAAGCAACAGAGAGACAGAGGCCTGGACCAAAGGGGCAGACTAGATGGGTCATTTGGTGTTTATCTGCTATCATCTTTCTATGACATGAGGCAGATGCTGGACTTCGGAAGGTGCAGACAGAAGAGACTGGGGGGGCGGGGGGCGGGAGAGACCCTGAGGAAGAACAGAGAGATGCAAGATCATAACAGAGGAGGGAGAGAAAGGGAGATATGTTGGCCAATAGGCGTGGAGGAGAGAGGAAGGAAAGTTGGACTCATGGAGGGACAGAGAGATATGTTGGTTGGGGAAGGGAATGAGGTCCGGAGGAGAAGAAGCGTGCAAAAAGAAATATTAGATGCACAGTCAGAAGGAAGTGCAACCAGAGACTTGTGAAATCACCAGATAACAAAGGTAGGAAAAATGATTTTATTTTCAATTTAGTGATCAAAATGTGTCAGTTTTGAGAATTTATAATCTGCTATCTATATTTTGCACTATAGTTGTTACTGAGGTGACATTGCATATTTTAGTCATCTGCCTTGACCTCTTTGAAAAATTAAACAAATATAAATTATAATTTTCTCTGCATACAGTGTGCATTGTGGTTACCATTGTGAATTAATCCTATATAATAAAACGCTAGCCGCACATGCGCACTCAGACCTGCGTGATCTGTAATCCCTGATCCGTGATCTGTAGGTCCGTGGCCAGAGTGCGTATGCGGCGGCTAGACAAAGCGGGAGAAACAGACTCGAGCGCTGTGGCCGACTCAGGATGGGAGGATGCGCCACAGCAAAGTGCTGCACAGGTACTGCAGGGGGAGAGACATATCGCTTCTGCACATACCGGTACAAACCTCCCTCCACTGTTGGCAGCCGCAGCACGTTAAACAGGCTGCTTCGCGACTTTCTCCTGCAGTTGAGTCCCTCTGCCGCGTCACTAATGATGTCATCAATGACACGACAGAGACTCAACGGCAGAAGAAAGCCGCAAAGCAGCCTGTTTAGCGTGCTGCTGCTGCCAACGCTGGAGGGAGGTTTGTTATTAAAGTCATCTCGCTGGGAGGGTCGCAGAGTCAGTGGGGGTTGGGCTGGGAGGGGAGAGAAGCGTCTGCCTCGGGTGCTTCAGGCAGCAGCAGCGTTTACAATTCGCTGCTGTTGCGGCTTCAGGCCTTCCTTTCTGGCCGGTCCTGCCTACTTCCTGTTTTCATGAACACAGGACCCACCAGAGAGGAATACCTGAAGCCAGCAACAGCAATGAATTGTGAATGCTGCTGTTGCCCGATGAAGTAGTTGAAGGAGGAAAGTGAGCAGAGGGGGAGAGAATGGCTTGGAGGGAAGAACAGATGGCAGGGCATGGAGGGAAGGAGGAAGGTATGCCAGACCAAGGGAAAAGGAAAGAGGAGATGGAGAGAGGCCATATGGGACAGAGAGAGAGGGGGCGGACACTGGATGCAAAGAGAAGAGAGGGCAGTGAATGGAAGGGGCAACATAGAGGGTGAACAGTATTCTAGCACCCGTTAATGTAACGGGCTTAATGACTAGTAAGATTATATTGTGTGTACATGAAAAATGAAAGGAAGAAATTGCATTACAATTAGTACTATTATAAATGGGGGTGGGGTAAGGGGCAGAACTTGGGCTGGGGTACTTGGTTGGTTTTTGTTAGACTTAGGGGGTACTTGACTTGAAAAAGTTGAGAAATACTGGTCTAGGTGACTATGGAGTTCACGCAGTAAGGGCCCCTTTTACAAGGCCACAGTAGTGATTCTCCCATGGCAAATGCACCATAGTCCATTCAATTCCTATGCTTCAGTGCATTTGCTGTGGCAGAATTGCTATCGCAGCTATGTATAAGGAGCCCTAAGGCAGGAACTACTGTTTCTGTGCTATGTCTTAAACAAAAACCAGATTGCCGGGGATGCAAAGCATTAACTGATTCAACATGAGTTTGAAGTTGGTTGAATACTACTACTCTCTCAAGTACGGTAGTTTTGAAAGAAATGGAAGGTTTGATACTGGCCAGTAGTTATTCAGAATAAGAGGATCTGCATTATTTTTTTACAAGGTTGGCTTAAATGCTACTGGAACACTGTATAAGTGTCATCCCTTAAAAAAGGGAGTCATATTGAGCATTGGAAAATAATAATAATAATTAATAAAAATAGTGCACATTTAATTTTCCCCTCCACCAAATTTCCCCATCCCGCCCCACCCGGCAACTTTTTCATACCACCCGGCTGGAAAAAAATTTCTGGGGAGAACACTGAAAATGGGTAGGGGGTTTTACTGTAACCGCTTACAAACACTATTCACAGTAAACAGTAGAGATATGCAAGCAGATTTGATATGTGAAAGGAATTAGTTACCTCTAGATAACTTTTCTTTGGGACTACAACATAAGTTGAAATATTGGACTTGATCCTGATTTTTAAGGGGAAAAGACTCAGTAAGATTTAGCTTGAAAGGGGACATCATGAAGATATCTGAGGATGAGCTAACTCGAGCGCATAACCAAACTGAATTATTTTCAAGAGCCACAGATCTAAGATAAGGGTCCATTCCCAAAGATAAAGACAAAAGTATGCCCTCATCTGCATCTCTGAGTAAGATGACCCGCTGACCTTTGTTTATGAACCCTTTGGAGCAGCAGATGAAGGCAATGTGGCAGCACCACTCACCCATTTCTTAGTGCCACAAAAGGAATATATGGTAACTCTTCAATATCATGTTAACACAAATCAATCTGTCTCATTCTCCTAAACAAAAAGCTTCTAAAAAAAGTGAAGTTTTTAATAGACTTCTAAACCTCTGAACATAGTTAATTAATCTCAATTGGCCAACTAAGTTATTCCAAAATGTCACTCCTGCTATTGAAATGACCATTGCTCTAGTATTTGTAATTAGATACAGGCTTAAGTTCTGATGCAAACTATACAGATACATTTTAGTAGCACTTTAGAAATGATTAATACTTGTAGAGCTTCTCATGTAATTGATATTTGCTGGGATTGTTCAAACCAGCCATCCTGATTGGCTGATGCCTTCTCTGTTAGATGTGACCAAGATGTAAAGTCATATATTGGTCATATACAGCATGTGAAGGGCAATTTTATAAGTGCTGGCTAGGTCTTTATCAAATAATAGTAGTGGTGTTTCTTTTCTCAAAATATGAGACACCTCCGGTGATTGGGACGTATCTGGATATGGATGTTGGTATCCTTTAAGTTCAGACAGCATAGCTAATCATTTGCCTGATGATAGAAGAAAGGTGCCCCTTTTAGTGACCATATATTTGTTCAGGGCCCTTAAGTCTAGGATGAGATGGGATCTCCCACCACAAGTTTCAAGTTTATTGTATATTTGATTAATCGCTTACTCAAATTTCTAAGCGTTGAACATATCATTAAAATTACATACAATTAAGGGGGCAGCAAAACAAGCAAAAACTAAACATACGTAACGTGTTAAAGACTAATATTACAAACATGTAAAACCGAGAGGAAAGAATGGGTAGATAAATACAAATTGCTGATAGAAAAGAAGACAATTATGGTAAAAAAAACAATAGGGAGGGAATAAACAATGAACCTTAACAAGGTTATGGAAATGAAATGAAATGAAACGAAACTCTTAGTCAAGCTTTTTAAGAATGAAAAGCATCCTTGAAAAGAAAGCTTTTTAGTTTGCTCTTAAATTTAGCTAAATTGTTTTCTCCTCTTAAGTAAATGGGAAGGGCGTTCCATGTTTGAGGAGTCATAACAGAAAAAATAGAATGCCGCCGTGTATTAATAATTTTAAGTGAGGGAATAACTAATAAATGTTGATCATTAGATCTCAGTAATCTAGTTGGGGTATAGGGAATCAATGATCTGTAAATGAAAGCCAGAGTTTTATATAAGAGACTTAAAGGTAAGCAGACTTAATTTATACTGTATACGATGCGTGACTGGGAGCCATTGCGCTTTCTTAAGAAGGGGAATGACGTGATCAAATTTCTTAGCTTTCATTATAAGTTTAATTGAAGTATTTTGAATGATCTGTAAACGTCTAATTTCATTTTGGGCTATTCCCTTGAGTAAGGCATTGCAATAATTGATTTTTGAAATAACCAAGGAGTGAATCAGAATGTTAAGAGATTTTGGACATAGAAATTTAGATACTGAACGGATTTGGCGAAGTCTGTAAAAGGTGGATTTAACAATATTACTAATGTGATTATGATAGGTTAGTTTATCATTGAAGATAACCCCTAAAATCTTGATGTTACTTATCAACTGTAAAGTGGTACCCTTAATAGATTGGAAAAATTAATTTAGAACTGTCTTTCCAGGGAAAGAATATGACGTTTGATTTATTAACATTAAGGGCTATTTAACCACCATTTTCTTGGGCATGAATGCGTACTTGGCATAGAATCCTTTCCATCCTTCCCATGATGAATGGGTTCAACCACATGGGCCTTTAGTGGGGAGGAGAATTCCTCTGCAAGCACATCCTGCTGCTGAGAGTTGAATTTTGATGCCTTTGGTAGGCAATATGTGTAACATAAAATGATTTTATAATTCTGATGCCTGACCTAAGACAGGATAGGATTTAATTAATGGATTTATAGAAAAGTGAACTTCTATTTGAATTTAACTTAAAGTATATTAATCTGATGGATTAAAAAGTGAATTTCTGATTTAGTTTCAGAGCCAGCCCTGCCTCCAGCCATCTTATCCAGGTGTTGTGTTAATGCACTTATTACAAAAGAAAGGACGAAGCCATCTGCCTTCAGAAAAGTGTTAAATGCATCCATTCAATGGAGTACAAAAAGGAAGACCGACCTTCAGAAAGTGTTAGGTACACCTATTCAGATAAGAAAAAGGACAGGCAGGGTGGATACCAGAGCTAAACAGAACTCTAACATCAGTGGAACAGGATGTAGGTCAGCAGCTCTTCACATTAAATTCATCTCTGGACTACCAATCAGCAAGGACAACAGATGCTCACCACACCATTTTAAGCCACTCAAAGAAGATTCAATCAGATGACCTGATCTGCCTATCCTCCATTTTAAACCACTCAGACATATTCACACCACATCCAGCAAGGACAGTAACAATATCCTGTATTGGGACATAATTTTAAGCCATTATAATTCTATAATGACACCATCCAGGATTCTATTTTTAGAACAGGTCTCAACCCTATAAATATGACATGAAATCCTTTCTAACACAGGCTCTTTTCCTCTTCCTTCAGACCAGTGCTGGATCAAGCTGCAACCTCTCCAGGCTATGTGCTTCTTGCACAAACCATGTGCTCGGGCCTACAGGGCTGCCTTCTAAGAACTTTTCAACCAGCATTTGTGTGTAAATGTGATCATTTAACCTTAGAGAAATTTTGTCTTATGTAATTCTATTATTTTTGCTTAAAGACCCTATCTGTAACAGCTTTACTTGCTTGATTTTTGTCTTGTGTAATTCTATTATTTTTGCTTAAAGACCCTATCTGTAACAGCTTTACTTGCTTGATTTTTGTCTTGTGTAATTCTATTATTTTTGCTTAAAGACCCTATCTGTAATGGCTTTACCTGCTTGAATTTTCAGTTTGCTTATAAATGTTCTGAGTCTTACCCCCCTCTTTTACAAAACTGCGATAGCAGTTTCTAGCGCAGAGAGCCGCACTGAATAGCACGCGCTCATAGAGTTCCTATGAGCGTTGGGAGCAGCGCAGGCCATTCAGCGCGGCTCTCTGCGCTAAAAACTGCTAGCGCAGTTTAATAGAAGAGAGGATTAGTTCTTGAATAAATATTCACATATATATATTTAATTGTTATTACAGAGCTAAGTTTTAATCAAGCGAGCTAACATCCCCAAATTTTAGTTCTTTATAATAAATATTTCTCTATGCCAGAGAGGGATATATATTGTTGGTAGAGTTCCATCCATTTAATAATTTTATAATAAATGGAGGAAGTTGATGCCAATTGAGGGTATAATCCTCCTAGATTATTGACGAACCCACTGGTATTAGGTTACAAGAGGTCAACAAAATCAGCCTCCTCCTTACTGGCAAGCCATCTACAATGGGTACTTGTACTTCAGCTATGCTCTGCTGGAACCAGTCAATAACTTGTCCCTGCTTCGACTGGGGAGTTGACTGGAACCTCTGGGCCTGTTGCTGCTGAGGACTGGAGCATGAGACCTGGGCCTGCTGGAAAGGGCAAGTTGAGGGAGTGACCTATGCCTTTGTTAGTAGAAGGAATCCTTCCAGTTGCCCAAAACCCTCCAAGCAGTGGAGGCTATAGAAGGAGCAAGCTTTGACAGGGACTTTATGACATCAGATCATTTCTTAATGAGGTCAGCAACCTCTTCCATCTTGTCCCCGAAAAGACTGTCACCTCTGCAAGGGAAGACTGCCAACCTTTCCTAAACTACTGGTTCATGGTTCAAGATCCACAGCCATGATAATCTGCACATGCCAATATCAAAGGCAGAAAGTCAGGACACCATGTCAAAGCATCAAAAGTTGCCTGGGCTATGTGATTTTGATATTCCTGCTTGGCTGTTAGCTGTTGAAGTACTGCCTTCCCTGGAGGAAGAGTGTGTGCAAACTCTGTCACAATGTGCACCAAGTCCTTCAAGTAAATGCTCACGTAAAGTTGTTAAGACTGGATTGGGAAATGAGCATTGAGCCTTGAAACATTTTCTCCTAAAAGACTCCAGAATGCAAACATCCCTGCCAGGAGGAGCTGAAGCATTGTCCCTGAGCTTCTGGCTCTTTTGATAGCAGATTTGACCATCATAGAAGGGTGCAAAAGCTGTTGCTTCTTGAATCTGGGAGCCTTCTGGACTCTGTGCATGGAACAGGTTACATAGTAAAAGTCTCCCCCTAATTTCTCATCTGGCAGTCTTAAGAATGCTGTGCACATGCACAGGCACTGCTACAGCTTCCTAAAGAGGGGATTCATAATCAAGAACGTTCAATAACTTGGCCCTTGGCTTGTCCTCAATTTCTAAATTAGATGGTATGGCCTCAGCCATCTCCCTCAGAAAGTTGGCAAAAGAGCTCCTCTGGGGGTGGGGGGGATGCTACATTTGGAAATGGCACCACTTACATGTGAAGTTGTGAAGCCATTAAATCCATGGGTAAGTGCTGTTCATCTTTTCCGAGTATATTTGTAAAACAGTTGCTCCCGCTACACATGCTGGCAAATATACATCTACTCCTGTGGGTATTTTAGAAAAGGCTTTGTGCCAACAGATCCTTAATACTAGCAGAATTGAGAACGTCTTGACCTGGAAATCTCAATTCCTCTTTCTATTTTTATGTAAATGGGAATCACTGGGTAAACTTTAATAAAACTTCCTGCCTAAAAACATCAGAATTTTATACTCCAAAGGTCTGTGAAGTTTTAGCTACATGAAGGCAGAAAAGCAACCAAAAATAAAGAAAAGAAAACTCATCCTAGAAATCTGAGGAGAGTTCCATAAAAATATCAAGATGGTACAACTGTTAACTTGTCAATGATGTCAAACCAAATAAAGGTGAAAGGTGTTTTGACATACACAAAAGCAAATTTTTAAATTGCAAAATTTACGTCATAAATCTAGATTTTAATCTACTCAGAAATATATTGCTTACTTCAAAACAAATAGAGAGAAGGATCTAAATTCATTAATCTATGATTTAGGGATACATTTTTATTCATATTATAAAATAAAAGTAATATCTAATAGGTGCTTTCCTAACAAATTTAAAGTTTTGCTAACATTGTAAGATGTTTTTGTATTTGCTATATCGCCTATTTTGCAAAACAAGTCAAGACGGTGTACAATCTAAAATTGTTACTGAGCCAAAGTTTGCAAGAAATTTTAAAGCACTAGTGCAATAATATAGGGCCTCTGTACTAAGAATTTTTGTTCTAGGCACAAAATGGGAAAAACACAGACTCGATCAAAAAGCAAAAATTTAAAGTTGCAACAGGAGATTCCTTAGAACATCAACTTGTTTGTTTTAATAGTTCAGCTTTTATTAAATTTTATATGAACAAAAATGTTACAACTACTACAATCTACAAAATGTCAGGGGACATTACATATGTATAGAGTTCAATCTCAACCCAATTATGAGACAAGGCAAACTATACAGTAGAACCACCAAAACAAAACAAGCAAAAAAGGTTTACCCACAGTAAATCTACAAAATGCAGGAAAGAGACCTCAGAATCCAAGCTACAAATGTTACTAAATTTTCAGTCTCATAGCTATTAGGGTTCTATTGTCATTCACTAGTCTCAAAAAAACCCTCAATTTTCTTACTTTTATTTTAGTGCTCATGTGCAAAAACTCAAAACGTTTCTTAATTATATATAT
Organism: Geotrypetes seraphini; assembly: GCF_902459505.1. NCBI lineage: Eukaryota > Metazoa > Chordata > Amphibia > Gymnophiona > Dermophiidae > Geotrypetes > Geotrypetes seraphini. Next base: position 87,055,771 of record NC_047089.1, on the reverse strand, counting down.
ATTAAAATTACTGTACTTATGACATCTCTGGTGTGGTAATATCAAAAAACCAACCATCTATGATATACTGACATCAAGAACTCAAACTTCCCCAACGTGGTCTGTTTCATCAGGGAATTATTGCAAATGCAAAAATGTTAAAGTTCACTAGGACTTATCCCACTGACACCAAATCATCTCCACTTGTTTTGTAGCAGTTACCATGGTTTTCTGAGACTACTAAATGACAATGAAACCCTGATAGCTATGAGACTGAAAATTTAGTAAAGTTTCTAGCATGGGTTTCTGAGGGCTCTTTCCTGCATTTAGTAATCTTACTATGGGTAAACGTTTTTGTTTTAGACATTACATATGTCCAATAGCATAGATATCCAAAGACTGGATATAATATACTTGGACTTTCAGAGGCTTTTGACAAAGTTCCACATGAGCGACTTCTCAGAAAACTTCAAAGTCATGGAATAGAAGGGGACATACTAAGATGGATAGGAAAATGCCTGGAAGAGAGAAGACAGAGGGTGAGTGTAAATGGAAAGTTCTCGGACTGGGAGAAAGTAACTAGTGAAGTGCCTCAGGGCTCAGTTCTTGGGCCCATCTTGTTCAATATTTTCATAAATGACCTGGAAGAAGAAACAACAAGTGAAATCATCATGTTTGCTGATGACACAAAACTAAGTCGGGCAATCAGGTCACAGACGGACTGTGAGGAACTCCAGAAAGATTTGAGACAACTGGAAAAATGGGCAGAGAAGTGGCAAATGAAGTTTAATGTAGAAAAATGCAGTGATGCACCTAAACTAAACTAAACCTTAAGTTTATATACCGCATCATCTCCACAAAAGTGGAGCTCGACACAGTTTACAGGAATTAATATAGAAAGGAACTCCAATGGAAAGGAGAAGGGCTTAGTAAAAAGAAAGAAAGAGGGGACTTAGTATAATGGAGAGGGAGGGAGTAGTTACATTTTAGCGAAAAAGCCAGGTTTTCAAATGTTTTCGGAAGCGTTGGAGGGAGGTCGAGCTCCGAAGAGGGGCAGTGAAGCTGTTCCACAGCTCAGTGATCCTGAAGAGGAGGGATGTCCCAAGTTTTCCTGTATGGGATATGCATTTTAAAGAGGGGAAGGATAATTTGAATTTTTGAGTGGATCTGGTGAAGGTAGGATTCGAGGAGAAAGAGGGGAGGAAGGATGCCGTGTAGAGATTTGAAGGCTAGACAGGCGCATTTGTAGTGAACCCTGAGGATAACTGGGAGCCAGTGAAGCTTAGACAAAAGCGGAGAGGCGTGGTCGAATTTGCTCTTAGCGAAGATTAGTTTGGCCGCGGTGTTCTGAATCCACTGAAGTCTATGAAGACTTTTCTTTGTTAGGCTTAAGTAGATGGAGTTGCAGTAATCCAGTCTGGATAGAATAATGGATTGAACGAGGACAGCGAAGTGTTGTTAGTGGAAGCAGGATCTTACTTTCCTTAACATGTGAAGATTGAAAAAGTATTTTTTTACTAAGGGGTTTAGGTGATCATTGAAGGACAGTGTAGAGTCAATGATGATTCCCAGAACTTTGCTTGAGTGCTCAAGCTGCAGTTTGGTGCCAGAGGATAGTGGGATGAGGGTGGGTAGCTGATCTAATTTTGGGCCGAGCCAGAGTAGTTTTGTTTCCTGGGCAGGAAAAACAAGGAGCACCACTATACCTTATTTGATGCAACTTTGGGCAAAAGCGAACAAGAAAGGGACCTGGGGGTAATGATAGACAGGACCTTGAAGCCATCGGCTCAATGTGCAGCGGCAGCAAAAAAAGCAAACAGGATGTTGGGCATGATAAAGTAGGGTATCATGAGTAGATCTGAGGATGTAATAATGCCGTTATACAGAGTGATGGTGAGACCACACTTGGAATACTGTGTCCAACATTGGTCTCCCTATCTAAAGAAGGATATAATACTACTGGAGAGGGTGCAGAGGCGAGCGACGAAGCTAGTAAAAGGTATGGAGAATTTGAGCTACAAAGATCGCCTCAGAAAACTGGGACTTTTCACCCTCGAGAAGAGGAGACTGTGAGGGGATCTGATCGAGACTTTTAAAATACTGAAAGGATTCGACAAAATAGAACAGGAAACACCTTTATTCACATTGTCGAAGGTGACTCGGACAAGAGGTCATGGACTGAAGCTGTGGGGAGACAGGGCCAGGACAAATGTCGGAAAGTTCTGCTTCACACAGCAAGTGGTGAATGCCTGGAACGCTCTCCCGGAAGAGGTTATGGAGGAAACCACCATTCCAGGATTTAAGGGCAAGTTGGATGCATATCTTCTTGAAAGACACATTGAGTAACTAAGGTATTCCCAGGGTAGATAGACCTGGCTGGGCCTCCGCGTGTGCGGATCGCTGGACTAGATGGACCCATAGTCTGATCCGGTGCAGGCATTTCTTATGTTCTTATAACTACCATTAGTGCAATCTTATATCCGAAAAGCTGTTTTATCCAGTCATAATGCTTTCATGCTTCTGATATAAACATACACTAACCCACTACAAGTTTTTCCAGTTATTGACCAAAATCTTTAGTGCCACAGCTAAAAGAAAGTAAGTCAAGGGGATCTTGTTCTGTTAATTCTATAGCTATGCTAAAGATTTTCATAATTCAATTCTGAATTATATATCACCACAAAGATAAAGCACTTCTGCTATTCTTTCCCAAATTACCATACACTGACAAAATGCACCTTGATAGTAAACCACTTGTATTGTAACCCACTTGCATCCCATGTACTGACAAAATATATCTTTACTGTAACCCACTTGTATCCCATGTACTGACAAAATATATCTTTACTGTAACCCACTTGTATCCCATGTACTGACAAAATATATCTTTACTGTAAACCACTTGCATCCCATGTACTGACTAAATGTATCTTTATTGTAAACCGTTTCTATCCCATGTACTGTCAAATGTATCTTTATTGTAAACCGCTTCGAACTTCACGGTATGGCGGTATATAAGAAATAAATTATTATTATTATTATACAGGCCTGAAGATTTGGACAATGATACCAAAGATAGAAGAATGCCTGTGTCAGAGTAATCTAAGGAAATATATATATATTTTTTTTTTTTTTTTTTAACAGAAATGGTGGTAGATGCATGGAATAGTCTCCTGGTGGAGACAAAGACTATGTCTGGATTCAAGAAAGTGTGTCACAGGCATGTGAGACCTCTTAGGAAGAGAAGATAGTGGATGCTGTGGATGGGCTATTTGACCTTTATCTGCCATCATGTTTCTGTTACTAAAGATTGCTGGCTGAAAAATCATATTTTATGTCTGATCTGGGGTCCATAAAGAATGGTGGACTAAAAGGAATACTGATAGTCAAACAAATGGAAGTTTGTTAACCAAAACTGCTCCCAACTCTTGGTTAAGAAAGCATTTCCCAGATCATACTCCCCAAACTTTCATTGTTATCTATATATGTTTTATGTACCTTCTATCAAAATTTGATAGAAGCTGGCAACAGTCTTGGGTAAAGATATCAATCAAATACTACTTCCAGATTCCAATCCCCTACCATTTCTTCCCAAGAGTGCTTAGCAGATTTAATAGAATGCTGAAGTTGAAGCCATGCATAATATTGTAGAGTTGGGAGTCCAAAAGCTTGCTATAACTCCCTAAATCTTTTTTGACTATCTGCATTCCAAATTTGGCTTAAACACCGTTTATTTTACTCTGCCACTACTTCCAGCCAACCAGCCAATCCTTTGTGATCAGGGGGGGGGGAGGTAAAAGAGCAAGAAATTTTTAAAAAAGTAGGGTTGAGTAGTTTGAATTGAAGGAATTTGTGATGTAGGTGAGCAAATGTAGTTTCAAATTTAAGAGGTAATGAGGATCTGAAGATAACTGCTATGCTCTCTCTATCAAAAGAGTGATGGCATAAGGGTGTACGAAAATATAAGCAGGTGTTAAAGGACAAGTGTAGAGCATTTTATTCTCAGTTGGTAAGTGAGTATTCTATTAATAGCAAGGAATTGTTTAGGATAGTGGCAGATTTAACTAATATTACTTAATTTGTCCGTGCTCCACAAGAAAACCCATTTTCTGTAAATGAATTAGCTGATTACTTTAGTTCAAAGATTTTAACTCTTGCTAATTGTTTAATTCTAATAGTGTATTTGTTATTGATTTTTGCGTGATAGTCTCAAGGAATTATTGGGCAGATATGTTCTGGTATGATTTTTCCTATCCTGTTTCAAAACTTTGTTAAATATGTTCATATACAATATTCACTAGATATATGCCCCCCAGGGATATTGTGAGCTGCTCCACCTATTTTCAAGGGTTTATTGTTTACATGGGCAGAGGAAATGCTTAGCAGTGATACTTTTCTAGAGGAAAAAGGACATACAGTATAGCACAGTTTCTTACCGTAACAGATGTTATCCAGGGACAGCAGGCAGATATTCTTGACTGATGTGTGACGGCACCGACGGAGCCCCGGTACGGACAATTTTAGAGTGATTGCACTCTAAGAACTTAGAAAGTTCTAATTAGGCCGCACCGCGCGTGCACGAGTGCCTTCCCGTCTGACGAAGGCGCGCGGTCCCCAGTTAGGATAAGCCAGCTAAGAAGCCAATCCAGGGAGGAGGGAGGGACGCAAGAATATCTGCCTGCTGTCCCTGGATAACACCTGTTACGGTAAGTAACTGTGCTTTATCCCAGGACAAGCAGGCAGCATATTCTTGACTGATGGGTGACCTCCAAGCTAACAAAAGGAGGGATGGAGGGAAGGTTGGCCATTAGGAAAACAAATTTTGTAAAACAGATTGGCCGAAGTGTCCATCCCGTCTGGAGAATGCATCCAGACAATAGTGAGATGTAAAAGTATGAACTGAGGACCAAGTAGCAGCCTTGCAGATTTCCTCAATGGAAGTAGAACGGAGGAAAGCTACAGACGCTGCCATAGCTCTAACCTTGTGGCCCGTGACAGAACCTTCCAGTGTCAGGCCCGACTGAGCATAACAGAATGAAACGCAAGCAGCAAGCCAATTGGATAGGGTGCGTTTAGATACAGGATGACCTAACTTTTTAGGATCAAAGGACAAAAACAGTTGAGGAGATGATCTGTGAGGTTTGGTGCGTTCAAGATAGTAAGCCAAAGCACGTTTACAGTCCAGGGTATGCAAAGCCTATTCACCTGGATGAGAATGAGGCTTTGGAAAAAATACAGGTAGAACAATGGACTGATTAAGATGAAAGTCAGACACAACCTTAGGGAACTAAACATTGGATGTGTACGGAGGACCACCTTATCATGGTGAAAAACAGTGATAGGTGGATCGGCCACTAGTGCATGTAGCTCACTGACCCTCCTGGCAGAAGTGAGAGCTATAAGGAAGACCACTTTCCAAGTAAGAAATTTGAAATGCGCTGTGGCCAAAGGTTCAAAAGGAGGCTTCATTAAAGCAGAAAGACCCACATTGAGATCCCAGACTACAGGAGGGGGCTTAAGAGGTGGTTTCACATTGAAAAGGCCCCTCATGAACCTAGAAACCAAAGGATGAGCCGAGAGGGGTTTTCCATGAGGTGGCTCATGAAAGGCAGCAATGGCACTAAGATGAACTCTGATGGAAGTAGATTTGAGACCAGAGTCAGACAAGGAAAGAAGATAGTCCAACACCAGTTCCACTGAAAGAGACATGGGATTATGGTGATGTAAGAGGCACCAGGAAGAAAACCGAGACCACTTCTGTTGATAACACTGAAGCGTGGCCGGTTTTCTGGAAGCATCAATGATAGAACGGACAGGCTGAGAAAGGAGTGAGTGAGCCGATGTCAGCCCGAGAGATACCAAGCTGTCAGATGCAGAGACTGTAAGTTGGGATGCAGTAGAGTCTGCTGATGCTGAGTAAGCAGAGAAGGAAACAGTGGAAGAAGTATGGGTTCCCTGGAACTGAGTTGAAGTAGAAGGGAGAACCAATGTTGCCTGGGCCACTGTGGAGCGATGAGAATCATGGTGGCTTGTTCCCTCTTGAGCTTGAACAATGTCCGCAGCATGAGCGGTAGAGGAGGAAATGCATATAGGAAGAGATTGGTCCAATCCAGGAGAAATGCATCGGGTGCCAGACGGTGAGGAGAGTAGAGTCTGGAGCAAAACAGGGGCAGCTGAAAATTGTGAGGAGCTGCAAAAAGGTCCACTTGAGGAGTGCCCCATTGAGCGAAAATGGACTGGAGAGTCAAATGGTCGAGAGTCCATTCATGAGGTTGGAGAATTCTGCTGAGATTGTCTGCCAAGGAATTCTGTTCCCCTTGAATGTAGACAGCCTTCAGGAATAAATGACGAGCTGTCGCCCAAGACCAAATCCCTTGGGCTTCCTGACACAACAGACGAGAGCCCGTCCCTCCCTGTTTGTTGATGTAGTACATTGCAACTTGATTGTCTGTGCAAATGAGAAGTACTTGAGGAGAGAGAAGATGTTGAAAGGCCTTGAGGGCATAAAACATCGCTCGGAGTTCCAGGAAATTGATGTGGTGTTTCTTTTCCTGGGTAGTCCAAAACCCCTGAGTTTGGAATTCGTTCAGGTGAGCTCCCCAGGCATAAGGGGATGCGTCTGTGGTGATCACAAAATGATGAGGAGGTAGATGGAACAGTAGACCTCTGGATAGATTTGAAGATGTCAACCACCAAAGAAGCGACTGTCGAAGAGAAGAGGTCACAGATATGTGTTGTGAACAAGGATCTGTCGCTTGTGACCACTGAGTCGCTAGGGTCCATTGAGGAGTACGCAGGTGGAGACGTGTGAAGGGTGTGACATGTACTGTGGAGGCCATGTGCCCCAAGAGCACCATCATGTGATTTGCAGAAATGGTAGTCTGTTGAACTACCTGCTGACAGAGATGAAGGATGATGTGAAGGCGGTTTGATGGAAGAAACGCCCTCATCAGAACAGTGTCCAGAATGGCTCCAATGAATTGAAGTCGCTGAGTTGGAATGAGATGCGACTTGGGTAGATTGATTTCGAACTCCAACAGTCGAAGGAAGTGAATGGTCTGATTGGTGGCAAGCAGAACCGCCTGAGGTGTATGAGCCTTGATCAGCCAGTCGTCTAGATAAGGGAAGACTTGAAAGTTGTGAGAGCGGAGATAGGCCGCTACCACAATCAGACATTTGGTGAACACCTTGGGAGAGGAGGCCAGACCGAAGGGTAACACCTTGTACTGATAATGATGTTGGTTGATGAGAAAGCGTAGATATTGCCTGGACGTCAGATGGATAGGAATGTGTGTGTAAGCCTCTTTGAGATCGAGGGAGCATAGCCAGTCGCCCTGAGAGAGAAGAGGGTAGAGGGTGGCAAGAGAGAGCATTTTGAACTTCTCCTTGACCAAACATTTGTTGAGATCTCTGAGATCTAAGATAGGTCTGAGGTCTCCGGTCTTTTTGGGAACTAGAAAGTACCGGGAGTAAAATCCCTGGCCTCGCTGATCTTGAGGAACTTCTTTGATGGCATTGAGAAGAAGGAGGGATTGAACCTCTTGAGGGAGAAGGAGGGACTGAGACTTGTTGGAAGCAGACTCTTTTGGCAGGCCTAACGGCGGAGGAGTCTGGAAATTGAGGGAGTAGCTGTGGGCTATGATCGAGAGCACCCACTGGTCTGTGGTGATTACTTCCCATCGAGAGTGAAAAATGTTTAGTCGACCTCCTATGAGCTGTGGAAGAGGACAGGAGGGAGGAAGACTGGCAATGCCCTGAAGAAGGGAGTCAAAAGGGCTGCATCGGCTTAGTTTGAGGGACAGGCTTTATGGTAGGCGGCTGTTGCTGACGAGCCTGTTGTTGCTGTTGGCGTTGCCTCCGAGGTTGAGGAGGATGAGGCTGAACCGGCCGAGCAGAAAATCGCCTCTGATACGATGGCTGTTGTCTAAATGGATGAGGAGGAGGAGGCTTCTTCTTATTTTTCAATAAGGTATCCCACCTCGTCTCATGGGCAGAAAGCTTTTGAGTGATGGTATCCATGGATTCTCCAAACAGCTCATCCCCCAGGCAGGGAGCATTGGCAAGACGGTCCTGGTGGTTCACATCCAGGTCTGAGACTCGAAGCCATGCCAATCGTCTCATCGCTAAAGACATAGCCGTGGCTCGGGATGTCAGTTCAAAAGTGTCATAGATGGAACGGACCATAAACTTCCTGAGTTGCAAGAGACTGGAAGTGCATTGTTGAAATGCAGGAAGCTTGCGGTCCGGAATATACTTTTGAAAAGTGGCAACCTGTTGGATCAGATGTTTCAGGTAAAAAGAGAAGTGAAACGCGTAATTACCTGAACGGTTGGCCAACATCGCATTTTGGTAAAGTCGTTTACCAAATTTATCCATGGCCTTGCCCTCTCTGCCAGGAGGGACAGAGGCATATACACTAGAGCCTGTAGATTTTTTGAGGGTAGACTCCACCAGCAGAGATTCATGGGGAAGCTGATGTTTGTCAAACCCTGGAATAGGAATCACTTTATAAAGCGATTCCAGTTTCCTAGGGGCTCCTGGAATGGTTAGAGGAGTTTCTAAATTTTTGTAAAAAGTTTCCCTCAAGATGTCATGGAGGGGTAACTTCAAAAATTCTTTAGAAGGCTGGTCAAAATCCAAAGCATCGAGAAATGCCTTGGATTTTTTAGAGTCAGACTCTAGGGGGATTGAAAGGGTGTCTGACATCTCCTTAAGAAACTTGGTGAAGGACGAGTGCTCTGGCTTACTAGCAGGATCCTGCACCGATGGATCATCCTCCTCCGATGAATAATCTTCCTCGGTACCGAGGGGATCGTCAGAATCATCCCACAAATCAGGGTCCCGTACCGATGGAAGATGGCCCTGAGAAAGGGGAGTAGAGGATTCGGTATGCTTGGTTTTGTGTACCGATTTCCCTGAACGCATCGATACCGTACCTGGTGACTGTACAGCGGTATGGGTGTCGGAGAACAGTAGCGGATCAGAAGCCGAGTAAGCAGTACGCCGAAGAGACTTCGGCTCTGCTGACAGAACAGGCATAGATACGGAAGATGCAGATTTTTGTGGTGGCGATAACGTCGATGCCGATAAAATAGGCTGGTCGACAATCGGCACCAAAAGCTCAGTAGGTACCGACACTGGAAGGTTCGGAGTCAGCAGAGCCGGGAGCAATTGTTGCAATTGCTCCTTAAGCTGGACCTGTAGGATGGATGCAATACGCTCATCCAGAGTCGGTCCCGATGGCACTGGTACCGCTTTTTTCTTGCTCAGTACCTGCGGTGCAGCTCGACGCTCAGGCGAAGTCGATGCCGATGACCAGTAACTTCAATGGGAGCGGAGCGCTTGCGGGGCCGGCACGCAGTCTGCAGGACTTGGCTCACTGCATGTTCGACTGGCGGGCCGAGAACAGTAGGGGATGGCTTCTTAGCCGGCTTACTCAATATTTAAGAAGTTGGCTGGGCTGATAACTACCCCATCGTAGTAATGAGTTAGCTTCTTTCGGGCTAGATTCACTAAAGCTCATCGCTCTTTGTGATCTGTGGGCAATCCGTGGCCGAGTCTCGGCGGGCGACCGATTCACTACAGTGTCCTCATGCAAATGAAGTGGTCAGATGCTCGACCCTTACCGACCCCATAGATCACTGCAGAGTGATCCATATGCTTGCGCAGATCATCTCTTTGCCTGTAGATGTGATGCGCGAAAGCTTCAGGTCAAAATGGAAGGGGGAGGGGTGGCTGCACTCGCTGGAACACGCTTTGCAGGGGAATAGACCAGAAATAGCCACAGAGTCCTGCTTTAAACCTGCGGGTTAAAACTGCTGCCTTGCAGAGACCAGGGTGGCAGAGAACAGGGCGCTTTTTGCATAAGGAAGATGTTTTATTTTGTTGTTTTTACTTTTGATACTAGTGGATTTCAGGGCTGGGATTTCAAGGCGGCAAAGAGAAGGACATTCGGCAAGGACGTGAGCGACAGGTTCTCAGCAGTCGCTTCTTTTTGGATTGGCCAGCCCAATCGGTGTTCCTTCTTCAGTTTAGTGAATCGCTGCCTTCCTACTTTGTTTGCCATTTCCCCTCATTTGCATGCACGGATTGGGAGGAAGGTTAGTGAATTGGGTCGGGATCGCAAAGTGGTCGGGACACGACCGGTAAGCTTAGTGAATCTAGGCCTTAGTTACTACCTACAGACCTAATGCCTCTATTCCTTTTTTTGTGAAATTGCAGGAAGGACTTGTTTATCATCAGCTACTTAACTATTTAGAACAAAATGAAATATTGCATGACTCAGTCAGGATTCCATCCTCTTTTTAGTACAGAGACGGTAGTAGTATCATTACTGGATGATATTTATCAATTATTCAGTAGAGGACAGGGTACTCTTGTTTTACAATTTGATCTTAGTAGTGGATCATGCTATTTTTGTTCTAGTGGATCATGCTATTCTTTTGTCCTGTTTAGATGCCATTGGTATTGCTGGTTTGGTTATTTGGTTTCAGGGGTTTTTTACCTTTTGTCCTTATCAGGTCAGTTTGAATAATCAATCTTCATATGTTTGGACTACTCAGTGTGGGTTACTACTACTTATCATTTCTATAGTGCTACCAGGCTTATGCAGAACTGTACATCAAAATATAAAATAGACAGTCCCTGCTCAAATGAGCTTACAATCTAGTTGGGGTATCCTCAGCTATCACCACTTTTGTTTAACATTTATGTTCTTTGGGGGATCATTTGACAAAAATAAGAATGAAATGTTATAGCTATGCTGATGCTACTGTCCTGTTTCCAACTTCCACTGTGCCTTCAAAAGAGATAAGATGAGTAGATGAAGTAGTATGAGTAGAAGACTGGATAAAGGAATATAAACTGAAATTGAACCCTGAGAAAACTAAGTTCTTTTTGCTTAGTCTTCTTTTTTTTCTTTCTTTCTTTTTTTTTATACCGTTCTCCCAGGAGAGCTCAGAACGGTTTACAATGAATTTATTCAGGTACTCAAGCATTTTTCCCTGTCTGTCCCGGTGGGCTCACAATCTATCTAGTATACCTGGGGCAATGGGGGGATTAAGTGACTTGCCCAGGGTCACAAGGTGCAGCGTGAGTTTGAACTCACAACCCCAGGGCTGAGGCTGCAGCTTTAACCACTGCACCACATTCTCCCCAGATTTGAATGCAGTATCACCGTTGGTGGTGGGGGGTTTCCATCGGTCACTACTATTAAAATCTTGGGAGTGACATTAGATAGAAAATTAACTATAAAAGTGCAAGTAGATGCTACACTTTGGAGACTATGATCTGTTCATTCTTATTTTAATGTTCTTTCATTTTGAATTCTTTCTCAATCATTGATACTTAGTATCTTATATTACTATACTATTGTGTGCCTACAGGCCCCCTGAACCATCTTAATCGTCTTTGCATAGTTCATCATTCAGCTGTTCACCTTATTTTTGGATTGAAGAAATCGGAACATGTTTTGCCTTACTACAGGCAGCTTCATTGGCTCCCTATTGAGGTGCACTTATTGTTTAAATTTGGTTGAATTTGCTGCCCCCACTCATGTTTTGCATAACAATTTTATTTTCTCTTTTCACTCTTTGAGAGGTAGAGTGCGGATGACTTATGTTAAAAATGTTTTTATATTTTCAAGCAGCCCACTTAGGCTCTGAGCTGTTTCCAATTACATGATCTTCTACATTGTACACGCATTTTAGAAATAGTCTGAAAACTTATTTGTTTTATAAATTTGTGAATGAGTATTGAATATTGTATTTGCTTTTTTTGTATCTGTGTTGAGTTTATTCAGTTTATTTAAATTGCTAACCATATCAAACTGTTTGGTGCATTGCAGTATATAAATACGTTACGTTACGTTATGTTATTGGAATAGCGGGAGAGAATGCATTAACAGATAAGTACAAACACTCAGCATTAAGATGCAGCTCCTGAAAACATATATCATCTGGGTGATGTTGGAAAAGCATTAAAGCTTTTTATAAGGCTACTCAGCCCTTAAATATTCACTGAAAGAAAAGAAAAAAGTACTTAAACTTTGCCATACAAAATTATTTAAGTAGAACTATGGAAACGTAAATAAAAAATGATGGTCTTCTTTAATCACTATGTCATCTTAATGAACCACACCTAAAGAAATCAGTAGTAAGCAACACATGAATGAATATTAAAACCATAACACAAATAACTAAATTTCACTGTGCCATGGAGAGCAGACAAGAGACACAGAACCCAATGATGACCGACCACAATGTTGAGATAAAAATAAAGAATATATAGAAAGGAAAAAAAAAACTTGGATAGATCAATGGGATTTAGTTAAGAAGCATTCATCGCATTTTCAAACTTCAACAACCACATACTAATTACTGATGCATAGTACAATTGCTTGTATAATACCAATGAAGGCTGGTACAGTAGCTGATTGTTTTACAATTCAAAACAACATTCATAACACATCCCAAGCAAAATGAGATTATGTACTTACCCAGGTAAGCTCTTTTCCAGTAGATAGGTGAGAGATTCTAGACAGATGTGTAGTGTCCTCATGACTACGTGCCATCTGCAGAAGGAATCCACTCTGGATTTTTTTTCTCTGTACCTCTGCTGTACTTCACTGTACTCTCTAGCTCCACTTATAGTTAGTATCCAAGCACTAAGAGCCACCAAATCAAAGTGAAGTAGAGACACCCATGGCAATCAAGTTCAACAACAACCGTTCTGCTCAAGAACGAAGATTAGAACATCAACTGCAAACAGCCAACAAAGGCTTCAAACGAGCTCAGAAACTACTCAGGGCTGACAGGCATCCAAGAAACAACTTGGAGAAGCATGAATAAACTGAGACAGTAGGCATGCGCAGGAAGGGCGAACGGGAGACTAGAACAGTTTCTCAACCTGTAGTAGGCGTACATGGGCTGGCCACCTCCTGAGATCTCTCCCTGCCTGCATTCCCCACCCCCCCACCCGCTGAAGATGCCACCGCTTCTTCGCTGCCCCACTCCCGAAGCCAACCCTGCCACCCGACACGCTTCATTCCCACCCCCACAACAGGGATGGACCAGGAGTATGCTGCACGCAGCCAGCCCACAAGCCTTTCCCCGACATCAATTCAATCGATGCCTGGCTGGCTTGGAACCTTCTCTCCGACGTCAGAATTGAAAGGGGAAGGCCTGTGGGCTAGCTTGCACGTGCCTGGCCCATACCTGTTGCTGCTGCGGTAGCGGCACAGGGGTGGGAATGGAGTGTGTTGGGTGGTAGGGTCATCTTCGGGGGTGGGGCAGGGAGGAATAGACGGCGGCAGCTTCAGTAGGGGGGGCAGGCAGGGATAGAAGAAAAAGTTGGGGGGATGGCGTGTGTTGGGTGGCACATCAGCTTCGTGGGTTGGGTGGGGCAGGGAGGCAGGTAGAAATTGGCAGCAGTAGCTTCAGTGAGGGGGGCATGCAGGGAAAGAGGAAGGAGGAAGAAAAAGTTTTTTGGGGGGAATGAAGTGTGTCGGGTGGCAGGCTTCGGGTATCGGCTTCGGGGATAGGGTGGGGAGGCAGGAAGAGAGGAAGGAAAAGTTAGATTTATGGAGGGACAGAGAGAGATGTTGGTTGGGGAATGGAATGGGGTCTGGAGGAGAGGGAGAATGCAGGAGGCAGAAAGAAAGAAAAATATTGGATGCACAGTCAGAAGGAAGTGCAACCAGAGATTCATGAAATCACCAAACAAAGGTAGGAGAAATGATTTTATTTACAATTTAGTGATCAGAATGTGTCAGTTTTTAGAATTTATATTTGCTGTCTATATTTTGCACTATATTTGTCTATTTTTCTATAGTTATTACTGAGGTGACATTTCATATTTTAAAGTCATCTGCTTTGACATTTTGGGAAAAAACCCCGAATATAAATGATAATTAACATTTTCTCTGCGTACAGTGTACTTTGTGTTTTAAATTTTGTTACCACCATTATTACATTAGAGATTTCTATTTTATTCGGTACAGCAATGAGAGCAAAGAGTCAAATTTCTTCAAATAATAACAAACTTTTATTTATATTGACTGGAGTAGCAGTTCAACAAATAATATACAATTGGAAAAATTATGACAGGTTAAATTACAACTTCTGGTGGAATTCCGTATGCCATATATATATAAAACGGAGCGTACATTTGCAACACAGAGAGGTTATTTTGCTAAGTTTCAGAACATCTGGGGACCATTAACAGACTTCTGTAATGAATGATACCATTTTCCCATAATAAGTTATTTGCTAAGAGGGGATGTGAATGGGTATTATTTTATTCATCTCATAATATATATGAATTTATCAATATATTTTGTGGTATTTGTATGCAGTTTTTTGAGGGGAGGGGATGGGTGGGTTTACAATTTTAGTAATAATGTTATATATATTATGTATTACATACTTTTCAAATATTATAGTACATGACTATAGAATGATCTGTTGTATTTACAGTGATGCATGAAGGAATATCAAGTGTATATTTTATGAGATTGTATAGCTTTATATGATACACTTGTTGTATTATGAAAAATGAATAAAAAATTTAAAACAGGAAAACAAGAGATTTCTATTCCACCATTACCTTTCAGTTCAAGGCAGATTACAAGAGTTATAGAAGTAGGGTTACAAATTAAGATTACAGGTCATTTCTTGTAAAGGTAAAGAGTAGATCAGGTAGTATAGGTGAGTTAGAGAGAAGATGGGAAGAAGAATGATACTAGTGTATTAATCTACTATAATAAAATGCTAAGCACGCATGCGCACTCTTACGGCCGTGTTGCCTGATCCCTGATCTGTTGGGCTGTGGCCTGCAAGAGTGCGCATGCACGACAACAGGACTCCAGGACGCCTTCGGTTCCATGGACCTCTCAAGCAGCGGCGGTGGCAGAAATGTTTCAGAGGCGGCTGTTGACTTCAGGCGCGCGCAGCGGCTGTCGGCGCCTGGAGGTCGTGGCAGCTTCAGCGCCTGCAGGCCGTGGCGGCTTGAGGTGGCTGTCGGCGGAGGGAAGACGCGAACGGAGGTAAGGGGTGCTGATGGACAGGGGAAGAGGTGCTTATGGGCAGGGGGGCAGAAAAAGGAAGGGAGGCCTACTGTTGGACAGGGGGAGCAGGAAAGAGGTGATGTACAGGGGGGACAGAAAAAGTAAGGGAGGCCTACTGCTGGACAGGGGGAGCAGGAAAGAGATGCTGCTGGACAGGGGGGAGGTAAAACAAAGGGAGAAGGGCTGCTGCTGGATAAGGAGAGCAGTGAAGGGGTGGTGGTGGACACAGGGGAGGTAAAAGGAAGGGAGAATGGACAGGGGGAGCAGGCAAGGGGTGAGCCAAGGAAAAAGAAAGAAAGAAAGAAAGAAAGACAGAAATACAGAAAGCGGCTAAGGAGAGAGAGAGAAAGAAATAAAGACAGACACACACACATATTCTAGAACCCGTTAATGTAATGGGCTATAAGACTAATAAGATTATATTGTGTGAATATGAAAAATCGATGGAAGAAATTGCATTACAATTAGTACTATTATTATGGGGTGGAATCAGGGGCAGAGTTTGGGCGAGTCAGGGGCAGAGTTTGGACGGGTCTAGGGCAGAGCTTGGGCAGGGATACTCGGATGGTATTTGTTAGGCTTAGGGTGTACTTGGTTTGAAAAGGTTGAAAAACACTGGTCTAAAATGTCTCACTTATCTACTGGAAAAGAGCTTACCAGGGTTAAACCTAGACAAAACAGAGGTTATGTTTGTGGGTAAATGACAAGCTGTTACTGCAGTTGAAAGACATCAGATTACCAGGAGGTATAACTCTCAATCGCTCCTTATACGAGATTGCTTGGTGTATACCTGGATAGTCATTTAACAATGGAATATCATATCTTGAATGTTATTAAGAGTGCTTTCCTACAAATGAGAATACTATCTAGAACAGGGGTAGGGAACTCCGGTCCTCGAGAGCCGTATTCCAGTCGGGTTTTCAGGATTTCCCTAATGAATATGCATGAGATCTATTTGCATGCACTGCTTTCAATGCATATTCATTGGGGAAATCCTGAAAACCCAACTGGAATACGGCTCTCGAGGACCGGAGTTTCCTACCCCTGATCTAGAATAAAACCAATGCTATCAATGTTGGATTTCCAGATAGTGATCCAAAGTCTTGTAATTACAAAATTAGATTTTTATAACGCCTTGTTTTGGGGTGTTACAAAGTCAAGGATAGAAGCCTTACAGGCTGTGCAAAATACAGCTGCAAGGATGATCACATGGGTGTCTCATTATGAGCACATTTCTCCAGTACTTAAACAACTACACTGGTTGCCTATTGAATACCGCGTTGAGTATAAGATCTTGACAGTTATACATCGTGTACTTTATGGGGAAGCACCACAGTACTTGATTCAGGCCTTGAAAAATATGTACCAACCTTTAGTTTGTGGTTCGCAATCTGCAATGAAACTGTCACTTGAATGTGTCCAAGATGTGCACTATAAAAAGACTTGGATGTCAGCTATTTCTGTAGCTGGCCCAAATTGTGGAATGCACTGAATGGACCATTAAGATTACGTTCGGATCATTCAAAAAACTACTGAAAACTAATTTATTTGTAAAAGCCTTCTATTAATAAGGAATTACTGCTTTGATGTATTACTTTCCTAGGATCATTCTTATTGCCAAATTTCTTTTTTACTGAGTTTGTATTTTAGTATATTTTTATGTGAATTTGTATTTTTTTGTAGGTCTAACATTTTATGTACATATAGTTTGTAATCCGCCTAGTTGATAGGCGGAATCAAAAATTTTAAAATAAATAAATAAGTACATAATCTCTTTATCCTTTGCAATAGGTGAAACATTCTAGACCAGACATGGGCAAACTATGGCCCATAGGCCATATCCAGCCCGTTTAGTTTTTTTTTTTAATCCGGCCCGCCAACCATGAGCCCTATATACCTCCCTCCAGAGCAGTGTCGGCTGGCAGAACTCTAAAGAGGCTGTTTCACAGCCTTCTATCATCGGGGCCTTCCGTGTGCCATGTTACCTGTGACATCATCGGCCTGACATCATTGTGCCTTTACAGCAGAGGTTGCAGGGTGGAAGGCTGTGACTGATGTAGCCGGCATACCTGGGCTGGGAGCCCTGGGAAAATCTCTGTAACATGGCACTTGCATACGGTCAGGATCGCCTGGAGCCACAAAAATTAGAGCAACCAGAACCTCTAGAAGTCCTGGGTCTACTGTGAGGCAAGGTCTTAGGGCGATGGTCCATCACTGCATTCATGAGGTACCTGGTCCGATCATTTCACTTACTACTTTAATCTAATCTGGACCCATCTAAAATCTAAAACACATCCAAAGATAAAAAAGAACATCTCACAAGGGGTCAATATCAATCCAGAGGAATATTGGTCACAATACGAATTACGAGAGGAAACAGAAGAAGGGGATGATTTTTGGGATCATTGGACAAAAACAAGCACATCCATTTTAGATAAAATTGCCCCTAAACGAAACAAAAAAAACTGCTCAAATAAACATAATAAATGGTTCGACTCTGAACTATTAAAAACGAAACAATTTGTAAGACGACTAGAAAGGATCTGGAAAAAAAAGGGAAAAAATATCTGAACGGAACAATTGGAGATCCAACATAAAGAGTTATAAACAATTGATAAAAGAAAAACGTAAAGCATTTTATTCATCCAAAATTAACACATCCAATACCAGCTCAAAAGGAATCAACACAAAAGAATTGTTCAACTTGGTCACAAATTTATTTGACGCCACACGCAATCCATGCATAATATTAAGCTACCTACAGCAAATGATCTAGCACAGCATTTTGATTCAAAAATTATAAACCTAAGAAACAACTGTTCGACAAACAACATAGGTACACAACAAATAGCCAACGTACAAGGAAATGAAATACCAACGGATATGATTTGGAACTCCTTTCAAGATCCAGAATGGAATAATTACATCAAACTATATAACAAGTACACTAAATCACACTGCATTCTGGATCCCTGACATTATGAAAGCAGCCCCATTAGACTTTAAACTAACATTGTGGAATTATCTGACCGATAATTTTAAAAATGGAAAATTCCTAACTAACAACGGTTACATTATAATCACCCCAATTCCAAAAAATTGTAAACAATCTTTAGCATCAGTAACCAACTATAGACCAGTAGCATCCATTCCACTCTTAGTAAAAATCATGGAAGGACTGGTACATACCCAATTGATGGATTAACTTAATCAGTTCTCTCTTTTACATGAAACCCAATCTGGTTTCAGACCTCTGTTCAGCACCAAGACAGTAATTGCGGCGATCCTGGTTAACTTACGCTCCTTATTTAGCAAGGGCCATAACGTCCTGATCATGCAATTTGAAATGAGTTTGGCCTTTGACTTGGTGGATCATGAGAAATTGCTACAATGCTTAGACGCAATTGGCATCAGAGCAGAGGTATTCAACTGATTACGAGGTTTCCTTATGTCCCGCACCTATCAAGTAAGTTTCAATTACAATATCTCTAATACCTGGAGAAACCCATCTGGCATTCCACAGGGGTCATCATTATCCCCACTGCTCTTCAATGTTTACATGTTATCACTAGGCACGCAGCTGGCCCAGCAGGGTATAAAATTATTTAGTTACGTAGATGACTTTACAATCATTATCCCATTCGCTACGTCTCTCTCTGAAGCTACCCCTATGGCAACAGAAGTACTAAACTTGATGGAACAATGGATGACAGAATTTAGATTGAAGCTTAATTCAGAAAAAAACTAAATTCTTTGTAGCCTCGTCACACCCACTTGTCACTACAACACCACTATGCATCAACAAACTCAGCTACCCTATTCAACCTACAATGAAGGCTCTAGGAGTAATACTAGACCAAGGCCTAACCATGAAAAACCAAGTGAACTCCCTAGTCAGAAAGGGTTTTTTTTTACTCTCTGGAAGCTTAGGTCCATTAGAGCATACTTTGACGCATCATCATTCAGAATTCTGGTACAATCCCTAATACTAAGCCATCTCGATTACTGTAATATCGCCCATCTGGCAATCTCCCAGAAGAACATGCAGAGACTACAACTGGTGCAGAATGCAGGTTGATATTTGGGTTGAAAAAGTCCAATCACATAACCCCTTCCTACCAACTCTTGCACTGGTTGCCGATGGAGGCACGTGCGAAGTTCAAGCTGGGATGTTTTTGCTTTAAGGTACTATCCGGTTTAGCCCCTAAATATATAACTGACCTCTTCACCTTCTCAACCAATAGACATAAAAGAAGCGCACACCTGAAGTTTGTCTCCCCACCGGTTAGAGAATGTAAATTTAAAAGACACCATCAACATCTTCTCTCTTATCAAGCAGCATTATTGGGCAAAGACCTGGAAAAACTAATTACGTACGCAAATAACTATGGTGAATTTAGGAAACACCTAAAAACATACTTGTTCTTTAAGTACCTAGGTAGCTGATCTGCACAATCTCTCCCATCTCAATCTCTCCCTTAACAACTGATATCTTAAACTGTTAGCCACTAATCTCCAACCATGCAAGTTCCACTCAATTAGTAGCATCTTTCTAATCATTGTAAACCGCATAGAACTTCACGGTCCTGCGATATATAAACTATTATTATTATGTTATTATAATTATTATGTTGTTGAGGCCCTTGCCAAATAATAACTGCCCCTTAAAGGGAAGTCTAGCCAAATGTCTGATCCAAGGTATCCTGTGGGTGAAAATGGAGTACAACGATACCTTTGCCAAAACTCGCATAAGGTTATACAATGTGTCAGCAACATAATCTGACACAGCCAAAAGAAGTTGAGGAGGAGGATCCACAAATTCACTCTCCAGCGTGCGCAGTCGAGAGAGACAGGCGCATGTGACAAAGGACCTCGCCGAAGCAGCCTTTATGCCTAAAGCAGATGCATCAAAAAGTCTCGGGAGGACCACATCTACATGGCAGTCCTGCATATCTTTAAGCCCCACACCTTCACTGGGTAGAAAGGTGCGCTTAGTCACCTGTGCAACCAAATGATCCACCCTAAGCTAACCCAGAAGCTATTGGCACTCCTGTACCAGAGGAGACAAGCAAGACATGGGCCTTCCTATCTTAAGAGCATCTCCTGGAGAATCAATTTGCTCTGAAATCAGAATGCTCATATCAGGGTGCCAGGGAAAGGTGGAAGACAGCGAGTGCACACTACAAAGCCAGGAAGAAGTGGACGGAGCCGGCTGAGTGACTAAATTCAACTCCTGCAAAGATTCTAAAATAAGATCTGGTAAAGCCACAGACTGAAATAAATGTAGAACCATGGGATCATCCTCAGGTTCCAAAACCCCAGAGGGATCCATAGATTCAGCACACAGTCCCTTATCTCCCATCTCAGGAAGCGCTGTGCCTGTAAATAAGGAGTAAGCAAGCTGGTCATCATCAGCAGGATACTACAGATCAGGATCAGGCAGCACAGCAAATGTAGCTGACTGAGAGGAGGACTTGTCCATAGAAGCTACGCCACTAATAAGTGAATCAGAGGAGAAGTGGGACTGTGCAGGGGAAGAATGCCAGCTTTGAAACTTATTCCATAAATGTTTCATGAATTCAGAGAAAGTCTCAGGCTCCTGGGGCGTTGAGTCACCCTTTGATGACTTAATTTTGCGTTTCTTAGGCTATGGAGGGTTTGCAGCCAGGAGCACTGAATTAGTAGCTGAGCCAAGCCCCAAAAAGAAAGAAGGCCAGCCAAGATTATGGTCACTTGCTTTAACAGGGGAGAGGCTAAGCTGGACACTGCCACTTCTCCCGGGCGCACCACTTGGTGGAAGAACGCTCTTGAGAAGCTAAATTTGTGCAATCCTAGCAAGAATTCACATCTGGAGAGCCCAAGGACTCCATCCCAATATGTTTTGAGGCAAAAATTGCAATTTTGGAGAAGCAGGGAGCTTTTGAAAAAAAAAAAGATCACTATAAATCCAAGATGGCCACCACTATGAAATTCACGCAAAAATCACACTTACCAAAGCAAAAAAAACCCAGCGATTTTAGAATTTTTCAGGTAGGAGAAACAAGAGGACATGCAGAAACCATGAAAATAACACTTTTCAGACCTCCCCCCATTCACCTCTCAGGCTGTGACAGTCTTTACTCTCTGTGACCTGTATGTGGAACTGTACTGCAGCTAACTCAGCTGTCTTAAAATAGTTGGATCAGAGAATCACTGCCTCATGCTGGGGATGCCAGTCAGACCCTATGCCTGACTGCAACTTCACCCATGTGGACTGATGGACGCGTACCGAGACGAACATAGGTGAAAAGATGTAGCCGGCACACTGTGAGACACCACTGAGCTTCCTAAGAGTGCCTAACAGCTGTGACAAATCCACTGCCAGCCCTGGCTTTGTCTCAGGGGAAAGAGAAGTTGATGAAGTTTGAAATGTGTTTGAACTCTGTTACAAGGACATTGTATTTTTTCTATTGCTGGTTAAAAACTGTGCTAACTCAAGCCCAGATTCTCAAAAGTTTAACTCTGTCGCTAAACAGTTTTCCGGCGGTTTAGCATGTATGCAGTTTAGCGGTGGATTGTCAAAATGGATTATCTCTGTCTTTAGCAAGGTTTCTAGCAGTCTCCAACAATGAAATGCAAATGAGATCTACAACACTGAAATGAGCCCTCCAGTGGATTCTTTAAAAATGCCGAGCCATTTTCAAAAAGTGGCTTTGGCTTCTGGTGACAAAAATAAGCGACTGGTCCAGGGGTGCCAGTTAGTGTCCAGAGGTACAACTCTCAATCGCTCCTTATAAGAGATTGCTTGGTGTATACCTGGATAGTCATTTAAAAATGGAGTATCATATCTTGAATGTTATTAAGAGTGCTTTCCTACAAATGAGAATATTATCTAGAATAAAACCAATGCTATCAATGTTGGATTTCCAGATAGTGATCCAAACTCTAGATTTTTATAACGCCTTGTTTTGGAGTGTTACATAAAAACAAAATACAGCTGCAAGGATGATCACATGGGTGTCTCATTATGAGCACATTTCTCCAGTACTTAAACAACTACACTGGTTGCCTATTGAATACACGTTGAATATAAGATCTTGACAATTATACATCGTGTACTTTATGGGGATATGCCAGTTAGTGTCAGAGACAGCTAGAAAGCCCCTGTGTTGTCATAGTGGGAAAGATGACCATTCTCTACGCTGCATCACAACACCCCTCCTTGCAACAGCAGCGAACCCCCCCTCCCCCCTCAGACTGGCGGTGACACCCCCTCCCCTTCCTGCAGTGGGAGAGATGCCCACACTCTTCTGCTGCCCTAAAATCCTCACTGTAACCCAACCCCTCCCCCACTTGCAAGTGACCCCCCTCCCCCTTAACTCAAAATACATGACCTGGAGGGACGCAGACTCCCTCCTCCCAGCTGCCTGCATCGTCTAAAATGGGCCTACCCTCACCAGTGCATAGTAACATAGTAGAAGACAGCAGATAAAGACCCGAATGGTCCATCCAGTCTGCCCAACCTGATTCAATTTAAATTTTTTAATTGTTTTTCTTAGCTATTTCTGGGCAAGAATCCAAAGCTCTACCCGGTACTGTGCTTGGGTTCAAACTGCCAAAATCTCCGTTAAAACCTACTCCAGCCCATCTACACCCTCCCAACCACTGAAGCCCTCACCAGCCCATCCCCAACCAAACAGCCATACACAGACCGTGCAAGTCTGCCCAGTACTGGCCTTAGTTCAATATTTAATATTATTTTCTGATTCTAGATCCTCTGTGTTCATCCCACACTTCTTTGAACTCAGTCACAGTTTTACTCTCCACCACCTCTCTCGGGAGTACATTCCAGGCATCCACCACCCTCTCCGTAAAGTAGAACTTCCTAACATTGCCTTTGAATCTACCACCCCTCAACCTCAAATTATGTCCTCTGGTTTTACCATTTTCCTTTCTCTGGAAAAGATTTTGTTCTACGTTAATACCCTTCAAGTATTTGAACGTCTGAATCATATCTCCCCTGTCTCTCCTTTCCTCTAGGGTATACATATTCAGGGCTTCCAGTATCTCCTCATACGTCTTCTGGCGCAAGCCTCCTATCATTTTCGTCACCCTCCTCTGGACCGCCTCAAGTCTTCTTATGACCTTCGCCAGATACGCTCTCCAAAACTGAACACAATACTCCAAGTGGGGCCTTACCAATGACCTGTACAGGGGCATCAACACCTTCTTCCTTCTACTGGCTACGCCTCTCTTTATACAGCCCAGCATCCTTCTGGCAGCAGCCACTGCCTTGTCACACTGTTTTTTCGCCTTTAGATCTTCGGACACTATCACCCCAAGGTCCCTCTCCCCGTCTGTGCATATCAGCTTCTCACCTCCCAGCATATACAGTTCCTTCCGATTATTAATCCCCAAATGCATTACTCTGCATTTCTTTGCATTGAATTTTAGTTGCCAGGCATTAGACCATTCCTTTAACTTTTGCAGATCCTTTTTCATATTTTCCACTCCCTCTTCGGTGTCTACTCTGTTACAAATCTTGGTATCATCTGCAAAAAGGCACACTTTTCCTTCTAACCCTTCAGCAATGTCACTCACAAACATATTGAACAGGACCGGCCCCAGCACCGAACCCTGAGGGACTCCACTACCCGCCTTTCCTTCCTCCGAGCGACTTCCATTAACCACCACCCTCTGGCGTCTGTGGAGGGGCCTGAGGCTATGATTGGCCCAAGTTGTTTAAGATCCCTCCCATGGGAGGACATCTGTTTATTCAAACTTCAACTATTCAAGGGTCCACAAAAGTGTAAAATAAAATTATTTCCATTTGCAGATGTGCCAGTTATCTTTTCTGCTTTCTCCTGTCTTTTCCTTTCCCATCTAGCACCCCCACCCCAAGCCAGTACCTTACTGTCCATTCCCAAGTGGGCCACAATTTCTTCTTCTATCTCCCCCGTCCTCCAAGTAGTCCAATATCAACCAGTCCCTCTTTTTCTCCAGTGGTCCAGCATCTGTCCTCTCGTTCTCCTTCCCCCTTAAGTCCAGTGACTTCCTGTACCTCCACCCCAGTCCAGCATGTTTCTTTCTACTCCTTCACTATCTTCGCCCTAGCCTTTCATCCATCATCCTCCACCCACCATATCATCTTTCTTACTCCTCAGTTCCCTTATCCCATGGCAGTCAACACACTGCTGCAGAGGAGCACAGAGCTTACTATATCTATGCCTGCAAGGGAGGCCTACCCTGTCCCCATCCATTCAATAACAGGATGTTGGTGTCAGAGTTCATAGGATAGGGAAGAGATATGCCCTAAGCTTGGTTACAGCTGTCTTCATCCTTGGTGATTTCAACATCCATGCCGAGGAACCACCTAACTCCTACACTTCCAGGTTTCTCATTCTAATATCCTCAATCAATCTCCAGCTGTACTCCACCATCCCTACATACCAGAATGGCCACTGCCTTGACTTTGTAATCTATTCCGACTGCTCTATCACCAATTTCTACACATCAACTCTTTCCTCTCTGATAACCACAACCCATCCCACATCCCCAAAACTTGGTCAATTACTACCTATACATTTACGAACCTTCAAGCTATTGACCCTGGCACTCTTTCCACTAATGTCTCATCCCTCCCTTCAACTACTATGTCATACAAGTCTGTCAATTAAGTTGTCTTCTACAACACCATTCTCTTCTCTGCTCTAGATATCCTCACTCCACCATTTCACATCCTGTAAGATATGCCAAACTCCAACCCTAGCTAAATTCCAACATCCACTACCTGGGCTCCTACGCCTGATTTGCTGAACATCTTTAGCTTAAATACCACACATATGCTGACTTCATACACTTCAAATTCCTGCCCTCTCATTTGCCAAACAAGAATATTATGCCCATTTAACTAACTCTCTTAGCTCTAATCCTCACCATTTCTTTGCCTCGCTCATCTCTGTACTCAAGATGCCCTCACCTCAAATCCCCCCTTCACTTCTCCCCTAGCCAATGGCAAAGTTCCCACAAGGTCAAGAAGATTCACCTTGAATTCCCAATCAGGTCACCATCCCCCCTCTTCCAACAGTTCATTTGGCCAACTTCCATTCAACCCCTGCAACCTTTTCCTTCCTTTTCTGAAATAGCACAGTTACTTACTGTAACAGTTGTTATCCAGGGACAGCAGGCAGCTATTCTCACATTGCTCTGACTTTATGGGCTGTGACTCGACTCTGTAGTTGTAATCCAGCCTGGGCATAGCAGAAAGAAATACAAAAAGCCATCCAGTTGGAGATGGTACACTTAAGAGATTGGCTATCCCAACTTGTTTGGATCGAAGGAGACAAAAAGTTGAGGAGCAGTTCTGTATGGTTTAGTGCATTCCAAATAGAAGGCCAAAACACGTTTACAGTCCAGAGCAGGGGTAGAGAACCCCTGTCCTCGAGAGCCGTATTCCAGTCGGGATTTCAGGATTTTCCCAATGAATATGCATGAGATCTATTTGCATGCACTGCTTTCAATGCATATTCATTGGGGAAATCCTGAAAACCCGACTGGAATACGGCTCTCGAGGACCGGAGTTCCCTACCCCTGGTGCAGAGTATGAAGAGCTGATTCTCCAGGGTGAGAATGAGGCTTTGGAAAGAACACTGGAAGAACAATGGATTGGTTGAGATGAAATTCTGAAAAACTTTAGGTAGGAATTTAGGATGAGTACGGAGGACCACCTTGTCACGATGGAACACAGTGTAAGGTGGATCAGCAACTAAAGCTTGTAGCTCACTGACTCTTTGAGCAGATGTGAGGGCAATGAGAAACACCACTTTCCAAGTAAGATACTTCAGATGAGCCGTAAACATTGGCAGTTGGAACCCAAGCACAGTACCGGGTAAAGCTTTGGATTCTCGCCCAGAAATAGCTAAGAAGAAAAAAAAAAAAAAAAAATTTTAAATTGAATCAGGTTGGGCAGACTGGATGGACCATTCGGGTCTTTATCTGCCGTCATCTACTATGTTACTATGTTACTATGTTACAAATGGAGGCTTCATCAATTGAGCAAGAACAACATTGAGGTTCCAAACCACTGGAGGTGGTTTGGGAGGAGGATTGACATTGAAGAGTCCCTTCATGAATCTAGAAACCACCGGATGAGCAGAGAGGGGTTTCCCATCAATAGGCTGATGGAAAGCAGCAATTGCACTCAGATGGACTTGGATCGATGTAGACTTGAGGCCACAGGTGGATAAGTGCAAAAGATAATTTAGCAAAGAAGATAAGGAGGAATGTTAAGGCTCTTTATCATGAGAGATGCACCATGTAGAAAATCTAGTCCATTTTTGGTAGTAGCATTGTTTAGTAGGCTTCTTAGAAGCCTCTAAAATGTCTCATACAGGTTGAGAAAACTGAAGAGAAGTTATGTTGAGAGGTACCAAGCTGTCAGGTGTAGAGACTGCATGCTGGGATGAAGCAGAGATCCCTGACTCTGTCTAAGCAGAGATGGAAAAACTGGTGGAGATATGGCTCCCTGCTGCTGAGTTGAAGTAGAAGGGAGTACCAACCAAGGAGCAATCAAAATCATGATGGCATGAGCATTTTTCAACTTGACAAGAGTCCTGAGAATGAGAGGGAATGCATATAGGAAGAGATTTGTCCATTCCAGTAAGAAATCATATGCCTCGAAGCAATGAGGAGAATATATCCTGGAGCAGAACTGAGGCAGTTTGTGGTTGTGAGGAGCTGCAAAGAAGTCTATCTGTGGCGTTCCCCACTGTGAAAAAATGTAATGAAGGAGTGAGGAATGGAGTGTCCATTCGTGAGGTTGCAGAAGAAGACTCAAGTTGTCCGCCAAGCAATTTTTCGCCCCTTGGATGTAGACAGCTTTGAGGAAGGTGTTGTGGCGGATTGCCAAGTCCCAAACCTTCAGAGTTTCTTGACAAAGGGAGGAAGATCCCGTCCCTCCCTATTTGTTGACATAGTACATGGCGACTTGGTTGTCCATCTGAATGAGGACCACCTGGTTGTGAAGAAGATGTTGAAAAGCTCTGAGAGCGTTGAAGATCGCTCTGAGTTCCAACAGATTGATGTGACACTGACGATTCATACTGGTCCAGTGGCCTTGAGTACCGAGACCATCGAGATGAGCGCCCCAAGTGTAAGTCGAGGAATCTGTTGTGAGGACCTTCTGATGGGGGAGCATTTGAAACAGTAAGCCTCTGGAGAGATTGGAGAGCATCCACAAGTGGAAAGACTGTCTTAAGGAAGGAGTGACTGCAATGTGTCAAGAAAATGGGTCGCAAACCTGCGTTCACTGAGATGCCAGGGTCCACTAAGGAATTCTGAGGTGAAGTCTGGCAAAAGGAGTCACATGTACTGTGGAGGCCATGTGACCTAGTAGTACCATCATGTGTCTTGCTGAGATTGAAGAGCGAGAAGACACTGCATGACAGAGTTGAAGGAGAGTTTCCAAACGTTGTTGTGGAAGGAATGCTCTGAGTTGGATAGTGTCCAGAACAGCTTCAATGAATTGTAGATTCTGAGAGGGCTGAAGTTGGGATTTGGGAAAGTTGATTTCGAATCCCAAATTTTGAAGGAACCACGTAGTCCGTTGGGTCACTAAAATAACCCCCTGAGATGTGGAATCCTTGATGAGCCAGTTGTCTAAATAGGGAAATACCTGAAGACCATGGTTCCTGAGAGCTGCTGCTACCACTACCAGGCACTTGGTGAACATTCTGGGAGATGAAGCGAGGCCAAAAGGCAGCACTCTGTATTGATAATGCAGATTCCCCACCCGAAATCTGAGATATTGATGGGAGGCCGGATGAATGGGAATACGAGTATAAGCCTCCTTGAGATCCAGAGAGAATAACCAGTCGTTCTGATCTAGAAGGGGATAAAGGGACGCCAGGGACAGCATGTGAAATTTTTCTTTGACTAAAAATTTGTTGAGAGCCCTGAGATCCAGAATGGGTTGCAGATCGCCTGTCTTCTTCAGAACAAGGAAGTAATGGGAGTAAAACCCCCTGTTCTGCTGTTTTAAAGGAACTGGTTCGATGGCACGGAGACGAAACAGAGCTTGAGCTTCCTGAAGAAGAAGGGCGGTCTGGGATGGACTGGAAGGATACTCTCTTGGAGGAAGCTCTGGTGGAACCTGAGTGAAATGAAGAGAGTATCCTTCCCTGATGATTGACAGCACCCAGAGGTTGGATGTAATTGTCTCCCATCGGTGATAAAAATGATGGAGACGACCTCCAATGGGGGGAAGAGAGGACAGAGACAGAATGGTGATCTGTTTGAGACAGTCAAAAAGGCTGCGCAGCCTTAGGTACAGCAGAAGGTTGAGATTTTTGTTGCTTCTGATTCTGCTGTTTCTTGGGAGGCAGCCGAGTGTAAGGAGCCGCTCTTGGAGCAAAACGCCTCTCGAAAATTGGAGGAGGTCGTGCAGGTTTAGCAGGATCTGGCTTAGGCTTTGGTCTGACAATAGAAGCAAAGGATTTTTCATGTTCATACAATTTCTTGGTGGCTGCCTCGATAGATTCATCGAAAAGGTCATTGCCTGCACAAGGAATATTAGCCAAGCTATCCTGAAGATTAGGGTCCATGTCAATGGTGTGAAGCCAGGTTAGGCGACGCATCGCTACAGAGCAAGCAGTGGCCCTGGCGGACAACTCGAAGGCATCAAAAGAAGATTAGAGAAGATATAATCTGAGTTGTGACACAGTAGCTATGACTTCTTGAAATTCGAAGTGCTTCTGTGTATCTAAATAGCTGAGAAATTTAGGAAGAAGATCAATGAGGAACTTGAAATAAGTGACAAAATGAAAATTATAATTGAGGACTTTGGAGGGCATCATAGCATTTTGGTAAAGGCGACGTCCAAACTTGTCCATGGTTTTCCCTTCCCTTCCAGGAGGAACGGTAGCATAAACTCTGGAAGGATGGGATCTTTTCAAGGAGGACTCCACAAGCAGGGATTAGTGAGACAACTGCGAATTCTCAAATCCTTTGCAATGCAGAGTTTTATACCTGGAGTCCAATTTGCCTGGAACAGCAGGAATTGCATAAGGAGTCTCCAGGCATCGTGTAAAGGTCTGAGACAAAAGCTTGTGAAGAGGAAGCTTAAGTGACTCTGCAGGAGGTTGAGGAAGATGCATGACTTCGAGGTACTCAGAGTATTTAGAACCAGCATCCAATTGAAGTTACAGGTCAGCAGCCATCTGGCGAAGAAAAGAAGAGAAAGATAGCTGATCTGCTAATGCCCTGCCTCGAGAGGGACTCAAGGATCTCGAGGCAGCCTGCGTCAAAGATGAAGCCTCAGCGGGAAAATAATCTTCAAAAGAATAAGGAGACTTGGATGAAGCAATAGAAGCCGCTGAGTCCTTGAGGTCTGGAAGCGGAGACCTCGATTGAGGAGTCGGTGGTCTGGTAGAGCTGGAAGGTGTAGATCGAGGCTTAGTTGAAGAAGGACGCTCTTTGGAAGAAGTGCTATGCCTGCAGGTATGCCTCAAGCGTGGTGCCTGGAAGCAGGTCTCGAGGATCGAGGAGACTTCGCCCCAGATTTGGAAGCAGATGTTGCCACTAAGGAATGGATAGGGCTAAAAGCTGTAGATCGAAGCTCAGGAGGCTTGGTGGAGGAATCTTGAGGCACTCCCAAAGACTCTGTTCCTTGTATGGAGTGTGAGGATTCCTGTCGAGGCACTTGCAAAGAATCTACTCCTTGCTTAGAGTGCATAGATGCCAGACCAGACACTTGCAAAGACTCTGCTCCCTGCATAGAGTGTGAAGTCTCAGCCCGAGGCATAGAAGAGGCTCGACCTCACAGGAGTCTGCAGAATGCCCACGATGGATTAGAGTAGCTAGCTTCGGTCCCATTTTGGTTAGTTACTGAACAAATTGCCGCTCTAACATGGTCTGGAAGGAAGCCGGCAAGGATGGATCCACGTCTGAAACCGGACCTTCTGTTACGGCTGGAGGTTCCAAAGAAGCAGTGGAAATGTGCTTTGATTTGGAAGTCTTAGCAAGCTTGAGGACCACCGTTGGAACTTTCTGCTGAGCTATCTGACCTGAGGTTCCAGGGGAAGATGCAGCAGGTGTACTCGAGGCAAGAACCGCCACAAACGAGGAAGGCTTGATGAGGCTCGAGGTCGGAGACGTGGAGGCAGGAGGACCCTCGTTAGAAGGTGGAACCGAGGCCGCTTTCGAAGACAAGGGTGTGACTGAAGAGTCCATCCCGAAAAGCTTCTCCACTAAAATCTGACAATGTTTACGGACATGAGGTTGAAGAGTAGCACAGCGCTCGCACGACTTCGATTGGTGGCCCGGCCAAAGGCAGTTAAAGCACCAACGGTGTTGGTCCATGAGAGAAATCGCACGCTGGCACTGGCTACACTTCTTGAAGCCCGTTGCTGGCTGGGACATAGGAGGAAAAATAGCCACAGTAAAGTCAAAGCCCCTGGGCTGCGGCCGAGCGGCCTGCTCCGCCAGTCGAACGGAAGAAAATAATTTTTTTTAAAACTAGAAATAAAAGAAAACAGCGATTCGTGAAGAAAATAACACAAACTGCGGTGAGAGAAGGCACGAAGTAACAAAGTTAAACGCAGAGAGTCAAAGACAGACTTCTCGGCTCCGCGGAAAACTGAGAACTGAGGAGACTCATCCTGCGCTGGGCAGGAAGGCACTCGCGCATGTGCGGTGTGGCTGACTCGAAACTTCTAAGTTTCAACAAGCAAGTCTGTTTGCAAGGCTGTCTGCATCCGGACTCCGTGGATGACGTCACCCAAATGTGAGAATAGGCTGCCTGCTTGTCTTGGGATAACACTTAAGTTCAAGTTCAATTTATTTAATATACCGCAAATATAAAACCAAAGGTAAATCTAAGCGGTTTACAATAAAAATAAAATGAAGAGGAAACTCCACATCTTCACTGCTCCACTACCTGTTCCTCTAATTCAATTCTCACCCATCTATGCAGCGCTCTCTCCCACTGTCATCCCCCCTTAAATGTCAAATCCTCAACCTATCACTCTCCTCTGCAACTGTTCCTGATGTCTTCAAACATGCCATAGTTATACTTCTCCCCAAAAAAACATCATTAGAGCCCACATCCCCCTCCAACTACTGGCCCCATCTCCCTCCTCCCCTTCTTATCCAAGTTACTTAAACGTGCTGTTCACCACCATTGCCTGGACTTCCTTTCATTGCAAGCTATTCTTGATCCACTTCAATTGGGCTTTCTCCCACTCCATTCCACAGAAGCTGCCCTCGCTAAAGTCGCTAATCACCTGTTTCTGGACAGATTCAAAGGCCTACTCTATCCTCATCCTTCTGGAGCTATCTCCTGCTTTCGATACTGTTGATCATAAGAACTTAAGAATTTCCGCTGCTTGGTCAGACCAGTGGTCCATCCTACCCAGCAGTCCACTCACGCGGCGGCCCCCAGGTCAAAGACCAGTGTTCTAAATGAGCCCAGCCTCACCTGCATATGTCCCAGTTTAGCAGGAACTTTTCCAGCTTAGTCTTGAAACCCTGGAGGGTGTTTTCCCCTTCAATAGACTACCTATTCCTTGAAATGTTGTCTTCACTGGGATTCAATGATTCTGTTCTCTCCTGGTTTTCTTCCTCGCTCTCCCATCGCACTTTCAGTGTATGCATCCTACTATCAGTGTACTGCTATCCTACTATCAATCGGTGTACCTCAGAACTCTGTCTTTTCTCATATATACCCACTCCCTCGATGCACTGATCTCCCATGATTTTCAATATCACCTCTATTGCTGATGACTCCCAGATCTACCTTCTCTTCACATATCCAACAGACTTCCAAAGCCTGTCATTTCTTTCTCTACAGTTATCACTGGAAGCCTACTCCAGACTCTGTCCCTTCAACCTTACTGCACTGTATGCCTGGAACAAACTGCCTGACTCAATACATTAAGCTCCATCTTTGGCAGTATTCAAAACCAGATTCAAAGCCCACTTATTTGAAGATGCTTTCAATTCCAAATTCCAACCCACCTTCTAAGCACCAATATCGGTCTTATTCTTTCTGCAATTCGCCTAACTGAGCACAGTACATTGATGCACCTTCTTGGACAGTTTGTCTGTTTTGACTAGACTGTAAGCTCTTTTAAGCAGGGACCATCTCTTCTGTGTTTTGATGTACAGTGCTGTGTCTGCCTAGTAGCGCTGTAGAAATGAGTAGTAGTAGTAGAATCTACCTCTCCTCACCAGATATCGCTACAGGAATCCAGACCAGAGTCTCAACCTGCCTATCCGACATTGCCGACTGGATGTCTCACCATCATCAAACTGAATATGGCCAAAACCAAGATCCTTATGTTCCCCCCCTAAACCCCCCTCCCTGCCATTCTCTATTACTGCAACTTGCTTCTCTCAGGCATTCCACTTAACTATCTCTCTCCCCACCACTTCATGAAAAATTATACTGCACAAATTATATTCAAGAGCCACCATATTCACATTACTTCTCTCCTCAACTCACTTCACTGGCTCCCCCATCCATCTCCAATACAATCCAAACTCCTTTTACTGACCTATAAGTGTACCCACTCTGCAGTCCCTTAATATATCTCTCCTCATTTATCTCCTCCTACACTCCCCCCTCCCCCGTGAACTCCATTCATTGGACAAGTACCTCCTAACCCTTCCCCCCTCCATTGCCAACTCCAAACTTCGTCCCTTCTATATTTATGTGCTGTATGCATAGAACAGACTGCCTGAGTCATTACGGCAGCCTCCATCCCCTGCAGTTTTCAAATCCAAGCTAAAAGCCCAGTTTTATGAGGCTGCTTTCAATTCCTAACTGCCACTTACCATAAAATTACCTATGTCCTTCCAATCACTCTCTCTGCAAGGAACAGCCTTATCCCTATATGTCCTGTCTGTCTAAACTAGATTGTAAGCTCTTCAGAGCAGGGACTGTCAACTATACAGTACTGTTTATACCTTCCAGCATTATAGAAATGTTAAATAGTAGCAGTAGTAGTAGAATGAATGCTGAATGGGAAGGAATGGCAGTGGCCTGTATACCCGTGAAAAAAATGCATTGAAATAAGGCAGGTAGTAAATGTGTGCATGCCCATACCTTAGACCAGTGGTCTCAGACTCGCAGCCTGGGGGCCACATGCGGCCCACCAGGTACTATTTTGAGGCCCTCGGTATATTTATCATAATCACAAAAGTAAAATAAAACTGTTTCTTGATCATATGTCTCTTTAGCTATAAATTACAATATTATTATTAATATTAGACTTAGCCAAAAGAAAAGATTTATAAACTATAAAGAGTGTTACCTCATTGTTGTTTCTTTAATAAGACATTAACTATTTTTTCTGAGGCCCTCCAAATACCTACAAATCCAAAATGTGGCCCTGCAAAGGGTTTGAGTTTGAGACCACTGCCTTAAAGGGAACCATGCCTTCCTGCATTACAATTTATTCTAAACTATAACATATCCAGCTGATATTAACCCATTTGGAAACTTCAAAACATTTCAAGATAAGCAATTATAGTAATGAAAAGCTATTATAACAAGTTAATGAAACACATGCAACAGAGAGAAATATGAATTCACAACATATCAGAATGAACGTGTAAACGGAACATGCCAAGCCTCAATCATAAAATAAAAAGAAACAAGAGACCAAAAATATTAGATTACCATTTCTTCCTTAGATTTATAACCATTTTGAAAAAAGGGGAAATGACTTGCTTCAAAAGAAAATAATTTAAGAACAGAGATATCAGGTAATAATTTTCTTTGTTTAGTAATTTAGCTTTTTATTTTTTTTAACTTTCCCCCTTCTTGTCAGGTTATAAAGAACATAGGTAAGAAAGAGTTTTGGTGCAGTTTTTAGAAAACAGACCGAATCGATGAAGAAATGACCAGGAGTGTGTCCTCCCTAGTCAGTAAGAAGACTAAATACCTTTGTGCTTGTCCCGCTTATGCTTTAGCTGTGCTGGATTGGGTCTGAATCTGGCTAGAGCCTGCTCTCGATGGTTCATAAAAATAGGACCAGGAAATGCAAGGGGGCCTGAGGAGAAACATTTTGCACATGCATAGGAAAGCTCACAAAATGGAAATGAAGCATTCAAAAATAAACAAAAAAAACCCAAATCAAATTAAAAAGCATGATACAATGATTAAAGCTTTTGAGTGTCTATTTGTCAATTACTTCAAAAGTAAAATATCTTCTATCTCATAAAAAGTGGCAATTAAAATATGCAATAAAAATAATACTTTATGGAAATATTGTCAAAAGCTCACACACAAAATTTCAATCTGGCCTATATATCTAATTTATACTCAAATGCTTAGAAAGGAATAGCGCATCTTAAACGTGCATTTATACTGAAGAAAACTTTTAAAATCTTAATATTAAAAAGAGCCCAAGAGCCCATTATTAAAAAGAGGGCAAGGTATTTCATGATGAAATTGCATAAAAAGAGGTTAGGTTCTTACCTTGCCAATATCTTTTCTAGTAGATAGGTTTATCATTCTGGACAGTAGGGTATTGTCCCTATCCTCATGAGCAGTGCAGAAGGAATCCATTCCAGGTTTTCAACTCCTCCTCCTTCTCTAGAGGGCTCTGCTGCCCCCTTCAGTTTGAACCAAAGCAGGCAATAGCCCTATATAGGAATATATGAGGGGGGATGGGGAGGAGGGTACAGGGAGACTCCACGAAATAAAAATCTGTTCTGCTCTGAAAATTTAACAAATGTGTTAAACATTTTAAGTGAACAATCAAAACATTAAAATAACCATACCAAACATTTATGGAGCTTGAATGTGATAATGCAATAGATTATTCTTCAGACTCTACACCATCGCTTTGGAACGCTCTCCCATTAGAAATTAAGCTAGAACCCTCGCTGGAAAAATTCCATTCCAAAGTTAACACATTTCTTTTCAGGAATACCTACAGAACCTGAGATCTCATTTCCTCTTCAAATATGGACATACATTTTAGCTAAGAACAAGCAGCACTTCCTAAGAAGCGATCCCCGTCCTCTCGTGACATTCCACTCCCAACTCCCTACTTTTGTTTTATTTGAATCTCGATGTAATTATATTCCTTAATGTTTTTCTCCTTGATTCTGTCTGTAACTGTCTGTATTATACCCTTATTTTATTTGATCATATATGACATTGTTTTTATTTTTCATTTTCTCTTGGTTTTACCTTATTTTTTTTTTATTACTATTGTTGTAAACCGTTTAGGTAATACTTGATAGACGGTATATCAAATGAAAAATAAACTTAGAATCTTGGTCTGACTGACATCAAAATCTCAGTTTTGACTCGAACCTCCTGATTGAGAGAACAAGCAGTGTGAGTAAATAACTGAAGGAGCAGGGCTCCAGAATGACACACCTAGCTACTACAAAAGATATTAGCAAGGTAAGAACCTAATCTCTTTTTCTAGTGCAATAGATGTGCCATTCTGGGCAACAGGGATGTACAAAATTAATCTTAGAAATTTAGGGTAGAACCTTTGCACCTGATTGTAACACTGCGGACCCAAAGACAGTGTCCTCCTGTGCTTCCACGTCCATTCTGTAGAACCTGGAGAATGTATGCAGAGTGGACCAGGTCACTGGCCTACTAATCTTCCCGGGCTAAATCACTCAAGCTTCTACCCATAAAGAAGCTATGCATCTTGTAGAATGCACTTTCAAGGAGACCGATGATTGCTATGGTCATTTGTATCCATCTTGAAATGGTCACCTTAGACGCTGGTCTACCACATCTAGCCTGACTGGTGAGCACAAATAGATGGTCCGACAGTCAGAACTCATTAATGACCTCCAGATAATCTAGGAAGACTCTCCTAAAATCCAGCTTTCTCAGAATCCAGTTCTTTTTCTTTGACCTTGTGGTCTGGAACACTGGAAATCTTACCTCAATTGATGTGAAACACTGAAACAACTTTCAGCAAAAAGGACAGGACTGTGTGTAAGAAAACTCCTGCCTCCATGATCTTGAGGGAAGGCCTCAAGCTCGGAGACTGATCTCGCTGACATAATTACCATGAGGAAAACTGTCTTGATGGTAAGATCCAACAAGGACAACTCTTGAATAGACCGATATGGAACCTGACTGAGGCCATGCAAAACCACGTTACGATTCCAAGACGGAAACAGTTGTTTTACCAGTGGTCTGAGCCTCAGTGTCCCCTTTAGGAATCTGGCTATGTCTGGATAAGAAGCCAGGTGAGCTTTGCATCCACAGGCTCTGAAACATGAGAGACCTATCACTTGGACCCTGAGTGACATCACTGTGAGACCTTTGTCAAGACATGATTGGAGGGAAACTAGCACCACTGCAATTGGAGCATTAAAAGGCTCCACCTACTCTTTCATGCACCAGTGTTGAAACATCTCCCATACAAGAGCTTGTTCCTTGGCCACAGCTGGACTAGAGTGTCCAGACCTTTGGTTCCAGGCTCAGATTATTGACTGAACAGGTTCGCAATCTTGTTCCTCACCGTAGCCATCAAATTGAAAATTAGTCAACCTCATTGAAGAATGGACTGGAATGCTGCTGCAGATAACATCCATTCTCCTGAGTCCAATGTCTGCCTGCTGAGGTAATCAGCTTTGACATTGTCCACACCCACTACGTGCACAACAGAGATCACCTGCAGGTGTAGCTCTGTCCACTGGTACAATAACTGGGCTCCCAGGCTCAACTGCACACTCCTGGTGCTTCATTGGCAATTGACATATACCATCGCTGTAGCACTGTCCAAGAAGAATAGGACTGCCTGTCTTTCCAGACATCTATAATGCAAAGCGCCAGTCTGTTGATAGGCTATTTTTTATGGGAGGCCAACCACCGCCCCTGGACTGGACATCCTTTGCAATGGCCTCCCCAGCCAAAAAGGCTGGCATTTGTTGTGAGAATCACCCATGAAGTTATTCTGAGGGGCATGCCCCATTATAACAACTGTGGAAGGAGCCACCAACTCATACTGCGGTGTGATTCCGCAGTCCACAGGAGGGTCATTCAAAGGGAGTCCTTTTGTGGGGACACGAGACAGTATTGCATTCTGGAGAGAATGCATGTGAGCCTTCACCCAAGGGACCATATCTATAGTGGCTGCATGGAGCCTAGTACTTGGAGATAGTGCCATGCAGACAAAACTGGATTGGCCATCGTGTCCACTATCCGAGAACAAAGCTTCTGTCTGTGCACCTCTAGAAGATAGACCCAGCCTTCTGCCATGCTGAATAGTACTCCCAGGTATTCCATGGATTGGGATAGAACAAGTTGGTTCTTTTGAAAATTCACTATCCAGCAAGACACGCTGAGCGTTTGCTCCAGAGTAATGTTTCGTTTTCAACTGAACTTTTTCTTGTGCTATCCTGCTTTTCATGTAAGTGACTTTACTTACCAGCTATGCAGAAGAGAAGGGGCCGGAGTGCTGCTGGCGTCTTGCGGCGCACCAGAGTCCCTAATCTCAGCAACATAGAAGAACTACTGAAGCAAATTCAGGAGGTTTCGACGGCATCAGAGGAAGCCCACTGAGGATGCAGGGAGGCAAACCCATTGCGGTACTCACTCAGCCCCGACGTAAGGGCACCACTCCTGCAGCCTCAGGTTACCAGCTCTCCAAGGGGTGGGGAAACCCCGGAACCTGTGGTGTTCTCTACTTCTGAGGCAAGCACTAATCCAGTGGAGAACTTGGAGGTTGGGACTCTTATTCAAGGAGCCCTAACAGATATTCCTGGGGCAAATGCATCTTTGCGGGATGGACATAATCATAGAGTAAGTTCTCAAGAAATTCAATAGAACGGTGAGCACTTTACTACTAGACAACCTTTAATTTCCTTGGTTAAACCACCTGAGGTAACCCTAGATTCTTTATGGGACCTTATTGCTAGTTTTGTAAAGACCATAAGTCCTAACTTTCAATATGTTGAAGAAAAAATTAAGGCACACGCTAAAGAGCTCAAGGATTTGAAAATGGATACAACTGTCTCTAAATCAACTACTCAGAAAACTGAACAGGAAATGACTATATCTAAACAATTGCAAGAGACTTTAGTAAACGACAATACCAACCTGAGAAGAAAAATTGAAATGCCTGAGAATAATTCTCGTAGTAATAATTTAAGGTTGATTAATTTCCCTAGGTTAACGATAGTAACTCCTAGGGAAGTGCTTAAGAGATATTTATTGGAAATCTTAGAGGTTACAGAAGAAACATTACCTCCATTTTCACATGTATATTATTTACCTGATAAAAATCGAAATCAACAGCAAAAAAGGTCCTTAGATCAAGAGCCAATGAATGTCTCAGAATTATTAGAGATGTATGATAAAGAGGCAGCATTGTCCACCACATTGATTGTAACTGTAGCTCTTCCGATAGATAAAGTATGGTTATTAAAACTTTTCTTTAAAAATAGACAAAAAGTTTTCCTTGGTGATAAAATACAGATGTTTCTTGATCTTTCACATGAGACGCAAAAGCGCCACCGTGAATTTCTTCTTTGGAAACCTAGGGTTATATCCTTGGGAGCTACTTTCTATTTGAGACACCCTTGTAAATGTATTGTGTGTCACCGTACTGTTAAACATGTTTGTTTTCAATTGACAACTTTTTGGGTACTATCTCGTCTGGAGGGAGAAAAACCTTGAGCCCTATAGACTTTGATTTAAATATGGAACCGTGTTCCCAGCACTATAGTTTTTAGCATTCTTTAACACATTGTTATGTATTTTTGTTTTCGCTGTTTCCGAAAATCTTGGTTCCCAATGAGGACTTGAGCATAAATAGTTAAATATTATTTACTTTATTGAATGTTGTTTGTTTAATTAATTATCTGTACTGAAGGGACACGTCTTGTAGTTTTCCATAGAATGTGTTTTGGAGCAGTAAGACAACCAGGCCCTGTTTGTTTTTCCTTCTCTGTAATAATGCAAGGACATCTAATGTTTGAAAAGATGTGTGTTCTTATGCTATGTTTAATCCAGATATTGTTTGCCTTCTCTTGCCAAATATTATAAGGCTATTCTATTATGTAGTTTTCCTTAAGTTGTGTTTGAAGTTGTAAATCCAGATTGTTTGCCTTCTCCTCCTGATATACTACAAGGCCATTGTATATTTGAGAGATGTGTTTTCTTCTGTAGTAAAGTGAATCTAATTGTTTTCTTAGCTGTAGTTGTAAGAAAATTTAGATAAGACTTTGTTAGCCAAAGCACCTTTAGACTTTGGCTTTAGATAAGTAAAGGATTTTGTTATTTCTTTTAAAGTTGCATGTGATCTGATATGGTTTGCATTTACGTCATATGCTGACGACCCTTACCCATGTAAGATGATATAAATTGAGGTACAGAACATTCAATAAAGTGGACATGTTTGAGAGACAATAGGTGTCTGTTTTCTCTTAGATATTGTCCCCGGATGCATCTGCTTGTCAAATGACAGAGTGTGTACAGCCATCATCGGGCTTTAACAGTGGGGGCTCCTCCGGGAGGGACGTTGATATCACCGG
This sequence comes from Geotrypetes seraphini, assembly GCF_902459505.1. Taxonomy (NCBI): domain Eukaryota; kingdom Metazoa; phylum Chordata; class Amphibia; order Gymnophiona; family Dermophiidae; genus Geotrypetes; species Geotrypetes seraphini. The sequence goes on along the minus strand of NC_047089.1, from coordinate 87,016,227 downwards.
TATTTTGTGAGTATTTCTGAATTTTGAATTCTGTTCTTTAATACTCACGGGTATTAGGTGCCCTGTTCCCACCCTTTATTTGTTAAATATAGATTTTTGGGAAGTCTATAGCGGAGTTTATAACAATAAAGAAACTCCTATTGTTCTTTTGGGAAGAACTATATTACTTATAGAGCTGCCTGCGCACTCTGTCATTTGTGGGGTTAACACTTTTTGTATGTGCTTTCTCTCTTCTATTGCTATTCTTTTCTATTGCTTAGAGATAAGATTTTATAGAGTATAAGACTATATTGTATATTACTGTTCTGTATCTCGCTTATAAGGTAAGATAAGCGGGATTCCTGCATTGCTATATTGTTTTTGTAATGGGTCAGAACGGTAGTAAGGTTCCCCCCCCCCCTAAGAAAGCTGAGACTTGTAAGGCTTATGTTGCCCGTGTATGTGACACTGGATATTATTTTATTGATCCTTGGATAGATAATATGGCTGGTTGGACTGAAGGACTTCATAGTTCGAGTCCGTTTCCCCGAGATGGGGCAAATGATACGTTTCATATGGATATGATAAAGGGATTGTGTTTGGGGGATCATGAGGCATGGCCATATTATTTAGGGGATCCGCACTGGGACAAAGAATATATGAGAAGGGGAGGCATTAATTGGCTTACATATGCTCCTTATTGGTCAGCTACTGATAAAGATAAAACATCCAAGCTGTCCATTCTTTCCCCTGCTCAATTACATGCTGCAGAACAATCTATCTGTGCTGCTAGCCCTCCTCCTTATCATTTACAAATTCCTTCACCCAGTGCTCCTCTTAAACTTTATCCCTCTTTATCTAAGGATGATATTGACCTCCTTATCGGTAGTACTCTTATTCCTCCTCCTCCTCCACCTCCCGTCCTGTCCGGTGCAGTTGCATCAGGACTGGTTGCTGACACTTTGCCACAAGACATTACATTTCCCACTGTATCCACGACCAGCCCCACTGTTCGGGGGCCGATAATCTCTTTTTCACCCCTCCACACTCGTAGCGGTACTCAAAGGGTTACGGAAGTACAGGAGCTGATGCAAGAACAGATGCCCTTTCTCACAGTGGGGGATACTCTTTTGAAGAAACCCATTGAGTTAGAAGACATTAACAAGATCATTAAACACTGCCCCAAGCCTCTTGTCTCTGCTAGTGCGACTTTTCACTATTTAAAACGAGCATGCAAGGGTCGAAATTATACGCAGGAAGATATGCGCCTTATTATAGATGGCATTGTTGGACACAGTTCCCCTTGGGACTGGTCTAACGTCCCTAGTATTAGTGTTTTAGAGCCTGCTACTGTCACAGCTACTGCTTATAGACTGAATACTGAAGCAGGAAATGCTGTTATGTGGAATGAATTACAGGCAGAGCTTGATCGGTGTTTTAAGTCTCGATCTTCCCTTCCTATTGCAGTAGCCTGCAAACAGAAATCAGGTGAAACTGTTGTGGATTTCTGGAAGAGGTTTAATGAAACCTGGACCCAAGAGGCGGGTCTCAGTTCTCATGCTAATATGGATTCCCTACTTATTCAGACTTTCCTTTCTAACCTCCGTTCTCCCTTGCAAATTCTGGTCAAACAAATGATTTCAGAATGGCCCACTAGTTCTCGTGCTGAATTTCAAAATAAATTAATGGAAAAAGAGGCAGCAGGTTGTTTTGAGATCTCTAAACCTCGGGAAATCCTGCATCAGGGCCAGCTACCCACCTGGGGACCGCGCCTGACTGCTACTCGTGGAAGAAGGGGTCGCGGGTTTCGCAGGGGGAGGGCTCCAGTCTCCGGTCGAGGTGGTAATAATCCATCCAGAAGTACTGGATGTTTTAATTGTGGGGACCTTAGTCACTGGCTTAATCAATGCCCTCATCCCAGACCCCCCGCATTACCAGTTCAGCCCGCCCCACCGGTGGTGCCTACCCCTCCCTCTACTGTGAGACCATCTGCCACTTCTCCTCGTTTTCCTATCTCCTGGCACAGCCCCCCTACTCCCCAATGAAGGGGCCCGGAGGTTTATACCCCAGCATTCACTTTGGTCTCTGCCTTTGCTAAGGATTCTCCTATGATATCTCTTATTGTACAAGGGAGTCCAGTGCCTTTTCTTGTAGATTCGGGTGCCACTTGTAGCACCATCAGTGAGGATTACTATCGGGGCCCACGCATGAATGCTGAACCTTCTATGGGAATTAATGGGGTTTTGACTAAATCCTATCGTACCACACCCCTGTCTGTAGCTCATCCTGATACAGGCTTTACTCTTTTTCAGCACTCCTTTCTTATTATTCCCCATTGCCCTGTCAGCCTTCTTGGTCGAGATCTTTTTTTTCCTCTTCTCATTCAGCTCACTACAGATGATACAGGAGGTTTGCATGTCTTTTCCTCCGTTATTCCCATTCGCCCTCCGTCCACCCTTTACCTTTCTACTTGCCCTGACACACTTTTGCCCCTTCCCCCAGACTCTCCGGTCTGGGCTTCTACTGACACTGATGTAGGCTTTATTTCATGTACCCCCTATCGTGCTTCTCTGAAATCACTCATTCCTGTTTTCATTAAGCAGTACCCAATCTCCCAAGAAAAGGAGAAAGTCATGATTTCACTAATTGCTTCATTTCTTTCCTCTGGTATCATTAAAACCACCATCTCTTCCTACAATACGCCCATCAATCCTGTTGTCAAAGCTGATGGCACCCCCCGTTTTATTCAAGACCTTAGGGCTGTTAATGCTTTGGTGATTCCCATTGCACCCATTGTCCCGGATGTCCCTTCTCTACTCTCCTCCATTCCACCTGCAACTCATGTTTTTTCAGTCATTGATTTGAAGAATGCTTTTTTTTCTGTCCCTGTTGATGAGGACACTCAGCCCCTTTTTGCATTCACTTTTAAGCAACAGCAGTATACCTGGTGTAGAATGCCTCAAGGATATGTTGATTCCCCTGTGGTTTTCTCCATTGTCCTGCGGGCTACTTTACAGTCATGGACTGCCCCCCATGGTTCTATTCTCATTCAATATGTGGATGACCTTCTTTTGTGTTCCATAACTCAGGAGACCTGTCAAGCTGATAGTTTGCACCTTTTACAATGGTTGTCTCTGTGTGGTCACAAGGTGTCACGAAATAAACTACAATGGTGTAAAACTGAAGTGGAATACCTGGGTTTTGTCCTGACTCATGGTCAGAGGAAAATTAGCACTTCTCGCATTGCTGCTGTTTTGGGTTTGCCTCGCCCAGCTACTCAAAAAGACATGCTTACTTTTCTTGGTATGATTGGTTACTGCCGCCAATGGATCCCTGATTGTTCCTTCTATGACCAGATTTTGAGACAGACCCTAGGTACTGAAATGACTGATCTTATCAGATGGACTAAAGAAATGTTGGACGCTTTTGGACATTTGAAATGTGCTTTGGTTTCTAGCCCCGGCTTGGGTCTTCCTGATTATGACCAAATGTTTCATCTCTTTGCTCGTGACAATTGTAAAACTATGGCGGGCGTCCTGGCTCAGGATCATGGCGGTAAGTTACGCCCTGTTGCTTTTTTTTCTAAAGTTACCCCTGTTCAAGTTCAAGGCATGCCTGCCTGTTTAAGGGCCCTAGCTGCATGTGCTATGGTGGTAGAGATGGCTACTCCTCTAACCCTTGGTCACCCCACTACCCTTCATACTTCTCACGATGTCCAAGCCCTCCTTCGCAATATTCATACCCAGCATATGTCAGCTCAGCGCCTTAGTGGTTATGAGGTCATCCTCCTTTCTAATCCCAATCTCACCATCAGATATTCTGCCCCGACATATGGCCCTGCTCTACTTTTAAATGGTCTTTTGGGTCTTAAGGGTGAACAGGATGCGCTTCCTCCTGATCATTCCTGTGTCTCCCTGATATATCAAGACACTTCCCCTCGCCCTGATTTGTCCTCTACTCCTCTCCCTGATGCTTCCTCCATTTTTGTTGATGGTTCTTGCTCACGTCCTAGTGACAACACCTTCCACACAGGATATGCTGTGGTTGAACTCCCTGATATCATCCATGAGGCTTTTTCCCTCCCCTATCCATCGGCACAGGCTGCTGAACTCATTGCTCTTACTCGCGCCTGTCACCTTTTCTCTGGTAAACGCGTTAATATTTATACTGACTCTAAATATGCCTTTGGTGTTGTACACGACCATGGTGTTATCTGGCAGCGTCGCGGCTTTGTGGCCGCTGATGGTAAGCCTATTTCTCATTCTTCCCTTGTTTCGGATCTTCTCTCTGCTTTACTCCTGCCTGCTGCAGTTGCTATTCTTCATTGTCGTGCACACACTGGCCTTCAGACTGAAGTTGCCAGAGGTAATGCTCTGGCTGACCGCATTGCTAAACAAGCTGCTTTGGACCCCCCTCCTTCCTCTGTTCTCTTTCCTCTTCTTTCTCCTCCTGCTTTTCCCCCTTCTTCTCTTTTTTCCCAGCTTCAATCCTTTGTTACCCCCTCTGAACTTGATGCCTGGCAAATTGCTGGTGCCCAAAGCCGCCCTTCGGACGGACTTTGGTGCAAAGAGGGGAAACCCTGTATACCAGCCGCTAGTTCTCCCTTATTCATTGCTCAATATCATGGCATTGGTCATCGTAGTGCTCGCTCGACACTCCAGCTCCTTGCCAGTGATTTTTTCATTCTTGATCTTCGCTCCCTGATACAGACATATATAGCTCGATGTCTAACTTGTCTCCGTGCTAATCCCAACATACCCCATAAAGCACCACACCAGCATCTTACTTACCCCACTTCTCCTTTTTCACACTTACAGATTGATTTTACTCATATACCTCATGCCACTGGGACCCGCCAGGATTATGCTCTTGTTATTGTTGACATGTTTTCCCGATGGCCTGAAGTCTTTCCCACTACAAATGAAACTGCTCAGACTGTGGTGAACATTTTACTTCGTGAAATCATCCCTAGGTGGGGATGTCCCATACACATCAATTCAGATAATGGTCCTGCTTTCACTGCCAGAGTATGCAAAGCTTTAGCTACCGCACTCCGTATTGAGTGGAAATTTCATCTTCCATATCACCCACAGAGTTCTGGTATTGTCGAACGCATGAATAGGACTATTAAAGACAAAATCAGGAAAGCCACAGCTGGCACGTTTGTGAATTGGAAAAAATTCCTCCCTATTGTTTTAGCTGAAATCAGGATGCAGCCTCACTGCACCACTGGCTACTCTCCCTTTGAGATTCTCATGGGACGACCTTTCCCCGCCCCATGGGTAGACAGACCCTCCATAGTTGAGAGTAGTGATCTTCCTTTGATACAAGAAGAATATGTTCGGAAGCTCATTGAAACATTAGGGCATGTTGAAAGAACTGTGTCTTGCACTTCTCCTTTCTCTCCACAGACTCCTACCCATTCCTTCCAGCCTGGTGATGAAGTCATCATCCAGAAGCTTTTCAAGGATCGGAAGCAGACGGATTTCCCCTTTGGCCCTCCCACTACTGTGATCGCTGTGACCAGGACCGCTGTACTCACTGAGGAGTCTCCTGTTTGGATCCACGCAAGTCGCTTGAAGAGGGTTAACCTAAAACCCCAGAAGCAAGCCGTCTCTGCGCAGATTTCACCCCCTTCAGAGGAACAACATGATGATCTCATCACAGCATTCCACCAACTTTATCTTTCTCCTCCTGGCAGCGCTGCTGCTAGTTTTCTTTCCTGTATGGATCATTTCTAACTGTGTCTACAGGGATGATGTGTCCTGGGTTCACGACACTTTCTGCCCATACCCATCTGTAAATGACACTCCAACAATGTACTCATCTGCAAACAGCACCCCCGGCGCCTCTTTGCGACTGAGACGTCAAGCTGGACTACTCCCTCGCAAAGGCTGTCCTTCAATTGGAATTCAGAAAGATAGACAGTATACTACCTTTTGGTATAATTCCAGTAGTGTGCAAGTTGCCACCTTCTCCTTTGAGTATTGTGACATTATGGTCTGCTCATCAATTGATATCCCAAGGCTATGCCATTGGTCCTCAGAGATTCCTAAAACTAAAGATATATATATATGTGTTACTGACTTACGTTGGGGGGATAAGTGTGCATCCTGGGGAGCAGTAGGGTGGAATACTGGCACTGACTGGGCTTATAGACCAGAAAGTGCTCTAAAAAAAGTGGATCAAAATGGTAAATCTCTGCTTACTCGTATGACCCTTCGTAAGACTGGAAACTGTTATAGGAGAAGGGCTCCTGAACAAATTATTAAGCTTTCTCTTACTATTGACAACCCTAGACCTACTGATGAAGGTATGTACGTTATGGGCATATGGTTTAAGGGTGGGTCTAGCTATCCGACCCATCAGTTTTTCTTACGGGATCTATCTACCTCCACTCATCCTCTCCCGCCATTTTGTGGGGGCCCCAAAAATACTAACCCACTGGCCCCTACATTCAATAAACTTACTGACATGATGGCTATTGCCAATCCCACTTTTGAAGATACTATGGCTGTTGAGGTAGGGTTTTCAGAACGTAACCTTTGGTTAGAATGGATGAAATTCACTGCTGATCAACATAATAAGAGTAATTGTTACATATGTGCTCAAGCTAGGCCCCATCTAGGAACCGTACCTCTGGACCTCCCTCCTGGTATCCAACCATGCTTTTTTGGGTTATTTACCAATATCTCCTCTAATTTTACCGATCCCCTTTGTGCGCTGTGGCGTTCTAAATACCCTTTGCTGCCAGGACAGAAAACACTTGACATAGCCGTTACTATCTATAAGGGTAATTACACATGTCATGTTTCTAATTTGACACAGGGTAGTTTTGTGGGCAACTTTCCCCCAGGTTATTGTTCTGTCTTGGATTATAGGTATGCCCCATTGTTACAGCATCAGATTTTCACCCTAGGTGATATTTACTGGCTCTGTGGAGACTTTAGGCTCCGTGTTAAGCTACCCAGCCAGTGGATAGGCCAGTGTGCTTTAGCTAAGGTTATTATGCCTCTGCATATCCTTTCTGAAGGGCACTCTTCCTCCTATTCACTTTCTTCCTCTCCTCTGTCTCGACATAGACGTGATCTCCTTGGTAGTTTTGATCCGCATGTATATATAGATGCTATAGGGGTCCCAAGAGGGGTCCCAGATGAATTCAAGGCCCGAGACCAGGTTAAGGCTGGGTTTGAATCCCTTATTCCCCTTATTACTATCAATAAGAATGTTGATTGGATTAATTACATTTATTATAATCAGCAACGCTTTGTGAATTACTCTAGAGATGCCTTGCAAGGTATTGCTGATCAGTTAGGCCCCACTTCTCAGATGGCTTTTCAAAATCGTATGGCCCTAGATATGATTTTAGCTGAGAAGGGGGGTGTTTGTAAAATTCTTCCCAGTACTTTATCGTGTTGTACATTTATTCCTGATAATACAGGTCCTACAGGAAAAGTTACTATGGCCATTCAGAAATTAGCAGACCTCAAACATAACTCTGGTTTATCTCATCCTTGGGACCAGTATTTCAGTTGGATGCAGGGCTGGGTAAAAGACCTTCTTATTGTCTTAATCACTATTATTATCTGCATTCTTGTCTCTTATGTAATTTTTCGACTGCTCATGCGCTGTGTTATTCGTATTACAGCTCCTAAAACTCCTCCTCGAGAGACATATTTGGAATATCTCTCCCTCCAAGCTCATGCTGTACATTCATGACGTCATTTACATGACGTAAGAGGGGATTTGAAGGGACACGTCTTGTAGTTTTCCATAGAATGTGTTTTGGAGCAGTAAGACAACCAGGCCCTGTTTGTTTTTCCTTCTCTGTAATAATGCAAGGACATCTAATGTTTGAAAAGATGTGTGTTCTTATGCTATGTTTAATCCAGATATTGTTTGCCTTCTCTTGCCAAATATTATAAGGCTATTCTATTATGTAGTTTTCCTTAAGTTGTGTTTGAAGTTGTAAATCCAGATTGTTTGCCTTCTCCTCCTGATATACTACAAGGCCATTGTATATTTGAGAGATGTGTTTTCTTCTGTAGTAAAGTGAATCTAATTGTTTTCTTAGCTGTAGTTGTAAGAAAATTTAGATAAGACTTTGTTAGCCAAAGCACCTTTAGACTTTGGCTTTAGATAAGTAAAGGATTTTGTTATTTCTTTTAAAGTTGCATGTGATCTGATATGGTTTGCATTTACGTCATATGCTGACGACCCTTACCCATGTAAGATGATATAAATTGAGGTACAGAACATTCAATAAAGTGGACATGTTTGAGAGACAATAGGTGTCTGTTTTCTCTTAGATATTGTCCCCGGATGCATCTGCTTGTCAAATGACAGAGTGTGTACAGCCATCATCGGGCTTTAACATGTACTATCATTGCTTTCTGTACAAGTATAATACAGTGGAACCTTGGTTTACGAGCATAATTTGTTCCAGAAGCATGCTCGTAAACCAAATTGCTCGTATATCAAAGCTTGATTCGTTCCACCTCCCTCCCCCCCCGGCCCCCGGCGTTGCTGCATTTAACCCCCCCACCCCCGGCCCCCAGCGCTGCTGCACTTTACCCCCACCCCCGAGGCCACCTGCACTGCTCCACACCCCCCTGCGATCCGACATACCCCCACTCGTGTCCAAGATTCTCGGAGAGAATGATAACTAGAAGGCCTTCAGCATGCACAGATGCTCAAGGCCCAGCACAAGGAACAGGGAGGATCTTCGGGCACCAGCATGTCCTGTGCTTTGGTGCTGGTGCCGATGCCAGAGCGGGGTAAGCGATTGTGTTTGGGTGGGTGTGTGAGTGGGGGATACCAGACCGCGGCGGGGGGGGGTCTGACGTGAGCTGGGGGGGGAAGCCGGATCACGGGGGGAATACCGGATCGCAGAGGGGGCTCGCAAATCGAGGCAAGCTCAGTTTCCGAGGCACAGATTTTGCAAATGTTTTGCTCGTCTTGCAAAACACTTGCAAACTGCAGAACTCATAAACCGAGGTTTGACTGTACTTGATATTTAAATCTGAAAATTAATAAAGATATAATTTTTAAAAAATAAGAAGAATTCACTATCCAGCCCAGGCTCTGCAAGACCTGGACCACTTCAGCTACTGTTTGTTCCCTTTTCAATAATGATGGCGCTCTAATCAGCCAGTCATTCAGATATAATCCTTATAATAATTATTCACTTATAATCCTGCCCTGTGGATATACACTGTTAGCACCACCATAACCTTGGTGAATGTGGGGGGCACTGTTGCCAACCCAAAGAGAAGCATCTAGAACTGAATGTCTCTCCAGCACATGGAAGCTAGAAATTCCCCCAGAGCCACCACTATGATGACTGACTACACAGTTTTCATGTGAAAGTATGGAACCTTCAGGGCCTCATTGACATGCTTATGATCCAGAATGGGTCTCCAGTCCTCTCAGGATTTCTTGGGCACTATGAAGTATATGGAGAATCTGCCAGAGCCCAATTCTTCTAGAGGCACTGGTTCTATGGCCTGAATTTCTACAAGTCTCTCTACTATTGCCAAGACTTTTCTGGGTGCCTCAACTGGGAGTCTAAAAACCAGTCTGCTAGGGAATGGGCAAACTCGACCTTGTCATAAATGAAGACTTGCTGCGCTTGCAGATCTTTCGCGCTCGTATCGACCAGAGCCAAAGCATCTTGGTCTTCTTCTAAACGGGCCTCCACTTTGCCATGCAAGTGCCTAGTTCTGCCAGGTCCGATCGAAGTTCTGTTGCCACGGTAGTAAATTAACCCAGAAGTTCCACCATTCATTGCAGATCTCTCGGAATAGCGCCCAGACTTCAGCCAAGGGATCCAGCAAGATAAGATCAGAGTTTTCTCCCGTGGTAGGTTCTGCAGTTGGAACTTTCAGAACTAACATTGGGATCTAGCAGCGATGTGACCATACATCACAAAGTTTATAGAACTATTACAACTTACAGCACTAAGCTCTCTTTGAAAACTCATAATCGGGTCTCCTGAAGCAGAGATCGAAACAGGGCCACGTTGGGACCCCTTAAACTACTTTCAAAAGCTAAGTGAATATCATTATATTCAATTTACGCAGTGATGGCTGTTTTTTGATAAACAAAGAGAAGATATCATTCATAACAACTTTGAAGGATTAAAAGAACTTTGAAATTAATATAAACCATTCACCACGTCTTAGAGCGTGATCACTGATCTCTATGAGTTTGCAATGACTGGAAGGTGAACTTTTATTGCAGGGGAGTTTATTAGCCTTCCCTTCAGAGTTTTATGTCTCTGAGCATTTTACATATTTAATTGATCACTCTCTATAGACAGTTTTTTCTATTGAAGTCAGTTTTTCTTGTTGCATTTAAACTCCTTTCTGACTTCTTTTTTGATAGTTATCATCCCTGATTTTTCTAAAAGTAAACTAAAAATATAGCACAAAGATAAATAAGCCCCCTCTTTCCCTTTTATATTTTGTACAAAACCATTCCTAACCAAATTTACAGGACAGCATAGTTTAACAATACCAATATCAGACTGAAACAACCAGAATTCAGTAATACATAAAATACCTAATTTATAAAAATAAGCAGGTCTTGTTCCACACTGATCTTGCATTAATGAAACATACCCTTAAAAAAAAAAAAATCAAACACTAGAACCATATAAAGGAATTATTACATTACATTAGTGATTTCTATTCTGCCATTACCTTGCAGTTCAAGGCGGATTACATAAGCATTGTCATTATATTGCTAATACATAAGGCGGATTACATAAGAATTGTCATATTGCTAAATAATAAGGCAGATAACATGAGTTTTCATGATATTTGGAAATACATAAGGAGTAGATTGAATTTTGTTTTTCTGAGATAATCTGGTTGTGTTATATAGGTTTTGTGTATTTTTTGAAGAGTAGGGTTTTTGTTTCTTTTTTGAAGGTTTTGTAGTCTGTGGTCAATGACAGCAGATTGGTGAGTTGTGTCTGTCCAGTTTTGCTGCTTTGGTGGCCAGTAGGTTGTCATACAGTTTTCTTCGTTTGACATTTTTGGTTGGCGGGTGTGTGAATAGTGTGTGGGTTCTGTGTCTGGTTGATGTGGATTGAGTTAGTCGGTTGTTCCAGTAGGTTGGGCTGTCTCCATTTATAGCTTTAAATAGTAGGCAATGGAATTTGAAGTGTATTCTTGCTTGTATTGGGACTTCAAGCAGTGTTCCCGCTAAGCTGCGCTGGGGTGCGCTGGCGCACAAAATATTACCTCGCAGCGCACAAGTTTCTCGTCACAGCGCACACAGTGTAGAGCACAGTTCTTCAACCGCCGGTCCGCAAACAAAATCTTGCCGGTCCGCAAAGGATTCGGTCCCCGCCGCAACGAAAGGCCGGCGTCAGCTGACTTGCAACTTCCTGTTGCAGTCGCTGTGCCGGGACTCCTGCCCTTCGCGGGACTCCTGCCTTCCACCCGCGTTGCCTCCTGCCTTGTCTCCGCACCTCCAGACCAGCAGCGGCAGCTGTGTATGCTTTTAACTTCGGCACAGAGCTGCCCCTAATCAATAGTTTAGCGCGGTTCTCATAAGGCAGCCTCGGGGGCCTTTGCTAGGCCGGCCCACATCGCATCATCGAAGCGGGCCGGCTATCAAAGGACCCGAGGCTGCCTCATGAAACCGCGCTAAAACTATTGATTAGGGGCAGCTCTGTGCCGAAGTTAAAAGCATACAGAGCTGCCGCTGCTGGTCTGAACTCTTGGGCCGCTGAAGGAGGGCAAAAAGCAGCTGTCCCGGAGGTTTCCCTTCCTCTCGCCTTTCCAGGTTCCTTTTTTTCACCTTTTTTTTTTTTCCTTCAAACTGGCAACGTGGCCCCAGCATCGACATCAATCAAGTAAGTTCACTGTCAATCAAGCGGTTCTGCTCGGCCAAAGCTTCCCCTGTGACATGAGCCACCCTCAGGAGAAAGAAAGTGACCCACAAAGGTGAGGGGAAGGGGGGCAGATGATGGAAGTTGGGGGGGGGAGAGAGAGAGAGAGAGAGAGAAGGGGCAGATGATGGAATGGAGGAGATGAGAGAGAGAGAGAAGGGGACAGATGATGGAAGTGAGAAGAAGGGAGAGAGAGAGAAGGCAGATGGATGTCAGTTGAGAAGGGAGAGCAGATGCTGAATGGAAGTGGGGAAAGAACACTACTGGCTGGAAGGAGGAGATAAATAAAGGGGGAAGAAAATAGTAAGATAATGGAGGGGTGAGGGAAAGGGGGTGACAGCTGTGTGTAGACACAGTGAAAGAGGGAAAACGGGACTAAATAGTAAGAAAGAATTTAATTTTGATGGAGGCAGAAAATAGAGAAGAAGACAGAGAAGAAAAGGGAAGAGAGAGCAGAGAATGATCAGATCTGAGTGGAGGAAATGAGAAGAGAGATATGCTAAAAACCACAGGGGGGAGGGAAGGATAGAGATGCACAGACCATGAGGGGAACAGAAGGAAGATGATGGATGCTAGACCCAAATTGGGGGGGGGGGGGGGGGGGGAGGAGGAGAGATGGCAGGGAAAGACAGACAGTGAATGGAAGGGGCAGATGCTGGACTGAAGAGACAGAGAAGGTTATCATGCTGCTGTACCGGGCCATGGTACGCCCTCACCTGGATAAGAGATTGTATCAAAAGTTGGAACTGTTTCCTGTTGAAGAATTTTCGAATTTGTCTTAGGTTTCTCATAGTTGCGAATTATGTTTTTATAATTTTGTTGATTTGTGGTTGCATGGTACAGCCTCTGTCAATCAGTACTCCAAGAAGTTTTAGCGTGGGTTGAAAGGGGTATGAGATCGAGTTTATTACTAGGTTTGTTAAGGTTGGGGTTTTACTGTTTTCTAGGAGGATGAAGTTTGTTTGTCAGAGTTAAGTTTTAGTTTGTGTTCTGTCATCCATGTTGCTACTGTTTCACATGTTCTGTGTTTTGTGCCTGTCATGGTGGGTGCTGGTTGGTCGAAGGGGAGGAGAATGGTGATGTCATCTGCATAGCTGTAGGAGGTTAGGCCTTGTTCGTCTAGGCAGAAGCCGAGGGAAGCAACGTACAGGTTGAAGAGTGTGAGTGACAGAGGTGATCTTTGGGGTACTCCGCAGGGGTTGGACCATGGTTCTGATTTTTCTTTGTTTGTTTTAACTCTGTAAGTCTGGAATGTAGGAAGCCTTTAAACCATGATAGTATCTATAAAGCATCGATCACTTCAGGAAACAATTGTCAGCATTAATGTGCTGGCAGGTCCATAGCAGACTCAGCAAGATTTACTAGGCTCCCTTGGACGATCATTTTATGTTGTCTTTCACTTTGTTAGATATGTTGAAAGTTGAACAGTCAAGGGGTAGGATTATGGTGTGGATAGTACTTATATAAGACTGTTTTTGATTGTACCCTATTGTAACCTGATTTCAGTTAATTTATATGTGTTATTTGAATGGAATTTGTAAGACTAAGTAGGTATTCAATCTAGATAACCCTGCAATGTTGGCTATATTCTGTTTAACATGTGTGTAATCTGTTACGCCATTGTGAATGTTTATTTTGTGCACCGCTTTGATCAAAAGCTGTATATGAACTTTCTAAATAAATAGTGGGATATTATATTAAACAAAAGGGGAGTGTGTAGCACAGTGGTTAAAGCTACAGCCTCAGCACCCTGAGGTTATGGGTTCAAACCCACGCTGTTCCTTGTGACCCTAGATAAGTCACTTAATCCCCCATTGCCCCAGGTACATTAGCAAAATTGTGAGCCCGCCGGGACCGACAGGGAAAAATGCTTGAGTACCTGAATAAATTCATGTAAACTATTCTGAGCTTCCTTGGGAGAATGGTATAGAAAATTAAATAAATAAATCTGATCCTGGGAATGTCTGCAGATAGACTGACTCTTGCCAATCTACATGTGTTAAGTCCAATGTTTGGGAGTATCCTGCAAAGCCTTGGACTTTCAAAAGAAATGATAATGACAGGTGCTAAGTAAAACAAAAGGGTCACAGACAGACTGACTCCATCTTCCAGGTCTCCACAAGAGCCATACACCCTATTAATTAAGGGCCATTGTTTCAAACAAATACCAAATTGTGACAGAAGATGATACTGGAAGATCCTATTTTTAGAACAAACTCAAATCTATAAAAGACAGGCTTCAAGTAGAGAGTTGCGCAAGGACAGAAATCCCACCAGTCCCCACCAGAATCCTGCCCATCCCCATCCATACCCGCCAGAATTCTGCCCATTCCTGCCCGATCCCACCAGAATCTCCTCCCTCCCCACGATGAATCCCTTCCTTTCCCCTATAAAAATTACCTATCCCCAAAAAAGCAGCAATTACTTCTGACGGTTTTGATTTTAGCTTTAATTGAGTTTTACAGAAAATTCAAAACCGTCAGACATCTGCCAGAACAGGCATAAAACCAATACCCCTTTTCCCTCCCTCTCTCCAGTAGGGTGGGATTAGCATATCAACAAAATGCTATCCCAAAGTAGATTTAAGGCAGAAATTGATGAACAGAAAGAAGATGCCAGGTGCAGCAATTCTCTCCCCCTCCATTCTTTTCTTTTTTTAAGTTACATATTACATGCTGGTACCTGCTGGGCTGAAGCAGTTTAATGCAGGGTAGTCTGGCTCCGGAGCTGCATAGTTATGTTGCCCAGTCTCTCCTGTGCTCCTCTGCACAGCCACAGTGAGTGGTGGCAGGCTTGACCCAACGAGATTCTTGAGGTGAGGTCTCACGCCAAGGCTCACTACTGGGAGAGCTCTGTACCAATCTGGGAGCACTTCTCCAAGGAAGTGCTCATGATTGGCCATCAAGCTCCAGCTCTTGTCTCCCTGATTGGTGGATGTACAGAGCTCTCCCATGTGAGTGGCAATCAGCAACTGATACGCTGAGGGATCGAAGCAGCTTAGAAGGAACATTGGAACAAAGATAGGCTGGCATTTCCGTGGGAACCCCGGAGAACCAGCATTCATCCCGTGGGAGTCCTATGGACCTAGGAGGGATCCCCGCAGGAGTCCCATGGACGTCGGGGATTCCTGTGGGGTTCCCACGGGATTCTCGTAATCCCCTTTCCCATGCAGACCTCTAGCTTCAAGCTCCTGCCTCCTTCTTTTCTCTTTCTCCTCCAGTCTCTTCACACCTCATACACCTACAGACATAGTTTCAGCCTCTCCTTCTAGAGCCTCAGTTCAGCCATTTATAGGTTAGAACCGTTACTATACAGAGAGACATTCTCAGGACACATGCTCTTTCTGCTCTGCTCCCCCACAGATAGACATATACCACCTCCACAGCCACAGTAAGGTTGGTCTTGGTTAGGGCACTGGTCTTTGACCTGGGGGCCGCCATGTGAGCGGACTGCTGGGCGCAATGGACCACTGGTCTGACCCAGCAGCAGCAATTCTTATGTTCTTATGCCATTTTCAAAAGACAGCTACATTTTCTTATACATACACAGATGTAATTTTAAATCCAATTTATGCTCTATATTTGTAAAAGCCTATTCCTATATAATATGCTTTTTCTATACCACTGCCTCTGAGGCCTGAACCCAGTACCCAAAATAGACTAGACAATACAAAAACACAAAACTCAAAAGATTACAACTATCTCCTACAATATGGAATCCTTACTAGATCCTCATATCTACCATGCCGTCACAAATCTCATTATACTCCATTAGCACTAAAACAAATGCATTCCAAAATTTAACGCACTTACAGCATCCCTTACTAAAAACCCCAAGTTCACCCTCAGGTGTGTACCCTAAAGAGCTCCTTAGTCATGCTCCTTTATCAGAGCGACAAAGTTATTGCACATTTTCCATCATGCACCCTTAAGTTTAAAAACAAAAAAAACTGTGCCCCAGTGACATCACAGGAAGAACCAGCAATCATTCTGGAAGAGTATAATGGTAGTCCAAAGGGGGGCAAACTAAAAGTGTAACAAGGTCCCATCCATTCATGACAGAGTCACAGGTACCACAAAGAGACAGATTAACTATTCTCTAGCTGGTTGGTTTGTTTTTCCTGCTGTCTGCAGAGAACCTTTGTTACAGTTATGTAGCTTTCCTTTTCCATTGACAAATCAGCCAGAAGTAGGTCTCCCCAGCTGAGGTTTATTTAGAAGGTCTCCACCCTTGAAGAATAAAAAACTTTTTACAAGGTGATTACAGAGGGTGAAATATATTAAGATCACCCTTGCCCCTACTCTTGTCTTGGCACTAGCTTGACTGCTCCGCAGAGTACCTCCTAAACAGTATCCTGGAAGGCCTGCTTTTTTGAGAGAAACAGCATAAGAGATTACACCATTTAGGCATTGAAACCAGCCCAATAGTTCTAGGGCAGTGGTCTCAAACTCATGGCCCGTGGACCACATGCGGCCCGCCAGGTACTATTTTGAGGCCCTCGGTATGTTTATCCTAATCACAAAACTAAAATAAAACAGTTTCTTGATCATATATCTCTTTAGCTATAAATTACAATATTATTATTAAGACTTAGCCCAAAGGAAAGGTTTATAAACTATAAATACTTTTGCTATAAAACTATAAAGAGTTTTACTTCATGCAAAATTGTCATTTCTTTAATCTTGTGCGTGCTCTGTCCCCAAAGGAACACACGTCTTCTCAGGCAGTCCTCTGGTATACACTGTGGTTGGGCTCTCTCATATTCTTCAATTTTTTTTCCAGTTCCTCAACAAGCAGCTGCTCTCAAAGAAGCAGTTCTCTGAGGGGCACCTTGGATGTGAGATTTGCTCCCTGAATAGATTCTTTGAAGAAAATTGCAGTATATAAGACACTGAATTGTATTGTTTTTCCCAATGACATTGCTATAACCACCTCCATGCTATAACAAGGCCACCAACCTAGAGCAAGCTCAGACCAAATCATACAGGGATCTGCCAGGAATGCCATGCAGGATTCTAGGCAGGCCATGTCTAGGAGCTCCTGCAACCAGAAGAGAAGCACTCAGGCAGAATAACCCACCCCCTTCCCTCTCTCAGACCAAGATCTAGGAGTCCAGTGATACAGGAAAAAAAGTCTGCTTTAAAAGATGCTTTACCTTCTTACCAGTACAATTTTGATGTAAACTTTACCTTTCAATTAAACTTGGGTTCAAAATTCAAAAGTCCATATAGCCTTTTAGCCCCAAGTACCAAATAACTTGAAATGGTGACGGGATAATCGCGCGCCAGACACCAGCATGCCGACAATTCAGCGCAAGAAAGAAGCGCACCGCCAAAAAACTTATTTTTGAAGAGCTCCGATGGGGGTGTGGCCACTTTAATGCATAGTGTTCGTGCTGCCGTTGGGGGGTCCAACCCCCCACATTGTAGAGAAAACGGAACTTTTCCTGAAAAAAATCAGAAAAAGATCCATTTTCTCTACAATGAAGGGGGTTGTCCCCCCACACACCCCCAACGGCAGCACAAACACTATGCATTAAAGTGGCCCATCGGCGCTCTTTAAAAAAAAGTTTTTCGGTGGTGCGCTTTTTTCTTGCGCTGAATTGTCAGTGCGCTGGTGTCCTGCGCGCCACTACTATGAACCACTTGAAATACCTTCTTACCAAGCACACCTTTTTGGTGGTTGGAAAGAGACACAACCCAATTGTTTGCACTGGTATGGCAGGCTAGGGAAATGTGATTGCACTGTCCTGTTATTGCACTGCCTTATTATTGTATTTTTCGTTCCATAAGACGCACCCACCTCTAGAGAAGGAAAAAACAAGAAAAAAAATTCTGAACCAAATGGTGTGCCCAGTACCCTGTCCCCCCTCTGGTGGTAGGCCGGGACAGGATACAGGGCACATCTACTGGTGGGCACGTCTAATGGTAGGCAGCCCCAAGTCAGCCAGCCTGCCCCAAGCCAGCCAGCCCTAGGCCACCCAGCTAGGCCCAAACCAGCCAGCCCCAGGCCAGACAGACAGCCAGCCCCCCATACCTTTTTTAATCCTGCCCTCTGCTCGTGGGTCCGCCGGCTCCAGCCTACCTCCCTTGCTCGTGGGCCCAGCAGCTCTAGCCAGCTTCCCTCCCTTCCTGCCGCAGCACCTACCTTGCAGACGGTGCTCGGGGGCTCCTCCTTATTTCCTGGCCAGCGGCGCAGAGATCAGCAGTGGGATATCAGGAGCAAGCTTTACGCTCTCCTGCTCAGCCCCACGATGCTTTCCAAATGGCAGCCATTCGAAAAGCAGCGCAGGGCAAAGCAGGAGAGTGTAAAGGTGATGCGATGGAGGCCGCAGCGGGCGGGTGGGTCTAAAAAGGTGGTGCAGCGGGATAACAAAATTTGTACTTTCACTTCATAAGACGCAATGAGATTTCCACCCACTTTTGAGTGGGAAAAAAGTGCATCTTATGGAGTGAAAAATACGGTAAGTTTGTTTAAAGTAAAAAGGAAAAAACCTGCCTCCAAAAATTTTGAGAGAACTAAGAAAACCTAACTAAAGGGTTCACTATTTTCAGCAAGCATTCTTGGTGTCCTTCCCGGAAATCTAGTGTTAAGAGATGTTTTTGAAATAGTTTGTGTGTGTTTGTATTTTTACCTTTGTTTATTATATGTGATAGATAAGATTAATGTGGTTTTGGGTTATTTTACTTTTTTTGGATTGCTATGGTAATTAAGTGGTATGTAGCCATCCACACAGTGGCAATCAAATATGTTTTGGCATTTCAGAAAGGGGGTAAAAACTTACTTTGAGCATTTTTGGCGCAAGCAATGTGAGTTTGAAGATGTGCAGTTCTTTTTTTTTATGCTGTTTCATTTTTGTTGTCATGTACCATGTTTCCCGAAAATAAGACAGTATCTTATATTCATTTGGGGGCCCAAAAAAAGCACTAGGTCTTATTTTCGGATAGGGCTTATTTTTTTCATATACATGATCATCTCTCCCTTCCTCTCCTTCACCCCAATTCTTCCTCTTTCCTTTCTCTCCATGTGCATCCTTCCCTCCCTCCCTCCCATCCCTCATGCAGAACCCTTGCCTAGCTTCCCCTCCCTAATCTAATCTAATCTAAACCTTAAGTTTATATACCGCATCATCTCCATGAGAATGGAGCTCGACACGGTTTACAAGAACTTAAAATAGTGGGTAGAGAAGAAGAAAAAGGATTACAAGAACTTCTCATCCTTTGTGCAGCAGAACCTTTGAGCACCCGCCGCCAAACCCCCTGCTGAGCCTCCATCCTTCCCTCCCAACCCTCCATCCTTCCCTTGCCAATCGCAAAAATAAATACCTTCCAGCACAGCAGCGTCGGGCCAACAGCACTCTAAACAGGCTGCTTTTCAGCCTTCTCGTCGGGAATTCCCTCTGCTGCATCACTGATGATGTCATCAGTAATGCAGCACACAGAAGGCCCCAGCGAGAAGGCCGCAAATCAGCCTGTTTAGAGTGCTGCTGGCCCGACATTGCTCTGCCAGAAGGTATTTATGGTCGCGGTTGGCAGGGTTCGGTTGAGAGGGAAGGATGGAGGGTCAGCGGGGGTTCAGCTGCGCGGCAGGGGGCAGAGCGGGCAGAAGCGCAGCTGCCTACAACTAGGGATTATTTTCAGGGGGTAGGGCTTATATTAAGGCCTACCCCGAAAATCATGCTAGGGCTTATTTTCGGGGTAAGTCTTATTTTCGGGGAAACACGGTATTTGTTTGAATTTTTTTTATATGATTTTGTATGTGATTATTGTTCCCCACCTAGATTTGTGGATAGGCGACTTATAAATTATTTTAAATAAATACATACATAAATAAATAAAAGTACATATCAGCATTTAGCAATTGGAAACATGCTCAGCATCTTAGGAATAAAAAAGTCTGTGGTGGCCCATGAATTTGTGTAGGCTTATCCTATACATGCCAAGAAGAATCATCCATGCTTTTTTAGACAGTTTCAGAAATGCTCCATACTGACATCACTGAAGGACATCATTCATTTATTTATTTAAACACCAAGAACATAATAAATGTGCTAGGTCAGACTAATGGTCCATCCAGCCCAGTATCTTGTTACCACAATGGCCAATCAAGGTCACAAGTACCTGGCAGAAACCAAATACTAGAAACATTACATGCTACTGATCCCAAAGTAAGCAGTAGTTTCCTTAATGTCTTTCTCAATAGCACACTATGGACTCCATCATCTTAATTTTCCTTTAGACCAGTGGTTTCCAACCCTGTCCTGGAGGACCACCAGGCCAATTGGATTTTCAGGCTAGCCTTAATGAATATGCATGAGAGAGATTTGCATATAATGGAAGTGACAGATATGCAAATCTGCTCCATGCATATTCATTAGGGTGATCCTGAAAACCCGATTGGCCTGGTGGTCCTCCAGAACAAGGTTGGGAACCACTGCTTTAGACAATGCCTCTTTAAAAAGTAGTACAAAAAGAGATTAGGTTCTTACCTTGCTAATATATTTTCTAGTAAATAAGTGTGTCAATTCTGGATGGGTCGGTAATATCCCATGCTTACAAGCCGTGCAGAAGGAATCCACTCTAGCTTTTGAATCTCCCCTCCATTACTAGAAGGATCTGCTGCCATCAGTTTGTGTCAAAGCAGGCAATATCCCAATATAGAAACACATATGAAGAAGGGTATGGAGAAACTCCACAAACTACTATACATGAGACCAGCCAATTGCCAGGATAATCACAGATAATTTTTTTTGTTTTGTTATATGTTTGAATTTCTTGTCAATTAAGGCTATGATGGTACCAGCGGCAACTCCGGTTTGGTTTTATATAGAGAATGACACAGGGACAAATTTGTCCCCGTCCTCACAGGAACTAAATTTCTCTGTACCGTCCCCGCAAGTTTTGTTGCTATCCTTGTCTCTGCCCCATTCCTGTAAGCTCTGCCTTAACCCTACAAGCCTCAAACACTTATGGGCTTCCAAATTGGGACTATCTGAGGAGCGCACAACTTCTTTGCTGGCAAGCAATAGATTATTTGATGATAATAATGAACAACTGATATGTACCTGGGACAAAGTAAGGAGTCTTAACAAAGCATTAATCAGAACTCAATTGCATTCAGCTACCATGGTGGAATACTGCCACATAAGGCAGGTTTCTTGTGGGTTGCATATCCATAAGGAGCCACGATTTATGTATAATGATAATTATGCCAAAAATTGGAATAAAAAACAAAAAGAAAAATCCAACAAAGTCTGCAGTGAAAACAAAAACACATGGTGAACAAGGAAAATCTGCAGACAAAACGTACAAGATGCAGGCTATGTTTAATATATCTATTATTAAATGCAGTTAATGTTACCACCTTTTAACAAACCAAGGAACCCAACACGGTCTGTGTTTCGGTTAACACGCCTTCTTCAGGGGTCCTAACAAATGGAAATAAAGATAGCTAAAAATATACATTAACAAATATATAAATACACTAGTATTTTAGACCGTTACATTAACGGGTGCTAGAATATATGTCTGTCTGTCTTTATTTATGTCTCTCTCTCCCTCCCGCTGTCTTTCTTTGTCTGTCTGTCTCTCTCCCTGGCCCTCTTTGTCTTGTCTGTCTTTCTGTGTCTCTCCCTGCCCCTGTGTCTTTCTTCTTTTCTTTCTGTCTCCCTTCCTCCCGCTGTCTGTCTCTCTCCCTGCCTCCTATGCAGCAGCATTTCTCTCCCCCCACTTCCCTGTGCAGCAGCCACAGCATCATTCCCTCCCCCTCCATTTCCCTGTGCAGCAGCATTTCCCCCACCCTACTTCCCTGTGCAGCAGCAGCATTTCGATCCTCTCCACTTCCCTGTGCAGCAGCCACAGCAGCAGCATTCCCTCCCCCTCCATTTCCCTCCCCCACACCACTTCCCTGTGCAGCAGCAGCGTTTCCCCTACCCCCCCCCCCTTTCCCTTCCCGCGGTCTGGCCAGCTCCCTTAGTCCCTTACCGCCCCCCTTTCCCTTCCCGTGGTCCTGACAAACTTGCTGATTCCAGCAGCGTCTGCAGCACTCTACACACGCTGCTTCGGGGCCTTCTATTGCCCTGATTTACTCTGGCACGTCCCTGATGACATCATCAGAGACACGGCAGAGCAAATCAGGGCAGTAGAAGGCCCCGAAGCAGCGTGTGTAGAGTGCTGCGGACGCTGCTGGAGTCTGCAGGTTTAGAGTCGGGACCACGGGAAGGGAAGGGGGGGCGGTAAAGGACTAAGTGAGCCGGTCAGACGTCGGGAAGGGATGGGAGGGTCAGACCGCGAAGAAATTACTTACGGAGTGAGTGGGGAGCCAGCAAAGCGGCTGGAGTCTTTTTTGTCAGTGCTTCTCTTCCCGGGCCGCTATTTAGTTCAGCTGCCAGGGCTGTTTGGATCTGCGATTCACTTTGGGTTCTGCTGCCGCGAGCGTGGGGTCGTTGTGATTCACTTTGGGTTCTGCTGCTGCGAGTGTGGGGTCGTTTTTGGGGTTTTTTTTATTATTATAATTTTCAAAATTACACAAATATACAAATTTAAAAAAAAAAGAAAGAAAGAAAGAAAGAAAATAAAAGAAAAAAACAAAACCAGAGGTGAGCTGCCTGGTCAATATGGCTTGCAGCATGTCCTCGAAGACAGGCACCGAGACAAATAACTCTGGTCTAGAAGGTGTAACACTGCGCTAAACAGAGGGCGACTCGAGGATGAGCATTCCCTATTTTTGAAGGCACGCTTCGGAGGAGGTCTCTTAGAGGCTGACATGACTGCACTCGTTGCCTGGATTGCCCGAGACTCAGCTGGAGGCTTCTTAGCTAGCATATCTGCGGAGGAAAGAGCAGACTTGCCTGAGGATGAGACCTTAAGAGGCACAGATGAGGCCTTCACAGATGAGGGCAACTTGCTCGAGGTCGAAGATTTGGCCGATGAGGCCGCCACAGAGGTCAAGGCCTTTTCTACAGACGGCTCCATGGAACCAAAGAGCTGCTGGATTTGGACACGACATCTCCGGAAAGCTCTTTTTTGAAGGGTAGCACAGCGCGGGCAGGACTCCGGACAATGTTCGGGTCCCAAGAACTTAATACACCAACGGGTATGGATCGGTGAGAGAAATCACCCAGTTACACTGGCTATACCTTTTGAAACCCGTAAGAGGCCGGGACATAGAAAAAAATACGGCCGCAGCCAAACGAGGGTCGGTGGCAGGGCCTGAGCCCAAGCCCTACCGGACCAGAACCAACGAAAAAAAGAAAACTTAAAAAAAAAAAAAAGACACGCCACACAGCGACTACTAAAAATAAACTATTAAAGGAAAAAGAAAGCCGCGGTGCGAGAAGGCTGAACACGAAGAGAGCAGAGCTGAGAAACAGGTGCTTCTTGACTCCGCGGAAAAATGAGAACTGAGGTACCTCACAGGAGACACATGACCTATGTTCTACGGGAAGGCAGTCGCACATGTGTGGTGTAGCACTCGTGAACTCTTTGAAAGTTCTTCAAACAAGTCTGCTTGCGAAGCTGAACGCTAGGGGACTCCGTGGATGACGTCACCCACATGGTGAGAATATGCTGCCTGCTTATCCTGGGATAATGTATAATATGTCCTTGTGGCAAATATTATATTTGTCACACTATTAGGAAAATTAAGGTCCGTATAGCAGAGCACCTCAGCAACATCCGCAGGAACCACATGCATGCTCCATTGGTGTTGCATTGGAGTAAATATGGCCATTCTTTAGATGACCTTAAATTCACTGTTTTTTGTCAAATCAGTAACTATTCGGGTGACTTGTCTCAATTTCTATTAGTAAAGGAACATAGATTTATATTTAAATGGCAGACCTTAACACCTCACGGTCTTACCGCTGAATTTGATTGGTTCCAGTTGTAGTTCTCATTGCCCCTCCTGCTAGAACAAGATTATTTTCAGCATCCTGAGTCCTATAATAGGTAGGGATTGGTTGCCAGTTTGTGCATGCGTCTTTCTAGTCCACGTCTTGCCAGCTCGCCTGGTAATTGAAGCCGCATTCAGGTATGACAGCATAGGGTTTAGATGTTATTAATTTGACATAAAAGATTAGTTTCAAATTGACAGCAACTTTATGAAATGCACATTATATCCGATTACTATTTTGTAGTATCCCCTCCTGACGAAGCCATTTTTCTACACTTTTAAGTTTACAACCGCAGCTGCTGCCTATACATGAGACCAGCCGATCGCCAGGATAATCACAAATAAGATTTTTGTTTTATTATAGATTTGAATTTCTTGTCAATTAAGGCAATGTTATAATGCCCTTTTATTTCTCCATGGTGCGACTTTATCTGGAGTATTACGTTCAATTCTGGCCTCCTTATCTCAAGAAAGTTATAGTGGCACTAGAAAAGATTCAAAGAAGAGCAACCAAGATGGTAAAGGGAATGGAACTCCTCTCATATGAAGAAAGACTAAAACGATTAGGGCTCTTCAGCTTGGAAAAGAGACAGCTGAGGGGAGATATGATTGAAGTCTTCAAAATCCTGAGTGGAGCAGAACGATCGATTTTTCACTCTGTCAAAAATTACAAAGACTAGGGGACACTCAATGAAGTTACAGGGAAATACTTTTAAAACCAATTGAAGGAAATTTTTTTTCACTCGGAGAATAGTTAAGCTCTGGAACGCGTTGCCAGAGGATGTGGTAAGAGCGGATAGTGTAGCTGGTTTTAAGAAAGGTTTGGACAAGTTCCTGGAGGAAAAGTCCATAGTCTGTTATTGAGAAAGACATGGGGAAAGTCACTGCTCGCCCTGTATCAGTAGCATGGAATATTGCTACATTGGGTTTTGGCCAGGTACTAATGACCTGGATTGGCCACCGTGAGAACGGGCTACTGGGCTTGATGGACCATTGGTCTGACCCAGTAAGGCTATTCTTATGTTCTTATACTAATTCATATGGTTGCGGATCTGAGCACTTCACATAAAATTTTTTTTTATTGATTGAACAAATTGGGGGAATGGGCGGCGAGATGGCAGATGAAGTTCAACGTTGAGAAATGTAAAGTATTGCATGTTGGAAACAGAAACCCGAGGTACAACTATACGATGGGAGGGATATTATTGAATGAGAGCAACCAAGAAAGGGACTTGGGGGTAATGGTGGACATGACAATGAAGCCGACGGCACAGTGCGCAACAGCCGCTAAGAAAGCAAATAGAATGCTAGGCATAATCAAGAAGGGTATTACAACAAGGACAAAAGAAGTTATCCTGCCATTGTATCGGGCGATGGTGCGCCCGCATCTGGAATACTGCGTCCAATATTGGTCTCCGTACCTTAGGAAGGATATGGCGTTACTCGAGAGGGTTCAGAGGAGAGCGACACGCTTGATAAAAGGGATGGAAAACCTCTCATACGCTGAGAGATTGGAGAAACTGGGTCTCTTTTCCCTGGAGAAGAGGAGACTTAGAGGGGATATGATAGAGACTTATAAGATCATATATGATTAAGTATGATTATAAGTACACTGTGATCTTATATATACTATATTAGATACATCTCAGTGTTATTGATTGGAACGCCCTGAAGTTGATTTCACTGAAATTATAACAAACGTGTTAAACATTGTCATTGAACAATCAAAACAGAAACATTTATGGAGCTCAAGTATAACCTCAATATGTTATAGTAATAGTTCATTCTTTATACTACTAAGGACTGACTGACATCCAAATTTCAATTTGGACTTGAATTTTGTGACTGAGATAGTAGGTAGGCGTAGGAGATAACTGAAAGGGCAGGGCTCCAGAATGACACAACTATCTATTAGAAAAAAAAATTAACTTTATGGACAGGACATACAAAGGCAGTCCCAGAAAGCTAGGGTGGAACCACAGCGCCAGTCCATAACACGGAGGATCCAAAGACGGAGTCCTCCCTTGTCTACATTCACTCTGCAAAACTTGGAAAAGGCATGTAGAGTATACCAAGTTGCTGCCCTAAAAATCTCCTTTGGGGAGACTGCCTAAGCTTCTGTCCACAAAGAAGCCAAATTTCTAGTTGAATGCATCTTTACAGAGACTGGTGACTGTTTGCCACAAGTAATATATGCTGACGGAATGGACCTACAGATCCATCTGGATATCGTGGCCTTAGAAGCTGGAGCACTGTGTCTAGCCAGACTAGTAATCACAAAAAGATGGTCAGATTGCCTAATCTCGTTGGGAGACCTCAAGATCTCATATAAGTACTGCTCTCACATCCAACTTTTCAGAATCCGCCCTTCTTCAAACCTGTGGGCTGGAACGCCAGCAATCAGACTTCTTGATTGTCCTGAAAACCCAAAACAGCCTTCAGCAAAAGGATGAAACAGAGCGCAGAGAGACTCCAGCTTCTGTTAAAATGAGGAAAGGCTCCCTGCAAGAAAGTATGTAGCTCCTAGACTCTTTGCACTGGCTGAGGTAATTGCCACAAGAAAAGCAGATTTGAGCATCAAAGCTATCAATGATGCGTCCTTCAGCACGCTTGTAAATCTGATTAATTGTAATTTCTTCTTAAATTCTGTTTAATAGATGTGAACCGCCTAGAACTCCCTGGGTGTGGTGGTATACAAAAATAAAGTTGTTATTATTATTATTATTATTACATGTAGCATTATTGAGGCCTTACAAAACTACAATAACGTTCCATGAAGGAAACGGGTGCTTTACCGGGGGTCTGTGCAGCAACATCCCCTTTAGGAATCTGGCTATGTCTAGATAAGATGCCAATGAAGACCTACACTCCTGAACCTTGGACAAGAGAGTCCCACCACATGGACTCTGAGGGTGCCACTGTAAGCCCCTTGTCAAGGCCTGCCTGGAGGAAGGCTAACACCATGGAGATTGGAGCAGAGAAAGGCTCCGTCTTCTCTTTAATGCAGTAGTGCTGGAAAGATTCCTATTCCTTAGCATAAGCGTAAGCTTTTTGGCTCTGAGCAGGGTATCAATGACCACTTTTGAGTATCCTTTGCATGCTAACATTGCACACTGAAGAGCAATGCCGTAAGAGCAGAGAAATCTGGAACTTCTATGACCAATGGCCCCTGAGAAAGAAGGTCCGGCTGTACTCAAAGTCTGAGACTTGCACTCTTCTGAAGACACAGAAGAAACATGTAAAAGAGCTCACTCTTTGTTCATGGCTGGACCAGAATATTCACAACACTTCTGGGCTCGGATTTTCGACTGAAGAATCGGACCGCCTTCTTGTCTCTTGTTGTCACAATCAAATTAAATGTTGGGTAATCCTAGCGCCAAACAAA